>NC_085842.1:275092523-275750523 GCF_035594765.1 Anolis carolinensis
ATAATTATCCCACTGAATGCTATTTCAATGCTACCTCAAATGTGCAATGAAGTTCCTCTAACCCACTGAGCCTGCAAATAGCATATAAAAGCACTCAATGATATATTCCTATTAGCTACTAAATTTTAAAAAAAGAGTTCAAGTGTGCCTAAAGGTCCAAAATGTGAAAAATGGAGTCAGGAGAAATCTCTAGGCTCTCCAGAGGTCCATACCCTTGATGTATAGAATTTCAGTATACATGACCTTACTAGAAATTCATTCATTCATTCCTTGAGTTTACATCCAATCTTTCTCCCATGAGTGGGACTTGAGGCAGTTTTCAATTAGAAAGAACAACTGCAGTTAATACATAAAATGAAGAATTACATTTTAAAAACTCTCCACTTCAAATTTACCAACAATTGAAAATGCAGCATCTGCTTTATTTAATAAAATGCCCCTCTGCTGCAAGAGAGGACATTTTTCAAAATCCTTAATGTTTTTCTCTCTAGGAAAGAAGACAAGTATGGACCTCTAGAACCTGGGAGCAGTCACCATAAAAGCTAGACTCTTGAACTAAGAAAGATTTACTTCTAAGTAAACAGGTTTAGAATTTATCTGTAAATGCATTTGACATTTGCCCAACTCAGCTGCTTTTTTAGTTGCTTCATTAACCTCACAGGAAGAAAAACAATGGTAGTGGCTGAGAATTCAAAGACACAGAAATTGCAAGCTTTCAAAGGATATGACGGGTTTTTGTGGATAAAAATAAGCAGAAACAATAGAAATGGTGGTAGCTGAAATACCAGGCTTAAGACAGCTAAATGTCTAAATTGCACAATATGTACCTGCTGTTACTTGTTCCTACAAAAAAAAATGAATTTGCCTTGGACTCAAAGTGTAACTCGGGAAATGAGACAATAATAATGTGTACACCAAAGCTCAAAGGGGTATTTCTGAGCTAAATGTTCACCAGTGAACATTTATTTATATGAGAAGTAGTTTTTTTTGTGGGAATGCTGAAAGGTTTCCCACCCACCCCCCACCCCCCACCCCAAAAAATACTTTGCTGTAGTCTTAATCGAATCAGCTTTAGATTTGTTTTGACTTTTGACTTTGACTGCTTCCAGACAGCAATTTATAATGGGAGAAAATGGGTTAAAGTAAGCCATTTTCTCTCACCTTGCTGTGCACATGGGGACCCAAAAGAAGCAGGCTTTCCCACACGTTGTCCCCATTGTAGCATGGTAAAAACTACCAAGGGGTCAATCCCTACAGGGCCCATATTCCATTAGTCCTGTGTCTAATGGAGTATCAAATTAATTTGGGACAAAGCAGAGTTTTCCTACTTTGTCTTGAATCAATTCGGTTTTACCAGAGAGATTGTTTGGACGCCTCCGATAAAATTGTGGGAGCTCCCGCATTATGGGCCCTGTCTGGATGGGCCCTTCCTCTTTCTCCAGCAATCTTATCACAACAGTCATCATATCATGCAGCCAATAAGATGTAACTACCTGAAACAATGACAGAATTATCGTTTTATAGAGTTGGGACCTCCAGCCCCTTGCCAATGCAGGAATCCAGAGTTAAAGTATGATGGAAGTTCACTAAACATCTGTTTAGTGTTTAAAAATCTGTAGCAAAGGGGAGTCTGTAATCTTCTGATTTCACTGAAAACAGCTTTCCTAATATTCAGACAGAATCAACTATTATGTAGTTTGGATCAAACATTCCAAAGTGCACCCTCTGGAACAGCAAAAAAGGTTACCTGACGTCATTTTCCATGTGACAATCCTGCAGATAGTTGAAATGGCTATCATGTGACCCCTTAGAGTTCTATTCTCTAAAGTAAATATGCCCAATTTTCAACCATTTTTCATAGGTTTTGCTTTCTATTCTCTTTCTTCTCTTGGTTTTCCTAGATCATGGGTTGAGACATAAAATAGCTCAGAATTCTGATGAATACACATAGAAAATTAAAATAAAATTGTGTGAAGATTGAAACACTGTTGATAACATGACCAAATGCTGATTTACAAGGATTTCATAAAAATTGACAGTGCTGAAAGCTTTTAATGCTGCCTGACATAACTTTTGGCCAATAGGATCATCTGCAATGAGATAAACACCTGAAAGTAAATATTAAAAAGGAAAATGGGTGAATCATTCCTCATGTCCCAATGTGACATTATTTTAGGGAAGGAGCATTCGTGAGTATTTCCCTTCTCTCTCTTGGGACAAAGATATCTGTAAAATAAGCATTGCATAAAATTTGTTGTAGAATATGATTTTCAGCACATGACCACATGACCAAAACTTTAAACCAACATAAAAGCCTTAAATATTTTGTTCAAATTCATGTCAAGCTTCAAACATGGGGAATTTAAAAAAAGGTACATGCTGGAAAAGAAAAGTCCTAATGCACTTTTGAGATTGATTGGTTTCATGGCATCATGTCAGTGAGAGGCACTCTTATGATGCTGCAATAGCTGTTCTAAGGAACTGGAGTGTTTTGAAAGATACATTCACCAAACTCCATGGAGTTGTAATGCTGTGGAATTTTTTCAAAAGAATCTTCAGACATAACTGATCCTGTCTTGGAGAACTTCCCATAAGGCATGCAGTTAGAGATACCAGTAAACAGAGCTGTTCCCTGGACTAGGAAGCTTTCAAAAGAATAAGAACAAGCCTGTCTTTTTAGAAAAAATCTTCAAAAGAAAATCATCTTGTTTCTTAGCAACCATACTCCACTTTTAATTCAACCATGCCTTTTGTGTGTGAGTCAGTTTTAAGAAGCAGAATAGTATTGTGCCATCATTTCTGAAATTTCTGTTTTGCACATTTATATTCCATCCATTCTGTTCAGTGCTTTACACCTAATACTTAGGTTGCAATTAAATAATGGCAGTAAAATTGGACAATGGGATATTTGAATATTGTACAAAGTGTTGCTTATGTATGAGGAGGAAGGGTGAATGCATAAATGCAGTGTGTATAGAAAGCATAATATCTGTCAAATGGTTACAATGCATTAGACCTCTGCTGGAGTCTGGGCTGGAGCTGATGAGAATAAAGCCAATGCTTGTTAGCCACACACGAAATTTAACAGTAACCTTTGGGTGCTAGGATAATTCTAAGTTCTAGATCAGAATCATAAATGATGGACTAATGGTATGGGCAGCATCATGCAAGAAACTTTAGTCTAAGACAGGAGTCCCCAAACTAAGGCCCGAATGTGGCCCTCCAAGGTCATTTATGTGCCCCCCCCTAAACTTTAGACTTAAGGTCACTCCGAAATGAAAACAAAGCACACAACAACAATCATAATCAACTTGACACTCTCATCAGCCAAAAGCAGGCCCACACTTCCCATTGAAATACTGGTAAGTTTATGCTGATTAAAATTATTCTACATTTTAAATGTTGTTTTGTTATTTCATTTTTTTTTTGCACTACAAAGAAGATGTGTGCAGTATAGGAATTAATCCATGTTGTTGTCAAACTATAGTCCAGCCCCCCAACAGTCTGAAGGACCATGAACTGGCCCTCTGCTTAAAACACTTGAGGGCCCCTGCTCTAAGAGTTTTAAAAGTTTGACGAGCTCTTTGCAAGGATGTGTCTCCTCTAATATTGCAAGTGAGGAGTCTAGGTCCACCTTGGAATTCCTTACATTACTACATGCATTTGCTACATGCATTCTTCAGGTATTTTGAACTCAAAATATCAGCATTCTTAGTCATTGACCTTGATTTAGTGGGAAGATGCAGATGCACATCCTAGAAACTGCATGTATATTACATTTGTTTGGAAATCTGTGTTTGGATCTGCTATAACAAGGTGTTTCTCTCTGCAGTGTTGTATCTGGAAAAAACTGAAATAGCTATGGTAATTTGGAATGTCGATGAATTGATGAACTGAATCTGTAAGATGAGATATCACAGAAAAACATCTGTTCTCGTCAAATATATAACTTTTATGGGCGAACTATCACATGAATTGCTTGTGTGCAAGATTTCAAGATGGTTAAAGTAAAACCTAAACACAATTCAACTTCAAAAACAAATCTTTAAAGTTGCACTTTCAGATTTTAACCCAAGTTGCTCTGGAACGTTTTGATTCACCAGAAGATACTGTCTTCTGGATACAAATCTGAAAGCCTGCAATATGAAAGTCTGGGTCTAGTATGAAATTTAATTTCCTTATATCTCCGTTTGCTGCATTTCCTAATATCAGATTGTCTTTGATGCTGTCTAGAAAGGAATTGGGATCAGAAAAGAGATTGGAATAGAAGGCCAAAGATGGACCAAGTTTGGGAAGAAAAGACTCAGCACTTCTTCCAGATGCACTTCTTAGCTGAAGCAGTGGTGGGCAGCTCATGGCCCTCTTGACTGCAAGTCCCCTCAGCCCTGGCAAGCATAGCCAATGGTGAGGAATACTAGGAGCTGCAGTCCAGGAACTCTGGAGTACCACAGTTTCCACATTCCACTGTTAAAATACTCTTTTTTTTCACTTTATATTACATGCGAATAGTTTATGGAACTTGAAAAATCTACATTTTTGTCTTCAACTACAGAATCCCCTTATCTTAATTAGTAATAATTACTTTGCCAAATTCTGGTAGAGTAAACACCAGAAAAAGTACTACATTCAGTCTTCTTTGTTAGGGATTATTCATCCACAGATTCAACCATCCAACGCTTGAAAATGTTTTTGTTTTTTTTTAATCCGAACAATAAAGCTTGATTTTGTCATTTTATATAAAGGGCATCATTTTACTATGACATTATATTATTACTATATACAGTGGGACTTCGGCATCCATGTACCTTGATATCCACCTTGATACCTTCAGGGATGCACTTCAAATTTTGCAGAATTAATTTGCAAGTAAAAGTGTTGTCAATGAAACCAACTTCTTCATGACATGTTGAACATGCCATGATAGGCCATTGCTCCACTGACCAATGGTTTACACTTATTCAACCAAAGGCCCTTGTACGTCTGGGTTTCTTTGCCAAGAATGAGCAATCATATAATAATTCTGTATATGGAAATACTACTGCATATAAATGTATGGCTTGCTTGTGGACGCTGGAGAGTAAGCCTTTAAAAAAAAAAAAAGCTTCATAGGGGGCCAGGAGGAAGAAAAGGGAGAGAAATATAATTGAGATGGACCTGAAAAGGAATTTTTAGAATTTCTTCCTAAGGAGATAAAATAGAACATGAGGTGAAAAGTGTTCATTTGTGATTAATAAATTATAGAACCAGTGATCTCTAATGTAATTGTTATGCAGTAGTTCACAGAAAATGTTTCTTTACCTGCTCAATAATTCAGCTGTAGAGTGGATTCTCAACGCATATCATATAATGAACAATGTGTGGCATATTAAAAAGAGCAGATCAATTTATGGGTACTACAATTTCCAGTCAATTGCAGTTGTGTCAATCAGAAGCACTGCCTTAGTGTTTAAAGGCCAAATAAATACTTGGGTCAACAGTGATAGGCCAAGTGGAACTTTGAAAGCTTTTGAAATCTATATATCATAAAACTGTTGTAATAAAATTGCCCAGAAAACTATATGGGTAGAACCTACTTACAGTGCTACACAACGCATCTTGTCCTTACCTCTCCAGTCTCCATGCCCCAGAAAGCCGCTGTTGCAATCGATGGAGAGCTCATTCCTTTCCCCTCTAGAAATCGCTGACTACTGTTGCCACCCCTTCATGTGAGCAATCTCTAGTGTGATAGCTAAAAGAAGAGTTCCCCTCATGTGTGCAGGGGGTCGAGCGCATCAGTCATATGCTTTCCTATAGACATGGGAACATGTCCACTGCAATGGCTGCAACAACAAGCTAACATTAGTGTTATAGGTGTTGATTTTGACCTTTAAAGCTCTACATGATTTGGGTCCAGGTTGCCTACAGGATCGCCTTCTCCATTACAATCGACCCCAAACACTTAGATCCTCTGATGGGCAGCTACTTCAGCCTGTGAGAACGCACTGGCAAACATCACCCTGAGGACCTTGTCATCAGCTGCCCCAAGACTCTATAGGCCAATTTTATCACGAATTTTAAACTCGTATCCTGTGTTCTATGTATTTTAATATGTATTTTACAGAAATATGCTTTAATGTGTATATTTTATAGAATATTTACAATGATTATGTGTTTTAACTATGTGAGCCCCAAGGAGAGGCAGGTAAGAAATAAACTCATTATTATTATTATTATTATTATTATTATTATTATTATTATTATTATTATAGAACAGAGGCTTTCATCTCCCTATTGCCCAGTTTGCTCCTGCAGAATTGTGGGAAATGTAGTTTGGGGAAACCAAGACCCCACTATCTGAGAATTCCAAAGACCCCATCTTAAACTACATTTCTCAGAATTCTGCAGGAGTAAACCAGGCTACTGAGAGATGAGAGCTTCCATTCTATAATGCTAATATGATCTCATCCTAAATCAGGACTAGGAGATGTTCATGATTGTGAATACAGGGCAGTCAAAAGTGCATGACTGTACATTAAACATTTGGAATTGTTATAGAGGATCCAAGCCATTTTCTCTAAGATTATTTAACAACATGAGCAATTGCTCCATTAAATGTTAGCAGGTTATCCACTGGCCATCTTCCATTGATGGAATGTCATCCAGATGATAGGATAGCATTCTTCTTGCTATTCAAGGCCTGCATTCATCTTCAAAATCTGTTCAATGAGGGACTTAGTGTAAAGAAGATGGCGGGACACTGGGGGATTTCAGAGAAGAGGAGAAGCAGGGAAAGTTACAGAAGTCAATGCCTGCTCATGCAATTTGGGATTTAACCCAATAAATAGTGTTCATATACATAAGAAGCATGCCATACTTTAAAATACAATTGTACATTTTGCAGAAGTTTAAATTTAAATTTCACCCACATTGTACTGACACTATGTCACCTATCATTCATAATCCCTTATTAAGAAAGTTGAGATGTCACAGGTATTTTTAAAGATCAGGTGTGTGCTCATTTGCTTCACATAATTGTATCTGGAAAGTCTATAAAATGAAATTCATTTGTCTACCGTTGTATTTCAAAGCACTATTCCTTGTTAGTTTATATGTAAATAGTATTCTTCTCATTGTAACATCTTGCAAGGAAACAATTCAAATCACTTGATAATTGTTACTTTAAGTAATATATTACATTGGAAATGTAATGGTTGTAAAGGGTATAGAATACATTAGAAGGCAATTGAGCTTAATTGCATTCCAGGGACTACTTTCCTGGTGCCTGCAGCTGTTTTTTTTTTTTTAAAAAAGAGAAAAGCACAGGTCTTTGATACATCCTTCAGTCGTTGCTGAAAGTATGTTGCACTGCTTATACTCAGTTATTTTTTCCACCCCAAGATTTGCTTTAAGAAACACTGCAATCTATGTTAGTCAAATTTTTTCAACCGCAAAAGATTATTTCAAAACTATGGGCATGTTTGTTCTTTTTAGATGCTTATTAATACGTTGGATTGCTATCTCTTTTGTGCAAATAATCAACAAATAGCTGTTTGTCCCTGCATTTAGTATCATCTCCAAGGTCAGATAAGCCCTCCAAGACCTTTTTGCTTCCATTGCAATTTTAATTCCTGATCTTCCAAGATTCTGAATTGCTCAGGATGCTTCAATAAAGACAAAAAGCTCCCCACTGCCAAGGTATTAGCCCTGAGGAATTGTGCCACCTTGGAGGGGGGGCTAAGCAACAGATCACACCCTTCACACTTACCTCCAACAGATAATTATTATTATTATTAACTTCATTTCTATCCCACTCTTCTCACCCTGCAAGGGACTCAGAGTTCTTTCTCCCAGCCTGGACCTTCCGAAGATATATAAACCCCACTTGCCTAGTTTCCAAGAGACCTCACAACCTCTGAGGATGCCTGCCATAGATGCAGGTGAAATGTCAGGAGAGAATGCTTCTGGAACATGACCATAAAGCCCGGAATACACACAACAACCCTGTGATTCCAGCCACAACACAGACCACACAGGGCTCAATCTTGTATTCTGAACACCATCCAGTTTTTAGAAACTCACTTTTTGTACAAAACTCCTGGTTTCATTCCAGAAATATTACTTTTGCACAATAATGCAATAATGTGTGTGTGTGTGTGGTGGGGGGGAGTACTCAAAACCTTCATGATTTTTTAAAAGTTACATGGATTTCTATGTGGTCTAATTTCCCAAAACACTTTGGAATGGTCAAACCTTTTTGCACAGAAGTGTGCAAAAAGGTTCATATTGTCTTGCAGCAGGGAGAAGATTGCAGACATTATTCATCTCCACATATGAAAATGAAATAGATGAATAGTTAACTTCCCATGCTGTGACATGCCCATGAAATAGCTATGACCTTTCTTGCCATTTTGAGGTTACTCAAAAGGATCTGCTCAAAAACCTCAGAGAGAATGTAGCCTTAAAAGAAATGTAAGGTGGGGGCAGGTGGCCTTTCAAAAATTTTGAATATGCTATCTGCAGTGAAGAACTTTCAGCATTATACTTAACAGATACATGGTACACTGGGATTTATATATCTCCTTTTTACCTTGTGATGTCCCAGGTCATTCCTTAATGCATTGTTTGTCTGAAAGTCATCTTTACTTTGTGTCCTGTTTTATCACTTCCCCCAAAAGATTTTCCCTTGAATGTTTGGCCGATGCCCTTGACTGATAAAAGTAATGTCAAAGGTAGAAATCCTATAACTGAAGCTTGCACTTGAAAGCAATCAATTCTCAATTCCACATTTCTACTTTTTAAAGAAAAATACTGAGCACAAGGAAGTCCTAGGAAAACAACAAAAATAATACAAACATATTTTGTTCCACACAATAGCATTGAAATGTATTAAAGTCCAAAGCATGGTAAAGTTGCATTTTCCAACTACAATTGTCAGTGTGCTCAGCTAGACCATTCAGCATTTTCCAGAATCAACCATTATCATATCTTGTTAAAGATTCTGGGGAATTATTGGGTGGACACCATAATAAATAATTATGGAAGTTGTATACCAAAGAGGTAATTTTTCCAGGTTCTTTCAAAAGTCACCTAGTCCAACTCCATTTTCAAAAACAGACCCCATTGCCCAACACAGATCAGCCATCAGTCAGAAGATGGATATTACTAGATGTTTGATGCAAGAGTGAAAGCCAAGGGAAAAAATATTACGGCAAGAATTCTGATAAGAAGAAAGCTAAGGTTCTTTTTATCATGTAAGCCCATATTGGCCAAACGTTAGCTAAAATCTCAAGTCTTGACTGAACATGTCTTAAACAGTCTTAATTGAACATATGGGTCTCTCAGATGAAGTATTTAAGAGACCCACATGCTCAATTAAGCCTTTTTGGTGATGTTTTGGGGAAATAAAGAGAAGGATTTATACAATATAAATGTATTGGAAGTAGCTTTAAACTCAGCTAATGTCTGAAAACTAGTCAATAATGTACACCTCTCTAGTAGTTTCAGTGTTGGACAAGGACTCTGAAAGACTAGGGTTGAAATGCCCACTTAGACACAACAACTCATTCTTGATCAAGTCACCCTCTCTCAACCTGAGAAGAAGGTAAAAGCAAATTGCTCTTAATAAGTGTTATCAAGAAACCCTTAAGATATGGTTTAAAAAGGTAAAGGTTTCCCCTGACGTTAAGTCCAGTCATGTCTGACTCTGGGGGTTGGTGCTCATCTCCATTTCTAAGCCGAAGAGCCGGCATTGTCCATAGACACCTCCAAGGTCATGTGGCCGGCATGACTGCATGGAGCGCCGTTACCTTCCCGTCAGAGCGTTACCTATTGATCTACTCACATTTGCATGTTTTCGAACTGCTAGCTTGGCAGGAGCTGGAGCCAACAGCGGGTGCTCAAGCCGCTCCCGGGATTTGAACCTGGGACCTTTCGATCTGCAAGTTCAGCAGCTCAGCGCTTTAACGCACTTCGCCACCGGGGCTGCTAAGATATGGTTGGTCACCATAAATCAAAGCCAATATGGAAATCACAAAACAACAATACATATCACAGAAGCAAATTTTAGAATGACATTTATTGTAATACCCTTCTCTCCTTTTCTACTGCAGATCTGTTAGCTTTTGATAGCATCCTGGCATAGACAAATTCTGACATGTGGAGCACAAACAGCTTAGCCAAGAGTTAATGGTGTGGAATGTTGGGTCAACTCAATTTTTATATATGCTGAAACTGTATGTGGGTTTGAAAAAAATCAGCATTAGTGAGATGGGAAAGCAGCTAAGACTGAAGAAATCATAGTAAAATACACAGTTGAAATATGACCATACTATCATTAAATCCTGGGAAGGTAAGACTATAAGAAGAATATACCACATACTGATTTAATCTAGTGTTCTAATCATACAGTGGTCAACCAATTGCACATGGGATGCCCACAAACAAGATATGATTCTGCTTGTGTTTCCTAGTAAGTGATATGGAGTGGCATACCAGTAATCTATACCTATCATGATTAGAAGCTACTGAACGCCTTTGGCAACTAAGTTTAATCATGTGTGAAATACTTCCTTTTTCCTGCCATCATCTACTACCATTCATCTTCATTGAATGTCTGAAAGAATCTCCCATTCATTTAGCTCTGGTATTGCTGTCAAGGGGGGGGGCATGGTGTAGTGGGTTAAGTGTGGTGACCTAAGGCACGTCACACTCTCAACTGCAGAAAAAGGCAATGGCACAATTCTTCAGAACAAATCTTTCCACAAAAACCCTGTTGCAAATGACTTGAATGAATACAGCAACAGCAACAAGATATTATACTACTTGATCACAACTCATTCTGCCCTTCCACCCTACCAAAGAAATACAATGTCAGTGCTCATTCAAATTGGTTTTGAGTGTTTCCATGTGCTAAGGATAACAAATATTATATGCTGGCATTTTTCCTATACTAAAATTAAAAGAGATATTTATGAAAGGGACTTCTTTCTCTTATATATAGTGCAAAGCTTGTGTGATAGAGAAACCGAACACCACACCCACATTCCCTCTGCTTTTAAAATGTACACATCGCCCTTGTTTCTAGATTCACTTTTCATGTGTTGGCTAATCTTCGCCTGGGTTTAGTCTGAACTCTATGGAATGTGTTGAAGATAGTTTCAGCATCCTAGCTATTACATTTAAAATTCAGAATCAAAGATATAGTGGATTCACTGCCAACTTCCATGCAAGCCAGCAGATGCTACTGGCCAGAATCGGATTACTTTATCATACAGAAAGCAAGAGCACTGTCCTATGCCTTAAGACAGCCTATAGAAACTGATTGTCCTAGATATGGCATCAAGGCTACACACTGGCCATCATTGATGAGTATGTTTATATGTTGTATCCTTGTAATGGCTTGTCCTATATTCAGTATTTTAAAATAGCAGAATTTATGTACAACACAAGTAAGAATTTTCATTTTGCCTTCTGTGGTTTGCAGTAACAAATAATTTAGCCTTATCTTTTTCCCACAGTCTAGGAAAGGAAAAGAAGAGATTGATTAGAAGACATTCCTTGCCTATTCCTCCAAAAATTAAATGTTAAAGGCAAATAGATTATAAATTACAGCAATTTACATGTAGGCATGCTGACTTCTTTGGATGCTAGCGATTCCATCTCCAATGAAATGAGGCCAAAATTGCACCTTCCAGTGAGTCTCCTCTATCATCAATGACATCTGATTTGGCATCATGTGAAATTAGAGCAGAATGTCAAAAACCATTTTGTTGATAGTTGTGGGGAAGATTAAGAAATGCAGCTAGCAGCTAGTACATAAAAATGTCAGTCTCGAATAATATGCCTGCACCAGACTGTTGAACTGATCTTGTGCATGGCCTCGAGGGAGGAAAAAAACAACAACTAATGGTTGTGGAAATGAATTTCTAGCATTAAAACAGATGATCTTCTGTTTCAGGAACAGATAATGCTGTTCTTATGCTAAAAGCATCTCGTGATCATCACTATACAGAAATGGTCTTCTACAGGTTTTGAGGGGTTTGCATATCAGTTCTTTATAAGGTTGAGTCCGCTCATATCACTAATATTCATGATAATGTACAGGGTTGTCCTTTCCACCTTGTAGCTGTTAGCAGAGAAAGAACACAGAGATAGGTCCACAGGGCTATCAGAAATATAAAGTGGGTATAATTTGAATATGAAAGACCAGTACAGTCCTAGTGCTAAATATGATGGAATGAAAACAAACCCAAGAACGTTTTGGGAATTTTAAATGTAATAGCTAGGATGCTGAATGTATCTTCAACACCTTCCACAGAATTCAGACTTTGGGTACTTTGTGATGCTAAGCCTCATGGAAAGCCCTTTAACATAGCTCCGATGATCAAGAATTTTAGCTGCTGTTGCACATCCTAAAACTGGAATTAGTGGAATGAGTTCCATTGAACCCAATCATTTAAAAAAATGCACAAGCAAGTAGGACTTCCTGAACAATTTTTTTAAAGCTTCCTTTTGAATTGCTGGGGGGAAGGGGCACAGCCATTTTAATTGTAATTCTCAATTTTTCTTTTTTTAAAAAAAAATACTTGATTTTCAATAACAAATACAAAAAATAGCAAGAAGAAAATTAAGAAATAATGCACAAACAGACTCAGGATGTGGACAAAGCACAAGGGATTCTTAACAAAACGTCTCATTAGAATCAATATTTAAACCATAATTCTAAGACAGCCAAACAGGATATTAAAGATACAATTCAAGATACATCTAGACTCAAAAGGATGTTTCGAAAAAGGATTTCAGTTTAATCAACATTTGTAGCACAATGAAGGCTCATGAACAGCAATCAAGGGCAAAATAAATTTAGATAATTACAGAACTAAATATTCAGGTTTCTTCCTCAAGTCCTTAGTTCTAGAAAAATAAATCCTATTCTACAGTTTGGTGGAAGCCTTGAGACAGTTTAGCCTGTTGGTACTCAGAGTATTCTGAAATACTGCCTTGGATCACGAACAATGAATTTTCACAAACATAACTAGAGGGGTAATCAACATGTGGCTTTACTCAGATTGTTGAACTGCAGTTCCCATCAGCCCTAAGCAGTATTGCCAATGGTCAAGGCTGGTGATACTTTCCAAGAATCATGGATAAGTAAGGGAAACCATGCCTAGTCTTTTTCATTACTATTTTTTCAGTTTCTCTTTAAGATTTCCCAACTATGTTTTTATAAACAACTGCAAAGTGACATACTTCACAGTAAAGTTGGCTGTAACTTTGCAAACAACTTCAAAGCTGGCTTTGTAGACAACTTCAAAAGCTATTACAATAATTAAATATTTTGCATTCAGTTGCCTCCCCCAATAATTCAGAGAGAAGGGGGAAAGTAAAGTCTTGCCCCTTTAGGAAATTGAAAAATTTTGTTATAACCAAATAAGTTTTGGACTGAGTTTATGAGAACCCAATTAATTCTTTCAGGGCCCTTTCACACAGCCATATAATCCAGAATATCAAGTCAGAAAATCCTACAATATCTGCTTTGAATTGGATTATCTTAATCTATACTGCCATATATTACAGTTCAAAGCAGATAATGTGGGATTTTTAAATGCAATGAGAAGGGGAAAAAGGCATTCTTGATTTGAAAATATTTTACATCTCTAGATTTGGGTTTTTAAAAATGTTTGTCTTTTCTCCATCCCCTTCCTTTTGATTTATTTATCCTCTATGTGTGTTGTGTGTGCATGTGAATTGCCAGAGCTACACAATGCCATGGAGGGGAAGGGAAATTTATTGAAGTCTAATCTTTATAATTTAATCATATACATTCATTCATGTGTCTACTCGGGGCTTGTCTACACCAGCTCTTTAAACTAAAGTGGACTAGAAATCAAACCTAAATGTCAGAAAATATCCTGGGACTTCCAGTCCTCAAGGTGGAAGTAAACCAGTCTGAGTCAGTTTAACCCCAATTAGATGAAGTTGGGGAAAGCTTGGCAACATTTCCGAGTAGCCATATACCTCAGATGAGTGCAGACAACAGAATGGGATACTGCCCACACAGACCAGTGTGCCACCCTCTTTTTCACATACTCAGCAATGACAAATAAGGATGATAATACAGCAGGGCCAAACTAGTTTCAGCCTGACTAGACCATGTGGACTCCACCCCCCCCCCCCCCGAAGCGGCAGGTTAGGGATGGAGATCTAAATAGCTTCATAGCATCCGGGGTCAGGACAGAGCATTTTTGTTCAAGAGTGACCTGAGATTTTGGTGTAAGCATAGATGAGCCCTTTGAGGCAAGCCCAGGCCTCACCCCTAGACATACAAAATTGTAGCCCTAAGTGAGACATTCTAAAAGGCCATTGGAGTCCATGAATGTTTAAAATGCTGGACATGTTGTCCTCAACTTTAACTCATCTAATCCAATTTATCTCCTGGGGCACACCCATGTCTCCCCCCCCCCCTTAACAGCAACCCTATAAAGTAGATTGAGGTTTATTTATTTTTGTGTCAAAAGTATTGCATAATAAATACGTTTAAAAGTGAAGAAATAAAGGAATCACAAGCAGCTAAATAGTTTTAGACCAAAAGCAGGCAACAGCGACCACATTGTCCGTAGCTTTAAACAACTCCTCCTCTGTACATGAGGCAGGGCATTGTGGGCAAGCATACATATGCGGAGTTGTTTGTTCTGCTTCACAGTCACACAAGGTGAAGGATTCCTCCAGGTAGTGCCATCTTGCCAGGTTGCCTTTTGATCTTCCCACTCCACTTCTGAGTGTGTTTAGGGACTTCCAAGTTCTTGCTTTGCCCCTGGAGCAGGCATGTAGCCGGGGGGGGGGGGGGGGGGCTTGAGGGGCATCAGCCCCTCCCCCCAAAAATTCTCAGAGTGGTCTGCGAGAAGGCCTTACATTTATTATTTAAACTATTATGTTTATTCATATCATGATCTGATCACCATGCTCAATAGATCCCATATGCATGGGGTTATTGGGATAATGATATAAAAGATTTGCTAGGGTATATCCTCTCCCACCCAGACTCAGCCCCCCCCCCAAAGCAAAATCCTGGCTATGGGCCTGCCCTGAAGGCAGACCCTCATGGGGCGCCATCCAGTTGGAATTGCCTGGTTTAGCTGCCCAGAGGGATACTCTTGCTGTTGCTGGAGGAACATCAAGAGGAGTGGTGGTTCTCATGAAGCTTTTCCTTGATTTGAGTCTAGTGGGAGGAGGCTGATAGTCATGCAGTGGATGGCTTTCACAATGTTCAACTTTATTTCTCTCACAGTTAGCAACAACTTCCCGTCGCACATCGGGGGGGGGGGGGGCATTGCCAGCTAACTTGTAGAGTTTATCAACAGGTGTAGGTTTAAGGCATCCTGTGATTATTCTGCATGTTTTGTTCAGTGCTATGTCCACCTGCTTCGCATGGGCAGACTTGTGCCAAACAGGACAGGCATATTCAGCAGGTGAGTAAGACAAGGCCAGGGCTGATGTTCTTACTAATTGTGGGTCTGCACCCCATGCACTGCCAGTAAGTTTCCACAGGATGTTATTGTGTGCAGCTACTTTGTGCTTGGTGTTCATGCAATGTTTCCTATATGTTAGTGTTCGATCTAAGGTGACACCAAGATATTTAGGATGGAAACAGTGTTCAAGCTCTTGGCCTTCCCAAATTCAGTTTCCTGTTGGCTTCATGGTTACGTGGGTGGAAAGCACACACTTGTATCTTGGCAGGGTTAGGCTTCAGGTGGTTATCTTTGTAGTAGCTGGAGAGATATTTCAAGGTATTAGTGAGTTGGTTTTCAACTGTTTCAAAAAATTTTGCTTGTGTTGTTAGGTCAAGGTCATCAGCATATATAAAGCTCTTTGTGAGTGATGGTTGTGGCTGATCATTCAAGAAGATATTAAACAAGGTCGGTGCAAGAACGCTGCCTTGGGGTAAACCATTTTTTTGCCTTCTCCATCTACTTTTCCACATAGATGCTGCGGTTTTTCAGGAGAATCTGGACAGTTTTTGTAAAGTCAAGGTCCCGGGTAATATGGCAGACTTTATGCAGCATTTTTCTATGTTGCACCATTTCATAGGCTGCCGTAAGGTCCACAAAAACTGTTCCCGTAATGCAGCCTTTCTCATAGCCTTCCTCGATATGCTCAGTCAGATGAAGAATTTGACCTGTACAGTTTTTCCCTGGTCTGAAACCTTCTTGTTGTGCAATAAGCTTGGGTTCAATAACAGGTCCTAATCGATTTAATAGCATTCTCTCATATACTTTATATAGATGGCATAAGAAAGAGATTGGTCAGTAGCTCCTAGCATTGGAGGCATCTTTACCAGGTTTTAAAATGGCAATAATCTTAGTTTTCCTCCATATTCTGGGAATCTGTTTGTGTGCCAAGCATTGATTGTAGAATTTCAAAAGCCAGTTTTCAGCTTTGGGCCCCAAGTGTTTGATTTGCTCCATCGTTAAGTCATCTAGACCAGTTTTACATCACTTGATAGCTTCTCTGAGTTCTTTCAGGTTTAGAGGAGATAGCAACTGGTGGGTTTCAAGTTCTGGCATCCTGTTGATTTTCATCTTTACTCTATTGAGGTTGGTTTTCCCTTTCTGAATTAGCGGGTGAGCTATCTGGTCTGGTGTTACATTTGCATGTCCATAGTTGACCTGAGGGTCACTATCCAGGCATCTCAGCAATTGCCAAGCTCTTTGGCAACTCTTGACATATCAAGATTCTCAAGCAGCTCTATCCAGCGGTCTTTCTTGTAGATTGAGGTAATTGGCTCAAAATGATTACATCAATATTTTGTTGCAGCAGGAATTTTACCTGACCTGTAGTATGTAATGAAAAGATGGTTTAAATATGAACATAGAGCACATGCAGTGACCATAGATCTGAGAGAAATCTGCAATTATGTGCAGGGTCTGATAAAGACAACATTATTTTATTATATTTCATATAATATTGTACATATGGTTAATCAAATTGTGTATACATACAAAACTCTTTTATTGATTGATTGATTGATTGATTGATTGATTGATTGATTTAGAGGGAATTTTTCTTCTTAAAGCTCTCAAGGTGGGTCCCTATTAGCCACCTTGAGATCCCATATCTGGAGAAAGACAGGATAAAAATAAAATAATAATTAAAATAAAGGGAGCAGATAAATGTTCTTCTGCTTAAACCAATAGTTTTGTATATTATTCTGATTAATATCTTATGCTATCTTGTTTCCTGACTACATGCCTGTGAACACACTCTCATATTGATATTCTAATGTAAGGATATATTGGCCATGTTTCTCACATTATTTTCAAAACTCATTAGAAATATCTCTACTCGTCTTCTTAAGTTCTTTCTCATTTTGCTTTAGGACAGCCATATGCAAAGGAATGTACATTTAATAGCTGAGAAAAATATAAAAAGCTCAGCAGGTCTAGGTTATAACAAACCTATCAAGGGACCTCTTCACACAGCCCTTGGGGCCGTATTGTTTTGCCCGCAGTTATCCCATGAGCCCTCCCTCCTTCCCCCATCACATCCTGGGGACAAGACAAGGCACATTGGCCCCCTGTCCCTGTCTCCATCAGATGGTGGAAAGGGTGGCAATGCATGTTGCCAAGTTGCCCTTTCCCCCCATCAGATTGAGGAAAGGGCAAACAAAATGTGGGTAACTCCATCAGAGCTACCCAAAACTCTGTTGTGACAAAGGAAGCATCTTGCAATGTTTCCACTCCACTTCAGGTGCAATGAATGCAGAGCCTAGCTAGCGTCATCTGATGGTGCTCGGCAGGCCCTGTCCAGAAGAGGAAAAGGGGGCCAAAAAAGGCCAATGTATTGATGTGGCAGGAGTGTAGCTATTTGAGCAGGCAAAATTAGACTTTGGCCTCAACTAAGTAATTTTCAGTTTTCAAATTTCTGGCATTACAGTAACTTAGGCATCCAGGCAAAACTATCCTGAAAATAAAATAGTAACAAATATAATAATTCTAGGAATTAACACTTCTCAATGTCTTATTCTCTGCAATACTATAAAAATTATCCCTCCACATAGCTACAGCCCTGTCCTGAACACTGCTTAAAAAGTGCATGAGCTCTATCCTCTCTTGCATCTCAGTTTTCAGCAGAACACAACCTTATATCTAAAGGTCTTTGCAGGAGGTAAAAAGGCCAGAAGTGGCTTGAAAGTGTTATTTATAGCAGGAATAACCCCCATCCAGCACAATACTATGTCCCCACAAGAATTGCCTGAAGGCTAATCTTGCTGAAGCATTTTCCTTGTCAGTGATCTGGTTTATATGGACAGGTTTGTGCAGAATGACTGAAGACAAAGAATGCACAAAGGTGAACAAAGAAAATGAGCAGAAAGTGAAGCTGGCCAAGGTAGAATATAAATTACAATTTTAAATTGCACTGGCAAGGCAAAAGAAGGAATGCCTAACTAAAAATAGATGTGTTTGGAAACATATTCTACATTCCGATTGAGCTAAAGATAATTGAGTTGAATAAAAGTAACATATCCTATATATTCATGTATAAATATAGAAACATTAGTCAAATGTCAATCCAAAAAAACTGGATTGATTTGTCCATGGGTCAATGTAAGTAGTGTACCTGAACTCTTATATTTTTTAAAAAAGGGTACCATCCTTTCCTCTGAGTAGAGCAGGGGTCCCCAAACTAAGGCCCATGGGCCAGATGCAAACCAGCCCCTGCCCTAAACTTTAGACTTAAGGTCACCTTTAGTCTGAAATGACTTGAAGGCACACAACAACAACAATCCTAGTTAACTAATTAACTTGACTATCTCGTCGCCAAAAAGTAGCTGCTGTTTAAACATCTGTATAAACACACATACATTTAGAAAATAAAACAAAATAAAAAATAAAAGTAACAGAACTTGACATACACTGGGTATATTTGGCAAAACAGTGAGGATTTGCACTCTTGTGGAATATATATGTGTATATATATATATATATATATATATATATATATATATATATGTCCTGCTCACTTCAAAGGATCAGTCTGAACGCAGATCAGAGATAGCTGCTCTCAAATCCAATCTTTATTGAAGAACACATGACTTTGGAAAAGTCAAGAATGACCCAATGTTTACATACAATCATTTTTATCACCTCTGATGCTACGTAACACCACACGTAAATATCATCATCAATTCCCACCCCCAATATCACATTACTACCATTTTCACACACTAGACCAATTATAATTGTTTATATTTTCAACCCCAAGTTCCCAGGCATATTCTATCTTCTTCTGCCAGGTGCTTCTAGGATTGTTTATGTTATGACTCCCAGTTCAGGGCTTGGTAATTCAGCCCTGTAACTGGGTTCCATGACATGGTGCCCTCCTTTTCTTCGTCCTCCTCTTCGGTTCTTCTTTCATCACAAATCTGAAACAAACCAAACAATAATTCTATGTGTCCATTTTGTCCAAAGTACCCCTATACTTTTTCAGTAAGCTACGATGGAATACAGGGTGTATTTTCCCTAAACTTTTTGGCAATGCCAACTGGAAAGTCACCTCGTTGATAACACCCTGTATTCTGAATGGTCCAATATATTTAGGGCCCAATTTTTTCGAAGGTAGCCCCAATTTGATGTTTTGGGTACTTAACCATACTAGATCTCCTTTCTCCAATTTATCGCCTTCCACCCTTTTTCTGTCTGCGAACGTTTTATACTTTTTGTGTGCTTCCTTTAATGATGCAGTCACTTGATCCCAGCATTCTAACATTTGATTTTTCCATTTCCCTGCCCCTGTTTCCTCATTCTCTGTCCATTTTGGCAACTGGGGCAGAGGTTGTATTTCATACCCGTAAACTATTTCAAAGGGAGTTTTATTTGTTGCTGAATGTATAGTCGAATTAAAAGCTAGTTCTGCAAAAGCCAACCACCTAGACCAGTCATTTTGTCTCATGTTAGAATACATTCGAAGGAACTGCCCAAGTGTCTGCTGAGTACGTTCCACTGCTCCGTTTGTCATGGGGTGGAAAGCAGAACTTAGACTCCTTTCTGCTCCCAGCATTTCCAAAAAATTTTCCCAAAATCTGGCTGTGAATTGAACTCCTCTGTCACTGACCACTCTACTGGGACATCCATGAAGTTTGTAAATATGATTTATGTATAATTCAGCTAGTTTCTCCGCTGATGGTAATTTCGTCAGTGGTATAAAGTGGGCCTGTTTAGAAAATAAATCTAATACTGTCCAAATATAACGATGTCCTTTGCTGACCGGCAGTTCCCCTACAAAGTCCATAGCTACACATTCCCAAGGTCTGGTAGGTTCCACTACTGTTTGTAACAATCCCATTGGCTTCCCTCCTCTCGATTTATTTCTGGCACAATCATCACATTGAACAACATGATTCTTTATATCCTTCCTCATTCCTGGCCACCAACAATGTTTTGCTATTGCCTTTGTTGTTTTTGTGATTCCCGGATGACCAGCGCTCTGGTTATTGTGAAAACGCTCCAAAATTTTAATCCTTAATATTGCTGGGATATATAGTTTCTTGTTCACGAACCAAAACCCCCTCTTCTGCTCCCCCTTTTCCGAATTGGATGCGATCCACTGATCTCCCTCATAAGACTGTTTCAGTTCTTTTCCCCAATTATTTTCCCCGTCGAGTTCAAGAATAGCAGTGTTCTCTTTTTGTGTTTGCGCTCTTGTCCTGACCGCTAAACCCCATTGTTTATCAGAGAATATTGTCCCCTCTTTTGCTGCGGCCAGGCTTTCGTGTTGAGGCATGCGTGAAAGAGCATCTGCCAAGACATTTTGCTTTCCCTGGAAAAACTTTAATTGGAAATCGAACCGGCTGAAGTACTGCGCCCATCTAATTTGTTTGGGGGACAATTTTCGAGGAGATTTTAAATACTGGAGATTCTTATGGTCAGACCAAATTTCAAATGGGATTCCGCTCCCTTCGAGGAAGTGTCGCCAGCATTCTAAGGCTTTTAATATGGCTAATGCCTCTTTTTCCCATATGGGCCAACATTTTTCAGTTTCACTGAACTTCCGGGACAAATATCCACAAGGTTTTAAGTTCCCATTTTGATCCTTTTGCAATAGTACTGCCCCGTATGCACAGTCTGAAGCATCGCAATGGATTATGAAAGGGCTTTTGATATCGGGGTGTTTTAGGATGGGTTCTTCTGTGAAGCATCCTTTTAGGGTTTCAAATGCCTTTTGGCATTCCGGCGTCCAACTCAGTTTGGCGCCAGGAGCTTTCACTTTGGCTGTCTCCCCTTTTCCTTTTGTTTTTAAAAGTTCAGTAAGTGGCGCGGTTATTTGTGCGAAGCCTTTTATAAAGGATCGATAAAAATTTGCAAATCCCAGAAACGATTGCAACTGCCTCCTTGTTTGAGGTACTCCCCATTCTTTTAGGTCTGATACTTTAGACGGGTCCATAGCTAATCCTTCTGGGGATATCCGATATCCCAGAAAGTCAATTTGAGTCTTATTAAATTCACACTTGGATAATTTTGCATACAGCTTCGCTTCCCTTAGTCTTTGTAAAACTTCCCGGACCAATTCTACGTGCTTTTCTTTATCTTCAGTTACGATCAAGATATCATCAAGAAATATGAATACCCCTCGATATAATAATGGGTGCAGTATTTCATTTATGAGCTGCATAAAGCAACCGCCGCCATTTTTTAATCCGAATGGCAAAATTTTATATTCAAAATGGCCGAATGCGCAGGAAAATGCAGTTTTCCAAGTATCCTCAGGTTTGATTCTTAATTTATGATATGCTTCAATTAAATCAAGTTTAGTAAATATGCTCCCTTTCTTCAATACGGTAATTAGATCCTTTACTAAGGGCATAGGGTATTTATTGTCCTTAGTAATTGCATTTAAATTTCTATAGTCAATGCACAATCTTAGGGAGTTGTCTTTCTTTCTCCTAAATAACACTGGGGCTCCGAGAGGAGAATTGGATGGCTTAATGAAGCCTCGCGCCAGGTTCTTATCAATATATTTCCTCAATTCCTCCTTCTCCTGAACAGACATGGGATATACTTTTGGTTTCGGTAAGGTTGCTCCTGGGGTTATTTCAATTTCTACTTCTACATTCCTCTTGGGGGGTAATTTACTCGCCTCTTTCTGATTGAAAACATCCACAAAGTCTCTGTATTCCGGCGGCAATAGCTGTGGGTCTATTTCGCCTGCTTCATCTCCCTCGTCCTCCTCTCCTGCTAATCTACTTATCTCCCATCGCGTCTGTTGTTCTTTAAACGCCAGGCTCTTCCCTCTCCAATCTACTTCAGGGTTTGCCTGTTCAAGCCACGGTATCCCTAGTATTACGTGGTATGAGGCAATAGGGGCTATCACAAAGGATATTCTCCCTTCCCATTTGCCTATTTTACATGGGACCCCTTGCATTTCCTTTGTAGATACTTCCCCAGCACCAACTGATCCATCTAGCTGCGAAAATGCAATTGGGGAGTCAAGAAATGTCTGCTGGCATTTCAGTGCTTCTGCTAGTTCCGGAGTTATAATGTTCCTAGAGCAACCGCAATCCACGAATGCCCTGCAGGTGGCCCGATTCTCTAGCCCCGATAGGCAGATTGGCACTACTAGCATGCGTTTGTCTCGACTCACCAGCCTCTCCGGAGATTCTGGGGCTCGCACCTCCTCCTCCGCTCGCCTCCCGACTGCTGGCTTGGGCTTTGAGGGTTTTGGCGGCTCCCCCTTCCGGGCCCAACATTCCGCTGCTCGATGGCCCGTCTTCCCACATACAAAGCATCCCGGTTTGGGTTTGTTGTCATCTCCTTTGAAGGGGATCCCCGGCCTTGCTCCGGGCCTTTCCTGCTTCCTCGTTTCTCCTCGACCTCTCGCCGTCGGTCTTTGCTGGCCGCTGCCGCCCCTGAAACGCTTCACTTGGGCTAGGGTGGATTCAACGCGCCCCGCTAGTTGTATCCAGCCCCTTAGTGTTTCTGGGTCGTCTCTATGTGCCGCCCAACTAAAAATCTCGGGGCGTAGTCCCTCCTTGAATATTTCCACTTTGGTCACTTCAGACCACTCTGGTACCTTTTCTGCGAGATGGAGGAATTCCTCTGCGTACTCAGGCACCGTTTTGTCCCTCTGCTTTATTCCTTTAAGCTGGTCTCGAGCCCTCAATTGCTCCAGCCGGTCTCGGAACCGGTTTTCCAGCGCGGCGAGGAAGCGGGGCACTGACCTCAGGCACGGGTCGCTTCTGGCATGTAGTTGTACATACCAGCTGGCCGCTCCTCTCTTTAGTGTGTTGCCGATGGCCCGAACCATGCTTGCTTCGGAGGGGAATGTGTGTGCATTGTCTTCTATATATCCTCTGACGCTAATGAGGAAAAAGTTCAGTTCAGATGATTCCCCTCCGTATTCCAGTTTGAGATCTTCCCTCCTTTGCATCCATTCTACGGCCCGCTGCTGCTGTCTGGGAGGCATGGGGAAGGGTTGCATCGGGTTTCCTTGGACGGCTCCTTTTAACACGCCGCGCCCCACTCCGGCGGTCGTCCTGCGCGGCTCCCGAAATTCTGCCGCTGCTGTCGGTCCTTCCACCCACCCGAACTCGGGCCTCGCTGTAGCCCCCGCATCTCGCCGTTCCTCGCCGTACGGCACATTCTCCTCCCCTTCCTGGATCTCCGGCTCCTCTCCGCCTTCATCTGCTAATCCACTGGACCCAATTCCTCGCCCCAGTGGTCTTTCCACCCCGACGCCCATCCGGGGGGTTGGAAGCTGGACAGGAAGTTCTATTGGAGTCGGTGGTCTCAGAGTTCCCCGAGCGTGCTGGTGCTCCACTTCGCGCGCCATTCTGTCCCGGAACTCCAGTTCCTGCCAGTATTCTTCATCCTCTTCACTCCTCGCCGCCATGGGACTCTGCGTTGAGGCGCGCTGGCCTCTTTGGCTCCAAACTCCTTCCTTACGTGGCTCTGTCTCGGTGCCATATCGGGTGGGTTCCTTCTGGAGATTTTCTTCCAACAGTGGCACCAACCTCCCCACGGTTTCCGACAGCCTGGATAAATTCGTTTCCAGGATGGATAACCGCAGGGCCACAGTCTCCGGCATGCTTCCTCCAGATCCCCAACTGGTTTCTGCCGCCGCCGGAACGCCTCTTCCTCCTCTGGGAATCCTCTGGGTCACGCCGTCCAGCTTGGGGTACCCCGTAGAGGAAGCTATGGCTTGCAACGTCTCTTCCGCCAACGGCCGAGCTCCTAGCAAAGGCCTCTCTGCTCCGTCATGGCTTTGATCTCCTTCTCCACTCATTATCACTTCACTGCGAATTCGCAGGAGGGTGAGAACGGGATTCTTGACTTAATTGTCCTGCTCACTTCAAAGGATCAGTCTGAACGCAGATCAGAGATAGCTGCTCTCAAATCCAATCTTTATTGAAGAACACATGACTTTGGAAAAGTCAAGAATGACCCAATGTTTACATACAATCATTTTTATCACCTCTGATGCTACGTAACACCACACGTAAATATCATCATCAATTCCCACCCCCAATATCACATTACTACCATTTTCACACACTAGACCAATTATAATTGTTTATATTTTCAACCCCAAGTTCCCAGGCATATTCTATCTTCTTCTGCCAGGTGCTTCTAGGATTGTTTATGTTATGACTCCCAGTTCAGGGCTTGGTAATTCAGCCCTGTAACTGGGTTCCATGACATATATATATATATATATATATATATATATATATATATATATATATAACTATCCACTTCATCACACGAATTTGAATCCACTTTAAATCCATTTTAGGGAGGGACCTTTAAACAGCTAGTTAGGCAGGTCTGTTTGGCAAATGGGCTTAATAACAAAAGATTCTCACCACAAAAGTATACAGCAGAGTAGCTTATTTAGCAGCAGCAGCGTGACCCAGAACCAGTAGCCAGTATAAGATGAATAAAAACACAGAGACTTTTGTTATCTTCCTTTTGAGGCTTTTCTTGTAGAAAAATAATATGGTTGTACTATTTACAAAAACAAGGTTTCCATGACATAAACAAAGTTCTTTATGCTTCCTTGTTATATCTTTGCTTCATGAAGCTTCTTGCCTTCATGCTGAGCTTCTCTCTCATGGAAAGAACATACAGCAATCTTCAAACTGAAGCAGCTCTCTCCTTGGAGCAGTCAAACACAGCACTCTTTACACCAAGGCATTCTTCACACAGAAGGAAGTCTTCACACAGGAGGAGAAATTAACTCACAGGCACACCTGCTTATATTACCCTATTGCTTAGTCATTGCATCATTTTGACTCTTTCAATGCCTGTACATCATTTTTGTAATTAAAAATACATTGTTAATTTTCAATATTTCTGATAAGGTCCTGGGCCTCACCAAACTACAAACCCCAGAATTCTGCAGGGAGCAGAAACCGAATTTAAAGTGGATAAATGCTCAAGTGTGATGAGGCTCTAACTAGGCAGAGAGGTATGGTGTCTTTTAAGGACATTGAAGTTTGGGAAAGCTACCTTCTGCATGACAGTTCACAGAGTCCCACAACCATTATGGCTAGTTGTGAATTCTGAGACTTTTAGTCCAAAAGATAATTTCCCCAAGCCTTCAAGATGGAGCAGACAATACATACATTTAACTACCTTGGTAACTGAACTGCCAGGATAACAGACACTACAGTATGACAGAGCTGGTATGTTTTCATAATAAACTCTGGCAGGGATAAACTGCTAGCAAATTAAAATTTGGATGAAAGAAGCTGCTTGTTCATCATAACCGCAGTAACAGAAGAAGGCTTATGGAAAGAAACAATCTCAAAAGCAATATTTACCTTGCTGTAGTTTTGACTGTTACATCTTTTATCAATTATAGGAACAGACTCTTCACTACTTCATACAGACATTTCCATTTGTCATGTCTATTTGACAAACCTCTCATTATCCAGGTATAGGGAGGGAAAAATATCTGTAGTACAAAAACAAGATCTCCAAGGTGACCTTGCTCTATATAAATCACACTTATGCAGAAAACAAAGTTATTTCTTTTTCTTGCAGTAGTTTTTAATTTTATTTTAGTACATTGGTCATATATACCTACAGCAAAAATTCTATGTCCAACTCTCTAGCCTTAATTTGACCTTTGACTTCTTGTAGTTAGTATTCATTCACTGTTACAGCTGCAAAAGAAGTAAATATAAACAACTGTTACTGTCTTCTCAAATCAATATTATTAATCCAGAATATGTACTGCATGTGGGATCACAAGCAATAATTTTGGGCAGGTGACACCTTGTGGTGGCCATCTTGAGGGCTTCAAAATACCATGATGAAGCAGCAAGTCTGGATGTCACAGGAAGAAATCCTGGGACCAACAGGTCTGTGTGCTCTCAGTCCCCACCCCCTTTTTTTTTTTTTGCCCCTCATGGAAAACCCACGATTTGGTGCTGTATGGGAGCACAG
Organism: Anolis carolinensis; assembly: GCF_035594765.1. Classification (NCBI taxonomy): domain Eukaryota; kingdom Metazoa; phylum Chordata; class Lepidosauria; order Squamata; family Anolidae; genus Anolis; species Anolis carolinensis. Next base: position 275,118,947 of record NC_085842.1, read on the forward strand.
CCAGATAGCTCACAAAAAGTACGAGCTCCCGCACTTTTACCTGGGGCGTCCAAACGACGCCTCAGGTGAAAGTAAATTAATTTGGCACAAAACAGATAAAGCCTACTTTGTACCAAATTAATTAGGTATTAGGTATTAATTAGGTACTAATTAATTAGACCCTGGTCTAATCTAGTTTGACTGTTGTGTGGACTGCCCCGTCAGAAGTCACGGGACTTCTGAGGGGGCAATCCGCACGGCCTTCTTGCATTTTCTGGGCTTCATGAGCCTGGAAACCCCAGAGGACTATAGCCCCCCTCCCCCGAACCCCCCAGAAAAGCCTTAAAACTACAAATTACTTACCCAGCCACCATTACCATGCTGCTGACCCTCTCCTGGTGCATAGAAATGACAAGCCAGGAGAAGGGGGGGAAGTTACGTAAAGCTCCCTGGAAGGGCCTTAAAGCACATGCTTGCAGCAATGTTTTCCCCCTAGTCTAAAATTGGGGATGGAAGGAGAAACTTGGAGCGTTGAATGATTCTTAAAGGGAAAATACACAGCTAATTCACAAAATGGAAGAAAATGTTCCCACTCCCCACATGTGCTGTCCCTCCCAGAATACTGGAGCAGTATTAGCATGGGCAAAAGTTAAACAGCAGGTATCCACAGCCAAGCAACACAAGAAGCTCCCCATCCTACAAGTCCAAGATTTGAATCCCAGGCTTTATGACTATTTGATAAAATGAGACAGGAGTGTGCCAACCTTTCCCGTAGTACTGCAAATATTTATTTTCCCGAATGCAGCCTAAACCAACAGATATTGAACAGCAGCAATTCTGGGCACTTGACTGAAGTCAGTATTTCAATGCAACTCACTGTGCTATTGATTCAGCCAAGCCGGGGAATCTTACAGATTTCTTATCAGTACATGCCAGAGCTTGGTACAGAATGAAGGGATTTGCCCTAGAAAAGAAAAGGAAGGAGAGCATTTCTTCTTTATTATTTTTGTATTTATTCATTCTCTACTGTTACAGTTGTTTCTGCATTTTAGCAAATGTATGCATAATATGCATATAAGAATGACCATTCAAATATAGATGAATACATTGAAGGTAAGTAGATATCCTATTCTCTATTTTATGGAAACTGTTTTCTATAGAGCAAGACACCTATTAATACACATAGAATCTAGTTTAACAAAAGATTTGAAGTTTTCATTGTTTCTTGCATTGTATATTTGCCTTATTAGATTGGAAGCAAAAGCCATTGTAATTAGCTGTTAGGGAAATGAGACTTTATTTATGAACTTGCCATTTATTTTTAAATATTCAGACTATACACTAGACAAGAGGAAAAGTTTGCAACTGCAATACACTCACCCAGCCAGTGGATATTCAGCAAATGTACAGAGTCCCAATCATATATTTGAAATGGATTTTTGTTCCACCAATAATGAATTGGATGCCATTGGGATTTTACACCTGAGTGATCTAAGTTTGTGATATTTTGAAAACTAGATGTAATCCCAGTTAATCAGGAAACACAGAGAAAATAATTCCATTCTTCAAAGCAGCAAGTTGGGTTTGCCTATGTGCTGATGTCATCAAAAACAATAACAATCCCAGAAGCATTGCCCACTCTGAATACCTGAACTGTTTTCCATCTTCTTAAATATTCCTGGGATTGAAACCGAGATCTTTTGCATATATCTCCCAAATACATTATTCAGTTTAATGCAACTCTTCTAATGTGTATGTGTGTTTGTGTCAGTGTCTGTGTGAAGGTATAGCTCTCCTCTTCCCACTCATGTGGGTATTTTTAAAGAATCAAACTTAGGCTAATTTGCTGACAAAAGGAAAATAATATATTTTATTTGACAAGCCTGAATTAATTCTTGCTTACTCTGATTAATTTTATGTTTAATTAGTTTGATTAATGTAATGTTTTGAATTGTTGGTTTTAATGCTTCAATTTATTTACCAATGTATTTTTATATGCAGCATGGAATTGTTGCCTTTGTGTGGCCACTCTGAGTCCCCTCTGGGGTTGAGAAGGGAGGGACATAAGTGTGGTAAATAAATAAATAAATAAATAAATAAACAATAGTCTTGATACAAAAAAGCATTCTAGAACTGATTGGTAAACATATAGTGGATAAACTCTAAGAAAGGAATGTCACTAAAAATCAATATGGGGTTCTCAAAAACAAATCAAGGCTGACTAATCATATCTCTTTTTTGACAGGTTACAAGCTTAGCAGAATGATGTGAATGCTGTGAACATAGCATATCATGATTTTAGTAATGCATTTGAAGAGAGCCCAATTTGTGGTACTCAACTCAGGCAGGGAGAAATCCTTTTTTAATCCCACCACTGCCTCCAATTGAGGAGATGTGCGCACGTGTGAGAGGGAGGGATGGAGGATGTGTGAATGTATGACAGGGAGGATTTAGTGGATAAGGAAGGATAACGGAACTGATTGGGTTTAAATGAGTAAAGATGGTAACTTATATAGAAAAGTACAGTAACTTATATAGATAGGTACGGTAACTGCCACCAACGTGAGGTAATGGGTTTCTTTCAGGCTTACAGAGAGGCAAGGAGATTGATCTTTGTGAACAATAACAAAATTCAAGTTTATTTGTACATAAGCGTATGGTTCCAATACATAAACGTTTCAGGATCTTAAGTTACAATGTAGTCTTTCTTGAATGGATATATCTTAAATAACTTCTCTTCGAACAGTAAATAAAACACCCGGTCAACTTATATCACCAGCCTTTCCCCTGCGTGAACAATAAGCTGCCGTCCTTAGCTGATTCCCACAGCTCCTAATCTTTTCAAAACCTAACTGCAACTGTCCTTTTTAAACCCTCACAGCCACTCCTTTTTTAAAAAAAGAGGGAATATACTCTAACTGTCAATTTAGCCACGCCCCCTTTTTCTCCCAAGGGAAGCTGTGTTACTATGGCAACCTACCAAACGCTGCTTCCAGCTGATTTCCATGTTAGGCTTTTCCTTGCTAATATATAACTCCCTTTTCCCTTAACAAACAAATAAATAAAATCATATCAATAATCTCTGTTTAACACAAAACCTCTCTACAGCATTCAATAAGGCTCCTCATGATAATCTAGTAAAATATGTGCTAAATAATGCTACTATTGCTTGTGGAATGCTTATGGGATTTGCACATGACATCAAAGTAGGAGTGCAACTAATATCCTAGAGAAAAGTTTCAGAATTCAAAATTACCTTAAAATATTGGAAAGCTGGGCCAAAACTAACAAACTTAATTTCAACAGGGAGAAATGTAAGATATTATGATTGGTCTTGACAACAGTATATGTGAAAGGGATTCAGGAGTCTTAGCAGATCACAAGATGAACAAGACAACACTGGCTTGGCCCCACCCACATTCCTCCTGAAGTGGAGCGGAAGCGTCGTAAGATGCTTCCTCTGGCACGATGGAGAGGAAAGTGCTTTTTGGGTAACTCCAACAGAGCTACTCACATGTTCATCTCCTTTTCACCAAATTATGGTGTTGTGGACTGCTCTTCTGATTCTGAGGGAGAAGGAGGACAGGTGGATGAAGAAATAGCACTTGACAATTTGGGACTAACTGGTGAGGAAGAAGAAGAGGTGGCAGACATATCACAAATCCCTACATTTCAAGAACGTCGAAGGGAGAAAGAAGTCAGAAGGAGATCAGCTAGGATAGCAGCGAAAACACTGAGCAGTCAGACTGAGCCCTAGAAACAGCTGTGTTGGGAAGCTCGGGGCTATAAATTAGCAGCAAAGTCAGGGGCCCAGTGTTGACTACAACTGACCTACTTTGGGGGAGTTTCTGTTCCAAGCAGCATGTCTCTGTTCCAGCATCGGATCTTGCTGAAGGCTCTTGGCTATTGTCATTTGTTTTTGCAATTTGTAAGCCTATTTATCAAATACTTTAATTTTTGGCTGATGTGAATACTTCTGTTTTATGTTTGCTTGAAGATCGTGTATTGCCATTGAGATTGTACTTTCTGCTTCAGTTATTGCATTATCTTTATTTTGGCTGAAGTAAAGCCTTTTTATTTACTTTCACTTGTGTCTAAGCCTGTTTCTGGCTTAAAACTGGACAGATGGTAGAAAGGGCAGCAGGGCAATGCGTGTTGCCACCCTTTCACCATCTGATGTACAGGGAAAGGGCATCAATGCGCCTTGTCCCATCTGCACCATATGATGGGGGAGGGAGGGAGGGTCTGCGGGGTGCCACGAGGCACCCCGCACACCTGCCTTCTTGCCTGCAAGTGCCAGCATACGGAAACAGTGTGTGAAGAGATCCCTAAGCCAGGGGTCCCCAAACTAAGGCCCGCGGGCCAGATCCGGCCCGCCGGAGCCATTTATCCGGCCTGCGGCAGCTTTCCTCCCTTTCCTGCGTTGTCCCGCTCCCTGCACAAGCCTTGGAGACTTGCCTTTCCGCCTTCCCGGCCACTTTTCTGCTCTATGAGCCTTTGAGCCTCACCTGGCTCCCCACTCTCCCTGCATAAGCTGTGGAGGAGCCTTGCCTTTTACTGCTGAACAAAAGGTATTTTAATTATTATTTAATTAATTATTAATTACTAAGGTGTGTTTCCTCCAGGTTTAGCAATACGTTGATCAGCAATATACTCCGGATTTCTCCCTGGGCTAGACACCTGAGTGAGGGAGAGTTTCTTTCCCCACGCAGACTTCCAGTCCTGGGAGAAATCTGGAATATATTGCTATTCTTGATTAACAATATACTCCGGATATCTACCTGGGCTGGAGGCCTGAGTGAGGGAGAGTTTCTTTCCCCACTCAGACTTCCAGTCCTGGGAGAAATCTGGAGTATATTGCTGTTTCTGATTAACAATATACTCCAGATTTCTCCCAGGGCTGGAGGCCTGAGTGAGGGAGAGTTTCTTTCCCCACTCAGACGTCCAGTCCAGGAAGAAATCTGGATCATATTGCTATTCTTGATTAGCAATATACTCCGGATTTCTCCCTGGGCTGGAGGCCTGAGTGAGGGAGAGTTTCTTTCCCCACTCAGACTTCCAGTCCTGGGAGAAATCTGGAGTATATTGCTAATCAAGAATAGCAATATACTCCGGATTTCTCCCTGGGTTGGAGGCCTGAGTGAGGGAGAGTTTCTTTCCCCACTCAGGCTTCCAGTCCAGGGAGAAATCTGGAGTATATTGCTATTCTTGATTAGCAATATACTCCGGATTTCTCCCTGGGCTGGAGACCTGAGTGCGGGAGAGTTTCTTTTCCCACTCAGGCTTCCAGTCCAGGGAGAAATCTGGAGTATATTGCTATTCTTGATTAGCAATATACTCCGGATTTTTCCCTGGGCTGGAGACCTGAGTGAGGGAGAGTTTCTTTCCCCACTCAGACTTCCAGTCCAGGGAGAAATCTGGAGTATATTGCTATTTCTGATTAGCAATATACTCCGGATTTCTCCCTGGGTTGGAGGCCTGAGTGAGGGAGAGTTTCTTTCCCCACTCAGACTTCCAGTCCAGGGAGAAATCTGGAGTATATTGCTATTCTTGATTAGCAATATACTCCGGATTTCTCCCTGGGCTGGAGGCCTGAGTGAGGGAGAGTTTCTTTCCCCACTCAGACTTCCAGTCCTGGGAGAAATCTGGAGTATATTGCTATTCTTGATTAGCAATATACTCCGGATTTCTCCCTGGGCTGGAGACCTGAGTGCGGGAGAGTTTCTTTCCCCACTCAGGCTTCCAGTCCAGGGAGAAATCTGGAGTATATTGCTATTCTTGATTAGCAATATACTCCGGATTTTTCCCTGGGCTGGAGACCTGAGTGAGGGAGAGTTTCTTTCCCCACTCAGACTTCCAGTCCTGGGAGAAATCTGGAGTATATTGCTATTTCTGATTAGCAATATACTCCGGATTTCTCCCTGGGTTGGAGGCCTGAGTGAGGGAGAGTTTCTTTCCCCACTCAGACTTCCAGTCCAGGGAGAAATCTGGAGTATATTGCTATTCTTGATTAGCAATATACTCCGGATATCTACTTGGGCTGGAGGCCTGAGTGAGGGAGAGTTTCTTTCCCCACTCAGACTTCCAGTCCAGGGAGAAATCTGGAGTATATTGCTATTTCTGATTAGCAATATACTCCGGATTTTTCCCTGGGCTGGAGGCCTGAGTGAGGGAGAGTTTCTTTCCCCACTCAGACTTCCAGTCCTGGGAGAAATCTGGAGTATATTGCTATTCTTGATTAGCAATATACTCCGGATTTCTCCCAGGACTGGAGACCTGAGTGAGGGAGAGTTTCTTTCCCCACTCAGGCTTCCAGTCCAGGGAGAAATCTGGAGTATATTGCTATTCTTGATTAGCAATATACTCCGGATTTTTCCCTGGGCTGGAGACCTGAGTGAGGGAGAGTTTCTTTCCCCACTCAGACTTCCAGTCCTGGGAGAAATCTGGAGTATATTGCTATTTCTGATTAGCAATATACTCCGGATTTCTCCCTGCGTTGGAGGCCTGAGTGAGGGAGAGTTTCTTTCCCCACTCAGACTTCCAGTCCAGGGAGAAATCTGGAGTATATTGCTATTCTTGATTAGCAATATACTCCGGATATCTACCTGGGCTGGAGGCCTGAGTGAGGGAGAGTTTCTTTCCCCACTCAGACTTCCAGTCCAGGGAGAAATCTGGAGTATATTGCTATTTCTGATTAGCAATATACTCCGGATTTTTCCCTGGGCTGGAGGCCTGAGTGAGGGAGAGTTTCTTTCCCCACTCAGACTTCCAGTCCTGGGAGAAATCTGGAGTATATTGCTATTCTTGATTAGCAATATACTCCGGATTTCTCCCAGGACTGGAGACCTGAGTGAGGGAGAGTTTCTTTCCCCACTCAGGCTTCCAGTCCAGGGAGAAATCTGGAGTATATTGCTATTCTTGATTAGCAATATACTCCGGATTTCTCCCTGGGCTGGAGACCTGAGTGAGGGAGAGTTTCTTTCCCCACTCAGACTTCCAGTCCAGGGATAAATCTGGAGTATATTGTTATTCTTGATTAGCAATATACTCCGGATTTCTCCCTGGGCTGGAGGCCTGAGTGAGGGAGAGTTTCTTTCCCCACTCAGACTTCCAGTCCAGGGAGAAATCTGGAGTATATTGCTATTCTTGATTAGCAATATACTCCGGATATCTACCTGGGCTGGAGGCCTGAGTGAGGGAGAGTTTCTTTCCCCACTCAGACTTCCAGTCCAGGGAGAAATCTGGAGTATATTGCTATTTCTGATTAGCAATATACTCCGGATTTTTCCCTGGGCTGGAGGCCTGAGTGAGGGAGAGTTTCTTTCCCCACTCAGACTTCCAGTCCTGGGAGAAATCTGGAGTATATTGCTATTCTTGATTAGCAATATACTCCGGATTTCTCCCTGGGCTGGAGACCTGAGTGAGGGAGAGTTTCTTTCCCCACTCAGACTTCCAGTCCAGGGATAAATCTGGAGTATATTGTTATTCTTGATTAGCAATATACTCCGGATTTCTCCCTGGGCTGGAGGCCTGAGTGAGGGAGAGTTTCTTTCCCCACTCAGACTTCCAGTCCTGGGAGAAATCTGGAGTATATTGCTATTCTTGATTAGCAATATACTCCGGATTTCTCCCTGGGCTGGAGACCTGAGTGAGGGAGAGTTTCTTTCCCCACTCAGACTTCCAGTCCAGGGATAAATCTGGAGTATATTGTTATTCTTGATTAGCAATATACTCCGGATTTCTCCCTGGGCTGGAGGCCTGAGTGAGGGAGAGTTTCTTTCCCCACTCAGACTTCCAGTCCAGGGAGAAATCTGGAGTATATTGCTATTTCGGATTTCTCCCTGGGCTGGAGGCCTTAGTGGGGCCTCTCCAGTGTTATTATTATTATTATTATTATTATTATTATTATTATTATTATTATTATTAACATTGAGGATGGGTGGCCATCTGTCAGGTGTGCTTTGCTGTACTTTTGGTGCAAAAGGCAGAAGAGGGTTGTACTAAATGGCCCAAAGGTCTCTTCCAACCCTCTCCATTATTTTATTATTATTAGTAACATTGAGTCTGGGTGGCCATCTGTCAGGGGTGCTTTGCTGTGCTTTTGGTGCACAAAGGCAGAAGAGGGTTGGACTAAATGGCCCAAGGGTCTCTTCCAACCCTCTCCATTATTTTATTATTAGTAGTAACATTGAGTCTGGGTGGCCATCTGTCAGGGGTTCTTTGCTGTGCTTTTGGTGCACAAAGGCAGAAGAGGGTTGGACTAAATGGTCCAAGGGTCTCTTCCAACCCTCTCCATTATTTTATTATTATTAGTAACATTGAGTCTGGGTGGCCATCTGTCAGGGGTGCTTTGCTGTGCTTTTGGTTCACAAAGGCAGAAGAGGGTTGGACTAAATGGCCCAAGGGTCTCTTCCAACCCTCTCCATTGTTTTATTATTATTATTAACATTGAGTCTGGGTGGCCATCTGTCAGGGGTGCTTTGCTGTGCTTTTGGTGCACAAAGGCAGAAGAGGGTTGGACTAAATGGCCCAAGGGTCTCTTCCAACCCTCTCCATTGTTTTATTATTATTAGTAACATTGAGTTGGGTGGCCATCTGTCAGGGGTTCTTTGCTGTGCTTTTGGTGCACAAAGGCAGAAGGGGGTTGGACTAAATGGCCCAAGGGTTTCTTCCAACCCTCTTTTATTATTATTATTATTATTATTATTATTAACATTGAGGCTGTATTTGTTTCTTTTTTTAACCTCAAAATAAAATATGTGCCATGTGCATAGGCATTTGTTCATAGTTTTTTTAAAAAAAAACTATAGTCCGGCCCTCCAACGGTCTGAGGGACTGTTAACTGGCCCCCTGTTTAAAAAGTTTGGGGACCCCTGCCCTAATCTGTATCAATAGAAATACAATAATTAGATTGAGGGAAGTAATCATACTGTTCTGTTTTGCTTTGGTCAGACCTCACCTGGAGTCCTGTATGCAGTTCTTGACATCATAATTAATTATTTTTTCACTTTACACTTTATGGTACTGACATTGTATACAGCTTGTTTATATCTGCAGCCTGTTGTGTTTTACTGAAGAAGTTCTTAATCAATAGGGGTTTTATAGATTGTTTTATATAAACTTTATGTATAAAAATTTTATTGTTCTGTTTTATATGCTCATGTACCTACTGTATTCTGTGTGTTATTGCAATATTGAGTGCTTTTGTAAGCCACCCCTAGTCCCCTTTGTGGAGATGGTGGGGATAAAACAAATTAGGTTTTATCTTATTATGATGATTATAATTCAACCATAATATTGACAAGCTCTGATGTGTCCAAAGGGCAACAACCAAAATGGTAAAAGGCCTAAAAGTCAAGTCTTATGAGGAGTGGCTGATGGGACTGCGTTTGTTTAGGTTAGAGAGGTTAAGGAAAAACATGTCAAAATAGCCATGTTTAAATAATTGAAAGAATATCATATTGAAAATTGAGCCAGCTTGTTTTCTGCTGCTTCAGAAGCTAGAACACAAAGCAATGGATTCAAAGTATAGGAAAAAAGTGATTCCACATAAACATTAGGAAGAATGTCCTGACAGTAAAAATGTTTTGGCAGTGAGATATAAAGCTTTTGTGTGTGATGGCATCTCCTTTTTGGTTTTTTAAATAGAAGTTGGATTGCAATCTATTGGAAGTGCTTTGATTGTGTATTACTGCATGAAATGGAGTTGTACTGGACGGCCCTTGTTGCCTCTTTCAACTCTATGGTTCTGTTACTCTATGCACATGTCCACCAGCGCTTGAGCTTCCTAAACACTCTACCCAGCATGGCTAGTGGAAAAAATCTCACACACATAGATACACTTGCTAGTTCACTCATTTTCTAAAGTGCTAAAATACTAATATGTTCATGTGGATGTTCCCTTGTTGATTCAGTCCTATTGGTTGCTTATGTTGAAAGAGTTTATATTCACCAAAGGTGGGTGACATGTACCCTTCAGATGCTTCTGGATTTCAGCTTCCATGGCTTCAGCTTGCTGTCTAAGTCTGCTAGGCATTGAAGCCCGCAAACATCTGGAGGATTATGAGTGGAACTCTCCTGATATCAGAAGACAGAAAGCAATTTGATGTAGTTTGGGCTGTGGGAACACTGTGATATAGTATTTAACAGAAGATTATCATTTTAGTTTTGTGCTTGCATGGCTCAATTCCTCTGCTTGAAGCCCCCTAGCCTATTCCAGTATGAGATACCCAGCTAAGTTTTATAGGACCAGAAGAAATGACAATTCATGTACAAAGAATGGTTAAACATATCTGAAGGATGTGCCATTACTTAGAATCGACTAGTGGGTGGAGGGAAATAAGGAGAAAAGTGAAGAACCAGTGTAAGTGTAGTATAAGTGCAGCACTAGGAGGGTGCACCAAGTGACACCATCAGAGAGGGTGAGACCAAAATGATTTTTTGCCCCAAGGAGGCAACCTGACTGTACCTCCACCTTCTAGAATCACACACCTGCACATATAGACCACTGTTTTAGCATAGCAAATCCTTGCTTATGGCTAAATTCTCGCTAGCACAGAGACATGTGTATGTACATACACACACACATCCTCACACAGCACTAAAATACAGCAAAGCAAACAATTTTTCACATCCAGATACTTCCCCTCCTACTCCTTTACAAATTAATCTTTAAATGTGACACCATAAACTTTGTGCAGTGTACTAAGAAACTCCCTGGTACTCCATGTGAATTAATTCTCTTGAGCTGCAACATATTTGGTTTATTGCTGTTGTATTGATTGTTTGGCAGTATGCTCTGCAAGCAGCCTGCTTGGAATCACAGTCTGCTAGGCACATAGACAACAAGCAAGCAAAATGAATTAGAAATAAAAACATCAAACTTAAGTGTGTATGACAAATGAGGCTGTATAGAGGGCTGCCTACACTATGTTGGATTAGGCAAGCATTCTAATGCCCACATAACTATTACATTGTTTGGTTAGCTTTCTTTGAGCCCTTTGATTGGCAATACCAAGACACTGAGAAAGTCCCCAGGACTTTCTGAACTTGCTATAGATTTTGTTCTGGAATTAAAAGAAACTATTTTATTCAGAAATTAAAAGGAACTATCAAAATAGATTCAGGACTTTAGACATCTCCTTTGAAAGACGGAATAAAATCAGAACAAATTCAGGTTTGAAGTGGGCTTATGTCTTTCCCTTATAAGATTAATGGGAGAATACAGTGGAATGATCTATGCACATAACCTTGAGGCCCCTGGAAGTAACAAGCATTCAAATGTCATGAATAGAGGGAAAAGCTCCTTTGTATTTAAAATAATTCTTCTATGTCTTTATATTAGAAAAGAACAGCTGTCACTGGACTGGATCACACTGTTTTCACAATTTCATTAAAATTGAAATATTAAAATACAGCTGTCTTTGTTAAAAAAAGAATTTAAGACAAGAACATATTGTGCTCTGGATCTGGTACAAATGATACTTCAGTGTTTCTAAGTACCTTTTTATCCAGGTTTCTTTCCTTTTTAGATAATGATAACATAATATGTGTATATGAAGACTAGACATATCAGATTCCACTTTCTGAGAATGAATAACAGTTATGAAGATGGAGTCATTTTTGTCCTCCCTTCATATTAGGAAATCATACTTTTCTATACCAAAACCATTTTACACTGTATATATTAGCCTCCTGAAGCCTGGTGTCTTCCTGATATGCTTCTAAAATTTCTTGACACCATAGCTGTTGAATTCTTAGAATTACAGTTAAACGTATCTGAAGGGCACCAGGCTGCAAAGCTGATATTATACCAAATGGTTTCTGTATTTATAGTATAGTAAGAATCTATAGTATAGTATGGTATAGTATAGTATATACATGGGATACTTCCTCAGCCAGATTTCAGTTAGTTGAAACCATGGATATGATCAAACACGATTAAATTACCTTACTTCCAAACACAGCATAACATAGAGTTGAGCTAAAGGATCTAGACATTCTTAGGGAAGAATTCTTCATAGAAATTTGCTAGGTCCTGCAGGATGATTCTTTGATAACCCCCAGGGAAAGCATATCATAAAATCACCCAAAGGATCTAGGAAATTCCTAGAGAGATAAGTGAAAGTGTGGATATGGGCTCCAAAGTTACAGGGAGTCATACGATGATTAATAATCAAATCATGCTGTTCTGAAAAGAACCCAAAAACATTAGGATACTTCCATAACATTTAAAAAATAACAGTAGGACATAACAAACTCAGAATATACCATTTTGCAAGACAGACTCTGATGGTGAGTTCTCACATGGCTAATAACTGCAGAAATCACAGAGCTTTCATAAGTACGACACTTCAAGAAACAGGCTTTTCTTTTGACACTTTCTAATATAATGCATAGTGTTTATTCAGATCTGTAAATGCATAATCTGGGACACTGTCACGACCCAGGCTGCAGAGCGCCAATAACCAAACACAGAGGCCAGAATCTATCTAATATCTTTATTAAGGAAATATATAAAGTTAATAAAAGCAAGTGTAGGAAATAGTTCAGAAGTAGACCTTTCAGGAAAGGTCAAAATTAGTCCAAAGAAACAATGTCCAATATGAAATATTAAGGTCCAAAGTTGTAATCCAATAACCGAAACACCCACTTTGCCAAGCAAAGTGAGGGGAGATGACAAGGTTCTTAATCCAAGGAACTTGATGTGATGCTAGGAAGTAAACTTGATTCTTGGAACACAAGGCTTGATACAAGGCAACAAGGAACGAGGAACAAGGACAAGATCCGTGGTAAATACTTGGCAAGGTCCGGGAAGCAAGGCAAGGTCCGGGAAGCAAGGCAAGGTTGGAAACGTGAACGAAGGCTTGGAAACGGGAACGAGGCTTGGAAACGGGAGAAGCGCTGTCCACACACAACCTACTCCAGTAGCTGACGAATTGACTCCGCAAAATTCCTTCAGGGCAAGGAACCTAAATAGGGTCCCGTTTTCCCACCAAAGAACACTTCTCTGGGGAACCAGAACCGAAAGTCAATCTCTGTGTCCAGATGCATGACTCCCTAAAGGTTCTCATGAAAGCAGTCTTAATCAGCTGAATGCCTGGCTGCGATTCTCAGGCTTCTGCGATTAGCCTGTTGAACTCCTTTTTGCTGTTGATAATAACTACGGCGAGAAAATGGGGGAGATTTTGACTCAGGGCTTGTTTGGCAGATTTCTGGAAGACAAACCTCTTGCAGGTGCAAGGGCTCCAGTTCTGGCTGGGAAAGTTCCAATTCTGGCTGAAATGGTGGAAAACCCAAGTTTTCCTCTTCATCTGCCACAACAGCGCTAGGAACGGGACTACATGGCCCATGAGTCATCACAGACACAAGGATTTCTAGTGAAGGAATTCCTCCCACTAACTGATTGAAGCAACACAACAGATAGTGGCAACATTAGGCCCCTTTCGCATCTGAAAAAATATCACTAATCAAAGTAGGGTAACCTCATCTCTACTTTTCTGCAACTCATGACTTCTGCAAGTTAACTATAGATTGCTATAGCAGAAACCCTAAATATATAGACTTTCGTTATTGTTGTTTTCTACAAATAAGTAATATGGATTGATGTGGAGGCAGGGTCAATGAGCAAAGGGGCTAGTCTCATAGGTGTTTGTTTACGTGTTTGCTCCATTTGCCTATGTAAGGTATTGGATCATATTAAAATGGTCAATAACGAGGAGGACTATCAACTTCATTTATCAATGACAATGTCATAATAAATAAAAGTGGAATGGGGTAGAAGAGAGACAAACTATTACCTTGCCTCTCTGTAGCAAGCTTTCATATATAGAGCGGGGGGGGGGGGAGTGGAAAAGATGGAGGTTCAGACAACCAAGGAAGATACCAAGGAAGAACCAGTTTCTTTTACTAATACAACCTGGTGGTTCCAACAGGCCTTTGAAAATGGTTAGCTTCAGATCTTACTCTGGCCATTGGCTAGGCCCCTGCTTGCACTTTACCTACTTTCCCGGCCCTGCGGTACATCATTGCACTAGTTTAACCCTCTCACAGCTGCTCAACAGGCCTTGAGATTGAGAAACCCAGGCTCTATCCAGGCTCTATCCTACATTTTATCAAGCCCCCATCTTTATGCTACTTCATTGCACCTACCCTGGTCCAGGGGAATTCGCCACATATTGTGGTGAATCAGGCAGGGGGCATGGGGAACACGATATGTGGTGAATTCCCCGGCTATCATGGAGATTGAGACTAATCAGATATCTGTTTGTTCAGAAGGAAGTGTCACTGTGTTTAATGATATTTACTTTTAGGTTAGTATGCACAGTCATAACCTTAGCCATCAAATTTTGCAAATGATGGACATATGTAAAGAAATCAGTCTTTAGTGTTTCCATTTTGCAGACAGGAAATCTGAGACCCAGTGCACAGTAAAGCAACTAACTGTCAAAACTCTTGTCAGTTGCAGAAGAACAGCTTTGATAACAATATTTTTCCTACATTAGCCACCTGGACATGTGGTTTCCTGGATCATAGCAAAGAATTTTGGTTTTTTGTGATCACTATGAAGCATTCATATTATTGATTGCAGTGTTTTGTGTGATGATATGTAAAGAAAAATATCTGTGACATGTAAGTAGCCAGTAAAGCTTAACAGTGTTGTAAAATACTCAGTATATACAAAAACACAGTAAAATTCTACAAGTATAATTTCCTTTGCACAAATATAGGAACCACTGAATTTGAATAGGATTGAAGTAACAGGGCCTAAGTGTATTTTTCAGCCCTCAAATTTATAGAAAGAAAGAATTGTCACAAGCTATATATCATGGGTTAGATAGAAAATGGCTCTCCATACATTGTTGAGTTCCCAGTATGACACAATGGCCTAATCCAATTAGATTAAATCAGTTGAATCAGATGGATTTATTTACATGCTGACTCACCATATAACAATTGATTCAATGGGCCTACTGCAATGGGGACTTATCAACAGAATCCCAGACAATTTTTTTGCACACAGGACATGATAAGACACCAGCAAGAAGCATAGCAGAAGCAACACTTCACCACGTAATAGTCCTCCTCCATTGTTTAGTGACACCATATTCCCAAACTATACTACAAAAGGAATGGTATTCCTCTCTAGGTTATAATCATTTTAGCCACACCTTATATTTTTGTAATGGATTAATTCCTAGGCACATTCAACACTCCCCCACTGTTGTAAGATATGTTCATTGGATTTACATCACAGAGTTGTTTAAAGGATAAATTGGTAGGACTTTCCCCTTGGCAGCTGGTGACTTCCATGTTGGGGACAGGAATTCCAAAAAGCAAAAAATCTATAGTGCTAAACCTATTTTTAACAGAGCATTCTGGGGCTAAAATCTAGAGAAAATACACTACTCCATTGACATGGAAATATTGGCTGCTACTACATGCTCCCTTGAGGTTCTTCAGAGGAAATGAAGCATATCAATTTATTTGTAAATTCATTTTTCATAGCTTCGAGAGAAAGCAAAGACAAGAAACAGTTGTTGGTTTATGTTGTGATGCAAAGGGTACCACCACTGATGATTAATATTAGGCAATAATCATAAGAAGATTTATTATAATATCCCATATCACGTTAGGGCTCTTCCAGAAAGGGCCCAAAATGTGGGCCCTATCAGGCCTTTACTGGAGGCATTCAAACAACACCTCCAATAAAAGATAATTAATTTGGGACAAAGCAGGTAAACCCTGCTTTGTCCCATATAAATTTGATACCCCATTAGATTTAGGCCTTTCTGAAAGGTCCAGGTCTAATGGAGTATGAGGCCTGTGGGGACTGACCCTCAGGTAGATCTAGCACTAACCAGTGATCAGTACCCATTGCCATCTCACACCTTTTGGGCTCCTGGAGCCCAAAGGTGCGAGATAGCACACACACCCTCCCCCCAAACCCCACATTTGGACCCTAAAGCTTACTGGAAAGCAGCCTGCTTGCAAAGTTCTTCTGGCAAGGTAAAATGGTGCCTAAGGAGAAGGGGAGGGGATGATTTTCTTGTGCTGTTGTCCCTTTAAGAGGCCAAGAAAGATCTAGGAGCTGTTAATTTTTGCTTCTCTCTTTAGTTTTCAGTATATGTCAGTTTAAGGTCTTTGGGGAAGGGGAAAAATTAGAAAAATTCTAATAAATTATCTTTTCTATGGTACATTGTATTAGGCATTTTTCCTCCCCTTCTCTTTTTAGATGTAGGGATTGAAGGTCCTTTGATGTTCATCAGTTAATCTGTATCAGTCTGTGGTCCTTTTATCACCATCTGGGCATTTAAATATGACAAGAGTAACTTCTAGAAAGACTGAATTAATATCAACATCCCATGTAAGCATTCTTAAATCTTAGGATCTCGGGATATTTATATGTGAGAATGAGCAGGCTCTCTATTAATAATTTAAGTTATTTATTATTTTTAGACATAGATATACACACACTCCATAGGGAGGGACAGGCATGGGCAAAATACACTCATTAAATTATATTACATGTAAGATGTCATACATTCATTATATTGCAGTATAAGCTAGGTGAAATGTTATACTTTGATAACTACAGAACCTTGATACAATTAGCAACACTTTGAAATACTTCTTAATAGTTAATACATAGATGTGCTAATACATAACACATAGTACTCATCCATTTATCTACTGAGTATTACCATCTCATTTGTTGAGGAACTCTAAAAAGGCATCCAAAGTATCTTCTATAGCAGCTTCCATTAGCAGCTTCTGTCTGTAAAAATTCATAACAGGCATCCATCATCATCATCATAATTGTGTGTGTGTATGTGTATAGATGTGTGTGTGTGTGTGTGTGTGTGTGTGTGTGTGTGTGTGTGTGTGTGTATCATAGCCTAATTGAGAGCAAAAAAAGTATCTCTTACCAGCATGGTCATTTCCATCAGCATGTCTAATCAGTAATTCTCTAGGAACAATATTGCTGTTTTCAGCAGCGTTCTTCTACTGGAGAGCATCCTGACTTCTGTCTCCTCTTTGTATGTTTTATATTTTTTCTAGTATATCTGGTACAATGAATGTACTTCATTAATATAAACATTACTTTCCTCCAGTCAGGTTCTTGGAAGTGACATAACACAGCAGGTACCAGGAACTTCAATCAGATTACATCAGCCATTTGATTGCATCACCCTTTACTCTTTAACGTGCCATCTGCTTTGAATTTATTATCTGTCTGGTCTTGTTGATGTTCTCATATCTTGTATATAACTGGGTTGGCTTCTTGCCCAGAATAAGCCTGTCTCTATGTTCATAATAACACACACACACATTCTATAATACATAGAGTTTTCAACTTTCTAAACCCATTATTTTCATTTTCCAGAGCTTAAATCCAACCCAAATCAGTGCATAGCCTGTATAACTGTCATTTGGAAGGGAGAATTAGAAGGAGGTTGGAGGAAGGAATATCAACAGTTTAAGATATTCAAATGTTTACTGCTAACATAAAACATCAAAGACTTGGAATGACTACTGAAGAAATTAAACCTACAAGGCAAAGTGAATACATCATACTTTGGACATATCACGAGAAGACATGATTTCTTATAAAACACAAAAGGGCCTGGTAAACTTGAAGGGAGGAAAATCATACTGCAGATGGATTGTTTCAAACTAAGAAACCACCATGTTTGCAAGAACTGTTAAGAAGAGAACTGTTTCTCATTATAGGGTCTCAAGTCAAAGCCTAGCTGCAAGTTAACGAGGAGGAGGAGGAGGAGGAGGAGGAGGAGGAGGAGGAGGAGGAGGAGGAGGAGGGGACAGGGAATTGTTTTACTGAGTCACAGGCTTGGAAATCTGAAATCTAGGGATAGTTAACCACATCAGACTATGGTGGTCCACATAAGTGGGAAGTAATATTTATCTGTAATAGAACTCAATATTGGGTGAAAGTGAGCATGTTGCAGCTTTTACAGCGAGGCTTAATGGTGAAAGAAATGCCCCATGCGTGGTAGATTTGTTTCTCATTCACTTGTTCTGATTCAGTTTTTGCTAGCATATGGTGTGTGAAGAATTGCAGTTTGGCATCTTTTTTCCCTTTCTAATTTTCTACAGCTGTTTTTTTCCTATTTAAATTAGACTGACAGTATTTTTGCCACTTTAGTTAAAGTAAATTAAACCCTACTAGAGCTAAATTGCACGCATTTATTTATGATATTCTGATCACACCAAGGGAATGACAATGATCTGGCATATTGATATACTCAGCAGTAAAGTGAAATTGAGACATTCTTCAAAGTGACAGCCAAGCTTGGCTGAAGACAGTTTTATTTTGAATATTTTGTTTGGGATGTCTGATGCCACCATTTATGAGTAAACAACAGCTCCATTAAGGAGAGAGAAGTTATCATCTAGCCAAATTGTAGTTGAATTTAATAGGTCTCCAGCAGGCATCCAGATAACAACTGGGTGACAAGCACCTGCCGTGCATAATACAGGCAGTTACGCCTCTTGAAATGCAGAGGTGTATACACGCAGTCAGTGGGAGGATTTTAAATGCTTCATAAGCTCTCTGTCCTTAATGTCTAAGCAGTAAATTCTTGTACAAATTTGCTCTTCAGAGCCAGCTTCTGCTTTGAATAAGGTTACCAAATTAATTCTCTGGGCTTGATGTTCAAAATTCCTGATTAAAATATGCAATGCAATTGCATGCTTAATTTAAACCCTTCGTTACTGACAAAAAGTGTAATTCTATACTCATAAATGACTACAAAAGCCCCCAGTGCCCCTGTTCAGCTACAATTAACTAGAACGACTTGTGACAAAGATACCATTTTATGTAGATATAGACACAACTATCAGGCTTTTTTCCACACAATAATAGTATAGATATATATTTCTGACAATTTCATTTGGCAGACTTTCTCTCCCTCTGTCTCCCCCCTCCCCCTTCTCTCTCTCTCTCTCTCTCTCTCTCTCTCTCTCTCTCTCTCTCTCTCTCTCTCCCTCTCCCTCTCCCTCTCTCTCTCTCATCTCTCTCTCTCACACACTTCCCATGAAGTGTATGTCCTTAGTACTACTCTATAAAATCATAGTCTTGGACATTTATTGTTAATTGGAGAAATAAATATCAATTTTATGAGTCTTTTTAATTAATTTACTAGGGATTTAATTTCACTGGAAGCATCAGCACACATGATTTGATTACAAAAACGCAAAGCGATTAAGTTGCAGCTCTTTTATTGTTCTACAAGTCCCTTTAAAGTGGATGATAGCCTCCATCTGCTACAAGCAACAGTTAAATTGATGTTTGCAACACAAAAAAAGCCCTTTTAAAGTTCTACCGATGCTGAATTTAAACCTTTACTGGGTTTTTATTTCCAGCGGCAAAATATCCATTATTATGACTTATTTCCTACTGCCTTGTAGATAGTTTGAGAGACATTCTGATGAGGGGTGGTGAGTAAAAAATCTTATCCATTGCATACAATGGTGAATGTTTGCAACAACTATGAGAACTACATGAATTTGTCAATTATTTTCCATGCTTGTTGATTCCAGATGGCCCATTTGAAATGTCACATATTTAAATCACTATAACAATTGATCATAAAAGTGTGTTTTAAGGTAGGGAATGGGAATGCATCTGGTGGTGAAAGATGTAGACGTTTCTGCTCAGCCGGTTGAAAGGTGATGTTTCCTCCTTTCTACTCTTCATCCAAATTCTCAACAAACTACCCTGAGCAACAAGCGGGGAGGGATGGCAGCGCAGTGGGCCTCTGCCTTCCAGGCCACAACAGGGATTCTCCCTTCTCAGCAAACCTCACATGGCTTGCTGAGATGGATACAGGAACAGCAGCCAATCAGTGTGGAGCCTTCCCCCAGCACTGGTTGCTTCCTGGGGTGAGCAAACCTGAGTGGAAACACCCACTGTGTATTTTCTCTCAGGTTCTCTGACATAGGATTTAGCATGAGGAGACTGGCCCACTCAGCTAGTTGCCTCTTGAGTAACATCCCACCCTCAATCACTTATTAGTGGTTTCTGTTTTGCCTGTCTATCTGTCACAAGTTTTCAGGGCGGCAGTGGTATGGGGCTTGGGTCCAGTAGGCAGAGTATCATGTAGTTCAGCCAGAGAAAATAATTTATGAGGGTCTGCTGGAGATCTAGGGAGTACGAAAGTGGAAGCATCCTCCAATGCAATATTACAAGAAGGCCCCGGTGCAGAGCGTGTCCCTCCCATAATTCCATTTGTATCCAATGGGTAACCATGCTGATCCATCAACAGGGGGCCTGGTCGATGCCTGGATCCAGACCCATCCATGGGGCCAACTGCCTCTGAAGCTGTAGTCAATAAAATTTATGGTCTGATATCTTCCAATCATTTGTAATTCTAAGCCAATAGTGTAATTCTCAGCAATAATTGTAATTTTCATATGTTCTTACTCCAACTTTGTTATACAGTAGAGTCTCACTTATCCAACACTCTCTTATCCAATGTTCTGGATTATCCAACACATTTTTGTAGTCAATATTTTCAATAAATCGTGATATTTTGGTGCTAAATTCGTAAATACAGTAATTACTACATAGCATTACTGTGTATTGAACTACATTTTCTGTCAAATTTGTTGTATAACATGATGTTTTGGTGCTTAATTTGTAAAATCATAACCTAATTTAATGTTTAATAGGCTTTTCCTTAATCTCTCCTTATTATCCAACATATTCGCTTATCCAACATTCTGCCGGCCCGTTTACGTTGGATAAGTGAGACTCTACTGTACTTATATTCTGCATAAGTCAGGTCTTGTGTTTTCTGTCCATGTGCCCTTTGCCCTGTTCACACAATCTTTCTTCTAGCAATGATTCAATTTAGACATTTTCTTCCTGCTGTGAGAAAGTATTTGCAAGTCACACTGTTTTTGCATGCAATCGTTTTGCACAGAAAACATTTGCTATACATGAAACAGCATTTTATATACATAAAATATATTTTTGGAAATATTTATGAAAAAAAAAATCTTCTTCCTGTGCAGACAATGATATTTTCTATATAAATAAGTTTTTATATATATATAAATCAACCATG
This sequence comes from Anolis carolinensis, assembly GCF_035594765.1. Classification (NCBI taxonomy): domain Eukaryota; kingdom Metazoa; phylum Chordata; class Lepidosauria; order Squamata; family Anolidae; genus Anolis; species Anolis carolinensis. The sequence goes on from NC_085842.1 coordinate 275,140,018, forward strand.
GCAAATTTTGCACAGAATAAGTTCCATATAGTATTTTTGTTGCAAGTAAAAGCTTCTTCTGCACAGAAAATAATACAATGCAATCTGCATATCTACAATTAATACATGCATTTTTATAAGTCCATTTATAATTATTTATTTCATTTATTCACATAGCGTTTCCTGTAAAAACTGCAGCCTCTTCTCAATACCTTTGAGATTCATCTCATGGAAAATAACAAGGTTTGTTGTTATTCAGTTTTGTGTATTCCCACCAAGTTCAGGAAAGTATCTGCTATGAATATGGAGTCTTTACTGTATTCTTGTACAGAATTTTAATTTTCTGCACAAAATTGTTGATTTCTGTGCAGAAAACACTGGATTTGCACAAATCACACATGTGAATTTCATACAGAATTAGTCTCGAATTGTAAGGATTCTTGTCAGTTCAGGATTCTCATCTGGGTTTCTCAACACTCAAAACCACACTTTATTACTGTCCTTAATCCAATCCATGAGTTAAAGGATTTTGATAGTGCCCATGACCATGAAGAATAAGAACAGATGGAAAAATCATCTTTTAAGAAAAATGCATAGATCGAATTCTTGCCAGCATTTGGGAGTTTGCAATAAATACAGTTGCATTGTAGTATACAATGTGGGACCATAAACATTTCAAGTTACCAAGATCAGATACTTACTCTGGTAAACAAATGTTGCCATAAATTGTTAAACTCAAACCAGATGGCAGCATACTAGCAAACTGGGTCAGTGAATCTGAGTTATAAATAGTGACGGGTTAACTGATCCCATTGAAATGTATGAATCCAGTGCTGTTGACAGATATATAATCTGCTCTGAGTATCTCCTATAATTTGATTTTTTGTCAGATCTTTGCACTTGCAAAGTGCACCTTGCAACATTCCTTTTATACACCTGTGCATCATAAATTCACATCTCAAGAGACACATTATTTTCTATATGTTGTGACAAGTGATTTCTTTTGGCTGAAAACTTGGTTTTTCAGACATTGATGACCTACATCTCCTATCAACCTATAACCAGCAAAACAAATGACATGGGCTAACAGGAAATGTAGTCTCACAACATCTGGAGGGTCATATATTCCCCATGCTGGTTGACAGATGAGGATAGACACAGGGAGTAACAAAAGAGTTAAAATAAGCTGAGCATATATGAAGATGGCAGATATCACACACGAAGGGTTGTTGGCTGGCAATGGTGAAAAAACCAACAGATTTGTTCATAATGAATCTTGGTTTTAATTACAAATATATTATAATTGTTGTTTATCAGAGTCAGGGCCAGTGATGCATACCATGAGACTAATGGGCAAGCTAGATTATTACAGACCAGCTAATTATAATTGTCAGCAGTATTGCTACTTATGAATAACAATCTTCAGTGAATTGCATTCCTTTACTGCTTGACTTCAGTTTCATAAAATTCTCTGTGAGATAAAGGAGATGGTGAAAGTGTCATACAGGATTTATTGATGTTACTGAAGTGGTATTAAATATTAATTAGAACAAATGATAAGAACTAATCTTACAACACAGCCATTTGTTAATGCGTTCTTTCTGCAATGTATACATCATCTGAAGACTGTAATAAGTGTACATACGCATGGCCTGAACAAATATTTTAACAACTAATAATGATACTTCCTTCTGCTTGCATAACTTGAGAGAAGTATAGAGGCAACAGCAGTGAAAACATGAACTTACTTTAAGCTTATGACAAGCAACTATAAACTCATTAGATTGTACCTGCTATCCTGAAGAATTTAAAACTAAACGCTGTCTATGAACCTCCAGCATGGCTTGCTGTGAATCAGACCTCAGGAATATTCATTCCCATTCACTGTTATGAAAGCCAGAACTAAGTCCAGGTCATTAGAAAAAAAGTTAAAGAAGCATGATTCTAAGCATGTGCACAATTAGTTTCCTTGTCTACAGAGTAATCAACCAAAGCTAGTCTTTACTTAAGGTTTATTTATTTATACATTTCTTGAGGGCATTTATCTGCTGCCTCTCAACAAAACAGAGCCCTTGAGGTAATGTACAGTGGATACACTTAAAATGTTTAACTCTTCTTGCTATGTGCCTTCTAGTTGACACTGACTCATACAGCCCTATCATAAGTTTTCTTGGCTATATTTAGTCAGGGGAGGTTTACCATTGCCTTCCTCAGAGAGAATATGAATTGCCCAAGACCACCCAATGGGTTTCCATGAGCAAGTGGGGATCCAAACCCTGGTCATCTGGAGTCCTACCACAACACTCAAGTCACTACATCATATTTGCTCATAAACGTGAAATACATAAAGAAATTTAATTTTAAAATAAACCGAAAATGCCACTTTAAAAATACAGTAGGTTTAAAAGAAGGCTTGGATGAAGTCAACCTCCATATTGGTTGATAGAATTTCAAGAAAGCTTGAACCAGTGGCCTAACAAGAGCAGGTTGTCAGCTGGTCGTCTATCCTAGATGCAGAGAATATGGGGTGCATTTCTATGATGAATGTGATGGCTCAGGCCACCTGTCGTGTCTCTTGGGATAGTGATTTGTGAAAGGGTCTGGACATGGATAGCCACTGCACTTAGCCTTTCTCAAACTGTTTATGCTTGACCTTGCTTCCCAGCACAAGGACCTGCTATACCAGGCATGGGCATTTTTTTCCTTGGGAGTGCATTGGGGGCCTGGCCTGGAGGGCTGAGCTGGGAGGGAGGGTGACTGGCACACAGTGGATGGAATGGACCGGGGGGGGGGGGCTTGGGAGAAGGTGAGGCCAGGAGGGGGCTGCTCACCCCATCCTTATACCAGGAGAAAAATGAGACATGTTGCAACTGCCTCGATCCTCCTCCTCAATACTCCTCTCTTGATCTTCAGGCTGTCATCTCAGCATTATGCCGGGAGAAGGGCGAGACAGGTGACATCCAAGAGCACTCTGGAGAGCTCTCAACCACTGTGTGCCTTCCTTGAGCCGTCCTCCCAGCATAAAGACAGGGCCGTTTGCACCATCCTTATACCAGGAGGAGGGCAAAACATATGGTGGCTGAGAGCACCCCAGAGGGCTCTCAGATGCTGTGTGCCTTCCTTCCCCATCCTTTTTTGCATAAGGAGGCAGCAGGCTACCACATCCTTATGCCAAGAGGACAGGGAAAATAAGGAGGGCCTGAGGTAAGCACCCAGGGGCCACATTCAGTTCCCGGGCCTTAGTTTGCCCATGCCTGTGCTATACTATTTGGATTGCTTAAATGTGCTGTAAGTACAACTGCCTTGGAAAAGTGTTCAGAAACTTCAGGTGGCCCAGAGATCTGTAGCCAAGTTTTTAACTGGGGTTGGCTACAGGGAGCTACCAGACCCCTATTGCAGCAGCTTCATTGGCTGCAAGTCCATTTCCGAATATGGGATGACACTTGCCTTTGTTATTTTTTGTCACCATAGAACCAGCCATAGAGGTCTGGAGCACTTCTGGCCATTGTTCTCTTCTTTACCTATTAGAATCATAGAGTTGGAAGAGATATTGTGGGCCATCCAGTCCAATCCCCAGTAAAAGTGCCAAGCAATGGCCAGGAGCTCTCTACAGTGATGAAAAATGACTAAGGTAAGGGTGACTGTCCAGCACGATCTAACTAGGATAACGATGACCACTTCTGCTCTGAGCAGAGTAGTACGAGCATCATAGCAAAATCAAGGGCTGGTTTGAACATTAATGCATTGAACTAACCCCAGATTTTGTGATCTGTTAGATGGGCTCTTGATGTCTCTCTTGGAATTTTTTTGACTTGCAACGTCATCCATTAATTTGACGATCCTCTCCTTGCAAGCCCCCTGACTTTAAATCAGGAACTAAGGAAGACTCCATTCCAAGAGTCATGTTTGGTTTCAGAAAGACCTTGGGTGCCCATCTTCCAAGTATGGTTCAACTGTGGAGAAGATCCCTTTTTAGCTCCTAGCTGATGTGAAATACTGGTTAATCATAGATTTGGTGAGTGTCAGGCAGCTTAACACCAAACCATAAATCCCTTAACTTTCTATCCCAACTTGGAACTGAGATGGGAGTCAGCTCCTATTCTTCTCCTGTTTTCCTATCCATAATACCTCTAAAAGGCAACACAACTGAGGAGTTCGATTTTCAGTTTGACTAACTGACTGAAGTAGTTATTCCCTGGGTATCTGTTTGTGGCTTTCCTTCACAGTGCTGGTTGTTGTTAACTTGACTCTTTAGCTGTGTAGGACTAAATTTCCCATCTGCCCTAGAAAGGTGATGTTCAGGGAATATGCTAATTGCACAAAGAATTTAGTGCAGGACAGGCAATCATAATGAAAGTGGTCTCCATAGTGGAGATGCTGGGAGTTGATCCAACAACCCCTGCTTTTGACCAAGGTGAGTATTTGTGACCCTCCAGATATTGAAGTATGATAACTCCCATCAGCTATGGATGCCATAGGTTGCATCTAAATTGTAGAACAGCTTTAACTGCCACCACTTTAACTGTCGTGGCTTAATGTTATGGTATCCTGAGAGTTGTAGCATCGTGAGGCACCAGCACCAGAGAAGGCTAAAGACTTTGTCAAACTACAACTCCCATGATTTCATACCATTGAGCCATGACAGTTGAAATGGTATCAAACTATATTACTTCTTCAGCATAGATGCATCCACTGTGAATGGTGATATATAACAGGAGTATCAGAACAATAACATCTGAAGCACTGTTGCTGCCCAATCTCCTACATTAGATCCTGAAAACAAATCACGTTGTTCTCAGCCTCCACACTGGACCTCTGTCATTTGGATTATAGGTATGATCATTATCTGGTGAGAAAACTGGTTGTCAGAATCCATTCTTGGAGGAAAGAACAAAACAAGCACTGATATTATGCTTTAAATAAGGGATTTTTGAAAACATGGAGCATTCTTCTATCTGAATAGTTTCACAAGTGCCTATTAGTAATGTGTCAGAAGTCAGGCTTCTCAAGGACAATGGACAAACACACAATGAATGTAATGAGAACAAAGATGTTTGTATTTCTTAGAATGCTGAGCTGTAAGTTGTGTGATCCTGAGCAACACCTACTGGCACTGGATGTTAACACTCCTTTTCTGTTTTAGATAAGATTTCTTACTGCCTACTAAATTAACTTACTTGCTGAATACTGGTTCTTAGGTTCCTAAATATTTGCCTTTGGGGTTAATCTAGAGCTCAGAGTGTGGAACAAACACACATTTGAAATGGCCCCCAGATATTTGTGTCATATTGATATGAGCCACAAGAGCTGTACATGTAACAAAGCTGAACAAGTTATTAAAATCATCACCATATCGAACATTTGCATTATTTCGGTGCTGTTCCGTTTTCTCACATTGCTTTGAATTCTGTAGACTCTTTGGGCCATTTCTTTGCCTGCTTCCCCTGAGGTTATGGGTTTCATTTGCCCATAATTCTATTGAAGAGCATTGCCAGGAGCAATTCTTGATTTTGTTTATAGACATTCAGGGCATAACATTTCAGCTGTAGCATTCATAATGTCACTGACAAAATCAATTAGGATGTCAATGTATATTGTCGGTTTTAATTTATGCTTAGAATGCTACCTTCTTAGCTTTTGTGTAAGAGCCACAATACACAATCAATTCTGATTATCAAAATTGGCCATCTGGAAGGAAACAGATTGTCATTTCCACTCACCCTAGGCAGCAGAGGGATCCCTAACTCTGAACCAAATGAAAAGGGACAAGTCAAATCAGTTGACCCAGGGACACCAGAAGCAGAAATGCCAACCTCAGCCCCAATATTACTTTTAGGTCTGAACTGAAAGTAAAACCTCTCAGCCAGAAATATTACAAATCAGGACTCTTTGAAGTGAGATCTCTAGATAAAGGAATCCCTGAGACTACTGATGGTTGCCATGTGTGGAAACTGATAGAACAGATCTTGTCAACTAAAGGGAAATGTTTTGTTATAGGAACTATATATGGGGCACATTCATTCTGTAAATAGCACTATACAGTGGTCTCTTGGGGCTCTTCCACACAGCCATATAACCCAGAATATCAAGGCAGAAAATCCCACAATATCTGCTTTGAACTAAGTTGTCTGAATGCATACTGCCATATATTCCAGTTCAAAGAGGATAATGTGGGATTTTATCCAGCTGTGTGGAAGGGGCCTTGGTTTCTGCTAAGATTTGGTTCCAGGATCTTCATCTATCTCCCCCCCCCTCAAGTAGAGCCCCCAGTGGCGCAATGGGTTAAACGTTTGTCCCGGCAGGACTGATGACTTGAAGGTTGGGCTGCTGACCTAAAGGTTGTGGGTTTAAATATGGGGAAATCCCAGATGATCTCCCTCTATCAACTCCAGCTCCCTATGCAGGGGCATAAGAGAAGCCTCCCACAAGGATGGTGAAACATCAGAATATCTGGGCATCCCCTGGGCAATGTCCTTGCAGATGGCCAATTCTCTCACACCAAAAGTTACTTGCAGTTTCTCGAATCACTCATGACATGAAAGGTTTAATCAAATTGCACACTGCTATTGCCTACCATTTCCTTGTTGTTGTTGTTTTAAATAATATTCAAAACACATTAGTTGTCCTTTCAAATCATTTCCAACTTATGACAATCCTAAGGTGAACCTATCATGGGGTTGTTTTGGTTTTGTTTTTTTTTGGGGGGGGGGGGAGAGAGACTGAGGGTGTATGACTTGCTCAAGCTCACCCAGTGAGACTCCATTGACATGCAGGAAATCTAGCTTTGTTTCATTTTATAGTGATACATATTGTATAGTATAAAAATACATATACTATGCAAAACATATTACACAAACGGAGACATAGTAATATATCATATTTTAGCAAGCTAAAGAGCTATTTTGCTTTTCTTATTGAATGCAACCTTGAAAAAGTCAATATACAATTGCAATAAGTATATTCTAAAAGGTTAACTAGTCTGTAATCAGATCCTTTCCTCTATTCATGGGGAGAATACATACATAATGATTTATGTACGGTACTAAAGCAAAAATTTGTGTGTGTTTTGACTGATATTAAGATGCCTTCCACACAGCTGAATAAATACCCACATGCTCTGCTTTGAACTGGAATATATGGCAGTGTGGACTCAGATAACCTAGTTCAAAGCAGATATTGTGGGATTTTTCTGCCTTGATATTCTGGGTTATATGGCTGTGTGGAAGGGCCCTGAGCAGTCTTGCAGATACATTGATTTTGTTCCTCCTTCTTTCACCTTTGCAGAACATGAGGTTATTATACAACAGAGAGCCAGAATATTTTTGGACAGCTCAGCATTTTGTAGAGACTTGCCACAAAATGTTTGCAGGGGCAGTATTATGCATTTGTTATTCAAGGTGGAGAGGTAAAGATCTATATAGGATGAGCATGAACATACAAACACTGAAGAAAATGAAGAAACTGAACAGCTTCAGGGGGAAGAAAGGTCAGCTGAGAAAACAAGGGAAAAGAAAAAGAAAATAGCCTGATGATTGAAAATGGCTATCTGTATTAACAGAGGAACAGCGCAACCAGAGGATGACATGGGAAAGTGAAGAGGAAAAACTGTGTATTGTACATCAAACTGGAATGAATGTACAACACATAAGATGATAGGAAATGATTGCCTCTCAGTGGCTAAAAAAAAATCCTGAAGAATTCTTGTGTGTGATGAATGACAGCTTTTCTACTTGCTGCATTTCTGACAAAACAAACAGAGGAAAGCCCAAGGAAAAATGACTGTGATTGTTTTCTGAAACCCAGACACACTGTGTGTGTATTTCCCCCCTTTTTGGATGGTTACAAGAGAGGAGAAAGCACAAATAAACAAGTCTCTGCACTGTAATGCTGTATGCTACACACATGACAGAAAGCACCAAAGGCAGAAGGCAAGCCACACCTTGGTATTCCAGGAGCCACAGTGTTCGAAGGCTGGCCACGTGTGACTGAGTTAGACATCAATCAACAAGGCCTCATTGGAAGAACCCCTCCAGGAAAGCTTACAGTAAAATAAAGCCTTACAAATAGGTCCCATATATCAAAGCCGATGAGCTGCCAGAATGATAGTGGAAAATAAAGTGTTTTCTTGGAGGGGGGAGGATTAATCCAAACATCCTGGAGGGGAGTCAAGAAAAGAAATGCTGCTCTGTGTAGAAGCTGGTTTTCACAAAATAGTGCAGACAGAAAGAGTTATAGATATTAGATATGATGGTTCATTTTGGCTATTCCCAGCCAGTGAAATATGGTTCAGAAATTGTTGTGTTTGAGGGCTTGTGCGAGTAGACAGCAAATACATAATAGTTTCAAACTTTATCCTGTTGAATGAAAGTGCAAAAGGAGTGTTTTTGCCACCTCCTCCCTTTTGTCATGCCCTCCCAGTTCCAGGTTCCCATGTGAAGCAGATTATGTTGAGTCCTAATAGTGGGAAAGGTAGGATAGGAATAAAGTAAATATATAAATAAAATAATTATCTAGATGTATTTAAATCTAGCTTCATGCCTGATTATGGATTGTAACAACCTTTATCACCTACACTGAGAAATGGGTAAAGGAACTGTGTGTCTGTATCAAACAGACTTTCCCTATAAGCCAAGATGACTAAACTGAGAATATGTTGTGATACAGCATATCATGAGAAGACGTGATCCACTAGAAAAGACAGTGATGCTCAGTAAGGTAGAAAACACTAGGAAAAGAGAAAGACCCCATTACAAGTGAGTAGACTCAAGAAAGCCTTGAGTTTGCAAGACCTGAGCAGGGCTGTTGATGACAGTGAGTTGAAGATCTTCATAAGAGTGCCATAAATTTAAGTCAACTTGATGGCAGTTAACAACAGGCCATGCCCAACACTTCAAAACTGTGTACAGAATTAAAATGGTAGAACTGCACACAGATTGTTTACCCATTAACTAGAGTTGGCTACAAGACAATACAATTCGCTAATGTGCAGTTCTTTGTACCAGTGAAAGCTTTCAAATACTTTTCAAATGCAGCCCATAGAGCGCATTTTACAGCAATCCAAATAGGATGTAACCAAGGTATGTGTGACCAGGACCATTGTACTGTAGCTTAGTGTTGAAGCACCTGGATAATATGGGAAATGTCTTAGGTTCAATTCCTAGCATTTCTAGAAACTCTTTCACAATTATGCCCACTCTACACCTTTCACCCACTCTTTTTGTTGTTTTCTTGTTGCTGCTGCTGCTGCTGTTTTTAAGAAAGGTATGAGAGCCAGCATGTTGTAGTGGTTTGAATATGGTTCTGGAGACCAGAGTTAGTTCTCTATTCAGCCTCAGAAACATTGTTGGTAACCTCAAGCAAGTCACACCCTTTCAGTTTCAGAGGAAGGCATAGACAGATATCTCTGAACAAGTACTGAAGTCCCCTCCTTTCGATAAATCAGGCTACTCAATTAATGTCAGACAGGGTTACATAGATGATTGGGAGCTGTTTCCTGCAGCAACAACATGGCCCGAGCCAAGCTAATTGATAGCCAGCAGTTTATCAGCCCAGTTGGCCTCATTACCATAGCTTCCTTCCTATATTTAACTTGGAGCAGGGTATTGCCTGGTCCTTTGCTAACAGAGCTCTACATCAGGTGCTCAGCACAATTAAGTAATTTTTCCTCCTTGTAATCTATGGCTACTGCTTGAAATGGACTGTGACATAACAGAACTGCTAGCATCTTCCAGCTGAGTCCAATCACCTTGTCACTCCTAATCCCTTTCTCATCCAAGGAGGTCTCCTCCAGAAAGGACCTCACAGAGGAGTTCCTTGAATCCTTGAATACAAATAAAGTATTATTATTAATATTAATATTATTCATCTAGCTTAGGTAAAGGTAAAGGTTTTCCCCTGACATTAAGTCTAGTTGTGTCTGACTCTGATGGTTGGTGATCATCTCCATTTCTAAGCCAAAGAGCCGAGATTGTCCATAGACACCTCCAAGGTCATGTGGCTGGCATGACTGCATGGAGCGCGGTTACCTTCCTATCAGAGCGGTACCTATTGATCTACTCACATGTATGTTGGCAGAAGCTGGGGCTAACATTAGGAGCTCACCCCTCTCCCCGGATTCAAACTGCCGACCTTTTGGACAGCATGTTCAGCAGCTCAGCAGTTTAATCTGCTGCACCACCGGGGGCTCCTTCATCTAGCTTTCCATCATGTATATTACATGATCCGCAGTGGAGGAGGCACCAGAGTACTTTCAATGTATGTTTGTCTGTACTCTGCTTAAATGGTTTTAGTGAAGGGAAATGCACCACCTCCCAAGGCAGGTTCTAAAGCCACAAGCTTATAAGATTTCCCGATTACCCAATGTTTACTTGCTTACAATATCTGCTTGCTGGTTCTAACTTAGTCCTGTTCTCTAGAGTAACAAAAACTCTTCCCTTAGCCTAGATTCTTTTCTGTTTAAATTTGGCATTCATCTGTGTATTTGTGCTGTTCTTCCAAGGGAGATGAGCCATTGTAGAAGTATGAAAGCTTATTCAGTGAACAAGAAATAAATCTTACAGGTTTTCTCTTTAAGAATGTTGATAATAATTCATAGAATGAAATGTCCTAGAAACATAGAATATAGTTTAATTTCAACTCTAAAACAGCAAAAAAGGCATTTTCCATTGTCTATTGGTGAACTTCAACATATGAAAACCTTTCTTTTTAATGATTGCTTTAAAAACATTGCATTCTACCAAAATAACAATTTTGGTGATGGAGTAACACACTGTGGCATTCACAATATTTCAAATAGTTGCTCATAGAGAAAGAGATGTTCCTAGTGTTTTGCAACTTATATTTAAAGCACTGAGGGTAATATTATAGCAGAATATGATGCAAGTTGTCAGATCAGTTTGTCCTATGGGAGAACAGAAGTGAAATGCACCAGGCCAGGTGTATTCATATTACTGACTCCTGAAGAAATCAACCAGCAGTTAAAGAGCTATATATTTTAAACTAGTTATTTTTAGTATGACAGGTTGAACATTCCTTATCCGCAATTACAAAATCCAAAATTCTCCCAAATTGTCTACATGGGTGGCTCAGAGTGACACCTTTGCTTTCTGGTGATTGAATGCACACAAACTTTATTTCATGCACAAAAGCATTAAAATATTGTATACAATTATCTTCAAGCTATGTATATATGAAAAATACCTACATTTGTGTTTAGACCTGGGTTCCATCTTCAAGATATCTTATTATGAAATATTGGCATTTGAAAATCAGGGAGGGGGATGAAAAATAACTTTGGCCACGAGCATTTCAAATAGAAGATCCTCAGCCTGAAATGTTGACACCTTTGGTCTCTTGGCAGAAAGATGGTGTATATAAGCCCTAATGTATTAAAATTAAGATCAACGTTGTTTGCAGAGCTATTGTTGATCGCTTCACAGGAAATTCACAGGGCCTATACTTCGAGTGCTGGAAGGATCACAATTGATCATGCTTAAGTTTTAATAATACTGTATTTACTTGGTTTTACCTGGTTTGTAATTATGCAGGTACTAGTCCATGCAGTACCTTATGTAGTATTCTAAGGGCATATTTCAACATTGATATATGTAGCATTTTAATGATTTATATAGGATTTTAATGGTGTATTTTATATTGTAATCTGGTTTTCATGTATTTGTTTGTTTGCTTTGTATGTGAAAGACCTATAGTCTAAGCTTTGAATAAACTACTACTAAACATTAGAACCATTTAGTCTTGCTGTTGCTCATCCTTGCCAATGTTGCTTGTGTGCCTTTTATATACTTGCAAATAAAGCATGGAATGTTACCTTTAAAAGAAATTTGTTATAATGCAATTCCTCACTCCCCGCCCGATAGTTACCACCAGAGTTATCATTTCAAACATTAATGTTTTACTTGTTTTATAAAAGTACTTAAAATGTGTTTAAATTGCTTTTTTTTAAAAAAACTAAACACCATAACTGTCAAAGGTCAGACGCCAACTGAGAGCAAAATATAGTTTATTAAAGTAATAACTCAAAAACAGCCTAGTAAATTGTCCAGAGGCTTAAAACACTTAATCTTCAGTGTTATTAAGCAGTCAAAACAGGAAAAACTCCAAAAGCACGAACTGGCATATAATCCGGATTATCCAGAGATATAATCCGGATTTAAACTAAAGTACTTGAACTCAGCCCAAAAACACAAAACGGGCTTAAAATGGCAAAACAAACAAAGGTAAATAGTTACAAAGCCCCCAAAACTTCCCCAAAACCCAGAAGTACGGCAGCGATTCCAAAACTAAAGCAGAAACCCAAACTGGGCTAAAGCTCTTCGCTGCAAGCGGCGCAAACAAGCAAAACTGGAAGACGCTGAATAATTAGAAGCAAACCGCTGCAGAGTCGAAAGCCAGACCAGGAGTTAAAGGAGTGTAGCGTTGTAACAAAGTCAAGTCGGTCCGAAGTCGGGATAAGGAAACAGCGTCAGGATCGAGAACGAAGCCAGCAGTCAGCAACAGTAGACAGCCACGGAGATGAGAACGATACCAAGCAGAGTTTGGGAGCGAAGAGATATGCCATGTCAAGTTCCAGTCCAAGGTCCAAACGGTGAAGTCGTCACAAGAAGGTCCACGTCATGGGATGGCACAAAAAGCCAAGACAACGAAGGCAAACAGCAGCTAATGCAAAATAGTAATAACAGTGCAGTCCAGGAAAACCCACACAATTCCAGCCCTCCGTTGTAGAATAACGCAGATCAAACTTACATCAGTTGCAAAGTCCCAAGCCAGTCTTCAGAATCACGTACAGGAAACCCAATGGCACCCAGCAACACCTTGCCACATGCAAAGAATACTGGCCAAAAATCCCCAATTTATTTAGTTTTCCTTGGGCGTCCAAACCTCCAATGCCCTAGGGTCAGGTGTCCCAAGTTCCTCATCAGAATCTGAGCTCCAAACAGTCAACACCCTAGGATCAGGCATCCCAAACTCCTCATCAGAATCAAGAACACCCTGCCCACACCCAACTCTGTCCACACCTGTGGAACTATGCTCATTCCTCCAGGCAGACCATGTGGGATTTGCTTCTGAAGATACCCAAGCCTCTCCAGCCTCCACAGCATCCATGGACCCAGATTCCTCCCCAAGATCCTCCGGAGCCCGTGGCCAATCTATGCCAACTTCCTCCACCACCACCGGTTCCTCAGCATCCATTTCCACCTCAAGATCCCCTCCCAAATCCCCACATAAATCTTCCTCGGAAGACTCCCCATCAATCTCCCTGATTCTCTTCCTGTGTAAATCTTCCAGCGAACCCTCTTCGCGAGGATTCTTCCTTTCTCTCCTGATTCCACCATTATAACTCACAGCCTCAGAAGACCCATTCACAACACTAATTCATTGGTTTATAGGAAAAATACATTCTCTTCCTGTTGATATTGTCTCAGCACTCACAACACAAGTCAGCACTGTGGGGCACAACACAAGGCCAAGTACTGGAGGACATAAAGATTCCAAGAAAGATTTTGTCACAAGTAAAAAAAGAGATTGGTTTTATTTGTGGTTTTTCCACTACTGTGGGTGTCTTCCCTATTCCCTAATAAAGTAGTGGGAACTTTAGGAAATTATGGATGACCAGGTGATGAGGAAAAGCAGTAGGAACAGGAGTTCCATCTCCTCCAACTTTCTCGATTTGTCAAGGGCAGTCCTGATTATCTATCCCATCCATTATTACAGTTCTCCCTCCTCCTCAGCTTATTTCAGATTACACTTTGACCCCATCTACAACTACATTATATGGCAGTGTAGATGGGGCCTCAGAAGAGCAAGAGGAGAGGAAGAGATGGAATCTTACTCTTACTATCTGATGTCCCGTCCCTCGAGGTTTTATTCTGATCCCTTTCTCACCCAGAGTTTTAATTTTTAATCTAGTTTTTAAATGTAGTATTCATGCGGCCCGCTCGTGTTATATTGCTGTTTTGATCTTATGTTGTACTGTTTATTTTATGTAATGTATTATTTAATTGTATTATGTTATGGTTTATTGTATTGTCTTGGGCATGGCCCCATGTAAGCCGCCCCGAGTCCCCGTTGGGGAGATGGTGGCGGGGTATAAATAAAGTTTTATTATTATTATTATTATTACTCTTCCCAGTAGGTTCAAGCAAAAGCAAATGGCTGCAGCATCCCTTGGCTTGTATGGTCTTCCTCATTAGTAACTTTTGCCATCTTGACCACACTGAGTGGCGCTTGGCGATATATGTTTTCATGGACAACTGTTAGAGCGTGTGCATCTTTAAAATACTCTGAAGGGTTACATTGCTTATTTGCATAACAAATTGATCAAATTGAAAGGACTACTCATTTGGTTAAATGGAAACTGAGAGAAATGTGCCTTTAAAACTCAGATCTGTCCACTTGAAAATAGCACTAAAGAGGACAAGACATTGGAGAGGGGAGATACAAGACAAAATAAATAGAATTGCACCTATTGTGGAGTAACTATTAGCAGAGCAAATACTGGATTCGCTTGTATGAACAAAGAAAATCAATATAGGATTAAGTAAATAATTTCCTTTCTGTACAGGAATGATCTGTTCTACAAGCAGAGCATGGTGTGCTGTCTCTCGATTTCAAGATTCTGCTCAGCCGGAAAAAAAAAAAACCAAAGAAAAGCAAGAAGGGTTTTTGAATATCAATGATTTTATAAAATATGACCTATATAAAGAGGTTAAAAGAAGCAAATTTTAACATCCTTGAGGGGAAAAGACGATGCAAGGCAATGGGGGGAATGGAAGAAGATGTGACAACAATGCATGAAATTAACAAATGGGAGAAAAGGTAAAGGGGAATAGTTTCAGTGCTTAATAAAGATATAAGTAATAACACCATCAAGTCACAAGAGGGACAGTTAACATCTAAGAGTGGAAATTCAGTGAGAAAACAAAAAATATATAATGTGTTCATAGTATTCCAGACAAAATCAGTAAGTATTCCAGTTTACTCCAACCAGCAATTGGGTTGCTACATTTTGCACTAACTGCTCCTTCCACATCTTCTTCAAGGGTAGTCTCAGGTAGAGTGCATTACAGTAGTCTAATCACGAGGTTTCAGTACATCAATACCATGGCTAATAATGTTTCCCAGAGTATATTAGAAAATGCCCATGATTTCATATAAGACCATTGCTTTACAAGTGGAAATCATTTAATAAACTGGATTTTAAAAAATATATTTTTAAAAAACCAATTTCTGTGTAATCACAAGATTGTTCTCTGTACTTTTGGGGCAAACTGACCTTTTTTTACCACCACCCTCTCACAGTTGAAAAAATCTTGATAGCATCCTCCTATATAGCAAGACTCCTATTAATGGCTTACATAGTTTTATCCATTTTCTTCTACACCGTGAGGATAGGAAGCCCTATCCTCTCCAGATACTTTCACTAAAATTTCCATCAGCCTCAGGTAGCATAGACAGCAAGTAACTGATTCAGGATTTTCAGGCTTCTGCAAGAACTGTGTTGTTCACATCTACACTGTAAGTCAGGGGGGTAAGGTTTCTCCTCTACATAGTACTGTTGCTACAAACAGAGTTCAAAGTAAAAAGGTAGGTTGCATTTTGGTTAACTCAGACTGGACAAGAGAATAAGCATAGGCAAAAGCAAACTGATGTAGTTTCACCAGGCTTCTACGTTTGGTTAGAAGTGCCCTGGTTTTCATCTGTGAATGAAGGAATATACCATATATACATGTGCAAAACCACCTCATCATAGCTTCGGTGGTCCCCCAGTTCACCATTGGGTGTCAGGAAGCTGCTACCACATGCCCCGCTTTGCGGGGCTCCTCCAGCAGGTCTTCTCACAGTAGGAAGAGTGGTGCATGCAGCTTCCCCCATTGAAGGAATGGCAATGTGGGAAACCTCCCAGGTTGCCAGGGGGGTGGCAACACAACTGCCTCCTTCACCCATGGAGCTGGAACAACTTCGTGTGATCAGAGCCGGCCGGCTCCATGGGTGACCAGGGCTAGATTGGTGTGATGAGGTAATGTGTCAACCTCATGTATAAGTTGAGGACAGAGGAGTTTTTTTGACCAAATTAAAGAACTTTGATATGACCCATGGATAAATCAAAAGTCTTTCCTCAGAGGACCAATTGGCCTGGACTGTTGGTGCCATTTTCCCACCGAAACATTCCAAAAGGCTAGAATGGGTACCACAGAGGAGAGAGGAGAGGGGTTGATGATTCTTTTAGATTCTCTCAGGATTAACTCAGCTCTCACCTTTCACCACTTTACTCAGAGAAAAGGATTATTCTTTTTTTTTCAGAAGAGTTAAGGTACACTACTTTCACTGACTCATCAAAGTTGACCCCCCCCCCTTTTTTTTTTTTTGGTTTGGGATTTTTCACTCAAATGTCTAGACTTAATACATGAGTACACATACAGTAAGACTAAATAATAAAGATATAATGGAAGTTAAATTTATGATTTATTTGCTCAACCAATGTATGACTGAAAGAGGCAATAAAATAAATGCTTGGTTTGATTCATAATATGGATTATACATACAGGATATGAATAATAATTTATGAGCTTTGTAAATGAAATAAATTAGCTTGCTGGCAGAACACAAAATTCCACACAGAAAAATGGAAGGAATCATTTTGAAAAAGCTAACTAAATCTGCTCGCCGGGTAGTGAATTATTTATCCCTCTTTCTTTCATGAGCTGAACATCCTGCCCCCTGCAGTGATCACCTTGTTGCAAATATAAAATCAGCCCATCCAAGAAAAGTACATTGGGGGTTGTCTTTGAAATGCACATGCAAGTCTACCTGTAAGTTTCTTTGTTCAAGCAAAAAGCTACCCAGATAATCTAAAGCATATGAGAAAGAGGAAATAAATAAATAAATAGAAATATATCTAGCACATTCTGCTTGGAATCAAAATAGCAAGGATTTTTCGCTTGTAAATAAAAACTATCTTTTTAGTATTGCGAACCTTGTCTCCTTTTTATTTAAAGTTTAATGGGAGCTACAATTCAACAACATCTAGAGGATACTATTCCCCACTCCTGCATGAAGATATTGAAGATGGCCCAAGATATTTTGTGAACTAAAGCAAAGGATGAGGAAGTATATGCCTCTCCCATTCCACATACAGAAATGATCTGCACTGCCAGTGATACGTAACAATGGAATAGCACTCGCTAGCACACTAGCAAGCAGAGGGGTTGGTTTTAAGAAGTGTTCCGTCCCCCAGGACGATGGTTTGCCTTACTTATTGGTCGTTTGTTTGTTTTCCCTCCTTTGCATTTTGTTTCAGCCTCTGGCTGCAAAAGCCCAAGAAAGGTGGCTTGAAGTCTGCAAGAGCTGGCTGCAGTTTTCTTTGCAATGATTGGTCAAAGAGTACAACATCTTAGGACCGCCCTTTTTATCAGGGTCTAGTCTCCATTTTAGAGTTTCATTCTGGCTATAGTCTTCCAACGTGCTGGAGCTGTGCAAGGCTAACTGGGACAAATCATCCTCAAAACCAGGCCAATCTAAGCCTATCCAAATTAGATAAGTATTGAATTATACTGATCTGGAATAGGAAATCTAGTTAGAGGAGCAGGGTTATTCCATCGCTTCTAGAACTAATCTTTGCTGTAAAGATAGGGAAGGAAAGAGTTTCTCCTTCTAATATAGACAGCGTGATTAGGGTATAGTGGTTTTATAATCACCTTTGCCTTCTGGAACCAGGGATAATTCTGCAACTAAAACCTATGGAAATTTGTTTCA
This sequence comes from Anolis carolinensis, assembly GCF_035594765.1. NCBI lineage: Eukaryota > Metazoa > Chordata > Lepidosauria > Squamata > Anolidae > Anolis > Anolis carolinensis. Next base: position 275,157,769 of record NC_085842.1, read on the forward strand.
TTTTCTGCAACTTTAAGATCTGTGCCAGGTTTACAACCTTGTATGAATAAACATCCTTTTTTGAAGTTCTCCAGACTCAGTCGTTCAATATTTTAGGACAGCTTATAGGGATTTGCAGTTCGCCCGGATAAAGGAGGCACGTTTCAGCTTTATAGTTTTTTTTATTGTCTGGCGGACGGCACAGTTTTGAGGACGATCAGCGGTTTTTCCGCTTCAGCTAGCTTGCACGGCCATAGAGACTTTGATTTTGTGGTCTGTTGCAGTGAAAGCTTGCTGCCAGGCCGAAAGGCAAGTGAGAGAGTGGGGCTCCATTTCTTCAGCCTCTGCAGTATCCTGCTCTTCAGCTTGCGTGTGTGCGCGTAGCCCTGCGGCTGTTTCTGCAATTGCACGGCTGTGCAAAACCCAGCAATCTACCCCGAGCTCCTTCGGTGGCAGGCATCGAGCCGCGGAGCTCCAGTAGTAGGTCCTGGGCTTACACGGAGGTGGTGAGTCCAGAAGCGCTCGGCCGGGACGGTCGCCTGGCGGTGGTGACCTGCCTCATTGTCCTGCGGTGGTGACCTGCCTCACCGTCCTGCGGTGGTGACCTGCATCATCGTCCTGCGGTGGTGACCTGCCTCATCGACCTGCGGTGGTGACCTGCCTCATCGACCTGCGGTGGTGACCTCCCTTCACAGCGGGGAGGAGGCGTCTTTTCTCTCCTCCTTTCCAAAGCCAGCCTCGGTGCTCCTTCGGCGGCAGGCCTCGAGCCGCAGAGCACGAGGTGCTTGAAAATTTGGCGAAGTCGCCATTTTGGCAGTTTACGTCACTCGGGCAAGGGAGGTATCAAGTGGCAAGTTGCTGTCAGTTGGCATTTTGCAGCTTGCCCACCAAAGTCTGGCGCCAAAGGTCACAATCTTTGTAAAGTATAGTTACTTAGTGATATATATTGCTATGGTTAAGTGCTGTGAATTGTATTATATATTGAATTTGCCTTTATTGTAAGTTTACTTGCAGGTATATTGCATTTGCCTTTGTTGTAAATTTACTTGCTATTAAGAATACATAATGTCTATGCAATTTCAAGATGATGCAGATGGTATACCTCCTTCTGAGGCTGAAAGTAGGAATGAAAGGCCCCAAAGGATAAAGCACCCTTCAGCCAAGATGCTAGCCCATCTAATAGATGAAAAGGAGCTCCTCCATGTGAGGTTAGGTTCGGCATGGGAGCGAATTGTAACATTAATGGACAGAATTGAGAGCTTGGGTATTACAAGGGTGCCATCCATATTACAGACAGACCTTGAAGAGACCTTCGGTATTTGGAGGGGTTTGGTGTCTAAGATAGTCCAGGTCCTCGAGCGCATTAACGCCAAGGATTCAGAGTTAGAAATAGTGAGTGTCTTAGCTGACACTAATGAGAAAGAAAATAAGGTGAGGGCAATTCTAGATGCCTTGGAATTTAGTTCTCCACCTGTTAATCTAAGGTCTGAGCCAAAAGGAAATCAGTCTTCCTTATGCAGCCATGAGACCAATCTTTTAAAATCACCTGCTGTGGCACTTAGTCTTAAGTCCAACCACTCTAGCCAGGTATCTAAACTAAGGGAGCGTGCATCGTCTAAACACAGCCACTCTAGCAAGTCTTCTGCTGCTGGGAGTGCCATCTCTTCCCTAGCTGCCTTGCACATTAAGGAGGCTGCACGTCTGGAGCTAAAGAGCAAGGTAGCGGGGGCGGAGGCTGATGCTAAGGCAGCTGATCTCACCCTTCCCTTTAAAGAAGAAGAGCAACGACTGCAAATAGAACAGGCCCGTAGACAAAGCGAAATGCAAATAGAACAGGCCCGTAGACAAAGCGAAATGCAAATGGAACAGGCCCAAAGGCAAGGTGAAATAGAAATGCTTAGAATAAGGATGGATGCTACTGCCAAAAAGGTAAGGGCTGAGACTTTGGCCAAGGCCCTAATTGAGCCACTCACAGAAGAAAATGTAAGTCAGTTGCCGAAGCAGGACCCTTCTTCCAAGGTGCTTGTGCATCTTAATAGCTTAAACAGCCAGTTTTCGGATGAGGAACAGGAAGACTTCTCTCCTTACCCAGAGCAGGGCCCCAAAGTCACTTTTGAGTTTCCTGCAGAGCAGAGCGTCATAGCGGGGAGCTCACCCTTGCCCGAGCTACCTGTGCCTCCTGCTAAATCCCTAGGTCAGTCAATCAGGGCCTCAAGGCCAAGTGCTAGTTGGCCCTTACAGACAGCTGCACAGGGAGCCACCGATTCGTCAGTGGTCGATGTCATCCCTCCAAGAGGCCAAAGGTTGACGCAAGGTGCACGGTGGGAGTCCACTCCACAACAGCAAACTCCTCAATTGTTCCCTTCGACGCCAGAGTCCCAGCTTGTCTCCATCATCAGAAGCCCCAGAAGAGATCTTAAGGACAAGGGTGTCGAAAAGTTTTCGGACAAGCCTGAGGAATTTCTTCTCTGGAAGGCCACCTTCCAGAGAGCAATCAGAGACTTAAAGTTATTGCCTGAGGAAGAACTGACTCTTCTGGCTGCATGGTTGGGCCCAGCCTCATCCTCACAAGTTAAGAAGATCTACGCAGCCCACGTAGCCGATCCCGACAAAGCCCTGGAAAAGGCCTGGGCCAGGTTGCAGCAGAGGTATGGGGCCAGCACAGAGATTGAAGCATCTCTTATGGACAAGCTCCAAAGGTTCCCAGCTTTGAAACTCAAAGACTTCAAACTCTTGTGGGACCTCAGCGATCTCCTTACGGAATTAGAGTCGGCCAAGGAGAATCCAGAACTGCCCGGTTTGAAGTGCCTCGATCAGCACCTGTCCCAGAGGCAGATCTTGACCAAGCTGCCCTTCACTTTGCAAGAACGCTGGGGACAGGAGGTCTTCAACTACAAGGAGGCCCACTCCCAGGCATACCCTCCATTTTCTCATTTGGTCCAGTTCATCACCAGGGCGGCCAGAGAAAGGAATGATCCGCAGACGGGCCTCCCCACCTTATACCAAGGGACCCAGCCAGAGAAGGCACCTAAAGTGGAGAAAAAACCATCCAGAGAGGCCAAAAGACCGGTTAGTGTTAAGGCTGTTGAAACTCAGCACAGGGCCAACGAATCCAAGTCAGAGGTGAAGGAGGTGCTCTGCCCCATTCACCAAAAGCCTCACAGTTTGGCCAACTGCCGGGAATTTGGCAAGAAGCCTTATAAAGAAAGACAACAGATTGTTCAGAAGCTGGGCATATGTTTTAGGTGCTGTGGAGCTACTCCTCACTTTGCATCCAACTGCAAAGAGGACGTCAAATGCGCAAGGTGTAACAGCCTTAAGCATTGCACCGCGATGCACAACTCTGACGCTGTCTCCCGCGCCAAAGGGGACACGTCTTCCAAAGAAGGGTCATCTACTGAAGCCACCAACATGCAGACCGCGTCACGGATGCAGGAGGATGCTCCATCGGTCGCCTGTACTGAACTATGCTCTGACGTGCACCAGTTCAGAGTCTGCCATCCCATCTGCCTAGCAGATGTATATCCAGCCAGAAGACCTTGGCTTAAAAAGAGACTTTACGTGGCTTTGGATTCACAAAGCGACGCCTCCCTGGCGACTCCAGAGTTTTTCCAACTGTTTGACATAAAAACCCAGACGGTCGACTACACCATGTCCACCTGTGTAGGGAAGAAGAAGTTGCAGGGTCGCATAGCATCCGGCTTTGTTGTCTCCTCTTGTGACCAGAAGAGACTGTTCGAGTTACCAGACCTCATTGAGTGTTCCTCTATTCCCCGGAACAAAAGGCAGATTGTCACCAGAGAAGTCGTGGAAGCCCATCCTCACTTGCGAAAGCTGAAGAACGCCTTACCTGCTTTCCGTCCAGATGTGGACATTGCCCTTCTGCTTGGTGCGGACTGTCCGAACTTGTTCTATGTGAACGACCAAGTTAAGGGACCTCCAGGGGCGCCCATTGCTCAGCTGCTACCACTAGGCTGGACAGTTACAGGCCCAGTGTGCATAAATAGGATGCACCCTCCATCGTCGGTGGGCACTCGTCAAGCGCACGTGCTTCAAGGCAGTCGCCCCACACTAATGCATAGCTGTTTGAGTCATGTCTCGGTCTATTGTCAGGGGATAACACCAGAGTATTCTTCCATCTTTGAAGTCTCCGAAAGGGATGAAACTACAGCGCTTTCCAAAGATGAACAGAGGTTTTTAGAGATCATGAACTCTCAAGTTTCCCGGAGTCCAGAGGGAAGTTGGATAGCCCCTCTGCCTTTTAAAGCAGAAAAACCCACTTTGCCAAACAACAGGCATGTGGCAGAAAATAGACTCTGGTCACTGAAGAAGAAGATGCAGAAAGACCCCAAGGTAAAGGAGCAAATCGTTGGCTTTATGGAAGACATGTTCCAAAGTAACTACGCCGAGGTCTCTGATCAAAGTGAGGTCAATGAAGTCAATTTTCCATCAGCCTTTTCTCCCACCGAAAATACAGAATTGCCCGAGTCCGTTCCAGAGGTGAAAGTTTGCAAGATGACCACAGAAATCAAGATGGGCCAAAGATCTTGCCTGGAACCACACCGTTTTGAACGTTTTTCGGAGTGGCACAGTCTTCTTAGAGCAGTTGCTAGGCTTATACATCGTTTAGCTTGCAAAGATAGTGAGCCTTTACAGGTCCAGGATATGATAAAGGCTAAGAGCGTCATATTCAAGTCAGTACAGAGATCTGCTTTCAAGCAGGAAATAGCTAGGCTAGAGCAAGGGCTCAACATCCCTAATCAAAGTCTTCTAAATGAGTTAAACCCATTTCTAGACAAGGAGGGTATTTTGAGAGTTGGAGGAAGGTTAGCCAAAGCTAAACTCAAGGCGTGCATAAAAAACCCCATCATCATACCCCCTAATAGTCACACTGCATTGCTGCTCGTTCGGCATCACCATGAAAGGATCCATCATCAGGGTAGAACTCTAACTGAGGCAGCCCTTAGAAATGAAGGTCTGTGGGTAGTTAATGCCAAAAGGTTGGTCAACAGTTGTATTTTCAAATGTGTTAAATGCAGGCGCCTTAGGCGAAACTGTCAAAGTCAGTTGATGGCAGAACTACCTCAGGATAGGACTTTGACAGACCCACCCTTTTCCCATGTGGGAATCGATGTGTTTGGTCCTTGGGAGGTTGTCACTAGGAAAACCAGGGGTGGTGTTGTAAATAACAAGAGGTGGGCAGTTTTGTTTACTTGTTTAGTAATACGAGCTGTCCATATAGAAGTCATAGAAGGGATGGACACTTCATCATTTTTAAACGCATTAAAAAGGTTCATAGCCCTCAGAGGGCCAATTAAGTCAATTCGGTCGGACTGTGGCACCAATTTTGTAGGTGCGACCAAAGAACTCAATTGTGTGTCTAGGTTTGGGAGAGACCCAAAGGTTCAGAACTTTACGAATACTGAACAAATTATGTGGACTTTCAATGTTCCTCACGCCTCCCACATGGGTGGTGTTTGGGAGAGGATGATTGGTATTAGTCGCAAAATCCTTAATGCCATGCTTTTGAGTCATAGGTCATTGACGCATGATGTTTTGGTGACACTTATGGCGGAAGTTACCGCAATTATCAACAACCGGCCGCTGGTTCCCCTTACCAGTGACCCTGAGATCTTACAACCACTGACTCCTGCACTTATTTTGACACAAAAGGTGCCAGGATGGAAGGACATCATGTTGCCAGTTCCGGACGGAACTCACCGTGCCCTGTGGAAACAGGTGCAGTCCTTGGCCAACCACTTTTGGAAAAGGTGGAAAGCTGAGTACTTAAGCCAGCTTCAAGCTAGAAGAATCTGGCAAAGCCCACAGGACAACATTGAGGTTAACAACGTTGTGTTGTTAAAGGACAAAGACTTGCCCCGCCATGCATGGCCCATGGGCATTGTATTAAAGACCTTTCCTTGCCCGGATGGTAAGGTCAGGAAAGTTCAATTAAAGACTTGCAACAGAGACAAAGTGTCCATTTTGGACAGACCAATTAGTGACCTCGTGTTGCTTATTGGAGATGTTTAAAGTTCTAGTGTTTGTATTGTCATATGTGCAAAGGTGTTTGTATGTTTTTGAGTGGTAAATTCCCACATCCTGGGAATTTAGCGGGGAGTGTTCCGTCCCCCAGGACGATGGTTTGCCTTACTTATTGGTCGTTTGTTTGTTTTCCCTCCTTTGCATTTTGTTTCAGCCTCTGGCTGCAAAAGCCCAAGAAAGGTGGCTTGAAGTCTGCAAGAGCTGGCTGCAGTTTTCTTTGCAATGATTGGTCAAAGAGTACAACATCTTAGGACCGCCCTTTTTACCAGGGTCTAGTCTCCATTTTAGAGTTTCATTCTGGCTATAGTCTTCCAACGTGCTGGAGCTGTGCAAGGCTAACTGGGACAAATCATCCTCAAAACCAGGCCAATCTAAGCCTATCCAAATTAGATAAGTATTGAATTATACTGATCTGGAATAGGAAATCTAGTTAGAGGAGCAGGGTTATTCCATCGCTTCTAGAACTAATCTTTGCTGTAAAGATAGGGAAGGAAAGAGTTTCTCCTTCTAATATAGACAGCGTGATTAGGGTATAGTGGTTTTATAATCACCTTTGCCTTCTGGAACCAGGGATAATTCTGCAACTAAAACCTATGGAAATTTGTTTCATTTTCTGCAACTTTAAGATCTGTGCCAGGTTTACAACCTTGTATGAATAAACATCCTTTTTTGAAGTTCTCCAGACTCAGTCGTTCAATATTTTAGGACAGCTTATAGGGATTTGCAGTTCGCCCGGATAAAGGACGGCACGTTTCAGCTTTATAGTTTTTTTTATTGTCTGGCGGACGGCACAAGAAGTATAACATATCTGAGCATGAGTTTGTAAGATACAGTCAAGGAATTGTCACTGCTGGTGTCTGGCATCTATCATAGAATTGTAGAAGCATAGATCTGGAAGAGACTGCATAGGCCATCCAGTCCAACCCACTGCCATGCAGGAAAAGCACAGTTAAAGTACCTGACATCCATCCATCCAGCCTCTGTTTAAAAACCTTCCAAAAAAGGAGCTGCTACCACACTCTGGGGCAGTGAGTTTCACTGTTGAACAGCTCTTAAGGTCAGGAAGTTCTTCCAAATGTCCATGTGGAATCTCTTTTTCTATAATTTGAACCCATTGCTCTGAGTTCTATTCTCCAGGCCTTGGCAGTTGCCTCATTTTGATTAAGGAGACAGCTCCCAAAGTATAAATGAATTTGATAAAGGGCTTTGGCTGATAAAACTTGTTCACATGACCAAACTGTTATGATTCAAAGACATAGCCATGTTAGTCTGGAATATCAGTATGTAAACAGAGACTTTGACCTCTTCACACTGGGGATTCTTGACCCCATTTTTGAAGTTTTGGCCAAGTCTGGCCAGGACCTGCTGAGTGCCATCAGACGACGCTCAGCAGGCCCCGCCCACATTCCTCCCAAAGTGGAGGGGATGCATCACAATACGCTTCCTCCTGCACCACAGGGAAGAAAGTTTTTTTCAGGTAGCTCCATTAGAGCTACCTGCACTTTCCTCCCCTTTTCCCAATCAGATGGGATGGGAGAAAGAGACCAAAGTGCCTTGTCCCATCCCCACCATATGACGGGGGAAGGAGGAAAGGTGTGCCAGATGCTATGAGGCACACCTTCCCTTTCACCAGCAACTGCTGATGAAATAGCACGGCCCCAGGGGTCATGTAAAGAGGTCCTAAAGAATAAAGATGATAGCATAAGTTTTTGAAGAAAGTGCCTACTTTCTCAGATGCAACCTCCTCCTTATTGATTATGCAGGCATCCTTTTCTGACATCACAGGATGTGACAAATGATGGCCAGGTGCTCACAGAGATTTCTCTGACTGCCAAAGAACAGCAGTGACACAGCAACAAGGGGACAGTTCAGCTCAGAGATGGACGGGACCATTTGAACAATGTCCCTGGATTCAGAAGGTACATGGTGGTATTTGCAGTTCTGGAGCAGAAATACCTGGGAATAACCCATCCAGTATGGACAATCCCTGAGTCACAAACATCCGACTTACAAACAACTCAGAGTTAAGAAAGGGGGTGAGATAACAGAAAGTGAGAGAAATCTACACCTAAGAAGAGAAATTGAAGCCTGAAAGAGTTTCTATGACAAAAAGGAGTCATCATTGAAGCTTTATCACCAATCCTTGTTTCCATAACAAGCTACATTTTTCAAAATCCAATTATCACAGGGACAGAAAGTGAGGTGAAATCTTCAGAACAGGAACACTAGACAGCAAAACAAATACTGCAGGATTTTAACTCTTCTCTGCGTTAGTGAGTGAGTGAGTGTGTGGTGTATGTACATGTATATGTGTGTGTGTGTGTGTGTGTGTGTGTGTGTGTGTGTGTGTGTGGCGAAGTGTGTTAAAGCACTGAGCTGCTGAACTTGCAGACCGAAAGGTCCCAGGTTCAAATCCTGGGAACAGAGTGAGCGCCCGCTGTTGCTCCAGCTTCTGCCAACCTAGCAGTTCGAAAACATGCCAATGTGAGTAGATCAATAGGTCGGGAAGGTAACGGCGCTCCATGCAGTCATGGCCACATGACCTTGGAGGTGTCTACGGACAACACAGGCTCTTTGGCTTAGAAATGGAGATGAGCACCAACCCCCAAAGTCAGATATGACTTAACGTCAGGGGAAACCTTTACCATATATATATATATATATATATATATATATATATATATATATATATGAGAGAGAGAGAGAGAGAGAGAGAGAGAGAGAGAGAGAGAGAGAGAGAGAGAGAGAGAGAGCTAGATTTATGCTTTAAAAAGGTGCCTGTTCTGACTTACAAGCCACCTTCAGTCCCCTCTAGGGTAGACAAAGGTGAGAAATGAAATAAATAAATAAATAAATAAATACAAATTTAACTTAAGGACAAACTTACAGAACCTATCCCGTTCATAACTTGGGGACTGCCTGTATAGACATGACCTTAATTTATAACAGCTTATGTTATGCACATTGTTCTCTTAGTCCCTCGGGCACTACAAGACCATTTTACAAACTGCCAGAAGTTGAAGAATCACTGAGTTGCCCTACATCACACCCCTGAGCTAAGACACCTCAAAACAACACACCCACAAAGCATAACCATCACAAAACCAACAAGTAACATATGTGAAACACAATAGAATCTGATTCATTGCTGCATTTCAAACATGACTCACAGCCCATCTGGCAATTGGGTAGGGGGAGAGAACTACACTACTCATTACCATCCCATTGTGACCATTGAACAGAGTCCTGATCCTGCTCTGCTCTTCAAGTCATTGGCAAAGCCACAAAGTGATGGCCAGGAGCTCTCTTGGATTTTGTGGTTGCTGCTGCGGCAACAGAAAATGACACAGGTATGTGCTATTCCCTTTTCCCCAAACCTTGGAGTGTAGGGAAGGCAGGATGGTTGTATGAGCATGAATCAGCACAAGCCCAGCTGTTCCCACCACCCTGTAGTGCAGGGTTGCTTCTGAACTTTGGGGAAGTTCTGGCACATGTCCTGACTTTTACTAATACAGGTGAAAACCATATTACCCAGTTTTATCTCACAAGACTCTGACTGCCATGTAGGTGCCCAGGAGTGACTTCTCACCCGCTTTGGGGTTAGTGGACCACATACTCAGGCCCCTAGAATGGTGTTTCTTAGACTATCTGATGTGAGGAAGAAACCAGTGACCTGCAGCATGTTTTGTCAACTTGCTAAAATATGTATTTCCTTCCAATGGCTTGGGAACCAGCACCAGACCAGCAACCACCACTCTGAACAGCATTGACTTAGAATGGCAATTGAAGTATTATTAGATAAAGCAAAATGACAATTTTAAAGGAAACAAACTTTGCTTGTTAAAAGCCTAGTTGACAGTATTTTTCTGCTGTTCATAACAGGCAAAGAAGCTGCTTCTTCATGCCAAGCATGGAAGTCAAATGAGCCAAAGGAAAATGAACAGAGATTGATCACTTCGCTGTTTGCTGACTGCATTGAATTTCTTGACTCTGAAGATGATCAGGCAAGTTGTTAAATGCAAGGTTGGGTTAAGTAAATGCTTGTGAGCAAAAAACCTGCTCAATCAATGCTAGGCAAAGACTGATTTGAAGAAAGCTATCAAAATATATTGGCAAGGAAGGATCTATATTGAATGAGAAAAGTATCTCCTACTGTAAACATTTATCCAATCTGGAAGATACCTGACCTTAAAATATGGGGGGGGGGGGGGGGGTTGCATAAAACATTGGGTGGTAAAACATATGGCAAAGATTGGAAGATTCTTTTACTCTAACCTGCCATCCATGGAACATTCTCCAGATCTCCACTATAGGATGACTTTGGGGTTAAATATAAAGTAATTGCCTACTATTCCATGGAATAGCAAGTGGGGATTGCTTGATTTGGTTTAGAATTTTCTAAACATGTTCCATGAATTAATTTGTTTCTTCTTTCTCTTCTGCTTCAGGGAATTCTTTGCTTGAACCATGGCACTTGTGATAATAACTTTATTTTTATACCCCGCCCCATCTCCCTGGAGGGACTCGGAGCGGCTTACATGGGGCCATGCCCGACACAACAATGCAATAACAGCAATAAGACAATGAAAGAAATATCGCATCAATAAAACATCAACATCAGTAAAACAGTCATAAAAGTCAGCATACAGCATAAAATGTTAAAAACGGGAGGCTAAAACATGGATCTGGGCCAAAGTGCAGAAAACTTCACATGGGAGCGGTGGTTTCAGAGCTAAAATAGTCAATAAAGTGCAAAGTAATAAGTAATAGTGGCCAGGCATCCTATTGTTGAGTGGGCAGATAGATCAAACCTACAATGATTAATCCTCAAAGGCCTTTTGGAAGAGCCAGGTTTTTAGGCTCTTCCGGAAGGAGAGTAGGGTAGGGGCCTGCCTGATCTCCCTGGGGAGCGAGTTCCAAAGCCGGGGGGCTACGACGGAGAAGGCTCTCTCTCTCGTCCCCACCAACCGCAACTGTGAAGGTGGTGGAAGCGAGAGGAGGGCCTCCCCCAACGAGCGAAGAGAACGTGCAGGTTCATAGGGGGAGATACGGTCTCTAAGGTAGGTGGGTCCCAAACCGTTTACGGCTTTGTAGGTGATAACCTGCACCTTGAATTGGGCCCGGAAAATAAACAGCAGCCAGTGGAGCTCCTTAAACAGAGGCGTTGAACGCTCCCTGTAATTTGCTCCGGTTAGAAGCTGCTGAGCGTTGTACTAATTGTAATTTCCGGGCCGTCTTCAAAGGCAGCCCCACGTAGGGCATATTGTGATGTTTTGGCCTAGCTTTTCCCTCCTCTGCTTCATTTCCTTGTTTAGCTCTTCCTTTGGTGTGGACTTTTCCATTTGTACTTAGTTTTAGGGGTGGAGCTTAAAACCCCCCTAGAGGCCTGGCTCAGTTGGTTTAGCCTTTTTGCCTCAGAGCTTGCCTGAAGGGCTTTTCCCTCCTTTTTATTCTGTGTCAGAGTTTTAGAGGAGAAGGCCAGAAATTGTCTGGGTTCCTTGGCCTTGGCAATCCAGACAGGCATCCTTAGCACATATTTTACCAACATAGCAAAGTCCAGTATTTTACCACCAAAATAGTACTTTACCAATATAGCTTAGTGTACTTCACCATAGTTCTGTACTTTACCATCTTAGTTCTGTATTATAGCCATAGTCAAGTATTTACCAACAATATAGTCCAGTATTCTACCTTCAATAGCCGAGTATTTTACCAAGTGACTTACCACCATTATAGACAAGTATTTTATCTCATATTATTCGAATATAGTAAAGTATTTATTACCAGTGTAACTAAGTTCAACCAACAAACTTCCTCTTTGTAATATATTATTTTGATTTGCCTTTCAATAACCCTGACTGGAGTTAACTTTGCCTTTGTTTCCAGTAAACATATTTTGGTTAACTTTATCCTGCCTCAAGAGTACATCAGAGGGTATACCAATAGCCACCAGGTATTTATTTATTTATTTATTTATTTATTTATTTACAGCATTTATATTCTGCCCTTCTCACCCCGAAGGGGACTCCGGGAGGATCACATTGCACACATAAAGGCAAACATTCAATGTCATAACATAGAACGGAGACAAAGACAAGACGCAGGCATGGGCTGGCCTCGAACTCATGACCTCTTGGTCAGAGTGATTTGTTGCAGCTGGCTTGCTTTCCAGCCTGTGCCACAATGTCTGGGTATAGCCAGACATTACAGTTTCCCTTTAACCCCGGCGTGCCATCACAGCAGTTATAGACAGTCTTGCATGTAAATTTCAAAGGCAACCTCCAATGAAGATTTCTTGGATGGGACCATTCTGTATTTGCAACAATCTGATCACTGCAGGGGATAGGATATTCAGCTCATGGGGGAGTGGGGGCGGGGAATAAATATTAACCGACTGATCTAGTTTGCATTTTGATGGGACATTGCTCTTCCAGCATCTAAAATGTCGAAGAGTCATGCAAAACTACTAAGGTATCATCTTTTCAAACTAGCATGTTTGACAGGAATTATTCCCAGTCTTCTGGTTATATTTTTCTGATTAAGCTGGCTGTTACGCTGCAGATAATATAAACATGACACTCAAGAGCTGATGATTAACATTAAAAGCAAGCTATCTGCATATAATTCAGAATCCTGTCAAAAACAAACCAGAATCATAAAATGTATGCCATTACAACTGAAAGTAAAGTAAGAGTATTCCTTTATATATATTAGTCACCTTGATTTCAATTTTGCTTTTATGGAAGCAATTCTTTAAAATATGAAGGTTCAGACCTGACCTAACATTTAGCTAGATCTGCTAGCATATGCCAACAGCCACAAATGAAAGAGAGGCGATACTCCATGGCCTTACATCCAATATCGTGTTCTGTTCACACCCCCAGTGTCAATATGCTGACATTTCAAAGAAGTGTCTCTGTGTATGACCAGTGGCTTATGTAGTTTTCCTCACTGCCCCGCGGATTCACCATGTTGTCCAGAAAATTCCCTATTCCAAAGCTTGAAAGTAAATAGCTCCAAAAAGCAAGTTGCTGGGAATTAGCACCTTTCCTCAACAGCAAAGGTACCCTATAATTAAGTATATATTATTCTTGATTCAGATGTTTTACTTTAAAATTTGACTAACTTTCCAGCTCACTTTTGAGATAATGAAAGTTACTTTAAAACAGTAACTTCTCAACCTGGCATCCTCAGTTGTTTTTGGCCTACAACTGCCAGAAATCCCAGCCAGTTTATCAGCTGTTAGGATTTATGGGAGTTGAAGGCCAAAAATATCTGGGGACTCCAGGTTGAGAACCACTGCTTTAAAAACTATAACTGTAGCTAGCTACCTTTGTGTCTTGAAGCTATAACTTCAAAGAATTACAGAAAGACCCTTGTACTAGTGGGACCACTATCCATGGTTTCTACTATCCACATCTGACAAAATAGGTCCTCTCTATGAATTTTCTAGGTCCTCTGGGTAATTCTATGATATGCTGCCCCCAGAAGTTGCCACAGAGTTGCCCTGGAGGACCAAGCAAATTCCTACAGACGATACCTCTTTATGAATTTACTAGGTCATCCATGGTGACTTTATGGAAAAGGAAGACCACAAGAGAAAGGTCTTTTTGGCAGCTGCTCCTACAATTCGGTCAGAACTAGCACTTTGTGTGCTTGGCTTTGCTCATCTCTCACCTTTCCTGAATGGGGAAGCAGTGGCAGGAATAGAGTGACTGATGCATAGTCCTGAGGTCATATTGCAATCATTATTGTGCAGTGATGAATAACTGCAAATAGTACAGGAACAATTTTTCCTTCCTTCATACTCCCTTGTCACAGCAAGTATGAAGTGATGTGATGTCACTCCAACCAACATTTTGGCTGATTTTCAGTCGGTTTAATTTTTCTTGTCTTGTCCTTTTTGGAGAGACTTACAGCAGTGAGAGGTTGGAAAGCTAAGCCATTGGTTTTTGATGTGGTTTTGGTATATCTGGAGTGGTTTGGGAGCAAAAAAATTATCCCCAAATCACCATTTTTTAAAAAAAGAACGATCTTGAAGTTTTGAAGGGTTTCTGGAGGTCCTGTCAGCTGAACTTGGAATCTAAGGACTACAATTGACCTGTTGGCTACATTATTTTCTTTTTCTTTTGTGCATATATGTTTTTGAGTTATTTTTGAGGGAATAAAGCATCTGAGAAAAATCTCTTTGGAAGAGATAGGATTGGGAGGAATAAAAGAATGAGTGAACAATTTTTTCTGGGTTGGATAAGGACACTGGCCAGCCAACCTGTGCCTGTGGCTTGGAGGTTCCTCACTGCTGCTTTGTTTAACAGTCTTCCATGTGCTTGTTGGAGCCTTCCTTCTGAGGATGAGCCACAAATATTAACTGACTTTCTGCAGATGTTTTAAATACTTAATGTTTTTAACTGTTAAATTATTTATTATAGCTATTTGTACTTTTATGGATATTTTAACCTCCATTTTAATGTTATGTGCATGCATTTAGCAGTTTATTGTTGCTGAAGGATTAAATTATTCAGTTATTTTATTGATTCACAATTGTCAGATGCCTTGAGGCCATTTGAGGAAAGGTGTCTTATAAATGTTTTAATACATAAATAATCAAGGCTTTGTTTGGTGTTTATGTATCAAAAAGAAAAAAGAAAACAATTCTTCAGTTGTATATCCCATTGTCAATGAGTTAGAATATAGATCCAAAGCCCCTTGTGCCATTTCCACACATACAAATGGCAGCCCTCTCTCTTTCAAGACTATTTTCTTTTGAAACTGAGGTGTGCTTAAAACACAGAGGCCATTTTTAAAACCTTGTTCGGGGGTCTCTCACTTTGCAGAAATCTACTAGAATCTCTCCCAGGAAAGCCCAGATTGTGGGTTGCATGTTAAAGTACTGTTTTAGAACCCAGCCTGTATAATCAGAAGAGAAGTATTTAAATCACTAAGCTTCAACTGACAAAGGACATTTCCTAATAGCCCGCCTGAGCATTGCTCCATTCTGGTCAGTAATTGGCAGTAATCAGCAATTACTCCCCAGAGTATCCTACAAGTTTCTTCCCAGGGTCCTTTCGCAATTATGCTGCAGTCATTTCACTTGCACTTCCATGATTCCAACTCTACTGAATCATGGGATTTTCAGTTTAGGGAGGCTTTTTTTTCAGAATTCTTGGTCAGAGAGATTTAGTATATCACCAAATGACAAAGCTTAGGATTTCATATGATGGTGCCAGGGCAGTTAAAGTGGGATCACAGGTATAACTACTTAATGTAAAACTCCCCCTGGAAATGGGACTAAAACAAAGACCTTTTCCCTCCAATTATTGTCATATATGTATGGGCCTATGTTACAAGGTCTTGGATCTAAAAAGGTTCGAGATTTCAGACATAAAACATGTTGGCAGAGGCAGTCCACCCGCGAGGCGAATTAGGTGGTCGTCTGTGGCGCAACGCAATGGGGGGCACAATCAAGGCGCCTCCGCGTGCCCATGGTGCCGCCATGTTGCCAGGCTGAAGGAGGGCCGCCAGGTCCATAGCCGATGATCGCCCATGCTTTTTTTTTTCATTTTTATGAAAAAATGGCTGATGGTCCTGTGCGTGTGTGCAGGGCTTCCCCACTCACCCACGTGGACATGGAGAAGGCACTCCAGCCACCTGTCCATGTGGGCAAGTGGGGAAGCCCTGCGCACGCACACAGGACCATCAGCCATTTTGGTGCTTCCTCCCCCTCTCCTCCTCCCCACACATGCATGTGGGCACCCAAGCAGCCTGGTAAGCCCTCAGCTGGGAAGGAGGGGGGAAGGGAGGCCTGAACTGGAATATATGGCAGTATGGACTCAAATAACCCAGTTCGAAGCAGATATTGTGGGATTTTCTGCCTTGATATTCTGGGTTATGTGACTGTGTGACAGGGCACGCAGATAATCCAGTTCAAAACAGATATGCTTTGCTAATTATATGTTTATATGTATAAAGGTAAAGGTTTCCCCTGACGTTAAGTCCAGTCATGTCTGACTCGGGGTTGGTGCTCATCTCCATTTTTAAGCCGAAGAGCCAGCGTTGTCCATAGACACCTCCAAGGTCATGTGGCCGGTATGACTGCATGGAGCGCTGTTACCTTCCCGCCGGAGCGGTACTTATTGATCTACTCACATTTGCATGTTTTCGAACTGCTAGGTTGGAAGGAGCTGGAGCTAACAGCGGGAACTCAAGCCGCTCCCAGGATTTCAACCTGGGACCTTTCGGTCTGCAAGTTCAGCAGCTCAGCGCTTTAACGCACTTAATATTCAGGTGGAATGATGTATTTCCATTATGTGGCTCAGCTCTCTCTTGCTAAGTAGAGAACCACTGGCAATCATGGAAAATATCCATACTGATCAGTTTCAGTGCTTACATTATGAGAAAGTTAGGAGGGAATTATATCAAGTGTAGAAGGTTTAAGGGCATCAACTTCTTTTAAAATGAAGAATAACACTCAAATTGAGAAAATAGTAGGTATACCTAGTATTAGTAGAAGGTGGGAAATGGGTTTTGAATACCATGAGTATCTTAAAAGCATCAGATGCCAGCTGATTTTGGAAGTTAAGCAGGATTGGCACTGACTAGAACTTGGATGATGAATACCAGGAGCTATAGGTTATTTTCAGAGAAAGGAACTGGTAAAATGACCTTGGACCTCATCACATTGAGGTCCACATAGTGTGCGAGAGCAGGGGGATTTGCCATGCAGCATGGTGAATCTGGTGGGCAGTGTTGGGAACCCGTCACCCTGTGCCCCACATTGCCTGCATTGCCCCTTACCTCTCCCACAGAAGGAAGTGTCACTGTGTGGCTTTCCTCTGCTCTCATCCTATTCTTCTCAATGATAACACAGGAAGCCTCCTGTGTTCTCCCTGCTGCCTCTTACAATGATTTCACTACAGTTGAGGCAAGGAGTCCCATCGGAAGTAGATGTACATTGTTTGATGGGATTCGTCAGGCTCCATCCCTCAACTGCAGTGAAAGTGTTGTACAACTGGTAAATTTACCTATGTGATGAGGTCATTTGCATAAGCAAACTCTAAGAATGTCATGGGATCACTGAAAGTCAAAGGGTTATTTGAAGGTACATACAAACATACGTGATGAAGAATATCAAAAATGTCCTTTAATTTGTCGGTCTGTTTGCACTGAATAGAATGTTCAGATCTGAATTCTTGAATATAGCTTATAGCTTAAAAAGGGGAGAAAATATTAAAAAAATTAAGTGGCATAGTGTTGTGCATTGACATCCTGCAGCATCAGTCTTTCAATATACACAGTGGCTTTGATCTTAAAAATCTGTAAGATACTCCCTTCTCAACCTAGCACCCACCAGATATGTTGCACTACAGCCCCCATATTCCTTGAGCCAGCTGAGGATGATGGAAGCTGTTACCCAGCATAGTTTGAGGGTACCACATTGGGAAAAGCTGTCTTGTTCAGATGTGCCTCTCTCAGATCACATCTAGTTTGTTTTTTACCCACAGCTTCAGTGCCTTCAGCATTACAGACATCATCTAACTCCACAGCAATTATAAATGTCATGAAGTGTATCCAGCCTTTTTAGCTGGAAATTCACCAAGAGGCATATAAAAAAGCTGTCGTTTCATAGATATTTGCAAGTCTAATGTACATGGGCACAGAGAACTGAAGTTCTTTTGAGGTCCCTAAGAGATTTTTGTCATGGAAACAAGTGGATCCAAAACTGAGGACATTTGATAATGTATCTCTTGTCTTTACATTTAAAAAAAAGTCAGCATCTTCCAGTAGTTGTCGTGCTAAGTCAGTGTGTGCTTAAGGGACTCTCTAAATCCCCTTACCATTGAACTTTAGGTCTTATTGATCTATATGTTTGTGTAAGGCAAAAATTGCCCTTCCTTTTGTTTCACTTACTTCCTTGAAGAGAAGAGAAAAGTTATTATAAATTACTTGTCTTACTGTCCCCACCCCAAATTAACAGCTCAATGGACCTTATATTGGGATATACTGTTTCTGAGACAATTTGAGCACGATTTCAAACAGGTCCTATTGCATTACTTTTGTCCCATTCCAGCAGTAATCTGTTGGAATCTATCTGCAAAACATTGCAGAAACAGAGTAATGTTTTTTGATTTAATACAGTTCAAAGATGCTGTTTATATGTGTGATCATAAAATCAATATGCATTACATCAGCTAAAATCTCAAGAGAACTTCAAGACTTTCAGACCATGTCAATGAGTAATATTAGAATTATTATTTTAAAGGTGGCATAGGGAGGCATTCGAATGGATTGGGAGGAGCCAGCCTTCCATGGTGTGATGAGTAAAAGCACAGTATTTTCAGAATGTAAGAATCGGGTGCAATGGGGTCAGTGCATCCTTCTGAATATAGTATGCATCCAGTCCTTTAAAATATGTGATGGATACTGATATAAACAAAGTATATCCCAATATGATAAGATGCATAATATTTGTTGTCGAAGGCTTTCATGGCCGGGATCACAGGGTTGTTGTATGTCTTTCGGGCTGTGTGGCCATGTTCCAGAAGTATTCTCTCCTGACGTTTCGCCCACATCTATGGCAGGCATCCTCAGAGGTTGTGAGGTATGGATAGACCTCACATCCATACCTCACAACCTCTGAGGATGCCTGCCATAGATGTGGGCGAAACGTCAGGAGAGAATACTTCTGGAACATGGCCACACAGCCCGAAAGACATACAACAACCCTGCATAATATTTATTGCATTTAGAGCATTTCAAACCCATTATGTTATCATTTCTCCATTTTTACACGGCCATATCCCATTGTCAAACTAGACTTTGATGGGACTTGTGACCCATAATTAGTCCTTCCTATAAACAGAATTAGCTCAGAAATACATATTTCAAGCTTGAAGATAAAGCTTGTGCTTGCCTTCCAGTCACAAAACAAAACATGGTGAAAGAAATGCATGAGAAAGATGTGCTTCTCTATTCTTTCTGGTTTCCAAAATAGTGAAGTAATCCATCTGAACATTTTAAAGATTAATTAAAAAATAAGTGAATATTTTGCAATTACCTGGCTATTCCTATTAAGTTTATTCTGGACGTGGGAGGTATAGCTTTGACTTAGAAAGTTTTTTTAGCAAGGCAAAGCCATGCATGAGCAGGATGTTTAATTAATAGCGGAAATTCATATCTGAGACATGGTACAGCCACAGAGATGCAAAATTCTCTGATTTTAATTTTAAATTTAATAAGGAAGCAATCAGGGATGACTGAAGAGAAAGGGTTAACTTTTATCATTGCAGAGGAAAGAAGGACAACCCACAACACATCCACAATATGCTTCATTGGCCCCAAAGACACAAAATAATAATAATAATAATAATAATAATAATAATAATAATAATAATAATAATAACTTTATTTTTATACCCTGCCCCATCTCCCCGGAGGGACTCAGAGCGGCTTACATGGGGTCATGCCCGACATAAAAATACAATAACAGCGATAAAACAGTAAAAACAATTTTACACATCAATAAGACATCAACATCAGTAAAACAGTCATAAAAATCAATATAATGCATAAAATATTAAAAACGGGAGGCTAAAACCAGATCTGGGCCAAAGTGCAGAATGACATCACATGGGAGAGGTACTTTCATGGCTAAAATAATCAATAAAGTGCAAGTAATTATGGCCAGGCATCCTATTGTTGAGTGGGCAGATGAATCAACCTACAAAGATTAATCCTTGAAGGCCTTTTGGAAGAGCCAGGTTTTTAGGCTCTGCCGGAAGGAGAGTAGGGTAGGGGCCTGCCTGGTCTCCCTAGGGAGCGAGTTCCAAAGCCAGGGGGCCACGACGGAGAAGGCCCTCTCTCTCGTCCCCACCAACCGCGATTGCAAAGGTGGTGGAAGCGAGAGGAGGGCCTCCCCCGAAGAGCAAAGAGAGCACGCAGGTTCATAGGGGGAGATGCGGTCTCTAAGGTAGGTGGGTCCCAAACTGTTTAGGGCTTTGTAGATGATAACCTGCACCTTGAATTGGGCCCGGAAAATAAACGGCAGCCAGTGGAGCTCCTTAAACAGAGGCGTTGAACGTGCCCTGTAGTTTGCTCCAGTTAGAAGCCTGGCAGAACAACAGAACAACAGAAGTGGGTTCATATTACTGCATACCTGAAATCACTTTGGAAGAATATTTTCATGCACATTCAGAAGCCTTAAACTGTAATTTGATCATTATCATAAAGTACTGCTTCAACAAGCTTTGAAAATTGGTTGGCAGTGAGTTAAGAAGTATGTCATGCAATAATAAGTATTTTTATTCGTGGCTAGGAAGTCTCCAATGTGGCCTAAAGTCTCATGCGGTAATGTCCTGAATGTTAACGGAATTCCTGGAAAAAGGTTTTCAATCCACATGGATCTCTCTAGCCAGGAGAGGGAGAAGGGTGTATGATAGAAGCTGACTTGTCCAATAAACATTCAGATTTCATTACTCTACAGTCAATTGGAAATTAGAAACTTTTGTGTGCCTTTGCTCACTTTTTGCTCTGGGGACCTGGACTGGCATGCCCTCTTTTCTGAAGATATAAAAGATCTAAATAATCTTACTGTTCCATCCAGCAAAAAGATATTACAATGCCCTTTCTTCAACATTAGAAAATCACACTTGTCTAAAAACACATTTTGTGCTGCAGTTTATCCTGGAAATAAAATAACAAAAAGCTTCTAGATAGGAATAAAATATTTGTTTCTCTTAGGACTTGCCTTTGTACTTTTCATGAAAGGGAAAATACCATGCTGGAAGTCAGGGGTAGTGGTTCACAGGTGGAGGAGGGGTGGGGGTTTGGGGATATGGCATACTTGTATTATGTGTGATTGATTGATTGTAATTGTTTCTCTTTCTTATCTTCTGTATGCCATTAATTTCCTTAATAAAACTTATTATAAAAATGTGTTATATCCCAGAGCTACACCTCTCTGACCATAAGACACAACACCAACTGAATATATCAGCAAGCAGTTTATTGAAGAATATATATAAAAGCCAAGCAATAAAAAGGATTAAAAGGTAAAGTCTCAAAAGGTTTCTTAAAAACATCGACAATAGTCCACCACTTCCAAGGTACAGGAATAAATAACAAGGTACAAGGTTATAAAATCCAAAAACACAAGGCAGAATAAATCCCAAAAGACAAGGCATGAACATGGTAAACTGGAACCAGGAAAGAATACACTTGGATTCAAAGAGCAAAACTTGGCATGACAGGAACTATTAATCAAAATCCCTATAGGAAATTTACAGCACAAACAGGCATGACTGACGAAGCATCAACGTTGACTCCAATGAAGTAACAGGCTTTTCCTTTGCCCTAATAAATATTCTCCCCTGATAAAAAGACATTTCATTTCACTTTCTCAGCAGATAATTTATCTGCTTTTTTCCCTCAAAAACAAACTGACCGAAAAAGAAGCTAGGGATTTTCTCAGTTTACAAAAGTCTTGCCTCCTATCTGCCAGCTCATTACTCTCTGCAGCTTCATTTGTATCTGAAGAATCTCCCTCAACAAAGTGGACCCTTTCAGGAATTTGGCCTTGAGGCTCCGGTCTCTGTTCTGCAGAAGCCTCCAGGTCTAAGGCAAGCCTGTCAAGAGCATCATCCCCATTGCAATCAGACACAAGCCCAGAATCAGACACAGGCCCAGGCCCAGAAACCTCATTGACATCAGGCACTAACACAGGTAACACAGGCTAACTTCAACAAAATGAAAGGAAAAATGTCATTTGGTTACTTTAAAATACCCAAGAAGTATAGCAACAGATAGAGGAACTAACAGGAACATATCTTCCATCTGCGCCCCCCCCCCCACACTCATGCACCCCTCATAAAGAAAAATATACAATCTAGGAAGGGCTGTAGCCATTTGCTTTTGCCTGAACTTGTTGCGCAAGGCAAAATTCAGCCATCTCCTCTTTTCTCCTTGCTGCTAGGTTATTTGATTGCAAACTACTTTTTGCCCTTCAAATTCACTTTGCACCAATGGAAACAAGCCAGAAACAAAATAGGGAAGTGAGAGAAGAAAGACAAACTGAAGTATTTGGATGGACTCTGAAAAATGGGACATAGTACACAATTATTTGGGGCTGTGCATTCTAATTCAGGACCGTCAGAGTATTTCAACTGCATTAAAATTGCAAAACTACGGGGGAGATATTTGAGGCTGGTAAGAAGACAACCTGAGCTGGGAAAAGTTACTTTGAGGACTTGAAGTCTCAGAATCTATCAGTATTTAGAACCTTGTTAGACAGGCCTAGATACTTTTGTCTATTATACTTTTACCAAGGCACTTCTTTTGGGTGTTCCTATGGGGGTTCCCAGGCAAGCCATGATCTATGGCTTAAATTTAACAAAGAGGAGATTATTTTAGGAAGCAGAAGATACTGCTTGCAAAGCTGCTATTATTTAATTAATTACAGTTAATATCAACATCCCCTCCCAAATTAGCCATAATTATATTTATAATTGGGGTGTTGTGTGATTTCTGGACCGTATGGCAGCATTTTCTCCTGATGTTTTGCCTGCATCTGTAGCTGGCATCTTCAGAGGATCCCCTGAAGCTTTATGCAAGTGAAACATCAGTGAAAATGTTGCTAGAGAATGGCAATACAGCCCAAAAACCACACAGCACCCCAGTAATTCCAGCCGTGAAAGCCTTCAACAATATTTATAATTGTTTAAAAATATCTTGTTTAATTTTTTTAGTAGTAACAGAAAAGTAACATGCAGTTACTAAAGAACTAAAAAGTAATTACATTTTAATAACTGAATAAAATATGATAAGGAGCTGGCCAATTATGCAAAGCATATCTAAATAGTGAGAGCATACAGATCCTGTAAATACAAGTAAGAAAAACAGTTATGCTATAAAAGGACTGATGTTATCACTCTCATTACAATTGTAATATAATTCAGCTATTCCTGAAATATTGCAAAAAGAGATTAATTACAAGCCATTCATTATTAGTTGCAAATTACTTTCAAACTCTTGGGAAAACATTGCCCATTCCTGGAAAAATGCAAGGCAATTTGGATTTATACTAGACTATATCAACACCATTTCTTCAGGGTGGGAGTCTGGCATAGAAAACAACTTCTTTCCTTTCTGCTTACTATTTTTCATTTCACAAATGGCTTCTCTCCTGCTTATTGACTTCTTTTGTTTGTGCTCTTTATTTTTGGTGAAAGCAAAGCAAGATGCTGCAAATCTATTCAATACAGGCTCTAAAAATTGAGCGTAAGGCAACTTTATTGCAGTAAGGTCACTGTCACCCAAAAATATGATCTCATTGTGAAAAGTCATGATGGGGCGATGCAACATTACTTAAAGTATTACACGGAGAAATAAAAAGCAAAGGGAGGAAAACTGCAGCACTTTCTATTTATGTCCCTTCTGCAAACCCTTTCAGCAATAACACCATAGTGGTGCAAATAATAAAACTAGGCTCATCTTTAATCGTTGCCGTAACACTGTGGCTAAAACAGCAAGGTAGGCATGTGCATTTCTACCAAGCTTGATTGATCTAATAAAAGTTCTTTGTCATCTGCCAAACTCATTTTCACTCAAGTCTGCATCAGTGTGCAGTTTGTTTTCCCCCACCTCAAAGTCAGTTCAGACCTCTAATTAGTTTCAAGAAATGTCCCATGGGAATATCCCACCCCTGTGATAAGACTGGAGTTCAAAGTGCAGGAAAATAATCATGCAGAGCTTGGAAAGTTACCTTTAAGAAAGACACTAACAGCAACCTGATGACACCCATATTAGGGCAGTGAAATGTGGTGTCCTATGGTCAGTTGATGCTCTGGGAACCAGGATCAGTGAAGCTTATACATCTCCCTTATACATCTTGGTGTGCTAAATCAGGAATGGGTATTGTGAATTATGCCACCTTAATCCAGTTTTCTCCTGCTTCACACAAAGTTGGGAGATGCCCCAAAGTTTACTTGAAACTTGAATATCCCACAGCTTTGGGGTAATGTTGAAAGCTGGATCACATTCACATTGGACACATACACCACCACCTTTTCCCTGCGCTCATGAGAACATGGAGAGGGGGGTGGATTATGTCCATATCACTGCTCCTAGTGTGATGCAAAGCTCAATGTGAGCTCCTGGTGCCCAGACTCTGAGCTCAGTTTTGGATCCACTGGACTCCTTGTAGACTGCAGTGGGTTTGTGAGGTTGATTGTGTCTGCCTGCCAGATCATTTCTGGCCCCAGGGTTAGCAGCCAGTGTAGAAACTTTGTCTATCAAAGCTTGTGCTACCAACTTTGTTCTCTTGGTCTCTAAGGTGCTACAATATCCCTTTGAATACTGATATTTCAGACTACAATGGCTGTGTCTTTGAAAATGATTAATTATTAACACTCTTGAAAGTTTCTCATTCTGATCTGGGCAGTAGATTAACAGATCTCAGTTCCAGATGATAATTTTAACACGGTTCCTCACCCTGAGAACAGTGAGAGGATTAATATGTCCAGGAGTTCTTGAAAGAATTTTTAACTTCCTTTTAACTTCAGTTCAGAAGTCATAACTTCCAGCATGATTGAAGATGGCATCTTCTTTATTTATATTGAAACAAGACACAAGTCAAGAAATATATCAATTAAACTGAGATATCAAGTCATTTCAGTAAATGATGGAACACTGCCATGAATTGGATGGGTGTGTGGGCTCTTCTTCATACTACCCACTCAATGACAGTTTCTTCATACACTTTCCTATGAAGGGGGACATTCAGCCCACATAGTTGCTCTACTTGGGGTCATTCAGTCTGATGCAAAGCCTGACTGCCAGCCTGTCTTTTGAGTATGGAGAGAAATGTTTTCCTGTGACCTTTAGCAATTTGTTCAAGATAGTTTGATTTATCCTGCTGGCAATGTCATGCAAGTATGGCTTGTCAAGAAAAATCATAAGACCTTTCTCAGATTGTTGTATAGTTCACCACAAAATACTCAAATACATTGGCCTGCAGATGGCATAAATCAAAGAGATGATATCACATATCATCTAGATCTCATGATAGTCTTAAGGTTAACATTATATGAGATGTAACAAAGGAATATTGGACAGATAGTTTAGCTTCATGTAGGAAAATCCCTAAAGGCTTTCCCCCTACTTCTCTTAGATTGACTGTGGGCATTGGCACTGAGATCTAATGCAAATGAAAAGGTCTGTGAAAGGTTTGGGCATTACTTGACCTTTTAGTGGCTCATAGAGCAGTTTAATTATCTTAGTAAACAATATAAATGTATCAGTTCTGTCTAAAACTCTGTTTTCTGAGTTTTAAGGGAAAGCTATTTGTGAGTAAGTAAACAACACATCAAAATGTCATGATTATAGGAAAAGCTCTACAATCTCAAGGGGATCAAAAAGTAACATAGCATTTCAGTAGAACATGTACAGGTGGACTTCTCATACGCAAATAAAAGATCTGGTGATACTACATTCACCACATTCTGTAATCACTGAAGTTTCTGAATAATTTTCAAGTGCTATCCTAACACAACAGATATTACTGTAGCCAGACTATCTTTATCCAGGAAATGTTATAGCTAGTGAACCAGGAGAAGCTGATAAAAGACACAGGGATCCTCTTCCTGAATCAAGGAGCAGTCTGAAGCTATGCAGCTGCATTTTTGGTGATTAATGTAATGGATACCTCACTTCTAAACACCTACTCCGCTGATCGGAGCCAGCATGGTGTCCTTAGTTGGTTTAAATAGCTGATTTTAAAGTAGATGTAACTGTTTTTAATGTTTGTGTATATTTTCATTATTTTATGTTCCGGCATGGAGTGTTTGCTCTGGGTGTGTCCCCTTCGAGGTGAGAAGGGCAGAATATAAATGTTTCATATAAATAAATAAATAAATAAATAAATGCCTACCTATAAGGTCTTCATCTTGTCAGGATTCAAGCTCAGTGTATTGGCCCTTTTCCAGATTCTTACAGAATCTAGACATTGGTTTGGTACTTATGCGGCCTCACCTATCTCTTATGACACAGAGAAATGAAGCTTCCTATTATCAGAATACTACTAATTTTTCATTATAAACTCCCTAACAATCTCAGCGGGAAGCAATTAAATGCACATGAGGAGGTAAAACCCTGCTGAAATCCAAAGCATTATTATTATGGAGTTGAACTATATTGCTGAGCATCCCAGACCCAATCTACAGAGCTGTACCAACAAAATAGCACAGTCAATAGTATCAAAGTTGTTAAGAGGTCAAGTGGAATCAGTAAGTTCTTATTCTCTCTTTCAAGAGGACCCTTTCAGGGTGACCAAGAACATTTCAGTATCAAATCCAGGCCTGAAGCCAGATTGAAATGACATCAAAGAGATTCTGGAATGGAGCCACCATATGACCTTCTCCAAAACATGACCCCAAAGAGCGTTATTATTAGCTAGGGTGTATGGAGAAGTAATTTCTTTAGACTGTGTTGAATCTCCTGCAGATACGTCTCATGGGAAGAGTTCACACTGTAGCAAACCATAAATAATTTTGTGAAACTCAGTCATATCTCCTTCGGCAGTTCACTCTCAGCTCAGATACAGTTTTTATATTTACAGGAGAAAAATGTCTTTTCCCACCAATACTATGCTGTTCAGCTCTCCCTGTAGCAATGCAAAGTATTTGGAAGTATTTGACTTTATCTTAAATTTAGAGCAATTGTCTTTACTAAAGATTAGTTGTAGTGCAGATGAAAACTCCTAAAGCTAGTTTGTTGATACGGGTTGACAAATCTGTCTGCATTTTTGGATTCTCTTTGAAGACTTCAGCATGAGTACTTTCCCTTCCAAATTTACCACTGCACTACTCAGTGCCATATATATGCAAGCATGAATTCATGCTTCTAGCATCTGGGTTTTTTAAAAAATGTGCTCTAGGTCTTTCAAAAAATTAAAAGGCTTGAATCAATAGACTGTGACAGGCTTTTCAAATTGAGAGAAGAGCCTCTTGTCAAAATTACCTCCTGCATGGCAGTCGTATGGGGTTGAGCACGACTGCTGGTTCAACAGATGTTAGTAGTTACGTGAAAATATCTGCACGCACTGGCTTCTGGCATTATATTTTTCATACCTGGCAAACCTTTGCTTTCAACTGCAGGTTAAAATTGCAAATCTTATTGCCAAGTCACAATCATCTTTGCATGGGTCACAGGCATCTAATATTCAGCATAAACAGTGGCATCATGCTGACTGGAGAAGACATATAGCACTCAGTGCAGGCCCAATATATATGGCAGTCATGGCAAATAACAACACCCATTTCACATAGAAGAGCCAATTGTGGTTTAATCTTTGTTCAATGCTTACATATAGTTAAAGACAGTAGGAAGTTTAGGAGACACAGCTCAAGACAATACATTCTCAGCTTTTCCACTTTGCAGCCACCTTCCAACTCTGCTACCTGAGGCTACCTCTTCACTCTACCTAATAGTAAGCTCACCTGTGATAAGACTTGATTTTCATCCTTTAAAGCATTCTCTAAAATATTTCTCTGGCTCTGACTCACTTCCTTTCTATCTATTCCAAATATATTTGTCAAATGTAAAATATGGATCTAGGTTTTTCAGCTCCCTCATGTGAATTCTGTGACTTTACCACATTCTTTTCCCCCTCCTTTTTCATGTTGATGATCAAATGGAAAAAATCTAAATTACCATATCTGATTTTTGAAAATCGTTCCAAGTTATTGCTTCTCTGTTCTTAGAAATATTGCTTTCTCTT
The DNA here is from genome assembly GCF_035594765.1 of Anolis carolinensis. Lineage (NCBI taxonomy): Eukaryota > Metazoa > Chordata > Lepidosauria > Squamata > Anolidae > Anolis > Anolis carolinensis. Next base: position 275,185,562 of record NC_085842.1, read on the forward strand.
CTGATATTATATCCAGTCATTTTCATTTTACATGTGGGAACTATACACAGTACTCTTATTTTAAAACTGGTCAATTGACATAATAGAATTCATGTTAGCCAATTCTGTCTTTAGATTTTCACAGATTTGCTTATATAGAATTGCTTCTCAGTAGGTAGCAGTCAAATAGACAAGATCATTCTAGCATTTCTGTATTAACTATGAAGCTTTTGAAGCATCTCATTTATCTTTCCTTCTGAACAATACATTTCAGGAACTTTTTCCCCTTAATGTCAAAGGCCACATTTAGCAAAGCTGTTTAGCCTAGTTTTCACATAATTGGACCTTGTGGGGATTTGCAAGTTTTGTTACATCTAATGCATACATTAGTAGCAAGGAAGGCTGACTCACTGGCAATGAAATGAAGAAAATATATCGGTGAAATCACCATACTGTCTTTCACAAGGAGACATATCAATGTTGATCCAGACAAATCGATAAAAATTGATCTATAGGATATGAGGCTGAATGACTACAAATTAAGGCAATAAAAAAATCCAATGGGCACAGTTTAGGCAGTAGTATAATTTCAGTAATAGCAGGTTTGCAAAAGATTCTCCCTCCCCTTTCCAAGGTCATGCTTCTACACAGATACAGATAAAAAGAGAAGGGAACATGGGGAGAATATATGTTATATACCCTGTTTCCCTGAAAATAAGGCAGTGTCTTATATTAATTTTTGCTCCCAAAGAGGCACTAGGTCTTATTTTCCGGGGATGTCTTATTTTTCCATGAAGAAGAATGCACATTGCCATGCTGACCTGGGGCTGTTAAGGCTGACCCTGGGGCTGCTGCTGGGGATGCTGCTGCCTCCTCTGCTGGCACCTTCTGCTCAGCCACGGCATGGCCCCACTGCCTCCGTGCTGCCTCCGCCTCCTGCCTCCTCCTCCGGCCACAGGGCCTGCACTTCCCCGTGCCCTGGCTGCCTCCAGCCCAGACTCAGCAGGGAGAGTGAGCCGGGAGGATCCAGAGGAGGAAGCAACAGCAGCAGAAGTTACACCACAGCGCACCCATCCTCCTCCCCCCAACAGCCTCCAAGAGTCTGCCTGCTCGCCCACCCACCCTTCCTCTCTTCCCCTCAGTGTGGCCTCCTCTTCGTCCACTCAGCCTCGCCACCCCATCAGCTCCCTCCACTGCATCCCTTTGGTGCCAGGCCCTGCCATCTTCTCTCTCACTCCATCCTTTTCTACTCAGGAAGTAAGGAAGGAAGGCAGGCAGGGAGGGAGGGAGGGAGGGAGGGAGAAGAATCACAGCTGCATACTCTGGTGTTCTGTTCGGCATGCTTCCAAACAAAAATTTTGCTAGGTCTTACTTTCAGGAGATGCCTTATATTTAGCAATTCAGCAAAACCTCTACTAGGTCTTATTTTCAGGGGATGTCTTATTTTTGGGAAAACACAGTAGTAGAAACCTTTATGGGAGGCAATGGCTACATTTCTTTACAGTAACCTGCTTGGAAACCTCATGATCTTGGAGTTGTCATAAGTCAGAAGTGACTTGAAGCCACACAACAATCTGCTCAGAGTCACATGATGATTAAGGGTTGAGCTGAAGCCAGTGCTGGGTGAACCCAGAGTCAACACAGGATGGATACGTTACTAACGTCTTCCTCTCTTCACACAAAGTTTGTTGCAAGTTGAGGGTCAGATTAATTCCACTGGAGTGTTCTTGCTTACAAAGGGTTTTCAAATCAGAGAAGGGAGTTTTCTTGGCAAGATTGGTCCAGAGGGCATTTGTCTTTGCTTCCTCTGAGGCTGAGAGTGTGTGACTTGTTTAAAGTTTTCATGGCTGAGCAGGAATTCAAACCCTGTTCTCCAAAGTCATGGTTCAATGCACAAATCACTAGCTTTTGTGAGTGATACATACATAGAGTCAAATAGAATTGCTTAAATTGAGGTCCTATAAGGAGCTGGGCGCATTGAACCGGATGACTCTTGTGGTCTTTACAAACTCTATGATTCTATGATTCTGGCTTGTAGAAGAGAATGTAGAGAGAAGACATGTTAGTCATGTTTAAATATTTGAAAATATATAACATACAGGAGGGGCACACTTGTTTTCTTCTGTTTTAGAGGCTAAGACATGGAGCAATGAATTCAAATTACAGGAAAATATTAGGAAGAACTTCCTGACAGTAAGAGGTGCTCAACAGTGAAATATGATGCTTAAGAATGTGATGGAGTCTTCTTCTCTGGAGGTTTTTAAGCAGAGGCTGGATGACCATCTGATGAAAGTGTGTTCCTGCACGGCAGAATGGTGTTGGACTGGATGGCACTTGTGGTTTCTTCCAACTATGATTCCATTGCTCTCTTTATCTTGAGCAACTGGCAATTATTTCAGTCTTTGATGCTCTAAATTATATGCACAGATCAGTCATGATTACAGGGCAATGTGGAAATATATGTTTTGAAAGCAATAGCCTTTGCTGAAGGTCAATAAATATTATATTATCCTAGAGATACTGTTACTGGGGGAGCTGGTAGTGGAGAAATGAATTCTTTTGGGAATTTCTTAGACCACATTCAAAGTTATCCAAAGGCATCCAAAGACAAGACATTATAGTATTGAGTTATATAATATATTTTGTTCCACAGCCAGTGTATCAGAAAAGTCAATAAAAGCCTATCTTTCTGTTGTGTAGATGGATATAGTTGATTATGAACTGTAAAATGGGGATTTATAGAAAAGTAACCAATATCTAGCCCAATGCTTCTTAAAATATGGATCTTGGCCCCCTTTGGGGTTGCCTAACTGAATCTAGGGAACATAAAACATTCATAGCATGCCACCTAGTAGCTGGGGAACTGCCACTTCAAGCTGCAAACCAAGCATGCCAGCATGGGATGAAAAATGTTGATGGTGCCATGCATTCTGCAGGATGACATATTCAGCCCAAATTTAATTTTAAGTAAAAGTAAAAAGCACATCCATCTCATCATCAGTATGCAAATTTTCTCCCATCTTTAATAAATAATAAAAATACGTGTACACAAAAGAATTTTTAAAAATAAAATTCTTAATAATTTATTATCAGTAAATATTTGATTTGTACAGTATACCTATATACCTGGGGAGGGAAGAAAGGAGGCTACACGTTCTTCTGGAAGGGACTGCATGAACAAGAACAAAGACTACATGGAGTTGGCTTTGCTATCAGGAACAACCTGGTGAAGCATCTGTCTGAAGCACCCAGTGGCATTAACAAATAAATCTCAACCCTCCGAATTAATCTTGCCAAAAACCAGCAGGCAACTATCATAAGTGCCTATGCACCAACACTTAATGCTGATGAAGACATCAAGGAAAATATTTACTGTCAGCTGGACAACATCCTATTGGAGATACCTAAATCATCCTTCTGGGGATTTTAATACAAGAGTTGCATGAGCCTTGTGATCACCAACATGTTTTTCTGCCAGAAAAACAAGCTTAAGACATCATGAAAGCACACCTGGTCAAAGCTTTGGCACTTCTTAGACTATATAATTATACATGCCAGAGACCACTCTGATGTGCTTCTCACAAGAGCAATGACAGGTGCTGATGATTGTTGGATAGACCGTAGGTTAATTTGATCCACAATGGCCATAAAGATTGCCCCTAAAAGCAGACTCCATGGAAGAAAGATAAGATGTAAAATGAACACCCTTCAAGAGCCCCCAAATGAACCTTTCTCAAAACAACACTCAAGGATCATGTACCCATAGAACACCCTGAAAACGCTGAGGAACAAACTGAAGATATCTATCATTACAGCCTATGAAGAAACCATTGGATACTAAAGCAAGAAACATCAAGACTGGTTTGATGAAAATGATAATGAGATCCAACAGTTAATGAATAAGGAAAGGAAAGGCTTCCAAATATGGCAAAGAGACACCAGCTGTGCTGCTAAGAAACAGACCTATGCTAGTGCAAAAGCAGATGTTCAAAGAACCAGAGAACTCAATAATATCTGGTGGATAAAAAAAGGCTCAAGAAATCCAACACTTTGCAGATATCCATGATGCACAGGGATTCTTTAAAGGCACAATAATCATCTATGGCCAAACAAACCATGACATACACCCTCTACATTCATCAGATGGAACCAAACTTCTGAAGGATTAAAAAATAAATTGCACTACATTGGAAAGAGCACTACCATAACCTCCTGAACTGCAACTCCAATGTGGCCAAAGAGGTTCCCCCACAAAACCCACAACAACCAATCAGGGATGAGCTTGCAGCACTGCCTAGTTTGAAGGAAGTCAGCAAAGCCATCAGCCAACTAAAAATTGCAAAGCCAGCAGACCTGATGGGATCCCTGCTGAAATCTTTACAGAGAGTGGAGCTGAGCTGCCACAACAACTCCACCAGCTCACTGAAAAAGTGTGGGCAACTGAGAAAATCCCAGCAGACTTCAAGGACACCACCATCATCACCCTCTTTAAAAAGGGGAAAAGAACAGACTGTGGAAGCTATCAAGGTATCTCCCTTCTAACCTCTGCTGGGAAAATCCCCGCAAGAATCCTTGCAAACTGCCTTCTACCTATTTCAGAATACATCCTCCTGCAATCCCAGAATGGCTTCTGCCCCTTCAGAAGAACATTGGATATGATTTTCACTGCACAATAGTTCCAAGAAAAATGTAGAAAACAAAATCAACCTCTATACATGACATTCATCGACCTTGCAAAGGCATTCAACACAGTGCATCGCAATGCTCTCTGGACCATTCTCCAAAAAATCAGATGCCCTGTGATGTCTCAGGGACCCTCGAGTCATGACCCCGCAGCCATTATGGATCAGACTGAAGAAGATATGGGGTTTGTGCCAACTCAGCAAGATTTTGCTCCCTTCCAGATGACCCCTGTTGACAGTTTTAGCCCACAGTTAATTACGAAAGCCCTTGAAATGGAGCCTAGTTCCCCGGAGAGTGCTCTGTTTGATAGGAGATTGTTTTAGGAAACATCCTGCTCTGAGAAGCAGAATAGGAGGAAAAGCGCAAGATTAGCGGAGAGAGCAAACGCTAATTAAACCGATTCCCTTGAGAGTTTCCAGGGAGGTTTGCATCTGGCAAGTTGTTGTCTTCAGTCCGTTTCCCTTGGGAAAAAGTGTTCAGGCACCTGGTTTGAGGGGAGATTCAAAGTCCCTTAAAAGTTCTGCGCACCGTTTGGCCATCGCGGTGTCAACGTGTCAGTTGGGAACCCAACATCGTCTCTAGTTTTTTCAGCGTGCTACTCTCGAGTAGACCAGGCGTTGCATCTCGTCTCCCTGCCAAGTCTGGACTGCGATTCAGTTCCACCACGACCAACTTTGCCTTGCCTTGTTATCCTAGCCTCGGACATTGAATCCTGGACTCTTGAAAGACCTTGCTCATTTCCCCACTCAAACTGCTTGGAAGTTTGAGTGTGTTTCGGTTATTGGATTTTAAACTTTGAACTCTAATACTGGACATCTAACTTCATATTACTGGACTATATTTGACCTTTCCTAAAAGGACTATTGCTGGACTATATACTCTGCTTATTTTTGTTTGACTCTTTTATTTCTTTAATAAAGATATTAGATTGTTTATTGGCCTCCGTGTCTGGTTCCCAGTGCTCTCACAGCTTAGAGTTGTCACATGCCCTGACAAATTCATGAATATCCTGCAGCTCCTCCATGATGACCTGATGTCAACAATCTTGGACAGCAATGGCTCCCAAAGTGACCCATTCAAGGTGAAATCAGGTGTCAAACAGGGATGTGTCATCGTTATGAAACTGCACTGGCATGGAAATTATCTATCGGACAGATGGCAAGCTATTAAACCTCACCAGACTGAAAGCCAAAACCAAGGTTACAACAACATCTGTTATAGAACTCTAATATGCTGGTGATAATGTAGTCTGTGCTCATTCAGAAAAAGACCTACAAGCTACTCCTTTGCAGAAACATATTAAAAGCTTGGCCTCTCACTGAACATCAAGAAAACCAAAGTAATCATCAGCAGGGACCAGGCAGTCCCTCTGCAATGTCCTGCAAATCTCTTGGGAAGACAGACACAAATGTCAGCATTCTGGAAGAAGCAAAGACCACCAGAACTGAAGTGATGGTCCTCTGCCATCAACTTTGCTGGACTGGCTATGTGGTCCGAATGCCTGATCACTGTCTCCTAAAGCAGTTACTATATTCTCAACTCAAGAATGGAAAATGGAAAGAGGATTTAAATATGGGCTTAAGCCAACCGTAAACACTGTGGCATAGACACTGAGAACTGGGAAACCCTGGTCCTCAAGCATTCTGACCATAGGTCAGCTGTTACCAACAATTCTATGGAATTTGAAGAAGCACAAGGGAGAAATGTGTCAAGAGAAAGGTACCAACCCTTGTCTAGACTGCCTTCCACCCAGAAATCAAAGTCTTCACTGAAAAAGAGCAGATCAAGAATAGGTCTCTGCAGTCACCTATGGACCCACAGCTAAGACCCTACACTTGAATGGCAATCATTCTCAGCCATGAGTGATAGCCTATGATGATAATGTTGATGATGATAATGATGGTGGTGATGATGATTAGGCAAAAAGGGGTCGTGAGTAGAAACCTTTTAAGAAGCCCTGGTCCAGTCAATTGATCAGAGAGACTTATTGTTTTTTAATCATATTTATTCAAATTTTTTTCAAAAAGGAAAAAAAGATAAAAATGAGGAAAAGAAAGGTGGGGCAAGAGAGGATGGGATAGAGGAGTGTAGGGGAAATGGTAAAAGGGTAGTTTTATTAACTTCCATTCTCTTCATCGGGATTTTCAGATTTCTTTTTGTCCTGTTTTCTCATATATCTTGTACCTCACTTTCGTCTGTTTTCTACATGTGGATCAAGTTCCCATGTATCTTCCTAATTGTCGAATAGTATAATAATATTAATATCTACATGCTGCACCACACAGTGGAGTTTATTCTGACATGAGTATAGGATTACATTTTCAAGTACTTTTTTTTGAGGCACCATCTTTGTGATATCCCACAAAAAAATCTCTCCAACTTGAAAATGAGGTAGAAATTCCACTCATAATAATGTATAAATATGCCTTAAATTGATAAAAATGTTAAAGATTATAATTAATTATAATGAAGATAATAATCATAATGAATACAACAAAACAGCAACAGTGCCTGCCTATATATTAAAAGTGAACCCGTTCTCTGACCACAAATGCTTACATGACCCAAACAGTGCAATCCCCAAGAGGAAAGTCCCAGCAGACTTGAAGGTTTGCAGACATACAAAAATAGTTGGGCAGTGGGTAAAACATCAAGGAGTAGGCATGCAGTTAGTACATTATTTTTCTAAGAAGACTTCCTGCTTCTTTGTTGTAGTATCCCAAATGCCTAAAAAGATTTTTTTTTTCAGTCCTTATCTCACTTCTTCCTGTCTTGTGCTTCATTTCTCTGACAGGTTTTCTGCTTTAAACTGGATTATATGAGTCCGCACTTCCAGATAATCTGGGATAAACAGAAACCTGTGATCAGATCCTGGGATATAGGGCCTGTCTGGAAGGGCCCTTAGGGAATTCCTCCTTCTAACCTTCTACCAAACTGAGCATTTGTGTCCTTGTGTGTTTTTGTATACATGCCCCTACACCAAAACAGCTCTCTTCACTTCATAGTGTCTAATATATGAAGTAGCTATTAGCATATAACCTTTACATTTGATGAAAAATGGGCTTAGTGCATTTTTCTGTTCTTTATGACCTTCTTTTTAAGTGCTTGTTCTTTGCTTCTCATCCAAAAGCAATCTAACATCTGCATCATCCTTGCCTTTAGTCACTCCCACCCCATATCTTTCCCATTATCAGTCTATAATATAGGCACACCAGAAATTATACTGTAATAAAGCAAAATGATATGTAGACAAATGGCAGTTTGTTCTTCTGGGAACCATATAAATGTGGCCCAAATCAACAAGGATGATCCTCAGCTAGAGAAATATAACTCACTACCCATAAATGCTTTGCATTCTTGTCCATGGAGCAAAGAAAGATTTGGCATAAAGAGGAATTATGTCTAGCATCCAAGATACAGGCATGGGGTCCCCACCCCCCACATATACAGTAGATCATTCGTCTAGGGGACTAGTGATTACAAGCTGCTCTCAGATAACACAGATTCTTTTCTGAATTATGTATCTATTAATTTTAATACAAACAATGTAATTTACAATCAAAGTAATACTCATTGAAGCAAAGAGAAAACAGCAAAAATATGAAAGAATATAATAAAATAATTTTTTTCTAGCATTATAGATCCAACTAGACAATCTTACTGTACAAAACGACAGGCCTCATGATACAATTTTGTATTAGGAATTCTCAGGGCATTGCTTTTCTTAGCATCATGCAATGTTGCCTTGCCTGCCATACAAATCTGGAGATCTTCTTTCTGCCATTGCACAAAGGGTGTTCAATTTCTTATGATTGGGATCATTTGGAAGCTAAAGTAATCCCAGAAGGGATAAATTTAACTTTCTAAATCTTTTAAAGTTTCTTTCAGAATTATTTTGAAAAATTAAACAGTATTATTTGTAATGGTAACTCCCAAATATTTAATCCCATGTTTTTCTATTTTAAAATTGGAAAACACAGGTTATTAATTTTCCTCTTCTGAAAATGTAATTTAGTCAACAGTTTTGTTTAATCACATTTCACTTTAGATATGTCCCAAACACCTTATTCCCTGCCCCGCCCCCTCCACACACACACACACCAAAAGACCCTTCACTGTCGAATGGGTTTTGTGGCTTTATCACAAGATCATCTGGATAAGCCCTCATTTTATACTGTTATTTATTTACATTCACTGCACAAATTCAGGCCCCTTCCTGAAAGACCTTTAATTTGAGGCCTGTCTTGCTTTTACCAGAATTGTCCAAACAATTGTCTGGTAAAAGCGAATTAATGCAGAGTAAACTGGGTTTCCTTGGTTTACCCCACATTAATTAAATATCTTAATGAAAGATCCTGGCCTAATGAGATATTGGGCCTTTGTGGATTGACTCTCAGGATGCGTCATTCATTTCCCAGGAGTCAATCCACACAGCCATCTCACACTGATATCTCTTAGTAAGATCTTTAATGCCAAAATAAAGAGCAAACCTAAGAAGGGACAACCTTGTCTGGGTTCCCTTTTGTATCACGATCAGTGTGGTTGTATTGCCATTTCCAAAAATCTGGGCTTTTTGGACTGAATATATTGTCTCTATAGCCTGAACAATATTTTCATCAAAGTTCATTCTCTCCAAGACATGAAATAAGTAATTACAAGAAATATCATCAATGCTTTCTCTACATTTAAAAACATTAGAATAGCCTCTTTGTCATTGTGATATTCCAAATACTTGATGTTCAAAACAGTTTTGACATTACTTCTTAATTGTCTTTTTAGCAAAATAATCCACTCTGATCCTTATGTATACTCTGAGATGTAAGTTTCCTCAGCCAAAATAATAGTAACAATTGTATAGTTGTCTATAATTCTGTGTCAATGTCTCATCTGTATCTTCATTATAAATCACTCTGGTATCCATTATTGCCCAAATATCCCATCACATACCATCTTAAGTAATTCATCTTCGGATTTCTTATAATATTCTGCAGGTAGTCCATCTGAGTCTGGAGCTTTTCCAACTTTAATATTTTAATTGCTTCAATAAGCTACATAGTTTTCATTAGACTTGTGCGTGGATCTGTTTTAGCCATTTTCCTTCAACCAATCCGGCTTCTTCGGCTTGGTCAGATGGCTGTAACGGCAAGGATCCAGCCAACATGGTTTCCCATCTATAACAGGACCCCGTGGCAGCCGATCACGGCTCCCCCTCCCCCTTTTGGGAACAAACAAAAAGAAAACCCTCATTCTCTGAAAACTACTTCATAGACCTACCTATAATTTCATTCCTTTGCAAACTAGTTCTCTCTGTTTATATTTCTCTCTGTGATCTCATTGCCTTCTGAATTTCAAGTAAAAGAAGAAGAAGAAGAAGAAGAAGAAGATTGCCTGAGTGTTGCCACTTGCCAATAGTACAAAGGACAACTACAACACTTATTTGGGCTTCAATCTGTGGGGAAACTTGAAAAGAATCCATAGTCTCCCCTCCTTTCTTTCAGAAAATACTTCTAAAAGATGATGATGATGATGATGATGATGATTATTATTATTATTATTATTATTATTATTATTATTATTATCAATCCCAGAAAGTACAAAGAAAACCCTTGTTCTCAGGGCCCTTCCACACAACCATATAAACCAGAATATCAAGGCAGAACATCCCACAAAATTTGCTTTGAACTGAGATATCTGAGTCCACACTGCCATATATTCCAGTTCAAAACAGAGAATGTGGGATTTTATTCAACTGTGTGGAAGGGGGCTCAGAAAACTACTACCTACAGTTACCTACCTACCCTAACCCTAATCCTAAAAATGATGGAAAAGGGTGACTGGGAAGCCCCCCCACCATTGCTGCCAAGGGGCAGGATCTAGCCCTAGTTTTTGGTGGCATTCCAAAAATGGCCATCCAGCTGTGCACCTGTTTTCAGGAGGCGGTCAAAAATGGATATAAAGGTTTATCGATATTCAGCGAGCAGAAACAGATTGGGGTTCAGATGAAATGCAGAAGCCTAGTTTTTATGGTCCCATTCAAACTTCGTTTTTGTTCCAGACATCATTTGTCAAATAGTAGTCTATCTAAATAATCTTTCATTACTATGATTTTTTCATTACCCCTCATATATAAGCCTCTGTAGTATTATTTGAAGTTATAAAAATATTTTCATGCATACTGATCTCATTTCCTGATCTTTATGACAGATTTTTTTATCCTTTCCTGTCTCAAATTGTTAAAGAACTAGTACCCAAGTTTATTTGCAAATTCAATTTTACTTTCTTTAAAGCATAGTAGTTTGGCATTCTTGGACTGCAAACAACAAGATCTGTTGCTGATGTAGCTTAATCCAAATTTTTCTTGAGTGTTTGATCAAGATTTTGTATGTCATCCAATAATTTACTTTTTTTGCTCCCCTTTCTTTTTTCAGTCTGTATTTTTATATAGGCTTTGCTTGCATGTGAAGTCTGTATCCTTATTTCAGTCTGTTCAAAACATTCCCCCAGTTAAAGTTTTCAGAGATTCTCATGCACAGCAGCTGTTGTGAAAATGACTGCACATTAACTGCAACCATAGTGTGAGATCCCACAGAATGCTCCTTGGGAGCTAGAGTTGGTATGAATGACAGAAGATGACATTCCTCCACCCCTATAACTTGCAGAAGACAGAAACTTCCTTGCTATATACCTGTCAATCTGTGGGCCCTTCCAGATAGCCCCTATATCCCAGGATCTGATCCCAGGTTTTCTGCTTTAAACGGGATTATATGAGTCCGCACTTCCAGATAATCTGGGATAAACAGAATACCTGGGATCAAATCCTGGGATATTGGGCCTGTCTAGAAGGGCCCTGTGTCTACTCATATTTCTCAGAATTCAGTTCTATTCAGACAGACTCCCAAGCTTGCAAACAGTATACTCCACTTAGGTATCCCTTAAACTTTGGACTATGAGGAAATTATTGCAGTGGGTTAGGATTCTAACCTTATAATATTTGTTTCTCTAGCATAACTTTAACAAGTTTTAGTACACAGTCTTTATAACAATAATGGATTAAACCTTATTGGCTTGAGACTCACAATGATGCTTAAAGAAACATGGGTCCTACAAAGAATATCTTTTTGTATATACTTATCTGATAGAGAAAGGGTGAAAAAAAATAATAAGTAGTTTCCCACACAATGTTTTCATCACCCACACCATTCAACTTTTTCTACTCCTCATAATTAATTACAAACATCACTTGCTTTCTCCTAATTTCAATTGAGGTTAATCTTCGCATTAGTTATTTTCAGTCTATCTTTTAAAGCAATAGAAGTTAATATGAAGGCTTCCCATAGCTTCTCTGAAGGTGTCAAGCTCGGTGTTCTTTAAGTGTTTTGTGTACATCTTCCCAAGCTGCCCTAGATATTTGAAGAGAGGCCAGAGGTTGGTTAAACATAAGTAGAGACTTGTTCAGTGCTCATAAATAAGAGAAGCAGCATAGGGAACAGATGCACATAATAAAGAAAGGGCTCTTCCAAGTGTTAAGGATCTTCTTATTCCTCCTCCTCCTCTTCTTCTTCTTCTTCTTCTGTGAATTGTAATGAGTCTCCAGATGCAAGGAAGGATTTTAAAAAATGAATGTGCTCTTTTTGGATAGTGCAGCATTTACATTTCTTTCCATTCTGTCCAATGAATGGATATATGCAGGGCGGGGGCAACCAGCCACCTTCACTGTCTTGCTTTTCAGGGACTTGGTCCTCACATGTGGTTCATGAAACCAAACCGTGGCTATCAATACTGAGTTTGAAGTTATTATATTTTGTAACGTTCATTCTGTAGCATGTTTTCCTGTTCTTGTTTTTATGCAATGGTGTGTGGTCTTGGGAAACATCAGGGTTTTTGAACTGATGATTTAAGTATATTGGCATGTCTAACTGAAAATACAGAGAGGGAATAGATGGCTTACAGAGGAAATATACAGCAGCAGTATTCTATCTTAGGCCGGGGCATGGGAACATGTGATTCTCCAATGCATATAGTTACTGAGAGAAAAGAATGATCCAGTTGAGCTGTGTAAGCACTGGCCCATTCTAATTGTATTTCTTGAACAGGACTAAATGACTTTTGGGGTCATTTCCAACTTTTTGATTCTAGATCCAGGTAAACCTGTGCTGGGCATGAACAATGCAGTTGGGTAAAAGAGGCATTGTACACACATAGTATGTGAACATTTGAACTAGTGGATGTATCTTACAAAGGTTCACAGTTGAAAGCTAGGACATCTGCGGCCAAACAACATCCGACTGTAGTCATGATGGCAAAAGTTATTAATGAGGCAAAAGTTATTAATGAGGTAGACAAGCTAGGAAATACTGGAGCAGTTTGCTTTTTTCTGAAAGTACTGGAAAGATAAAGATTCTGCCCTTTCTTTCTTCCCCTTGCTGAATTAATTGAGTATACCCGACTTTGCATTTTGATCTGAACTAAACTGAGGATGGAAGGAAGAGAGAGAGAAACCAAGACATTTTAAAAGCAGCTGAAAAAGTAGAATGCCAGATGATTAATTGGTGATATCCCAGATAAATTGGGACAGTTGGAGAGTATGAGCTGAGATCACCCTCCTGAGTTCCTTTTGCTGGTGGAAGCCAATGAGTACTGCCACTTCCTCAATTGCTGTGGGTCAGGAATAGCCAGAGACCTTGCCAAATAGCTGTGAAAATAAACCCATATTAGTGAAAAGATGAATATATTATTTTTCTGTAAGTGCTTGTATTGATCCTAAAAGAAAGAAAATTCTACAGTTTTAGGCATATTGCTGTTATTTAATTAGAAAATGCCCCCTTGAGGAGCAATTACCAGATTATAAAAGAGTATCTTGTGATAGCAGAATAACAAATAATTAGTAGACCATAAATAAACTAAGATAAAGAATAATAGTGAAGGTGAGAGTAAAGTTCTAATATGCATATCTCATTACTGTAAAAAAGAGTTTTGTTAACTTTCATGCTCAGATAAGTTAGTTATATCCACAGGAGTTACTGGAAGGGAAAGGCAATTAGTGAAGTCTTTTGATGTGCTGAAAAAGCAGAACAAAATAATATATGAACTACACTAGATAACAGTCATGCTCTATTCTTGTACACTAAGAGAATTTCAATGTTAAAAACAATTTGACCTAACCATTAGTCCCAATGACCCTTAAAATAGGGTTCAAATGAACTTATTGTGTTGTGTTATGCTTAACATAATGTGCAATTCATTAGTCATGCTGCAATTCCAACATAATTAAAAGTTCTTTGGACTTTTCCAGTAGTTTTACAGTTGTGTGTTCAGGGTGAGTTCTGCTCTGCAAAAAATAGCATGCCAACAGAAACGTAAGTGGAAGAGGTAAACCACAACTTTTATGGTTTACAGATATAATTAATTAGGATTGACACACATGGGCTCAGCTCCAGGAATCAACTGTAAATGAATGAGTCTTTCTCACCAGCCCAATGCAGAAACCATGGGATGACAGGAAAGAATCCAGAGGGATCATGCCCCGACATGGTCCCTCTGCCACCAGAAAGTATTTAAAAAAGGCATCTGCCCCTTAGGGCAGTCAAGACCAATTCCACCCCAAATACTCTGAATGTCTTAAGGCAGGCATGGGCAAACTTTGGCCCTTCAGGTATTTTGGACTCCAACTCCCACAATTCCTAACAGCCAGTAGGCTGTTAGTAATTGTGGGAGTTGGGAGTCCAAAACACCTGAAGGGCCAAAGTTTGCCCATGCCTGCTTTAAAGTGATCACCATACATTATACTAGCCAACACTTCCTCAAATGTTAGCCTGTTTCTGGGTATATTTGATCTGCTGATTCTCAAAAATGTCACCAGTTTTCCCCATCAGCTCTAGCATTTGCCATCTACCAGTCACCATCTGCTCACTCATTGAAAATCATGATAACCATATCTAAGAAATTATAGCTGATGCAGTCTAGCCAATGCAATTTTATGACACAGCCCTTCAAACAACCCCAGGAATAAATCTAAAAAATCAAGAAGACAATTTATTTTCTTTGGGCTGTGTTACTAATGACTATGAAACACTGGTGATAAATGCCCCAGATCCAGAGCCCATGCCAACTTCTATTAAATGTGGGATGGGGAGGGGCCGCCCAGAGCCAGCCAACCAACCAACAAACCGAATGTTTTCACACACTACCTGGCAACAAGACCCACACTATCATGTGGAAGGGGTGGGGGCTCTTTTCTCCAAATGCCAAAAGCAAGTCTCCCAAAACTCTTATCTTGTTCATGGCACTTCAGAACCATCCTGAACTGTCCCTTTCTGTAGGGCCAGCCCTTAATCTCTGGTGCACACACCTACCATCCCAAAAGTCCATTCT
The DNA here is from genome assembly GCF_035594765.1 of Anolis carolinensis. Classification (NCBI taxonomy): domain Eukaryota; kingdom Metazoa; phylum Chordata; class Lepidosauria; order Squamata; family Anolidae; genus Anolis; species Anolis carolinensis. The sequence goes on from NC_085842.1 coordinate 275,200,595, forward strand.
TCCGAATGATTCCCCAAAGGGAAAATATATTTTCCTGTGTTCCTTGGAGCTACGTCATCTGCCTTATGTCTTCCTCCCCTTCCTATCATTAAGCAGCAGTAGCCCCTCCCAGAACTTGACAGTAGTGAGTAAGGGGCAATTTTGGTTACTGCATAAAGGGCTATAGTATAGGACACTTCATCCAAAAACAGACATGAGTCCCACTTACTCCTGTGCATGCCACTACTAACAGGACTCCACCCATTGCCCCAAAAAGTGGGGGGGTTTTTTCAAGCTCTGATCAGAATTGGGCCTAGAGTTAACTCAGTTCTTTTCTGACTTCTTGTGGTGCCACTTTAAATCAAACTTGCATTGGGAATGGGATCATCACTAGCTGTGATCTTTTCTCCTGTTTTGGCAATGAGAAAGCAAAAGTATTGTTTGAAAGTCTTCCTTCATTATATTTGCACTGGTGTATTGATATGCAAATCATGGATTCATTTTTCTTATTTGTTAGCTGCCATGTTTATTTTTATGGAAAGGCAAAATGAAAATGCTCAAAATAACTAATAAATAAGGCAGAATTAATGCAGCAGTAGTGTTCAATGGAAGAACAATTTCAACACATGTATTTGAACAATCACGTCTTGGAATTTGGTTATTTCAATTTGTTTGCTTCCTATTTTTATTATAGCTTGTCAACAATAGTTTATACAATCATGTAGGCAAATTTGCCTTTCTTAATCAGATCTGAGGTTGGAGACCTTTGTGCATTAATCATAAATGAAGCGGTTTTATAAAAATCAATATACTTCTTTCAAAATCCATAAAGGCAGCCAGGTAAAATACTAAGTAAGGAGCATGATTAAATGTTATGACTTCCAGAATATTAAGTACATGAAGTTCCCAGTATGATATATGTGGACACTAGTACCTAGGTTTCAGATCTAATATATTGGATTTTGCCACTGCTGATTCATGGCATAGGAAAAGCAAAGTTTGACCAATATCAGGCTAGTTATATAAGTCATTAGCCATGCTGAAATGTCTATGTTGAATACAGCTTTTGAGTATGATCGAAGCTCTGCACTGCTCTAAATATGGACAAATGCTACCAGTAGCAACCTGTGTAAATGCATTTAGCCACTATGAATGTAGTGTTGTGGAAGTACATGATGACAGTCCCCCATAGCCACATTCTGAAGGATAAACCCAAAATGGAGGCAGCAATGTCAGCCCATATCAAGAAACATCAATATTGTAAATATTGTAAAAATTATCTTCAGGCTGTTTATAAAGTGTATATGAAAGATACATTAATTTTGTATTTAGACTTAGGTCACATCTCCAAGATATGTCATGCCACCCACACACCCAAATCAGAACTCCAAAACAATTATAGTTCCAAGCATTTGGATAAGATATACTCAACTATATGTTATTTATTGCACTCTCACTCATAATCCTCCAACCACCATGGTTAGTGAGAAATTCTGGGGGTTGGTAAGGCTGCTACATCCGCAATATCCCATTCATTGACAGGGCTTTCTCTTTGTATCAAAACCATTGCAAGTCCATCTGATGAAGAGAAAGAGAGAGAGCTCTCCTGATGGCTGCTCCCAAGTTTTGGAATTCCTTTCCATGGGAAGCCAGGCTGACATCTCCCTCCTTGCTCTCCTTCCACAATACGCAAATAACTTTTTAATTAAGCAAGCATTTGATGATTAGTTGGTTGATGGGTGGGAGCATTTTATAGGGCGTGTGTGCTGTATTTTTATCTTTAATGTTATGTTTTAAATGATTTCACACCTAGGAAAATTAATCCTGTTTTGATATGATTTTTTATTTAACCGTACTTTGATCTTTTTTTATCATTGTGTTGGATTTTTCAACAGCTTTATGGGTTTTTTAGCCTTTTTAAAGCTGCTTTGGTAAATGTTAGGAGAAAGGCAGGATGTAAATAATTATAAATAGATAAATAAATAGTAAATTGTTTGAGATTTCAGGGCCAAATCATGAGATTCAGGGGTGAACCCTATGTAGTGTCCTTGGAATGTCACAAAGGTGGCAAAGAGAGGAGGCAGCCAGAACTACTTCTTGGTGAACCAATTGTGTGAACATCCATAGGAGGATTCCAGGTAAATTCTAGCAAGGACAATTCCAATTAATCTTCTCTCAACCTACATTTTCCTCTTCTTTTGAAATGTCCCAGTTTCCTCCCCCTTCCTCTTTTGCCCCCTGCCTACTTTAATTGCTGAAAATTGAGTTGAAAGTGAAAAACTGCACTCAGTTAACTCTGGAGAGGGGCTGTAATCTAGCCTTTCCCAGTACGCTCAGGCAAAAGCCAATTGTTGCAGCCTCTGCTAGCTTGAGCGTTCTTACTAACAAATAACCTTTTCCATCTTTTCCACACAACACCCTGCTTGGCTGAAAAGCTAGAGGCTTTTTTGTATGAATAGAGCAATATTTTATGTAGCAGTGATAATGGCTTTCTAACATCAGACAGTTCAAAATCTCTTCCATGGTTTCTCTTCTTCCAGGACCTCTAGCCCTAAGAGGAAATTCAGGACTTCAACCAACACCTTGAGACACGGCCAACATCTTTCTAGTTCAAAACAAATTTTCCCAAGGGACAAGAATTGCCTCCTGCTGCTTTTCTGGAGTCTGTTCAGAAAAGGATCCATTAAAGAATGTAGAAAAGCTACTGCATTAATAATGTGTCCATGAGTCAGGGAAGGCTATTATCCTTTTGTAAGATGTTACTGCTTCCTCAACAACAGAAGACATCAGACTTCCAGTGCTCCAAAATATGTTCTCCTTTAAAAATTAATGACATGTCATGTTACAGTATGCAGTAAGTGAAAGGAAGGAAAACTCATAGCAGTCAACTTTCTTATTCTAGTCACTGCTGAAAGGGTAATCAGGGACTTATGTCCAAGAGGCAGAGCCCGGGCAGACTGCTAGAAGGGCTCATTAGATTGTAACATTGCTTGCAAAGAAAAGAGTCAACTTATAAAGCAAGTGCAGTCATTAGAACTGACAGGAGATGGAAATCTGCTGTGTATTCTGCAAGATGGTTTGTTTCCTGTTTACAAGGTGTGTTTGAACAAGTTAAAGGACGTGACATCCATCAACTATTTTTTACAGGCACTTACAAGGAGTCACATTGTGGCAAAATGCCCATAAACATTTTGTATGGCCAGATGGAGAAATCTGTAGGGATGGCTTCTGTGATGCTGCCACTCAGCACAACTTTAATTGACTTCTCCGAAACTATGTCAATATGCCACCCAGCTGTGGTTTCATCCATTATGCAAATATCTGGACTGAGATGTTAGACCTCATGCGGGGAACTTGCACCCATCCCTAGATATTTTTTTGACTTACAGTACTTACAAGTTTTTTCCAGCTTATGGTGACCCTAAAATGTCACATAGTTTTCTGAGCCTGAGAGTGTGTGGCTTGCCCAAGGTAAACAAAATATTCTGAACTATCATCCAGCCAGGTAATTCCTAATTGGTATGGAGGTTATCATTAGGTGATAACAGTGTTGATTAATTTTGTTCCGTCCCCCAGGACGATGGTTTGCCTTACCTATTGGTCGTTTGTTTGTTTTCCCTCCTTTACATTTTGTTTGAGCCTCTGGCTGCAAAAGCCTAGGAAAAATGGCTTGGAATCTGCAAGAGCTGGCTGCAGTTTTCTTTGCAGTGATTGGTCAAAGAATGCAACATCTTAGGACCGCCCTTTTTACCAGGGTCTAGTCTCCATTTTAGAGTTTCATTCTGGCTATAGTCTTCCAACGTGCTGGAGCTGTGCAAGGCTAACTGGGACAAATCATCCTCAAAACCAGGCCAATCTAAGCCTATCCAAATTAGATAAGTATTGAATTATATTGATCTGGAATAGGAAATCTAGTTATAGGAGCAGGGTTATTCTGTCGCTTCTAGAACTAATCTTTGCTGTAAAGATAGGGAAGGAAAGAGTTTCTCCTTCTAATATAGGCAGCGTGATTAGGGTATAGTGGTTTTATAATCACCTTTGCTTTCTGGAACCAGGGATAATTCTGTACCTAAAACCTATAGAAATTTGTTTCATTTTCTGCAACTTTAAGATCTGTGCCAGGTTTACAACCTTGTATGAATAAACATCCTTTTTTGAAGTTATCCAGACTCAGTCGTTCAATATCTATAGGACAGCTTATAGGGATTTGCAGTTCGCCCGGATAAAGGACAGCACGTTTCAGTTTTATAGTTTTTTATTGTCCGGCGGACGGCACAAATTTGATTAATTTGGTTGATCCCTTAACCACAAATCTGAAACCTGAAATACTCCAAAATCTGAAATTGTCCAGATGGGTGATTGGGATAGTGACACCTTAGCTTTCTGATGGCTCAATGTACATAAACTGTGTTCCATGTACAAAATTATTTACAATATTGTGTATACAGATATCTTCAGGATATCTGTAGAAGGTGTGTATGAAACATAAATGAATTTTGTGTTTAGAGTGGGGTTCCATCTCCAAAATACCTTGTTATGTATATGCAAATGATGCAAAATCAAAACCCAAAACACTTTGGCCCTAAATATTTTGGATAGGGGATACTTAACTTCTATTAACATTTCTGTTATTTTAATGTGGGCCTTTCACAATACACTATACTCGCACTCTGGCTTCCATTCTAGAAAGTACTTTATGTGTTCCTGCTTGGCAGGGGATTGGACTAGATGGTTCTTGTGGTTTCTTCCAACTCTATAATTCTATGATTCCATCCTAAGGAATCTTGGAACATGCAATATAGGGGTGAGGGACATCTAGAATTCTCAACAAGAGAGTTCTAATGGCTTATCAAACAACAAGCACCAGATTTCCATTGACTGTTGCCATGGCAATTAAAGTGGAGGAATAGTATTATAACTTTGCAATGTGAAAGGGCTTTGCTGTTTAAACTCTAAATCTGGTCAGCACATAGAAAGCACTAGAGGTACTTGCGATTAAGACCAATAGAACTTCGTGTGTGCTCTGAATGGTTACTCCAGAATGTTAAGATTAATTTTCTCCATATTTAACAGCTTATCTTTGTATACTTTTCTGTTTTTCCTAGAGTGAGGCAACATATGTGGCTCTTTTTCATTGCTTGATTCTTGCAGCCCCCGTGGGAATGGTCAGGTTGAGCGATGTTTCTTGATCCAGAGTCTCTCAGGGAGTTTCATGGCTCAGTGGAGACTAGAAACTGGCTATACTAAGTTTTACTCTAACACTCTAACCATGGTGCCACATTAGCTCCACAGATAACGATGGGAACTAAGCTGTACATGATAATAAGAAGTAGAGTTTGAGATGTTTTTCTGTGCATGTTTTAGGAGCACCACTGGCACTTTTATTTGTCCCTGTGCACTATTTACACCTTTTGCAGTGCAGTACAGTGCATTGTTTTTTGTTTTGTTTTGGTATGTTATGGGTTTATTACATCCTCAATGAATTAATGATTAATGGGCTATTTGTTGTATTGGGATGACACAAAACAGGTATTGTGGCGCTGATATAATTTACTCCTACTGTGTAGCCTATTGGCAAGTGTCAGTGGGAGTATTAGATAAAGTCATATCATTTTAGATTTACTGTTCCGTGTCTACTGTGGAGCTATTTATATGACTCAGTGGTATAGCCAGTTAAGTGCTGCCTTGGAAAATGCTAACACGTTGAGTTGATAAAACTATGTGGTGAGCCTACAAGCAATACAGTTAAACAGTAGTTACACTTTATAATTGATTATCAGCTTTCTGATTACAGCAAAAACAGTTTGTATTTTTGCATCACAGTTTTATATTTAAATATATTTAAAATACAGTAGCATCTCACTTATCCAACATAAACGGGCTGGCAGAATGTTAGATAAATGAATATGTTGGATAATAAGGAGGGATTAAGGAAAAGCCTATTAAACATCAAATTAGGTTATGATTTTACAAATTAAGCACCAAAACATCATGTTATACAACAAATTTGACAGAAAAAGTAGTTCAATACACAGTAATGCTATGTAGTAATTACTGTATTTACAAATTTAGCACCAAAATATCACGATATATTGAAAACATTGACTACAAAAATGCATTGGATAATCCAGAATATTGGATAAGTGAGTGTTGGATAAGTGAGACTCTACTGTATTTAAAAGCCATTGAAAACTGACGTGAAATTTGTAAGCCATTTTGAGACCCTTGGCAGGAGAAAAACAAGAGATAAATTTAATATTGAAAATTATTTTTCTGAGAAAGACTGGTAAAATGACCCCACAGTCCCTGGGAGTAATTAGTTGCCATCTACTGTTGTGCATAGACTTTACATATACAGACTTGTTTCATTTTTGCTTTTTGTGCCTCATTTCATGATGCAGTTGTTTGGTATCTATGCTGTGTTAGGAATTTATTGAATTTTATTCAGACCTGCAATTCTATGGTAATTTATCATTGTTCACACTGTTCATACTGAAAACATTTAGGTGATGTATAGCAACTGTATAGCCCATATGGAGATGTAGGAAGCAGAAACCAAAGAATTAAGTATCAGTCCTTATCTCCCTCTTGTTTTGGATTCCCCTATTGCAGCTGAAAACTGAATCTTTTTCTGAGAAATGGTATGTTCTTTATCCTAGGAAAGAGGCTTGTGGCTTTGAAAAGGACAGGGACAGCCTAGATCCCAAAAGAAGTTACCTTAATGCTGTCATTGCAATTTATATTTTATCATCATTTGTCTTAGTCCACATATGGCCAAAAAAGTGGTGAGTGCCCTCTGCCTGAACTAAAATTCCTCCCAAATCAATTGAAGTACAACAGAAACAACATCTGATCCAAAATGTTGGCCTGTGACTCTAATATCATCACTTTTCTTCTCCTGTATGATTTTTAAACATTTCTCCTTGATGCAGAAGCTAGTGGAACTCTGAAATCTTGCAGATGTTTTTGTGCATTTTAGTTGACTAATAGAGTATCAATCTTTTGTGGATTTTGGATTTTGTTCTCTTTGACTGCATGGCCAACATGCCTACCCCTGAATATGTTACTTGTATTTCCCACCAGTGTTCCAATGCCTTGACAAAATTCAATCAGAGAAATAGCAGAGCTAAGAAAAATTTAGGCATCCATTCCCTTAGTATCACTCATCTTTTCACACTGTACAGTTATAATGTCATGATTCCACTTTAATTGCCATGGCTACATTCTTTGGAATCTGAGGGTCCATCCACACAGTGCCTTTATCTCAGGAGCTCCTGGTTCAAAATGGTGGATTTTCAATTGCTGGAATATCCCAGTTCTGACCAGAAAATGTGGATATTCGAATCTCTGTATGTCCCTAACACTTGGAAAATACTGGATTTTTTAAATGTTAGCTTGTTCCCGGGTTATACATATCGATTCCTGGTTCGTTGTATCCTAAAAATATGACAACAGTTGACTAGAGAGCAAAAATTTTATCCTGGCAAGAGAAACTTCATCCTCCACACATTTAATGAAGTTTGTGACACAGAAACAAGGGTTTGGCCATGTAATCAATTTCCCCCATGTTTTTATGCTAAAAACAACAAGGAACAGACATGTATAACACAGGAACATCACCCCGTACGTGATCAAACAAGTACATGACCAAACGTGTCTGAACAGATGGCCATGCAGCCTCTGAATGATAATAATAATAATGATGAAGTTCTGTTCCTGGCTGGAAAGTGTCAGTTCCTGTTTAATAGTGCAGCCCTGACTTTGAAAGTAGTGGTCCTACTCCACAAACTTCATAATACGTGTGGAGGATAAAGTTCTCTTGCCAAGACAAAGTTTTGCCCTCTAGTCAACTTTTGCCATCTTTTCAGGATAAAAGCAATGAGGAACAGATATGTATGGCACAGAAACAAAAGTCATACAAGTGATGCACATATTTGTATCTGCACATGTAAAGTGTTTTTTTAATAATAAAAAGCTGAAAATTCTGGTGGGCATCCCTTGGCAGCCATCTGACAGGCTTCAAAATCCTGTAATGAAGTAGCAAGTCTGGATGTCGCAGGCAGAAATACCAGGACCAACAGGTCTGTGTGCAGACTTGCTCTCAGGTACTTGGTTTTTTTGCCCCTCATGGAAAACCCGTGATTTAGGAAGCACCCTGTGAATTTATTACTGGGAAGGTACTCGAGTTCCTTGGCTAAAAATTGTATCCCTCATTAAACTATGAACTCCAAGATTCCATAAATTGGAATATAAGACTAAAATGGTACAGTATTAAATATGCCTCTAATTGAGCTTTTAAAAAGTATGTTTTAAAGTAAACCACAAGATGCTGGAGTTTGAGCCCTAGATTCCCTACATCAAAAGGGTTTTGGCTCTCAAAAAACCTATATTTATGGCTCTTATCCAAAGTGTGGGAGTAATTTTGCCATTAGTAGAAATTCTTTGCATCCATGCAATTAATAACAATTATACACGGTGTTGCAATTTAGTTAATATTGTTAATTACAGATAGTTAAGAACTGGGTTAATTTGACTGTTGAGTATTCCTAACAAAAATGTTCACAAATTATGTTCCTCCCAAGCAGTGCAACTGAATTAGCAGAACAAGATTGGGGGTTCTTTTAAAATTAAAGACACCAGTTCTTTAAAACAGAGGTTGTGGCAATCATTTTAATTGCACCCAGTAGGGCAACATTCAATTAGTAATTTTCAGAGTTTAAACTGTACCTTTTAAGATTGCATTTCGTTTAAGTAGCAAGGAGGTGGGTATTTCAGCTGAATATTAAAAACTCTTTGGGTTTTTTAAAAATAATTTCTTGGTAGACGAGTGATGTTACCTGGCAACTTCATAAAGTGCCCACCATTTTACCAATTCCATCATTCTATGAAAATGAAAGCAGCTTGGAATTGATGCTGGATGGGTGTGGGAAAGATGTGGGAAGAAATTTGACAAACAAGTACACTTGGGGCTTGTTTGCTTTGCTACATACCAGTCAGATATATATAATATCCATCTCACTGAGTGTGTTAAAAGAAATTGGATGCCATGTTTATGGTGTCATTTACTCATCCTGTTGATATCTAAATGCACCTACTTGAGGAAACCTGTAGAAGATGGAATAGTCAAGATTAATGCATATAGGAGGGAGGCTAGTTTCACATCAAATCAAGGTTCTTCTCTCTGCTGGCAATCATAATTACCTTAGTGAAAGAAAGGCTTATCATAGATATTAGCAATGGTAGTAAAGCATTCAATTTAACAAAGGATAGTGTCAAAATGAAACTTTAAATACCAAATCTGGAATGTTAAGTTTGAAAACTAATTCAGTAATGATAAATGATAGCAATTCAGAAGTTGATTCATTACCACCAATATCAATAATGGAATTGATTAATTGGTTGTGTTATCATGAATTAACCTGCTGCTTAAGATGTTCTTCTGAACAGGCTATGTGATTAATAGAGAATGACATGGAGCTTATCTCCATTAACCCTAGGGGTGCATTTCTTTATTGGCCCCTTCAAAATGCTGCTATTGTCAGCTGACTCTCTCAGTCTGGATTCATTTCTCCAGAGGGCTACAAAGCCCATAGTACAATTGTCGTTTAGGTTTGCTGAGACTTCAACATGTCTGGAAAGCCTGTCTTAAAGTATGGTATCTCATTTTACAATCTCTTCAATTAGTTTTGTCACTGATCTTTAGCTTTGCTCTTCCTTTCTGTCCCTTCCCACTCATGCCAATATCAACATACACTTTGGTCATTTCACCCTAAACACTTTGTTTACTAAGGGTTAATAAATTGGGTTAATAATAATTGGAAGTGGAGCAAATACGTGGGTGGTTACAAATAACACTCATTGAACCAAGAGTGGAGAGCTCTAATTCAGAAATGTTTTGACTGCCACTGAACATATGCAAATTTTTCTGGACTGAATGACTATGTGCTTTCTGCCTCCCCTCTCCCCATCAAGAAAAATTATTTGCAAAGAGAGCATATCTTTTATTTATTTAACTCAACGGGGCTTCCTTCTGAATAGACTGGGAGAGTGAATTTAGTTAACCATCTTTTGACTGCAAATTCCAACATAGCAATATCCCTCAAAGTGTGTGATTCTCCAAAGAGCAGGGTTGGAAAATAGCAGATGGGAGAAGAAGGCGAGAGAAAGCAATATAGGAGTGGGAAAATCATTCCAGTCAATAATTTAGATGCCCTGGTGTATAAGCAAAGATAGATAGGCTGATAGCAAAATGGTTCAATTAAATTTATTTTTGAGTAGAGATGAAGAAAACATAGATTTAGCTAAATGAATATTTTGACTCCCAGCCTCATCTAACCTCTCATAACATTTGACTTACTAAAACATGGGCAGGTGGAAATCTGAATGTATGGGAAGAGAGTAGGAGGAGAATCCAACAGAGGAAAGAGGTGTTTATAAGGGAAATGTTTCATTAAGTAGTTAAGTGCCTAGCATTATTTGAGAAAAACTAAACTCAAATTAATTCATTTTCTAATTATATGTTACAGAAACCGGAATAAAATCAACAGTCGCACTGAACATCTCAATCTTCCAGAAAGAGATCACAAGATGTTGGAGGCAACCAGCCTTTTCAGCTTCCAAAGTCTGACATTCTATAAAATCCATGGCTACTTAAGAAGTAAGCACATCAATTATTTTCTGTCCCATTTCATTTTCATGTGGATCAGAAAGAGAGTTTTTGCCCAGAAAAGTGTGACATGGAACAAGACCACTTTGGCAGAAATACATAATGCCACAAAAGGGTTTATTTTTCCCTCCTTTGCATTCTTGTTCACTTTTTCCTCAACTGCAGCTTTTGAATTGTTCCTCAACCGATCTTCTGCTCAGTTCTTTCACCTACCGACAGAACCATGACACACATTTCCTCTACTCCTAATAGTTCTTCTCCCTGGGCCTTTCTGTCTCACTGAATCTGCCAGAGGAAGCACCATCCATTCTGATGAATTCTAACATTCCCAAATTATCGAACTCATTAAACCATGGGCTTAAATTCAGCACTAATCAGGAAATATAGTGAGTTGAACCACATTTAGTAGAAAAATATAATGACTTGACAGCACAACAACTTTAATTGACTAGTTATTTCCAAGCTCTTCTTAAATTGGGTTACAGGACTGATCCCATAGCGAGTGAATGAGCGAGCACAGCGTGAAGTGCTTCTGCATTTAAGTTAGATCTCATATATGAAAACTGTGAGGAAAATGATGTGAAAGAAATGAGACTTCGTTTTTGGCAGGTACTTCACAAGCTCATACCTTGTTGTCTGCTTCCTACCACCTTGAGTGTCTCACTTCTAAGAGAAATTTGTCCAGTGTTGTCTATTTAGTATTCCGAGATTGAACTGCCTTTGAAAAACTTTAGGAACTCCCTTTAGGCCATTTTTTACCTTTAGCCCAGAAGACCTAACGTTTCTGGCAGACATTTGCTTTTATCATCTAGGACTCCTGTGGACTCAAGTAATTATGGCGACAGCGCAGGGCACAAAAACAAGCAGCCCTTTGGGTTTGGGTTTTTCCCCCCCCCCCTTCAGTCTTCTTTATTCCCTTCCATTTCACTTTCAGTCCAGCCAGCCTTTTCTTCTTCACATGCCTGACACCTCTGGTGACAACAAGGAAGAAAAAAGGTGGGGGGAAAAACACTTTTGTAGGCGTCAGACAGACAGCTTGTGCATGTTGATCAAACACAGTCCAGAAAAAGATTGCTTAATGTATGGCACAAGGGAAAAGGCCACTGTGGAAGCAGAAATGAGAAAGAAGCCTGTGTTTTGCCAGTTAAAAGGGTAACAGGGGACTGACGACAGGATAAATAAGCGCCAACATTACTTTAATTAGAGGGAAATCAAAACAAATGCCTTCATTTACTGAACTCTTCTTGGTAGCCTGGGAAACATAGAGCATATTAAGATGGGTCATTGAGAAGTTCTAATCTGTCACAATGGGATCCCAAGGGTTGTTCTTTTTTCAAGAATATGCATATATTGCCTGTGAGAGAGAATTCTCTGTTTCAAGTCTTTTCAATAGGTTTAGAGGTTTTGGCATATGGCTCTTAAGATGATTAAATGCCTAATATGCTTGTTAATTATTTCTTTTTCTTCTTAGACCTAGGCAAAGGATCTACAATTTAAAACAGGATGTCTCTGCTCTAGTGTTCACACTCTCTCGTTCTCTCAGTAGAGCAGAGAATGGTGATGCATTTGTTTGATGCGTTCCCACTGCCTGCCAAGCGTTGGAGGAATGTATGAAGAGGAAAGCCTACTCTCTCTTCAATTGACAAAAAACAGGGGAGGGCTGAAAAGACATTGTGACCACATTAGACATTGATAGTTTCAAATAATCTAGCAGGATACACGATCTCATGAAACAATATAATCAGTATCAGCTGAGCAAACAAACTGATTTTGGAGGTGAAATAGGAGTGACTGAATATGCATTCCTAGATCCCTCCCTACTTAACAGTGCCTTCTTCAATTATCTTATGAAAGGGTTAATGCTATAATATAGCGACGCAAACATTATGCCACGCTGGTATGCTTATATGTTTAAGCAGACTAGGGATGGGATGGGAATTCTCCAGCTTCCTTAGTAGGGTCAAAATTGGAGTTCCTGGTCCTATTTGGGAACTGGAGTGGAAAGAACATTCTCATAAAGTTCCTGAAACTTTTCCAATACTTTTTTTTTCTTTCAGTTACAAAACTGCACAGAAACCAAAGTGTCAGCTGCCAAACACCCACAACTTTCTACTCCCACCGCTGTGCTGTTTGACAGGTGAAATAGGTGTCTTTCGAAGCCTCTAGTCAGGATTTCAGTGAAAGATGGCAGGGAGCATCTAGTTTCTGGTTTTTCTGCAGAGTCTCCCCACCATGCCAGCAGTAGTCCTTCACAAAAATCCTGGCTAGATGCTGTGAAAAGATTTTTCGGTTACCTCCTCCCCTTCACCAGCTGCTTTGATAGCGGAAACCTCTTTTTCACAGCCTCTCGTCAGACTTCAGCCTTGGAGGGGGGTCATTGCAAGGGGAGAGAAACACTAGATTGTCAGCTATCACACATCCAGAACTTCCCCCTCACTGCAACCTTCCTTGGTAATTCTCTCCATGATCACTCCAAGAGCTGTCAACTTTCCAACAACATCCTTCCTCCCCACCAGCCCACAGCTCCTCTGGCAACTGTAACATCTTTTCACAGTTGATGCACAGGTTGGGGCAGTGGAAAGGAAGAAGGGAGGGCGAGCTGCAGAAAACAGTCCAGTATCATTTGGAAAATGTAAAAACTCTTCAATGAAACTTGTGTAGCTTTATGTCATCTCAGGAAAAGAAAATCCAGCATCTCTTTGATAATGTGGGAAGAAAACATTGATTTTTTTTCTGACTCCCATTGGAATGGAGGAAATTGAGAACTATTATCCCTACAATAGACTCCGTGCTCCAGATCTTCCCATTTTAACTTACGGGAGTAGATATCTGACAGAGAGGACATGAAGGAGGGGTACACCTCCACTTCCCTACACAACTTGGAGAATGCATGACCACAGTTCATCTAGAAAAGCAATGCCAAATTCTTGCTTCATCGTTTGGAAGAATATGAAAAAAAGAAGAAAGTCCTTCCATGAATCTTCTAGAGAGAACATTCTAAATAGAGACTATGTTTTCATGGTGGCAACTTTAACTCCTCTTTTTCCAAGATGTAGCAGAAGAAAAGTAACCAACCAAAATTGTATCCTACTGACCTGTCAATGAGATATTGGCAATGGAATGTTGTGGGTTTAAATTTCCTTTACAACCTCAGGCTAAACCAGGAGTGGGAATTGGGATGATCTCACGGTTTTCTTGAACTATAATTCCTAGCAAATCCTACCTAGCATAGTCAATGTCAAGAAATGCTGAGAGCTGCAGTTTAACATGTGATTCCCACCAGTGATCTAAAGAAAAGGTTTAAAGGAAAAGTAGCAACTCACACACCAATAAAACTATTTGCAATTTGGGGTAACTGTATCCCCTGTGGTGCAGCGGATTAAACCGCTGAGCTGCTGAACTTGCTGACTGAAAGGTTGGCAGTTCGAATCCGGGGTGCGGAGTGAAGTCCCGCTTTTAGCCCCAGCTTCTGGTCCCCATGTAAGCCGCCCCAAGTGGTGGGCTACAAGAATAAAGTTATTATTATTATTATTATTATTATTGTTGTTGTTGTTGTTGTTGTTATTGTTGTTATTATTCTGCCAACCTAGCAGTTCGAAAACATGCAAATGTGAATAGATCAATTGGTACCACACTGGTGAGAAGGTAACGGCACTCCATGCATTAATGCCGGCCACATGACCTTGAAGGTGTATATGGACAACGCCAGCTCTTCGGCCTAGAAATGGAGATGAGCACCAACAACCAGAGTCGGACACAACTAGACTTAGTGTCAGGGGAAAACCTTTATTTTTACCTATCAAGTTGTCAGTGCTGTTGTTGTTATTTGCTTTACTCTAAATATGTCCCTGTGTGTTATTTGCTATCAAGTTGACTTAGACTTATGGCGATTACATAAACAAGAGTTCTCCAAGTCAGCATATCATCAAGTCTTGCAAACTCAGGGCTCTGGTTTTGTTGATTGAATCGTTCAGTAATAAAATATTATTTTTCCATAAGTCATATCCTCTCAAAATCTGCACACAGCATGATGGCATTGGTTTAGTCATATTGAATTTTAATAATTCAATATGTTGTTAATAAGGTCAAAGGGGACATCATGTTTGTTTATTTATTCAGTGTTTATCAGTGTAAAAATATTCCAATAACAACTTCCAAAATAAAGTAACATGCCATATTTCTTCAATTGTAAAACACCGACGATTGTAAGATGCACCCTAATTTCAATACCACCAACCAACAAATATACATAAGATATACCTGCGATTCTAAGACACAACCTAGAGATGGTTATATAGGAAAAAGTGAGAATGGGAGAAATACAATATATTAATATATATATATGAGTAAAACAACAAGATTTGGGGTATTTGATTGCTAGACACATAGTTAAAAAGCTCAAAATCTTTTTAAAAGAACACAAAAATCCTTTTGAATTTAATAAATGACCAATGAGAAATCATGTACCTGATCTGGACCATACTTAAGTATTAAAAAATGTATTATTTGCAGACTTTAATTAGCTTTTTGTGAAGTCCCAACTGCTTCAGTGTGACCCTGAACATGAGTGATTTTAATAATAAAAGATGACAGTTCAACTACTTTATTGATTCACATTGCACTGGGAAAATGGTGATATGCTTAATATAGAAATCTTGCTGGTTTTGACGGTTTGCTCATTATTTTTTTACAAATGTACTTTCCTATTTGACAGTGGGATATCATTGAGTATTTCTGATATGTTGTCTGAGCCTGTTAGTCTGATTTTTTTTTTACTTCTGAAATGGAAAATATTATGTTGAAATAGAGTCTCAGTGGAGAACTTGGGAATGCTCCCTAAATATGACACTTTGTAGCTTCTCATTTGCTAAGTTTGAAACTAAATTTACAAGTATGGAAGGGACATTTTACAGAACTTTCTCAAAGCTTTCTTTCTCTTCTGCAATATAAGAAGGCTTTTTCTCCTTTTGCATATTCTGAAACACTGTCTCACAAGATCCTTCCTATGACTTCATCACATGCAATAAATCAGCATTTCTACACATTTAAGAATCAGCAACCCATGGAGCCCATCTCATGACGCAAGCCTCAACTGTGAATTCCAGATATCTCACCATTTCTAAAGTGTGGGGTTTTCCCATGATTCCTAAATCAATTGACAATCAACTTATTTTTCAATTTCCATGCATACACATGTAAAAACACACAATTTAACATGTGATGGGAATCCTCCCTTGCCCGCTTGTTAATAAAATGATTACATATACATGGGGGAAGGGGCCAACGTGGATAGTACAGAATCCTTTCTTCTGCCATAATCTTTAGAACCGAGGAAGTAATTTATATCTGTTTTAACAATGGCTAATGTTCCTTCAGGTCATATGGCTCCCACTGAAATAAATGTTTTAAAATGGTGCCTTAACTAAGCTTCATTGAAAGAGTGTTGAAGGCAAACAACTCGAGAGAACGTGGTTTCTTAAAACTGATGCCTTAACTCTGCTGTAGTAGAAGGATTTTAAGGGCAAACAACCCAAGAGAAAGTGGTTTCTTAAGACTGATGTCTTAACTCTGCTGTAGTTGAAGGATTTTGAGGACAAACGATGAGGGAAGAGACAGTGAGAGGAGACATATGTCTCTCGTGTGATGGCAAATCAAATGGATAAATCTTGAAGAAAGTGGAGAAAATGATTCAGTGTGATTGGGGTAGGAAAATCCATTTAATTCTAAATGGTGTGTAGCAAAGCTAAAGGGAAAACCAATTATTTACTTCATTTTATTTATCCCATGGGATGAAGTCCCTAGTCTCTCCATGTGGTGACAGTGCATCCTAGAAAAGGTCAACTTATGCCTACTGATCAATAAGGTTCTGGGTAAATAAATAATCAACAATGTATTTTAAAAACTTGAGCATTTGAAAGGTGCATAGGTTATCCATTTTTGGAGGTCTTTAAATAGGGGTCAAATTGGCATCTTTCAAGAGTGGTTTGGTTTGTGTATTCCTGCATGGTAGGGGGAATGGACTGGATAACCCTTGTGGTGCCTTACAATTGTTAAGTTCTACGATTTCATGAAAAGCAAAATAGCATGACCCCCATATCTATAGAGTATATGTTCCCAGACTTCATGTGGATATGTGGAATTGTGGATAATAGTGAACCCTATTTTAAATAGGATAAATAATGGAGGGTATCAAGAGAAGAATGTA
The DNA here is from genome assembly GCF_035594765.1 of Anolis carolinensis. Classification (NCBI taxonomy): domain Eukaryota; kingdom Metazoa; phylum Chordata; class Lepidosauria; order Squamata; family Anolidae; genus Anolis; species Anolis carolinensis. The sequence continues at coordinate 275,217,445 of NC_085842.1, forward strand.
GCTTTTACAGCAGGCACTAAGTGAATAAGTCAAACTGAAGATATTAGTTTCATGGATACAAGGATTGTACTGTAGTACATTAACACTTTTATATTCAGGGGTAGTGGTCAGAACTTTTTTCTTTCCGTCTTCAAGTATAGTATCCAAACAAATCAGTTCTATGATTCACGAAGAGAAAGGGTGTGTGTATGTGAGGACATCTTGTGGCTTGCTGCATATTGACAGTTATCATTTGATTTGTGTACCTTTTCATATTCTCAGAAGTTTCTGTAATGTGTCAGCAATATTGAATCGCTCAATAAATGGGGGGAAATTTTGTAGTCTCAAAAACTGTTTTCAGAGAAAGCCAGTCAGTTAACTTGGTATGGAACTTGAAATTAATACCACTGCCCCAACATTCTGAATTTAAAATATGAAAAATTGAAAAGTTATAGGTTGCCCTTAACTATGGTTCACATAATATCCACAATGTCTCTAAAATATTGTTGAGGCTACACACCATTCTTTTTGAGAACCCATTTTGATCAGAGTGCAAATATAAACAAAGTCTTTTAACTGTCAAACCTAATTATTTTGAGCTTTCCAACATTTCACATTAATGTCTGTGGCTACACCTATATGGAATACTTGTGTCAGGAGTTTGCTAGAGATTGCTATATTTCCTACTGTAGTGGTTGGATTTTTCTAAAAATATCTAAATAATATTTCCATTGCCTTAGACTATTTTCTTGCCATTACAGTTGCTGCATTTAAATATATAAGAGCTCTGGTTCTATCAGACAGACAATTCACCCTGAGATTCTGAGAAAAATGAAGATGTTACAAAGCAATTCTTCTTTACCACTTTCTTCCCATCTTGAATAGCAAAGCTCAGACAGAATCCAATTGGAGGTGGGGTCATATTTTTAGTCCAACACATTGAAAAAAAGTCCCCGGCTCTACATAACTATGCAGTTTTTCAGTAGACATTAAATTAAACTTAGACTGCAAAGTAAAACTATGTGGATAGAACAAAAAGTCTGAAAATAATAAACTGTCTTAACCTGCTAATATCAGGTTGTTACTAATAAGGTATTGCTAGCTAACCAAAGCACCTAATTTTATTTCACACAGCCTCGTGTGTACTTTAGTCTTTACAGTTTATAAGTTTATATACGTTTTAAATAATTTTAACAATGTGCTTTATAATATGTTTAATTTCTTTAACTATGTAAATACAATTTTATTTATATTTGTTTTAAATTTTTGTAAACTGCTTTAAATTCCTTGTCAAAAGAAATGCAGAGAAATAAATATACAGTAGAGTCTCACTTATCCAACATCCGCTTATCCAACATTCTGGATTATCCAACGCAGTCGGCCTTTTAGTAGTCAATGTTTCTGTAGTCAATGTTGTGATATCTTGGTGCTAAATTCGTAAATACTGTAATTACTACATAGCATTACTGCGTATTGAACTACGTTTTCTGTCAAATTTGTTGTATAACATGATGTTTTGGTGCTTAATTTGTAAAATCATAACCTAATTTGATGTTTAATAGGCTTTTCCTTAATCCCCCCTTATTATCCAACATATTTACTTATCCAACGTTCTGCCGGCCCGTTTATGTTGGATAAGTGAGACTCTACTGTACATGGCTAATTCCTATTGAATTCATTTCACAGACACAAAGAATCTTAAAACCGTAAGGGCCATTTAGTGCACCCCCTGCCAAGCAGGACAACACAATCAAAGCACTTTCAACAGTTGGCCATCCAGTTTCTGTTTAAATCCTCCAAATGTTGGCCCCATTTTAGGAGGCAACCCCTGGCAGTGAGACCAGGGAGAAGCTTGTTGGCAGAAACCCAGGCAAATGATCAGCCTGAGCTGCCCATTTTGAGTGAGTCCCTGCTGTGGTGAGCATACAGATCAGCCCCAATTGAAATCAGCCAGCAAGCAAAGAGAGAAGGTGATTTTCAGCCAAGGAAGATTTTATTACCTGCAGATAAGATGCTAGCTAGTGTTTCATTCACAAAATAGATAGCATACAGAATGCAATTTCACAGCCCTTTTTATACACAAACAGGCATAGGCTGCAGCCAAGCCTCTAATTCTGACCAATCACGGAGAGGGCTTTGGCTTTGCTGGCCGGCATGGCTGTTTACAATGGGTGATTTGAGTGGTGATAGGTGAGATTCCTCTTTATTGACAGGAAAAACAATAAAATGATTGCAGGCTCACTGGCCCTTCCCGAGAAGGCTATTGTTTATGGGGATGAACATGACCTGGCCGATTAAGAGGGCTGACCTGGCGATTCCATATCCCAGAGAAACAAAACATCATATATTAATACAATCATGCAAAAATGACAGAGGGCGGGTTTTAGCTGTAGAAATGCTGAATACTTCTGACATGAGTGGCCCCGAGTGTCAAAGGCATGGGTGGTAAATTGCTTTTCCCCCAAGGGGCAAGGAAGATGATTTCCCCCACCTGAATAGAAGTATTGTGTTGCAATGTCCAGGTAAAGTCCAAAAATATAGGTGAAACTGGGGCCTTGATGAGGAAGTTCCCAGCTTAGTGTCTTTCCCCCAGACTATACAACTGTGTGGGATGCAAGACATCTTTGGGTTCAGGAACACGGGTTCCCTCAAAGGGAAGGAATGGGGATCTCAGGAGCATAAAATATTAGATTAACACAACATATAGGCAAAATAGGAACACATAGAAAAAAACATGGGGTGTTTAGGGCAATTTATATACATGAGAGACATAGTTTTCCAAATATCCTTTAACAAGCCAGGCTCCCCGATACGTCATGACCAGGGGTAATCTACCTCTGATTGTCATGGCACATCATACAGATGTTTAGGTTGGAGTAATTTACTAGATCTTCTTTGGATATGAATGTTATGCAAATTGAATGTTAGGAATGATTGATCAGAAAAACTTGCTTGCAATTGCAGGTATGTATTTCCACCCATTCCTTTTGCACACAAACACATACACAGTTCACTTCTCATCTTCATAATCCTGACCTGCCTAGGTTCTGACTTCTACCTCTGCCTTCATAAACTTTGCAGCTGCCCCATACATTACACACTGAGAGAATGGAGTAAAGCAGAAAATGCAAGCTAACTTTTAATTCCCAAATAATCTAGTGTGTAGGGCAGCTGTTCTTTCAGTGGGTTCCTGCTCCTCTCCCTCTAATTGGTAATCCCTCTCCTTGCAATCTGCAGAACACTGCACAATGAAGTAGGCACCCATATGAGCCTTCCTCTACCCTCAGCCAATTTTCCCATTGCTTGGTTTAAATCAGAACAGGAGCAACAGTAAGAAAAATTGTGATATCTTATTCTGGAAAGTGCAGGTCCTAGACTCATTAGGACTCCCCACTGAAAATTCTAAGTTATTTTTCTATACCATCCTTGGTATATACCTCCAATGGTGGGGGGTGAGCTTTATACTTGTGGCACAGACAAAAGTTAAGAAAAGTAATAGTTTTTGAAATGATAATTATAACAACAGCTAGTAACACAAAATATGAGGTAGTGATAATGACAATGGCCACAGCATAAGAACTTAAGTCTAATATGTCCAGAAAATAAGAAAGTATTACATGGCACTTGCTAAGGCACACTACTAGAGCATGAATTATAAAGAAGTTATAATTGTATGGATAATACAGAAGTTATAATTGAGCAAATTAGAAAACAATAAAAATGGTTAGCCCTTCTATTCTTAAACATGCAAACTTTATATGCAGATGTGCTTAAATTATTAAAGAGTAAAAGCAACATGTGCAAACACAATCTTAATAGAATTGACTGGGGAAAATGAAAAAACTAGAACAATTTTTATAAACAAAACATTTTACAAAGCAGCCCTTTCAGAAATTGCTCTGTCTGATTAGATCTCAATTACCCAGCAAATTTAGGGGTCATTTCTGCATAGCCTTAGGAAAGGCAAGCATATACAGATTGAAAACCAAAAAATAACATACATACATAAATGCAAATTATATAGCTACCTGTCTTCAACCGTCTCCGGATGAAACTTGGCCACAAAGAAGTATTTGCACATATATGTCTGGACAGACATGAAGTACTGAGAAAATCCCAAGCTCATGTCTCCCAACTGTGTGAAAATGTTTCTCTATTTTAAAGTGAAAATTCAAAAGCCAGCTTCAACTCAGACTTCTTAAGAGAAGTCTTAAATTTTCAAATTTGAATGAAAACACTGGCAAACACAATGTTTGTTGAGTTAGATCTGACGCTTGTTTTTGACTAACTTTGGTATCTAAATCCAAAAATGACCCCAGTTTTTTCTATCACATCAACTTTTTAAGGTGAAGGATATCTTCCCTTTGTCCCAAATATCATACAAAATGTACATACAAAGGAAAATAAAGGAAAAAATACCAGAATATACTGTTTATTTAGAATTATTTATTCACACAAAGACTTATATTTTGTTACTGTAAGTCAAATTGTGTACAAGTAGTAAAGTTCTGCTACCAATCACACATATTGAAATAAAAGTTTACACTTATAGCTTTTCCTGGAATGTTTAATCTGTGGACAATCTTTCCTGATGCTCCAACAAAAGTCAGTCATCATATGTACATCCCATCTACCCTGATACTGTGCCTCCATGACCTTCAAATCTTGGTGGAATCATTCACCATGCTTATCAATGACTGCAGAAAATACAGAAAATGCACCTTGATGCTCATCTTGCAACCAAACATTTTAAAGTTCTCCATGAGGTTCTGGACAATTTTGGTGTAATTCTGTGCTTCTGTATTTCCAAGAAAGTCCTTGACAGGGTTTTTGAATGACAACCAAGCATTTATTTGGAGTTCTGACATTGTCCCCGTGAAATGTTCAACTTTAATGAGATGCCGAATCTGTGGACTGTCAAGCACACCGGCCTTTATCTTTTCAAATGACAGACTAGGAAATGCCAAAATGAGATACTTGAAACAGTTTCCTTCAGTTGGCAAAGCTTTATCAAATTGCTTCATGAGACCTAGCTTTATGTGCAGAGGTGAGAATATAATGTTTTCTGTCAACAAATGGCTCATGTAGAATGTTTGGATCACCAGGTTTGAGGTCAGATCTTGCAGGCCAATTCAACTCCACCCAAAGCTTCTCACAAGCTCTGCTGTCTTACATACACAGAAAACAGGGATACTTGGTGTATCTGTGTTGCTATCCAAGAAGGAAGCAGACCATTTTAAGGTCAACACAGATGATCCAGTTGTGCTTGTGATATTGCAACAGATCAATGACTCTGTTTATGTCTTCATATTCGTCATGAAAACAAACTGAATGGCCAATTGGGACTGCACCAAAAATTGCCATTGTGGAGGAGGACACACTTCAAGCTCCGCTCTGAGTTATCGATGAATAGTCTCCATTCAGTTGTGTTATAGATTGGAATTCCCAATTCCTCCATTAAACCCTGTATGTTAAGGCAATACACAACACCACCATCACATTGATAGTACTGCAGGAATACACTTTCTGAGAAGTCTGTGGAAGACAGCAGGGCCAGGAGAGAAATGTTTTGGAATCTCCAGGCCATTCCCAGGCAATAGGAGAAAATGATAACAGTTCCCATGAGAATAGGCCTGAGTGGCTTTTGGAGGTGAATGTGGGAGACAAAGGTTTTTCCAGATCACCTTGAAATTAGGAGACAGAATGTAAAACAAAAACAAACTAATTTTTCTCAGCGATAAGGAGAGAAAAAGCAGGTGTATGCGAAGTGATGTTATGGGAAGGATTGAGGCCTTTTTAGTGGTTTCTGGGCTCTTAGGCTTTTAGTGGGAACAATGTTGTCAAAAAAGGATAACAGCTCCCCGTTTCTAGTCCTGATTCCTGTATTTCAAGATTCTTGGTTTGATTCCTGTTTATGACTTCATGTTCTTGAAGGTTTTGCCTTTCTTGTGTTCCAGTTTTCATGTTTATGGATATAAGTTTTGAACAATACCCTGCCTAAGTATTCTTTTGCTTTGTGTTAACTGGGGTCTCTGTGGATTGCATTTTGATGCCTTGGTTCAAAAGCTGATGAACTCTTAATCTCAGAGGGAAATACTTTTTGTACTTTTGCTGCTTCTTTTTTGACTTGCCTTTTCCTTTTATATTTATTCACTAATACACTTTTACTTATTGACTTATCTGAACATTGTGTGGTGTTGACTGAAAAGGTGTTCCAGGGCTACAGTACAGCAGTGCCAAATCATTCAACTCATGTTGATCAAATCTCTTACAAACTGAGTCATCTTCAATTTCAAAATCTTCATTGTTGTTGTCACTTAATTTTTCATCATACTTCACCATCAATAAAAACTGGCACTGGGATTTCAGCTGAATGAGGCACTGAATGTAGAGCTGATGGTAGACTACTTCACATTTATTTTTTCTTTTATATCCTGACATTTTCACTATACAAAAGTAACTGTCACTTGAATGATGTCTGGGCTCTCGCCAAACCATAGATATACCAAATGGCAATTTATCACATGTTCCCTTCATCCACACCCATAAACTCTTGGCACACTGCTTACACACCTTGTGAGGAGGCCAAGACTTATCTTGATCACTAAGTTTCACTTTAAAATATGCAAAATAGGCTTGCTTGACAAATGCACCGAAGTTTGCCCTTTGACTGGGAATGGTGAAACTGGCATAGATATAACAAAATGAATCAGGGTTGTTTAGGCACTTACAATGAGAAATAGCAGAGACAGACATGATCTGAAGGAAAGGAAATTATGTATGTAAATAAAAAATTAATTCTGCTAATTCCTTGTATACAAACAATCAGAATATGATTCATTTTATAGAGTGGAACACAACCTCTCACCATATTGTGTAACTGAATAGCCTAGACAAGTATGAACTTTTTGCTGGTCTCCAAGGTCATCCCCCACTCAAGGAAGGTTTGTTATCAACCAATAGGAGAGTACTGGTGCTTCCCTTGATCCAGCCTAGAGTGGTTGCATTAAGATAAGCTGTAGAGAAAAGATATGATAGAAGAAAACTAACTGCAATTTTGACATCAGCATGCTTATTTAAGTCTAAAACAGCTGAAAAATCCAACTCAACTGCAATTATGTTAAAAATTGTTCCCCAGTGAAATAGAAGGGAGAGGGAAGAAGCAAAGAAAGAAAAAGTGGTTAAGATAGTGTCAGAAATTCCCCAGCTTTTATAGCTCCAACTTCTCATGAACTTTTCTGTTCCAGTTTCATCTTCATATTGAATTTTTATAGCATTTAACCATTTTTCTGCCTTAATTTTTCATTGGACCCAACACTCCATTGTTTTTCTGTTTCCACAGATGCATCAGATATTTGAAAAATCATAGATATCTAAGCACTTGATGTGAGATCATATATTTGTCCTCTGCTTTCTAGCTAGGCTAGTGGTTCTCAACCTGTGGGTCCCCAGATGGTTTGACCTTCAACTCCCAGAAATCCTAACAGCTGATAAACTGGCTGGAATTTCTGGGAGTTGTAGGCCAAAACGCCTGGGGACCCACAGGTTGAGAATCACTAACCTAGGCCTTTATAGAAGATTACCACCAGACATGTGCCTGAGTTTTGCAGGCTTCAAATTCCAGACATCCACATGGTTTTTTCAGACCTGAAAGTTGACTGTCCTTGATGTCCCCATTAATAGACATACAAGCATGTGATATATGTTCCTGTTGCTATAAAACAGAATATGAATGTGTTAGTAGGATTAGTGTGTGCATTTAGGTGCCCAGATTAATTGATATGGTGTCCTATCTATGAACCATCTCCTACATGTGTTGTTCCTTGTGTGCACTTATTGAATCCTGGCTCAACTTACAGAAAAGTCTGCCTCTACAGGGCTTGCTGTTCCAGGTGTGAACTGCTATTTAGTCTCTCCATTAAAGAGGGGTGCCATCTGTTATCCTCTTGGTAGCAAACCCAATTGTGTTGTGTTGAATAAAGGAATTATGCCAACTTCACTATTTTCTGGAGACTTCTATCAATGAGATTTTCCAAAGAACTGCTTGCCTAAATCATTTCTGTTATAAGCAATCCCTGTATCAAAATATTCCATCTACAATTCGCTATATATGTGTGTGTATTTAGATGCATAGTCTTAGATCTAATCATTTAAAATAAAAAATAAAATGAATTTAAACTAAACTTCATTCTAACTCTATGATGGTCATAACACAAAACAATGCAATACCAACTTAGAAGGTTTTTTAAAAATACAAAACACTTTAGAAAACATTTCTAGACTACCATGGACTGTATTATTTTAGTCAAGAGAAACATTAAGAGATCAGCTCTCAATTTTAAATTATATTTTGATCAAGAAAAACTTTGTAGTGCAGGTATTGGCTTATCTTCAAATATCCTTCAGTAGCCCATCTGCAAATGGGTGACCCATTCTTCAATGGGTGTCTTCCAATCTTGTGTCCCATGTTTCATCTTTGAAGAAACATTGGCCTCACTACTATGGGCTCACACGGCTGTGAAATTCTATCATGGCATTCATGAACCAAGTCTTTTTGAATCAGAGTCTTTGTTCACTGTAGATGGCAACATTTATACCTGTCAGATTTTTCTTGCTTCTAGTACTTCAAAACATGCAAAGAATACAGTAACATTTGTGTTGTTTTGGTAGGCTTTCCCATAGATAGCTGAAAACAGAAAAATGGATCAAAAAGGCTTTTAGTCAGATTCAATATTGATCTCTATTATTGTTGTTGTTATTATTGTTGCTGGTTGGTTGATTTTTCAAAAACAGTCCAAATCAAGACCTGTTTCCACCCTCAGTTTCTGCCTCCAGGGGCAAACCAAGAATGAGCAACTTGGAAGTCCCTGAACACACAGAAGTGGAGTGGGCAGATCAAAAGACAACCTGGCAAAATTGCACTACCTAAAAGAATCCTCCACCTTGTATGACTGTGGAGCAGAACAGACAACTCTGCATCTGTATGCTTGTCCACAATGTCCTGCCTCATATACAGAGGAAGAATTGTTTGAGCCTACAGACAATGTGGTCGCTGTTGCCCGTTTTTGGTCAAAGGATTTTTAGCCACTTGTGCTCCTTCTATTTTTATCAGTTTTATACTAATTTATGCAATGCTTTTGATATTAAATAAATAACCCTCAGCATCAAAGTTCACATTGCTGGATGTGGTTTCTTTTTCTTACAATCCTTTGTCTTTTCACATGGCTCCTAGAAAGCCAATCATAGGGAAGCTTTCCGCCTGGCAGGAGATTGGTTTAAGAAAGCTTACCTGACTGAAAAACCTTTTAGTTAGACATGTCTTCTCTCACTAAAACAACAGCACATCAAACTGGGCCCATCATTCAGCTACAGTGTGACTTAACTCCCTCCCTCCTATGTGTTGTACTTGGGTCTTTTTAATATTCCATCACAACTTTAGCGGCTTGATCATGAGGCCAGATTAGACTAGGACTGGGCTTAGGCCCCCAATTATTCAAGGTTCATTGGGGTACCCGACTCAGGGATCTTAGGGTTGTGCCTAACAGAGGTGCATATGGCTCAAGAGGCATGAGTAGACTTCATTCCAGGAATCAGAGGAACAGTGGAGGACTTTTACCCTTGGTTTTGGCACTCTAGTTTGAAATCATCATTCAGGCTAGCTGGGCATTGATGCTAATGGTCAACATTTAGGTCATTCAGTCTCCCAGTTTAACCCTATACCAGGTCAGCTTGTTAACAGCTAAAAGAACAACAGTGGTTATATTTTTCTTGACACAGTTGAAATTACTGCTCGGATTGAAAGCAGCGAATAAAGATAAAACATATACATACACAAAATTGACTCTGGTTGTAACTGCAAAAAATGTTATCAAAGTAACTTGTTAAAAATAACATATGTCCTAGCTCTATTTTTAAATTAAAAATATTATATGATTTTTTCATCTATCCCCATAAGCTAAATGTGTATTTGAAGCTCTGATACGATAGTTGCACAATGCCATTTTGGATTTGAATCAGAAGCTGAGAAGAGTGTGCCACTCTTTTTCTTAGCAACTTTTGTAGAGTCCAAAGTTTTCCCTTTCATCTCCTTAAGACAAACACCTCTGTTATTTTTAGTAACAGAGGTGTTTGTTTTCAGGAGAGAAGAATCAGCTCAAAAGCATGCTGTTCAGCAGCAGCAAATTAACCCACAGTTTTATTTTATTCCCAAAGATCACAGATTCTCTTTAAAAGCATTCTCAGACAGTGTGATTTTCCTGACATGGTTTTGAATGGACTTTACAGCTCCTGGAGGGAACCAGATGGCATCACAATTTTAAGCTTAGGCTGTAGCAGGACAGCTACAGTCTGCCCTATCAAAGATTTTTTAAAATTCATTACTTAACATCATATTCATTTTAAAAACCCTGCTGTTTTAAATAAAAATTGTATAGTAATTAAATAGTTATTGGTTCACTGAGGAAACACTGTTTGCCATCTTGGTTCCTCTTCACCCTATTTAGAAAAAAAACACAGCTTCTTGGCTCTCTTTCTATGGATTTGGCCACCTCCCAGTTGAAAGTAGTGGGAATTGTATTATTAGGTTCATTTGACTCTGGGATTTGCCTAATACAGGTCAATCTGACATTACTACAGGAATATGGAAAATTTAAATAGCCTATAAAATATTTTTAGCAGCTAGCCATTTTGCTTAAAGCTCCTCCGCCTGCAAAGCCCATAAGATGTACGTTTCTTTCTTACAGTGCTTGTAAGTGGACAATATGAAAGGAATTTGTTACAGATGACAGAATATGTTTGGCAGATAAATTTAATGAATGCGAATCAACAGAGCATGGAATGCTGAGAAGCATAGCAGAAAAAATAACAATGGCCAGTATCCACATCAGCTACTTAGTTTTTACTGATTTACTTGCCTGACCCTTCCAAACTGGATAGAAACACCGATCACCAGCAGAAATGAACCTCCTTCCCCTACAGCTGATGCCCAGTAATGTAGATTCAAGAGGAGATCATGGCAATTGTGTTACAATACTGATTAAGCAGTGATTGTGAATATATGAGGCAATTTTAGATGAGCAAAACTAGATAATCAAGGGATAGTTAAGGGATACTGAGTATCTACCACTGGGTTCAAATTTTCATGAAAACTGTACCATGTTTATGAACACTCTATACTGCAATAATTAAGCCTTATATAAATGTCATTGATGTAATCCTTAAAACTGGACTTTTAGGATAAAGATTAGTAGCCTCCTAATAAAATATAGGAATGAAATATGAAGCAAGGATGGGTGTCTTATTTAAAGACGACATGGGCTGCTCAATAATGCATGTGCTAGAGTTCATTTTCCCACTATTATACAATACCTTAGGGTATGCAATTGCCATTCAAGAGAAGATTTGTTATTTGTTAAGTTTCTAATTCAGTATTGCAAGGGCAACGATACTTTGTATGCCATACTTTTTCCTTACAATAGCTTCTTGGAGGTATCAGAGCAGGACTTTGGGACAAAAAACTTGGAGTGAATGGATTATCTCAGAAGATGGTGCACTCTAATTGTTTGGAGAATTTTAAACAGATGTTGGATTGCCATCTCTTAGGGATGCGTTAGCTCTGGATTCCAACTTTGTCATGATGCCCATCCAATCTGATATTTCTATAGAGGTGTTCTCTCAGGTTGAAAAAAGAGCAATTTCCTTATTCATCGTTTCTAAATTTCATGGTGGTCTTGTGACCGTAATCTAATGAATGTGGAGGGCTGAATGTAGCGTAGAGCCAAAAATGTCTTCTACCTTTTTCAGCTTTCCCAAGCTTCAGTTAAAGCAGAGGGGAAGACAATGTGAGATAACTCCTGCTAAAACAGGAGGGATCATTGGAGGCTACAGTGCGATGATGATGTGTGGAACAGAGAAAGAAAAACAACACACATACAAACACATAGTGCTTGTAGAAAAGTGAGGGAAGAAAACGTTCAGGAAACTAGAGGCCAGATTTACATTCAGCAGTAGTTTCACTATTTCTTCAGAACTGGACACAATTTTCCCCCAAACCTGCTAGAGTGCTTGCATCTGCATTAAATACAAAAGTTACACAAAACTGCTTCTGAGACATAGCAAATAAATAAATAAAAGAAGACTGGGAATATTTGTAGGACACACACACTGAAAGCCAAGAGAGACTTGCCCAAAAATACATGCAGCTCTTATTTCTACCAAAAGATGTACCTACCAACTATTAATGGTGAATATTTCTGTAGCCAAAAAGGACCAGTTTCAGTTTACTTAACTTTTACACTGCAATACAAATCCACAATGTTGTTGCATCTTGTATACATGAAATGATGCCAACCAAATTCATTTCAGTTCCAGCTGTAATACCGCGAAATGTGGAAAAATAAAAAAAAGAGATTAACTACTTCTGAAGGCTCCGTACCTAGAACTCCCTGTGGGAAAGGTGGGCTATAAATGTAACAAATTAAAGCTGTCAAAAGGTAATTGATTTCAACACCAGTCATGAAACATTCAATGAAGAATGGAGTCAAAAATAAATTTCAGTATGTCAAAAAATTACAATTTTGACATGTCTTTTGTGTAATTTTGCATAGAGCAAGTAACAATCTAGATCAGGGCTTGAATTTTGAATTTCTACAAATATCCTTTGGGAAGTTCAATGAGAGCCTGCCCAAGACACACACACACACACACACACACCCCACACACACTATACTTGTGAATACATAATGAAATAACTCAGAAATGGGAACCAAAAGAACATTTTTAAGCTTCAAAAATGCTATAGAAAAATCCATGAAGGTTTTGAAAGATAATTGAAGGTGATATTACCTCACTAGGCTGGTCTCCTTTCTCTGTTAGATCATGTGGATGCAGTAGAGGGTACATGGCAGAGGGTCTAGTTTATGTTCAGCTTACCTTAAGAGCTTTACTACTAATTCTTACATTTCCCAGCAGGTGCAACCCTCTGAACACTGCAGCATGCCCATTCTAATTTAAATTGAGTAAGGACTTTATTGCACAAAGCAGGCAAACCGGTATTGAAGATGGACTATCACATGACACCATGCTCCTCCCACTGCCAGTCTACCTCTTTGTCATTTATTCTGTCCCACATATTGATGGGAAAAACCCATCAATCAGTCACAGTCCCACAATGTTCTCATCACCTACTCTGGTTCAATGGGACTGTTCTACTTCTATGAAGACATGCCAACAGACATGCCACCTGACATTGGGGATAGGATTCTCCTTCTCTTCCCCTTCACTATTCCCAAACTGTCTGTTTTTTGTTTATTTTATATTGTAATATTATATTTGACATTTTGTTGTTTTTGAAAGCTAGAATTGCTCAATAAATTACAGAAGAGTGGAAGTGCCTGAAGGTTTTCAGAAGTAGGATTACAGGACCACAAATGAGATTTTCCTGTTTCTTGGCAGGGCGTTGGACCGGATGGCCCATGAGGTCTCTTCCAGCTCCATGATTCTATTATTCTATGAAATCAGCACAATTCCACGAAGAAAGCTGTGAAATTATAGTGCAACTCTAGTGTGATAGTTCAAAGAAGAAATTTATACCTCTATCTTTCCAAAACAACCGACCAAGAATTATTTCTCGTCTTATTGCCAGAAATGAAGAAAGACTTGTATGCTTTAGAAGAAAGTCATGTGGTTATTCTTTTATTGTGTGCTTTTTGACGTGTAATTTATGAAACCACTGATAATTTACAGAATGCTTATTTCAGTAATTGAAAAGTATAGGTAGATTTGGGAAGGAATTACAGTGGTTCTGAATTTTCTTTATTGTTCAGCTTTCATATTTCTTTATTATTTGTATAATTGCCAAGCTTTAGATAATGTTCATATCTCTTCTATTGCTTTTCATAAAACATAAATCAACTTTCTTTTACAAAGACAAGTCTGCTCCTGCCAAGCAGTATAGTATTTCTACTTATTGATATCTTAAACAGAGTAAGAAACAAGAAAACCAATAATAAAACCTCATGACTTAATAGAGGGAACATGACTTCAATGCTTTGCAACTATAGTTATGGTACTGAGCTTCAGGTAACAGTAATGCTTGCTTTTTGTTGTGAGAAACTGGCAGGATTATGTTCCCAAATGTACCAGTGATCACTTCAGTGTATATTGTGGCAATTGGCTACTAATGCTTTTTCCTTTCCCAGAAAATTGTCAGGAATTGGCAGCCAATAGCTCACAAAACAGTAATAGTTCATAGGCCACAGTCTACCTCTGAGCAGCACTGCTCTAACTAGTCAGTACCTCATCCAATGGTGTCTGTCTGTACTGTTCCTTTGAAATAAAAGCTGAAGAGCAACCGCCTTTTCCCCTACATCAGTGATCCTCAACCTGTGGGTTCCCAGGCATTTTGGCCTACAATTCCCAGAAATCCCAGCCAGTTAGGATTTCTGGGAGTTGAAGGCCAAAACATCTGGGGACCCACAGGTTGACAACGACTGCCCTAAACACACACAGTTTCCTCCATCACTTATCTTGCTGGTAGAAGTACCTAACCCAGTAATCCAGATGTGATGCTCAGAGCTGCTCATGGAAAAGCTCTTAAGGAAACCAAATAACTATTTGCCTCTTCACAATTTTTCAGGATGATACCTGTTTTCCATTTTTTTCTTATCTCCAGACTCAGAGTCAGTTAAAGACCCTACAAAAATTTTGCTGCTTTGAACTGAATGGTTATAACAGTGGTTCTCAACCCAGGCGTTTTGGCCTACAACTCCCAGAAATCCCAGTCAGTTTACCAGCTGTTAGCATTTCTGGGAGCTGAAAGCCAAAACATCTGGGAACCTGCAGGTTAGAACCACTGGGCTATACTCTTTATTTAAACTGCATGAGCAAGATGCTGGTAGGTCCACAAATAATAGCATGAGTTCTTCCCCAGTCTGTGTTTGAGGGAAATTACTCTTGTAATATCTTGTAATTAGTCTTGTAATATCTTCTGACCAGGTGGGAATACTTCTGAAATTGAAGGATCAGAGACTTTACACAAAAAGCCCATTTTCTTTCTGCCTCCAATACTCAGACAGGCAGTTATTAGCTGCCAGGGTACGTAGTAGTGGTGGCTGAGAATAAGGAGTCCTGCCTACAAGGGAGCTGCTGTTTATTTTACAGCAAATGCACCGCATTTTTGCAAATTTTAATAAAGAAAGCTTGAAGAAGACCATTACTGTACTGTACATTACTGCATTGTCTGTAGCTTCAAACAATTCTTCCTCTGTACATGAGGCAGGGCATTGCGGGCAAGCATACAGATGCAGATTTGTCTGTTCTGCTCCACAGTTGCACAAGGTGGAGGATTCTTTTAGGTAGTGCCATTTTGCCAGGTTGTCTTTTGATTTGTCCACATATGATAAAACATCAACTTTCCTCACATTTTCAACAATTACTGGAACTACTTTTATACATGTCAGATACCACCTATACATTATCTTATAAAAATATTCATTTAAATCGTTAAATAAAGTCAATCTCATACTCTTTGTCCAGGCCGTCTCTCATTCTTCCAGTTTTATTTGTATGTCCATTTGACCATACAATCCTTCACCCATTCTTTCTCCATTTCATATTTTAACAGCACTTTATAGATTTTGGCTGCCTCCTCCCTTTCACCCTGAAATTGTATCATGGTATGCATATATTTTTCGATTGCTAGGACTTTCTTTTGTCACAACTCGTGGATATGTGGCAAGGGCCCTGGATCTGGTTTGCATACCTCCCCCCTTTATCAATGAGGGGGAAGTATCCTGAGGGTGAGGCAGTCCCAGGCCGAAACCGGTCAGGTCACTCGCTTCACAACCCCTACTGTTGTGAAGCGGCATCACTCTCCTACTGATGATATAAATTGTAGTCAACTCTAACCTCAGCTGAGCTCCTTAGTGAACAATGTCCCAACTGCAATAAAAGCCTTTAATTTGATCTACTACCGATCAAATTCCTGATCACTAGTCCTTCCCAACTAGAGATCTTGACTAGGCTCCCTTTAGTCTGCCTTGACTAAAGATTTTGGCCAGGCCTGTCTCCTCAGCCCTTCTTGACTGAAAAGCCTCCAGCCACTCACTCCTGGCTTCTTTTAAAACTGCCACTTTTTTTTCCTTTTCTTGGCTCCGCCCACTTCTCCCTCTGGTGAGCTAGCCAGCTCCGTCTCCTTGGTAACAGCACTACTGTGGATTGAAACAAGATGGCTTCTGTTTCAGCTACTGTGCCAACTAAACACAAATACATACTCTAACAGTTAAAATTAAACAAAATAACTATGACTTCTCCACAGAAAGGAATTTCTCTTTTCAACAGAGCTTCATGTAAAGAACACCATAAAGACATCTTTGGATAAAATCTATTCTTATATTTATTCCATACTTGTAGTGGTCTCCTTATGAAGTGATTGTTATAGTTTGAGTCTATTTTTCTTTTATCATAGCAACAATAGGCGTGCATTCCAAATTTCAAACCTTCTCCTCCTAATAGTAATAATCTTTTATTTCTCAAAATTATACAGTCCTTCAACCATATCAAACAACAAGTGTGATAATGTATTTCAAAGTTAGGGAAACCCGATCCTTCTCTTTTCTTATCATCTTGCAATACCTTAAATCTCACCCTTAGCCTCTTTCCTTACCAGATAAATGTTGATAGGTCTTTTTACCACTGTTTAAATAGAGTGTCACTCATTCAAACTAGAAAAGTTTGAAACAAAAACAATGTCTTAGGTAGTACATTCATTTTAGTGGCTGAGATTCCACCCATAAGGGACAGTTGTAAATCCTTCCATAAATCCAAATCTTTTAAAATCTCTTTCCATGTTTTATCATAGTGTCTATAAATAAATTTGAATTTTTAACAGAAATATTTAGCCTTTTGACCAATCTGAAAGCCCAACTTCTTGTTTACATTTGTTTGATTGCAGATTTATTTCTTTAAATAAAGGTTAGTTTTTTAACTAAATAAAAATAATGTCTTTATAGATGGCTAGAACTCTACATTTGGGCAGAAATAAATCAGCAATCTGTATCTATTGGGGTGGGGGGAATCCAAAGACAATAGGTTCAACCCAGAGATCCCATTTGTAAAATTGCACTCACAGTATGAACTGACTGATAAAAGCAGGAGACAACTTCCATCAAAAGTTCTTGGAGTCCTGCAGATTCTTAGATGCCCCTTCCCATGACAATCACTTCCAGGTCTTCATGATCTTCTGTAATAGTAAAAGAAATAGCAAGGGATAATAGCAGAAAGGAGTGTCATGGGAGGAAATATCCTCAAGCATTACTGTCAGTAGCAGCAGCCTCCATGGGATCAAAGCTTCTTTAAGTGAAGGACTGGGGACTCAGCCAGACTTGCTATAAACATAAATTGGACACATGAACACACACACACATATAATAAAACTTAATGAACTGTAATATTTTCATCTACTTGGTCCATCTAATGATAAGGAAAGTTAAATAAGATTTTACATAGCTACAAGCAGGGAAATCAAAGTATCGATTAGCCCTGGATTTTTAATGCTGCAGAATAGCATTAGATCTCCTCATTAAAATTTTAACAACATTGCCAGAGGACTGAAATATAAAATATTTAGAACAAATTAAAATACCATACAATTACAATTTGCTACAATGATATATTGGGGTGGCGGGGGAGAGGTGACTTTGAGGTTACTAAGTCCAAGAGAGACCTAGGTTCTTAAAAAATAAATGTGAATACAAGGCAAAGCAAGTCTTTCCAGTGTTTTTCCTGTAAAGCTAGATGATAATACATAACATACCAAAGCTGATGTGCTATACACCAGGGGGTAAATCCCAAATGCATTGAACTCAAAGGAACTTACTTGTGCATAAGATTATATTGCATGAGAAGAATTATGAAAAGTCTAGACATTTTGACAACTCCACAATAAAACTGTTCTTTTATATGAATGCCTGTTTGCATTTCTGTATCTTTCTTTCTTCTCCCAAACACTACATTAATATAGTGAAGATTACATGAACCTGAGAACAACTTCTATTCCCCTTGTTAGCATTTTTCCTGGCTAGTATGGAAAGCATCAATAAAATTATGAAGATGCTTGGGAGAAAGCTTCCATTGGCCAAGAGGACTATGATGAATGAGACAACTTATATTCCATCAAACCAAACATAATTTCAGGGATGGTGCTGGGTTTGGCAGAGCCCTCGATAACCTTCTTCAGCTTGGCTTTTCTCCAGCAATGGGGCTAGGAAAACTATCCAGATATGTTACAGAGAAGGAGGAGGAGCTAACCAGTCACTCTGGGCATGTTAGGGAGAAACCACCTTCTTAAAGCATGGCCAGGCTTGACTGTTCTTATCTTAAGGCAAAAGGGCACCAGTAATGGCAATATAAAAATAAAAACTGTTTTTCTGAGCTAATGATAATATGCCATTGCCACTGTTTTAGTTTTCCCACACTGTCCCCAAGGTTTGATGTTTCCCCTGGGTGCTGCTGTTTCCTTACTTCAAAATAATGGGAAGCAGCAGCAAGGGTGAAGCAATTGGGGCAAATGATAGTTTTGCCACTGTCCCCATGACTTTTTTTTTTCAATCTCTAAATTTCTAGCAATGCAGTTGACATATAGAAAAAAGCACAGAGATTCCCCGAGTTACAAATGTTTGACTTACAAACAACTCATAGTTAAGAATGGGAGTGAGGCAACAGGAAGTGAGAGAAATACATCCTTAGAAAGGGAAATTCACTCCTGAAAGAATTTATATGGGGAAAGGTGTTTTATCACCAATCCTTATTTCAAGAACAAACCATATTTTCAGAATCCAATTATCACAGAAAGTGAGCTGAAATCTTCTGAACAGGGGCACAGACAGCAAACAAACACCACAGGGGTATTAACTCTTCCCTAAAAGTGAAAAAAAAATACTTATTTTTGGCTGGGGTCACACTTTTTAAAAATGTACCTGTTCCGAACAAATAAATTCAATTTTAGAACAAACCTACAGACCCTATCTTGTTCTTAACTTGGGGAATGCCTGTATGGTATTTGGGAGGGGGGGACCTTGGTGAAATCCTGCAACATCCTAATACTAACACTAAGACCCCTTCCACACAGCTGTATAAAATCCACATTGAACTGGATTATATGGCAGCGTGGACCCAAAAAACCTAGTTCAAAGCAGATATTCTGGGTAATATGGCTGTGTGGAAGGGCACTTAGTGAACTTATTAAAACATACCACATGTATAAGGAAGTCTTCCACACATGTATATCTTACATGCTGCAGGACTTGCATCTGCTGTACCTTTAACTGAGAAAATTCATGCTTAGCTTTAGCACATCCTGGTATTAATTCCATCAAAGAAAAGGAAATTTAATCATACTGGCTTTTGGAAGTAACATATTTGAAAAATTCAAGCAGACAGTTTCTCCTCATGTTTGCCAAGCATCATGGTGTGTTAGCTTTTACTAACAGTTCAAGTCATTTTGGAAGGATGGCTTGTACAATATGCACATGGCCTAGTCACAGTTATTTACACAACTTTTTCCAGGTGAAAATATTGTATTTTAAATTGGTTTGGGTTTTTGGAAGCTTTATAACCTATTTTCCAATTGAAAAAACTTAACTGGTATTATTTTTCTACCTGTTTCTACAGATTCCTATTGGGGCCTTATATCTTCATAAGTGGAATTATGTCTGCAGAATCTAGAATTCTGTAGCTAAATAATGTCTGTATTCAATATCCTTGTGAAAACAGAGTTGGGACAAAATCTGCAGCAGGTCTTTTGCTCATTTATTTTCTACACAACTAAGCTTTCCCAGCCTCTCAGGCCCCTTTACACAGCTGTACAAAATCCACATTATCTGCTTTGAACTGGATTATATGGCAGTATACACTAAGATAAAGGTAGGTAAAGGTTTTTCCCTGACATTAAGTCTAATCGTGTCTGACTCTGGGGGTTGGTGCTCATCGGTACATATTGATCTACTCACATTTGCGTGTTTTCAAACTGCTAGGTTGGTAGAAGCTGGGGCTAACAGTGGGAGCTCACTCTGCTACCTGGATTCAAACCACCTACCTTTCGGTCAGCAAGTTCAGCAGCTTAGCGGTTTAACCCGCTGTCACATCGGGGGCTCAGACTAAGATAATCCAGTTCAAATCAGATAATGTGGATTTTCTGCTTTGATAACCTGGAGTATTTGGCTATGTAGAAGTGGCCTCAGTGTTTTTAGCCATTGAATGAAATTTAAACAATGATTAGTTACTTGACATTTGTGGAAGAGATTTCATAAATCACTTAAACCCCCTTTTATTTTTGCTTTTCTGCTGTAGAATAGATTTTCTGATCCATTGAAAAATATGTATCAATGATTCAGCATTAGCATCTAGAAGAGGAGGTAGCATTTGTGGTGGGGAACTCTTAAGAGATGGGTATACATTTCAATTTTGTTTTCCTTTTTTATTGGAAGTCTAGATGAGAACTCTCTCTTTTTTCTTCCCTGACTTTGTTGGGTGTTGCATGGTGTCAGAAATACATCTCAGAAATACGAGATCTTTGAGAAACCTCTTGATAGCTGGGGCTAAAACCAACAGTAGATTAAATAAGGTCAGAATCAAAAGCAGTATTCTTTTCTCTCCTCCTTTCTACTACCAGTTTTCTCTGTTGATTTCATTCTGACAGCCCCTTCTCTTCCACCTCATCATCCTCCCTGCTGAGAGATGGAGAGATTGCTCTTGTTAGAGGTCTGAACTTACTGCTAGGAATGGAAAGCGCTTTCCGCTGTAAGCCACATGCAATTAAATCAATGATAACATGTTGCCCATGTGATGCTGGTTTCCCACCTTTGCTGTGTAATGTGAATTGACTGATAGAATATGTCCTCTTTATGTACAATGTCTATGGGTGTCCTCTTTAAATCACCTCTTCAGATACAAGTTGCTCCTCAATGCTGTCCCTGCAGTAAAGTAGTCTTGGGTGTAGTTTTTAAACTCTGACTTTGGTCCATCATTGATATTACAGCTTCCCAAAATGTTAGTTTATACTTTTTGAAAGTGGTTCTCTATCTTCCCCTAATTGATCAGGAGGGAATAACTACTGGTGTTTGACTGTTTATATTTCAAAGTATCATCTGAAGCTGGTAAAATGTCAACTGTGATGTTAAAATTAAAATAAAGAAATCAAGGAAGGATTAAAGGTTGTTAAAGCAATAGGTCAAGTCACTGCTTCAGAGCATATCTATTTGCGTAAGAAAAATAATTTAATTAGCCTATCTCAAACTGGCATGTGAATTTCACAATTATGCATGAAGGAAATTCAAAATGAATAGACATCGCTTGATAAAGCAAATGCCATAGTCCCCAAATCACTTAATACATTGCGGTATTGGTGATGTGAACAGAGTCAGTTTGGAGTAATTTAAGAATTGTCATTTAAATCTTACATGCAGGAATGGCTTCCTGTAGCTCAGACAGTCTGCTAGAAAATGCTACTGCTTTGTCTCTTACAGAGCTGCCTCATTACTATCTCCATGAATAAAGTCAAAACCAAAGCCTTTAAAAACAAGGCTTCTGATACTAAGTTTTCTTCTGTAGTCTTTGGAAGGATTGGATGCAGCCAACTTTACAAGCAATGAATTTCCACACACAATTTTGGTACATTTGTTTCATATTGAGTTGACTCAATAACCCAAAGTTTAAAATCTAGTTAAAAGAAAAAGGTTTTTTTTGTTAAAATTATACTTTTAGCTAACACAGGAAGGAAACAAAGTTATTCGTCCCAATTTCAATCACACATGGTTACAGAAGGAGATCAAAAGTATAAAAGCAAAGTTTTCTGAAACAGGAATTGTCCTTGTTTATTTCTTTTGTTTGTCTTCTGTTGGGTAACTTAAGTAAAATACAGTGGGCCCTCGGTATCTGCTGGGACTTAATTACAGGACCTTCCAAGGATACCGTAATCTGTGGCTGTTCATGACATACAAGGGTGTAGTAAAATGGTGTCTCTTATATCAAATGGCAAAGTCAAGATTTTGGCTATGTTTCTCCAATCCTATTACACAATTCAGCTTTTCTGAACAGGTAATAGGTTATCACAGTAGCCTATATATTAGTTACATCCTGATTAAACTATTGTAATGTGCTCTGACAGAGGCTGCTGTTGAAAGAGACTCAGAAAGTCCATGTAATGCAAAATGTAGCAGCATGATTGTTGACCAGAGTAGATGATCATCATGTAGATGCTACATAACATCAGTCTTAGAGAAACCACACATGTCGCCACTAGATATTCAATCTTATTCAAGTTGCTGGATTTCAAATGGCTTGAAAGTGACTGGAGTGCTTATCAGGGTGAGGAAAGTGAAAGCTATAGCCCCATTTTTGTGGCCTCTGAAGCCACATCAATTGACTAAAGTTCCCCAGCAACCCACAAAACATTTTTAGAAGTAAAATTATAAGACAATTTCTGTTCCCAAACCATGTGGAAAGCTCCACAAACACAAAGGAAACCAGAAAGCACTCTTATCTCACTTCCACATGCATTCCAAACCCTGTACTACTAAAAAAATGTTTTACTTTGGGTTCTCTCAAAATGGCAACATGAAATGATATGGTAGGTTGTTCCACTATTTTGAGAGGGTTTTCAGGAAAAAAACCTGAGGTGTTTGGTTGTGCTGAGACCAGGGGCTGCTGGATGATCTAAGGAATATTGGTCCTTGGCCTCCATGCAGTTTTCATACCTCATTTGAATTAATAAATAAAGTTTTAATTGGGCAACCAATTTTTTTAATGTATAAAGAAGGGCGTGCCTCAACAAACTGAGCTTAAAACTTTTTAAAAATTTGGCTATGACTATGTAAATAAAATTAAATTTGTTTCTTGCAGCCTTTCATCAAACCAGCTGGATGAACTTGCATCACATTTGTAGGGGACATTTGGTATAGTCTGATTCAACATATAGTTATTGTGTTGTTTATGTGTACCTCCAACTTATAGTGATCCTAAGGCATTGTCATAATGGGGTTTTTCCTGGTCTGCTAATAGAGGATTTTCCATTGCCTTCCTGGGAGGCTGAGAGATTGTGACATGCCCAAGGTAATCAAGTAGCCACCGAGTGACAAGCAGAGATTTGAACCCTGGTTTCCTTGCATTTTAGTCCAGCCCAATAACCACTGGCTTTCTAAACATATAGGATATGTGCTTTAAATAAAATTTACTTTGGGCCTGGAGTCACTTCCGTTATTTTTCATTTATATATATTAGTGTGTTTGATGGCCAGCCAAAAAGGCATGTTCTCGCAAGGGCAATGGAAGAAACGCATGAGTACCGAAAGAAGAGATAGATGCTTCACCCTTCAGAGCAGCTGAAACTAAATGATCATTCATGATGGTAAATGATTCTCTGAAGAAATGTTTGATAGTACAGCTAGTCAAAGCTGAATCTGAAAATAAAAATGATAGTACATTCAGTCCAAGACAACAAATTGTAATTGATATGGATTCTTATCCAGTAGCAATTGGAGTATGAGGCCTTTCACATATTGCTGAATAGATAGATATTTATATTAAAATATGTTCTAGTTTGCCCTTCAGGTCTTGTTAGTATTTTACAAGATATGCATCTACATCCTTTCTTCCCCAAGAGTGTCTCTCTCTTTGCAACTTTTTGAACTACAGTACCAAATATTTCTGCTGGTTTGGTACTTCGAAATACATTGTATCTCACCTCTCTTAGAACCCTTCTACACAGCCCTATATCTCAGAATATCAAGACAGATAATCCACAATATCTGCTTTGAACTGGATTATTTGACTCTACACTGCTATATATCCAGTTCAATGCGGATTTTATACAGCCATGTGGAAGGGGCCTTAGCTAAGAGATAAGTCAAACAGAACTGCTCACATATTATCAAGCATTCAGATCACATTGGCAGACCCATATCTTCTGCCAGGCCTGACCGGTCAATTTTAAATTGTGAATTTTAATCTGCATTTTATCTCTCACAAGGAAAGGGGGGTAATAAATTTATTATTATTAAGCAGAAAAAAATCCCACAGCACTCTCCTTAATTATCCCATCCAACAAGACAGATTCTAATAGAGGGGGTAGAATCTTCCAATATTGTGGAAGCATCATCTCTTTTTTTCCAAATGAGAGCCTTTGCTTCCAGATTCATAATAAAATTACTGAAAATTTGCTTGGATTCAAGCAAGATTCCAGTAGGAACAGTGAATAAAATTCTGGATGGACAACTGGTCTTCGCTCTTCATTTCTAGTTCATGACAGAACTAGAGTTTGGAACATTACTTTAACAAATAAAAATTTGCTACAGTTAAGAGTTCCAAGGACCTCGTTGTTAGTTACAGTTTTTAAAAATAACTTTCCAGGTTCTCATGATACTGAAAAAGTTGGTGTCCAATTACTTTTTAAAAACAAGCTATGATTTTTTGACTTGTAGTGCAAATTACACTCTCATCTTGTCCACCTGACAATCATATCAACAAACACAACAGGATACCAGTCTGCAGCATGAGGCATAGAGCAACTGTTGCACTTCAACCATTTAGCATTCCTCCAGCACCACTGAGAATTTAAAGTTAATTCACAAATAGCTACATTGAGGCCTTAAATTACAGTTATATGCTGGCCAAGATTCTTCATATAGCAGTTTCAACAGGGGAAGTTTCACTGTTGTCCGCAATGTAGCCTCTAAAGACCTCATCACATGGAGGTGCAGAAGTCTGGGGATAGTGGGGGAAACTTTGGGGCAACGTCCAACTTCATCCCCTTACCATTATGGGTCATGGGCTGCCATCCCATGACATTTCCATGCTCTCCCTGACTTCTTCAATGAGGAAACAGGCAGTCACCCAACTCCTCAGGACTTCCTCTCAACACACTGCTTGCCCGCTGCCAGCCCAGAACCCAATGGAGCCCCACCAGAAGTAGCCCTGCATCATTTGATGTGCTCCATCGGACTCTGTCCTGGCAGCATGCCGGCAGCATGAAAAGATGGGGAAAACCACTCTTCTGCTGAAGTGGAAAGATATGTCGTTACTGATAAAATGGTAAATTGCCCACACATTATGATACATACTGCTGGCATGATAAACATCTAGGCTGTGCTAAAATAGATATATTGCCCATCAAGGTAGCAATAGAGGCAGTTATGAATGTTTATATATATGTAGTGGATGTTAACCCCTTGGAAGCCTGTTTAGAGATATGTATTTCCTCAGCAGAAAAGATGTCATTTCTTAATGAATAAATGGCTAAGCCATATTGTTTAAACTAGTAATATATAGTAATGCACCTATATATAGGTATTAACAAGACTGCTCCAGTTTTGTGTGTTACAGATTTAAGCATCTTTTCTTTTGCAAGGTGAATAACTATTTTTTTCAGCCATATCAGCTTGGCAAACACAATTACATATCCTTGGAGACTGAAGAACACTAATAAACCACAAAAAGGTAGGAAGAAAGAAAAACATAGCATCCACCTGTTGAGGCAAACACTGAAGTATTTTAGTATGTGTCTTTGCAGCCTCGCAAAAAGAGGAATTCATTTACAAAATGTACAAACAAATGTACATTAGGTCTTCTCCTTTAACACCCTGGGAAGCTTTTTTGTGGCCTATGGAGAACAGACAAAAGAGATGAGAGCAACCCTATTAATAAAAAGTTTTGCCTTTCTATTGCTTAGTTGTATTATAGTAAATTATGATTGTGAGAACCTTCAGTGAGAGGAACTGTAGTCATTTAGACTATAAAAGAGTAAATACTTTCCTTAGCACTAAATGGAACACATCCTCCATTATAATAAAATAGAGCTCAGCTAATAGAAAGCTTATTAAATTTGCAGATGATACCAAATTAGGAGTAGTGAATGCCCCAGAGGACAGGAAATAAAACTCTGGACAATTGGAGAGCTGGACCAAAACTACCAGTAAGACCTTCGACAATGTCTCACATGACTGTCTGGCAAACAAACTTGTCAAATGTGGGCTAGGCAAAACTACAGTTAGATGGATCTGTAATTGGTTAAGTTAATGAACCCAACAGGTGCTCACCAATGCTTCTTCATATTGGAAAGAAGTGACAAGTGGAGTGCCACAGGGTTCCATCCTGGGTCTGGTTCTGTTCAACGTCTTTATTAATGACTTAGATGAAGGGCTAGAAGGCATGATCATCAAGTTTGCAGATGACACCAAACTGGGAGGGATAGCTAATACTCCAGAAGACAGAAGCAAAATTCAAAACAATCTTAACAGATTACAGAGATGGGCCAAAACTAACAAAATGAAGTTCAACAGGGACAAATGCAAGATACTCCACTTAGGCAGAAAAAAAATGAAATGCAAAGATCCAGAAAGGAGGACGCCTGGCTCAACAGCAGTACATGTGAAAAAGATCTTGTGTCATCATGGACAAGTTAAACATGAGCCAACAATGTGATGCAGCAGCTAAAAAAGCCAATGACATTTTGGCCTCCATAAATAGGAGTATATTATCTAGATCCAGGGAAGTCATGCTACCCCTCTATTCTGCCACACCTGGAATACTGTGCCCAATTTTGTGTCCAATTAAGGGGGATGTCGATAAGCTGGAATGTGTCCAGAAGAGGGCAACTAAAATGATCAAGGGTCTGGAGAACAAGCCCTATGGGGAATGGCTTAAAGACCTGGGCATGTTTAGCCTGCAGAAGAGAAGACTGAGAGGAGACATGATAGCCATGTATAAATATGTGAGGGGAAGTCATAGGGAGTGGGAGCAAGCTTGTTTTCTGCTGCCCTGGAGACTAGGACACAGAACAATGGCTTCAAACTACAGGAAAGGAGATTCCACCTAAACATTAGGAAGAACTTCCTAACTGTGAGAGCTGTTCATCAGTGGAACTCTCTGCCCTGGAGTGTGGTGGAGGCTCCTTCTTTGGAGGCTTTTAAACAGAGGCTGAATAGCCATCTGTCAGGGTGCTCTGAATGCGATTTTCCTGCTTCTTGGCAGGGGTTTGGACTGGATGGCCCATGAGGTCTCTTCCAATGCTATGATTCTATGATTTTACCAAAATTAATTTCATCAAGGATAAATGTAAAGTACTATATCCAGAAGGGGGAAATGAAATGCATGAATATTGAAACACTACATGTGAAAAATCTTAGTGAACCACAAACTAAACATGATACCTGTGATGCAGAAGCCAAAAATATATACAGTATGATTCTAGGCTGAATCAACTGGAGTTTAGTGTCAAGATCAATGGGAATGTCACTCTATTCTGCTCTGGTCACACCACATTTGGAATACTGTGTCCACTTCTGACACCAAAGTTCAGGAAGGATATTGAAAAGCTGAAAGGTGTGCAGAGATCAACCAAAATAATCAGAGGTCTAGAAACTAAGCCTTCTGAGGAATGACTGAGAGAGCTGGACATCAACATGACATGAAATCTGAGAGGTGACATGATAGCTATCTTTATATGCCTGGATGTCATTTAGAAGATTGAGTAACCTTGTTTTCTGCTGCTCCAAAGACTAGAACATGATAAATGGGCAACAACAAAAATTCTACCTAAGTATGAGGGAAAGCTTTTTTTACTATAAGAGCTGTTTAATAGTGGAATAGACTGGTTGATGGTTGAGCCAAGGTATAGAAAAGCTTTAACTATTTATTCATCACACACTTTAAATTTATGTAAATCAATTGTGTTCATTATTTTTGTTTTCTTGATATACAACTGTCACCCTGATTTTCTTCCTTAGGTTTCATCAATAGTTGTTGCAAGTCTTTGATATTCTCAGCTAGTAATGTAGCATCATCTGTAAATCTTAAATTGTCAATGTTCTTTCCCCCAATTTTCACACCCCCTTCCTCCAAGTCTAATTTTCCCTTTTGTGTGTGTGTATGTCTGTGTGTGTGTGTGTGTGTGTGTGTGTGTGTGTGTGTGAGAGAGAGAGAGAGAGAGAGAGAGAGAGAGAGAGAGAGAGAGAGAGAGAGAGAGAGAGAGAGAGAGAGATATTAAACTGGCAGTGCTATAAAATGCAGTCCTCTCTAACCCCCTTGCCAATTGAAAACCATTCTATTTCTCCATATACTTTTACTGAAAGTAGCCTCTCATGCTAAATGTAGGTCAGAACAATTAAGTGTGGCATTCCCAATGTTTTCAAGGCATCCATAATTTCAAATGATATTCAAAGGCTTTGCTATAATCTAGAAAGCACATATTAATTTCTAAAATGAATGGTTCCTAAAAGCCCATTCAAGACCAAGCAACCCCAAAATAATTTCTATTACAATTGGAATGGCTCATAACAATATACTGTTATGTAACAAGGCTCTCGTAGAGAGGTGGGAGGCATTGGGTCACTCTTCAGACTCTGGCCACCCTGTGGACCTGTGCTTTTGGAGTGGCACTCAATGGCTCTGAAGGGAAAGGGGGGGGGGTTGTCAGGGTTTCCTATAATCTAAAGCAGGACATTTTATTGGGCTATTTTGTGCTTTTCCTGCGTGGAAGGGGTTGGACTAGATGGTCCTTGGAGGTCTCTTCCAACTCTTTTATTCTATGATTCTACATTCTAGCACGCCTACCCAGCCAGTTGAAAGCATGAATTTTAAAATGTCCTGTGTATTGGTCTCTGTCCTATGTGATTAATCTGTATTTTACAGAAATGCTTTGATCTGTATTGTTCATGGAACTGAATTTTAATGTGTGTTTTTAGAACGTTTATATACTATTTGTGTGTTTTTAACTGTGCTGTGACCCACCTCGAGCTGTGGGGAGAGGTGGGTAAGAAATAATAATAATAATTATTATTATTAGTAGTAGTAGTAGTAGTAGTAGTAGTAGTAGTAGTAATATTGGCATGATGCAGCAATACAAATTATGATTTTAGGACTCGGTGTCATGTTTTTAACAGTTTTATTGTATTTATAAGTTTTTAACTGTTTACCGGGAGCCCCGGTGGTGAAGTGTGTTAAAGCACTGAGCTGCTGAACTACCAGACCCGAAAGGTCCCAGGTTCAAACCCAGGGGCGGAGTGAGTGCCCACTGTTGCTCCAGCTTCTGCCAACCTAGCAGTTCAAAAACATGCCAGTGTGAGTAGATCAATAGATACCGCTCTGGCGGGAAGATAACGGCGCTCCATGCAGTCATGCCGGCCACATGACCTTGGAGGTGTCTATGGACAACGCCGGCTCTTAGGCTTAGAAATGGAGATGAGCACCAACCCCCAGAGTAAGACATGACTGGACTTAACGTCAGGGGAAACCTTTACCTTTATCTGTTTTATTGGAGCCCCTTGTTGCACAGTGGGTTAAACCCTTGTGCTAGCAAGACTGATGACTTGAAGGTTGGGTTACTGGCCTGAAGGTTGCTGATCCGAATCCAGCCCGGGGAGAGCATGGATGAGCTCCCTCTAACAGCTCCGGCTCATGCAGAGACATGAGAAAAGACTCCCACAAGGATGGTAAAACATCAAAACATCTGGGCATCCCCTAGGCAACGTCCTTGCAGACAGCCAATTCTCTCACACCAGAAGTGACTTGCAGTTTCTCAAGTTACTCCTGACATGAAAAAAAACCTGTTGTATTGTTTATCTGTTTTATTGCTTATGTGATGTATTGTATATTTGTTTTGAATATGCAGCATTGAATATTGCCAACTAAGCCACCCTGAGTCCCCTTCGGGGTGGGAGAGAGCAGGATAGAAATATATATAGAATAAAAATGTTGTTTAACATTTACATGAAGCCACTGGGAGAGATCATCCGGAGTTTCAGGGTGAGGTGTCATCTGTACGCAGATGATGTCCAGCTCTGTCACTCCTTCCCAACTGTCACTAAAGAGGCTGTTCAGGTCCTGAACCGGTGTCTGGCCGCTGTGTTTGACTGGATGAGGCCGAACAAATTGAAATTGAATCCAGACAAGACAGAGGTCCTCCTGGTCAGTCGTAAGGCTGAACAGGGAATAGGGTTAGTGTTATGATTGAGCCTCATGGCTCTGCTACTGGCAGACGTGGGCGTAAGACTCCTCGAGAGTCAGATACTCTCGAGGAGCGAGAAAGAAAGAGGCTGCGAGATATCTTTGCAGAACCATCTGACGAAGAGTCTTTTGAGGGGTTTACGGAGAGAATGGAGGAAGAGCTGGTTAGCTCGGAAGAGGATGAGATGGATTGGACTCGGGTAAGGGAGGAATTGGGTGCCACTGGCAATGATGGGATGGAAGATGATTGGGGACCTTCAGGACTAGACCCATGGACAAGCTGGAGGGATGGGACGGGATCCACAGCTGGGGATGCTGTGGGGCGTAGTCAGAGGTGTTCCAGTTCTGATGAGGAAAGTGATGAGGAAACGCCCGGGTTAAGGAGAACAGCTGATAGTGATGAGGACTTGTAACTGGCATAAAATGGGGTTTGGGAGCAATAGCAAATTGCGTTGGGCAAGGTAATCTGGACAAACGCTTGGGATCTGTGTGGGACGTTTTCCTGAAGACGGGTGTGTTTCGTGTGCTGATTACGTAAGTTGTTTTGGAATTTGGGTTCAGACGGCGGGAGGAATTGTGTGGGCTTTTGTTTGTGCAACCTCTGCTTAATCTCAATAGCTTTGACCTTCCGTCGTCTTCTTGACGGACGCCATCTGCTGCTCTGGATTTACGGACTGAACTGACTACGGGCTCGGATTCTCCTACCTGGACTTGGTGAACTACAAACGTCTGCTTCTGCCTATCGACCTTCGGAAAGAACTGGGACTACTCTACTGCTTCAATCCTCGGCTGTTGTGTTTGTATTGGGAATTTGCCTGCTGTGTGGAGGAGTGACTTCTAAGTTACTCAAAACATAGTGCTGGCAGCAGAGAGGCATCTGCTGCCAATTAGTTACATTCTTTTGAACTCTTTGTTCCCCAGCTTCTGTTTTGTTTATTCCCAGGCTGAAGCAAGCTGTTTTGATTTTACCCGGATTAAACTCCGGTTTAATCCGGTTTATCTTTTGAACGTTTTTCTTGCCCCTTTTTGCTTTTTAAGGCTAATGTTGCCTAGCCCTTGTCTTTTACGGGCATTTTGAGTTCTGTAAATCCAATAAACTCTGTTATCTTTGATCTTGTGGCGTTCTGTCCTTGACAGTTACAGCCTGTGTTGGATGGGGTTGCACTCCCTCTGAAGACGCAGGTTCGCAGTCTGGGTGTTCTCCTGGACTCATTGCTGAGCCTGGAGCCCCAGGTCTCAGCGGTGGCCAGGGGAGCATTCACACAACTCAGACTTGTGCGCCAGCTGCACCCATTCCTTGGGAGGTCTGACTTGGCCACAGTGGTCCACGCTCTGGTTATATTCCGTTTGGATTACTGCAATGCGCTCTATGTGGGGTTGCCTTTGAAGATGGCCCGGAAGCTCCAACTAGTACAGCGGGCGGCAGCCAGATTAATAACTGGGGCAGCATACAGGGAGCATACCACCCCCCTGCTAAGCCAGCTCCACTGGCTGCCGATATGCTACCAGGCCCAATTCAAAGTGCTGGTTTTGACCTATAAAGCCCTAAACGGCTCTGGCCCAATTTACTTATCCGAACGTATCTCCTCATATGAGCCACCTAGATCCCTAAGGTCATCTGGAGATGTCATGGCTGGTGGGAACGAGGGACAGGGCCTTCTCGGTGGTGGCTCCCTGGCTGTGGAACACCCTCTCCACAAATATCTGACAAGCCTCAACTCTTCTGGGTTTCACAAAGGATGTGAAAACATGGCTGTGTGCGCAAGCTTTTAATGAGTAATACAATA
Source organism: Anolis carolinensis (assembly GCF_035594765.1). NCBI lineage: Eukaryota > Metazoa > Chordata > Lepidosauria > Squamata > Anolidae > Anolis > Anolis carolinensis. The sequence goes on from NC_085842.1 coordinate 275,249,204, forward strand.
ATGTCAACATGGTCCAATTGAAGGCTGAAACATGAGGTTTTTAGACAAATGGATCTAATTTAACAATGTTTTAATGGTTATAATGTATTTTAATGATGTATTTTTATAGTTTTAATTGATTATATGTACTGTTTTTGTTTTATTATTATGTTCTTGGCATTAAATGTTGCCAACTGTTGTAAGCCGCCCTGAGTCACCCCGGGTGAGAAGGGCGGGGTATAAATGCTGGAAATAAAATAGATAAATAAATAAATAAATAAATAAATAAATAAAATAGTAAATAAATAAATAAATAAATACTGTTATTAAGAAAATCCCCTACTACCCCTCTGCAGTTACTATATGTGAGATGTGATTGGGATGGCAGATAACAGTAAATCCATGCCAATCAAAAGATCCTGGCACTTAAAGCCCTGGCTTCAGTACAAAATTATATGTCTGCTTACATGGGCTGCTGTTTTGTACCTGACTTGTTGGTAGACCTCAGGGTCCAAGTAAAATAAGTCAAGTAGATACTGCAAACGTGATTTTCCCACCCCCAGAAACAAATCCTGCTTTTTTGTTGATTGCAAGCTGTAACTGATGAAACTTGAGTGGCATTATCCTTGAGCACTGCCTACAGACATTTTCAACCTGACAAAATGTCAGTATGGAATTTTCAAATTAGATGGCATCCCAACTGAAAATCATTTTTCCCCTAGCATTTACTGTAAGGGGCTTTTTAAAAACAGCAACATCCAGGTGTGTAGAGTTTTTCAAAGCTGCCTTTGACACATGTAACCTTACATTGCTATCAGATTTTGATGAAACTTGTGCAGAGCATGGTAACCTTCCTGTCAGTTCAATAGAGATGTCAGAAGCACAGGTTGCAATCAGCAAGCTACAAAACAAAACTGCTGGAAACAATCAAATCACCACCAAAATGCCAAAAGCACTCGACATCACCACTCTAACAAATCTGACAGAGCTGTTCAATGAAGTCCAGAGAGACTTCGCCTGACCAGTGGAAACAAGGATTCATTACCAGAATGTCAAACCGGTGTAATCTATTGTCTTCACAGGTACAAAGACAGTCCGGCATTGGGGACTGGGTGGCAGGCATATCAAAGTCATTAGAAGACTTGGTCAATACATATACAAAGGTGTAATTAAAATGCATGTACTAAGGGCATTCAGTCCAAAACTAGAAATAATTTTAGGGATAATTTTTTTTCTTTAGAGGGGAAAACAAAACTTGGTCAAAATTACCCAATTTATTATCTGCTGCCATCTCCCACATACTAACTAAACACAGAAGAGGTGTGATATATCTTCCTACACTCCAATATACTATGAATGCAGACTGTATGGCTTCAATGCCACCCACTTTCTCTCTCCTCTATTTCCACCCCCTGCTACTCCCTCGCCTTTTAAAAAAATCTGTCTAATGAAGATTTAGCTTAATCAGAAAGTATGCCTATTATTTTGTGACCTTTGAATTAGACTAAGAAAGGTGTTACCCTACTATGGAGTTTGGAATGTTCTTAGTTTATTACTAATCAATCTAACTTTGCCTTAAGCTGGCTCAGGTTAACAGTGGTTCCAATTAAGTCGATGGACCAAATTCTGTCAGTGGCTTATATTTATGTATGTCTCTTTTTGTATGAAGTGTAAGAGTCTATTCTCTAACCAATTAATCCTTTCCAAAACCTTTCCATCTACGGATATTGAGCCTAAAAATGCAACTGTGTCTAATCTTTATCAGTAGAGAGGATCAGGGTATACATTTCAAAGAAGGAAGAATGACCTGGTCTTCATTCCAAGGGCAAAGAAAAGAGTGGCAGATTTTATCTTGAAGTACATTTTCATTTATTTCCCCCATGAACCAAGAACACCTGCATCTTCCTCTGAATTGCTCCCCATCCCATTAGTAAGGAGCAACCACAGCAGCCCATCCAGGTTGTTTACGTACAATGGGGAAGAGGACAAAACTGTACAAAAGGAGCTTCTTGCTACATCTGCTTGATGTTGGGTCTCTGTTTCAACCTGAAATCTGGATCAAACTCAGACAATGAGGCTATCATGCTCCATGAAGACCCTCATAGTTTACCTCTAGTTAAGCCCTTTTTAGTTGGAGGGATTGATATATTATATACAGTTTCTGGAGGCTCAGTCTATACAGCTTCTTTACATTTGAAGCTTTCATTGCCCTGTCCCTTTAAGAATCCCCTCAAGCACAGAGCCTCAGGCAAGGCATTTCTGGTTCTTGGAAGAGTCAACTTTTTGTGACTGGAGGGTGAAGAGAGAGGAGGGCTGAAGAGTCTACAAAATAACACGTCCAGTCAAGCTGTATTCAAGTCCAGTCAGAGTTAAATATTGAGACCATCTTAGAGACAGTTGAATACCATACAAGAAAGAGACAATAAGAAGAAATAAAGATATAAGAGTCTCAGTTCGTCCAGAACTGTGTCTATCTCTCAAAGACTTTACTTCTCCTCATAAAGTCTTTGTAGTGAGATTCAGGAGGAGAGAAAGTCTATAATTTTTGTCAGTAAATAAATTCTTGTTTGATTCAACTATATAGTCTCTGATCTATTCCCTGCACAGCCAGTTCATGTTCCAAGTAGCTAAGACAGCATGAGAGCAGAGCAGAGGCCTTTGGAGGAGAAAGCCAGAAACCAGGCAGGAGGGACAGGGACCTATCAGTTGGGCCAATCTATTTGCTATCCCCATTGCTATTTGCTATGCAACCTTTAAGATAAATGGCAGAGTTGCACAACTGAATAATCAGCTCAATACATATTTTCATCCAAATGTCCTGTCACATGCTCATGTTGATCTGCATGCACTGCACATGCAATTCTGCTATCACAACCTTGAATATAATGAAAACATTCTCTATCTGACAAAACTATCCAACTATCTTCCTAAAGGAATTTATACATGAGGAAGACGTTAATGGTATTCCAGACATTAATAATAACTGTTTCATTATATTATTGTGGTTTGTCCTTTAAGTTTTTATTATAACTCACCTTGGAATTGCTTGCATTATAAAGAAAAGACATGTCATCCCCATTACTGAAATGTCCACAACCGTACCCCTTCACTTTCTCACATACAAGGGAATAACTGACAGCCTCTTCCTATGAGGAAAACAAACTTGCTATATTTGGGGATAACACTGTAGTGAGGACAAAATCTGCTTGCCATCCATGACAGTGATTGACAAGAATTCATAGGAGATGCATGTTATTATCTCTCTTACAGACACATCCCAGGAGTCCCTGAAATATATGGCCCCCTATAATCTACAGGTATTGCACCAGGCATAATGACAGGCATTTCAATTGATAATTATATGAAGAAAAATTCCTGAATATATTTGATCTTATTCAAAAGGGAAGCTATCTATTAATTGCTTATATTTGCATCTGAAATGAACTGTATTTACAAAATGTATGAACAATGCTAAAGATATATCAAAAAATATATAACTAAATCACTATTTAAACCCACATAAATGCTCAGACTTTAAGAGCTTAGGCCGAATGCCAGAAAGAGTTTTTGCTCTCTTAACAAACATTTTCACTTGTTGCATTAAACAATGTCTAGTTAATATTTGACTAGATGTATATGTGAGATGATGACATACAAATGAATAAGGATTATTTCAGGAGATATCTTTCTCGTTTGGGATTTATTTCTCAAGTGACTCATTAATTTGCAGCTCTTCCATGTGTCGCATGAATGTAAAGTGGGCAGAATGTAAACATACTGGGACATTTGCGGTAAACTGCCATGATTCAAATGCTCAGCAGAAACTTGAGCGCAGTCTTGGGAGCTAATGAACCAGTAGTACCAGCATTATAGTTGCCTTTCAACCCCGCAAAAGATGTTTTGCTTGGAAATATTTTACCTTCCTTACAGAAGCATTTTTTTTAAATGTCCATGGTGTTTTCATAACTCTACCTACCACCACTATTCAATATGAAATGAAGGAGAACTGCCTACTACAAAACATGATTCCTAACTCCAAAGGAGACAAAACCAAGCACCTAATGAGACAAAATGGCTGGGAAGTGCTGCATTTAAACTCCCAGATGCACCTGAGAAAATATCACCAAATGTCAAATTTCAGTTCCAGCATTCAAAGTATTTGCTTTGCATTTTAATACCAATTAAGACAAAGGAACTTGTCTGCCTTTGATAGCATGAGAATACACATGAAGCTCTGACAACCTGCCTTGTTTTCTTAACAGGATTTATTGCTCTGGCCAGTCAGGCAAAAAGTTGTTTCCACTGGAGGATTGTTGCTAGAAACATTTGCACCTCTCTGCCCCCACCACTAAAAAAAAAAAAAGGCAGGAAGGATCTCTTGAAGGCTTCATTGTTGGATAGCACTACCTGTCAGCAACTCTTCTTCCCATTATATCAGAAACACTTTTAACAAACTCAGTGTCATATGTAACTCATTGCCAAACTGATCTACCTGGAATGGTGAAAATTATGCAAATGAATTCTAATTGCTGCTCCTGTTTAGGAGCAGGAAATTTTAGCATTTAGCACTATTTAACTAGAGAGGGAAGTGTATTTCCCCTACAAGCCTATGTGCAACAGCTGATAGATGGATAGATAGATAGCTCCTTTCAGTTCTCTTCCTGTTTATGCATGATCCCTCCATTTGTCACCTTTTAGACATTCAAAACACTGTTTTATTATTTTCTTAGAAATTTAAGTATGCAGCTTAATAAAATAGTTCAAAAGGTTAGCACAACCCCATGCCTCTATGCTGAGACATCTACAGAAATGAGTATGTATGTTATCAAAACCTTGGGACCCCAAGGAGGCCCCAAAACCTGTGACCATGGAAAGATCTCAATAGCCAAGTACAAGGTGACCTTTTACTCAGAAACCTGAGTAAAGCCACAAATGACTTTTAGGTTGGGTATACAACTTTCCAATCACTCACTGCTCACCCCAGGCAGTAGGCATAATTCCCTAACCATGCTTCCACACATCTCTCAGAAGTTGCCCAACACCTCCCTTTATTCTCCTCCTGGGCACCCATTCAGGTTGCTAACACCCTTTGTTACCCATTGTTTCACCAGCACAGACCATTGTCCACACCCATGAGATGCAGAACAAACAACAACCAAAAAACTTTAAATTGAGTAACAATGATTGATTAAATTTCTGTCCAAACCCAGAGACCAACCGGCAACAACAACAGACAGGGCATCACAGCCAGTCAGCCTGCAGATCCTAGCTGGCCACAATCTGGATCAACCACCAACCCAGCCAGCAAAGTCCTTTGTTTTAAACTCCTGTCAAAGTGCTATAAATATTTCTATATGTTTGAAGTGCTGTCTCTGCTGACATCCTCTCTGGCCATTGAGAATTAAATCTCTGCCTTCAACCTATCTGTGAATCATTCAATCCTTTGAAAGCCAGACACTCTGGGCTCCGAACCCATGATTTAGTGGAGCTGAATTCACATAACATGTTATTTGGGCGTAATCTAGTGGACATCTAAATTGAGTGTTCAAAGCATTATCCTTACATATTTCTTTAAGATGGATAATATTATTCTGATAATATTTGAGGCTGTGTGGCTGAGAAGTTAATAGCTTTCTAGCAGCTGGACAAACAATTAATGTAGGTCTTCCCAGCATATACTGAATATTTAAGCAATTAGACTATATGATTTTATGTTGAGTTGTGTGTTTTCCAGGATGTACGGCCATGTTCCAGAAGTATTCTCTCCTGATGTTTCGCCCACAGCTGTGGCAGGCATCCTCAGAGGTTGTGAGGTATATAACCTCTGAGGATGCCTGCCACAGAGGTGGGTGAAACTTCAGGAGATAATACTTCTGGAACATGGCCTTACAACCTGGAAAACACACAACAACCCTGTGATTCTGGCCATGAAAGCCTTCAACAACACATTGATTTTATATTTTCATTTATTTATGGTATTTCTGGATTACTTTTCTTTAGTGATGCAAACAGTCTAAAAATAGAAACAGGCAAAAACATAATAAAACACTATAAACAATTTTAGAAGCTAAGTTAAAAAGATGGTCCTTCCTGGCTTCATAAAGGCTGATGATCTAGACCAGGGTTTCTTAAACTTTTCCACTCAGGACCCCTTTCTGCTCAAGAAATTTTTACTTAATCCTAACTATATAGGTATATAAAATACTAATAGATATAAAAATCAAACACTGACTGATAACAAATCAGCTTTTGCAAGACTTGCTAAGCAGGCTGGATTTCCTTTTTATGAAGCACAGCTGAAGCATCTTCTGCAGAGTCCACTCTAAACTCTAACAGATTCATGTAACTGTTTAAAATAGCCACTAGCAAATTTTGGGGATCCCAACATTGAGATAAGGGGGCCTATTTGGAATTGGGACCCACAGTTTATTAAGCAGTGATATAGGGTAAGCAAAAAAAAAAACCTCCAGGAAAGGAGAAAAGTTCCCACTCTGTGATCAGCCAAATTCTGCAATGCATAAAATGCATAAAACAGAGGCAAAGTGGACAGAATGTAGATATCAAAAGGGAGGGCCACAAAGAGGGGGGGGGTGAAGACTTGAAGTCATCCCCACTCAACTCCTCCAATAAAACATGTAAGGTAAAGGTAAATGTTTTCCCCTGACATTAAATCTAGTTTTGTGTGACTGTGGGGGTTGATGCTCATCTCCATTTCTAATCCGAAGAGCCAGCGTTGTCCATAGACACCTCCAAGGTCATGTAGCTGGCAAAACTGCATGGAGCGTTGTTAGGGAAGATTTATGTATGCATTCTATAAATTGGCAAAATACTAGTAATATTTTGATAAAACATGTACCATCAAAATATTACTAGTATTTTGCCAATTTATAGAATGCACACATAAATCTACACTCAATTGCTTAACTGTCAATCAATAGAGTGATCTTCTTCAGTCTGGATGATTCTGATAAAGCCTTTCCCCATTTGACACCTTCCAGATGTTTTGGACAAAGGTTCCCATCAACCCCAATCACTATGGTCAATGGTCAAAGATGATTGCAGCTTCAATTCTAAACATCTGGATGGTGGGTTGAGCAAGAGTTGGTAGCAACAGTCTATTGAATATTCTGCAGTGAAAATTATACTAGAATTATATCAAATTTTTCATTTAAAGTTGAACCGATAGTTGGAAAAGAACAGTACCAAATCTAGTTCGGGATTTTGTTTGCACACATTTTTAATGAGTGCAAAGAAATATAGCTGAACTTTTACTTGTGAACTCACATCTAATTATGTTATTCAACTGACTTGCCACAGAAGACAAAAGAAAAAGACAGGATAATAGAAAAACAGCTAGGATTAGAAATTCTTAACAAACTCTCATTCTTCTTGTAGCCCTGCTGATTTGTGTACATTTGTGTTTTATATCAATAACTTAAATGAGTTATTTGGTGCTGACTGCAATGCAGAGAATGATTTAAAACATATATATTTAAAAATTACAACACAGTGTTGTTGTTTTTCAAAGCATGAGCACATCAGTCTCAGAAATCAATTTGGATGCTAACTACTTTCATATATGGGAGAGCTGTAGGAGGATGAAAAACAAATTGGAAAATGTTTTGAGAATTATTAGAGAAATAATTGAGTATGAAATCCCATTAAATGTAACCATTGTTCTGTTGGATTATCATCAAAAAAAATCTTTCTGTTGACAGAAAGATTCATCACATATTAGTCAATAACTGTGGACTATCACAATATTACTGGCAAATATAGGAAGAAGAACTGAACTTCCTTCTTAGTTCAGACAAATGGCTGAGAAAAACATGGAAAACGTCTTATTGAATAAACTAACACATTATGGGCACTTGTAGAATAATTAAATTTACTTAGCAGGTAATAATTATTTTAATGGCCTCTTTTTAACAACCCAATTGAGATTATACCTGGAAAAAAGTATCTGTAGTGATTTCAATTTTTTTTTGGCTGTTTCAACTTAAAAAAAAAACTTATGTCATCCTGTATCTGTTGGATTTTTTTATTGTTTCACATATGTTTTCATTGGATTAACTTGATTTTTGGCTGGCATTTTGTACCATGGTTATGGACTGAAAGATGAGAGATGTGGATCTCTGTACAGTTGTTCCTCCATATTTGTTGTTTTGCCTTTTATGAATGGGGTTATTCATGGAAAGGTAGCCTGGAAATATCCTCCTCCTACCTCAGTCACTAGACCTTCACTTGATGTGGTGGCTACCTTTAAAAACGAGCCAAATTTGAAGGCAGTGGATAGTGAGATCTGTGCCACGGATACCTGGGACCGAGCACCAACTCCGTTAAGCGGTAAAGACCTCGGTTCCCAGCCTGGATGTGGATCCATTGCTTTGCGAGCCTCTGGAAGCCAGATTTGCAGTTTGAAAGAAATATGCTCACCAAGGTGGAGAGAAGTCACCAAAGATTTATTGATTTCAGCTGAAGTGATGCCAGCTAGTGGTATCCCTCTCAAGATAGCTGAGATGTCATACAATACAAAACATGCACTTCTTATACAGTAAGGGTTCAAAATTCCCACCACCCCTGGCTGGACCCAGCCTTGCTGTGATTGGCAGGGGCTCCCTGGAGAGGTGGGAGCTTGGTGCACCTTGGCCAATGAGAGAGCACCGCCCACCTTTGATGCAAATTTCCCTCTGTCCAGTGATGAAAGAGGGGCTGGCAGGTCTTCTGAACAAAGGTGAACTGGTGAATGATGATGGGATTAAGTGTTCCCAAGAGCTCAGTACAATAGCCCTGATGGGCCTTACCGATAACATTATTGTCTCTGTGCAAACAGTCTTGGATGGAGCTCAATGCCCACGGCAGGAAGCTCCCATATATGGTCCATCTGAAAGATATTGTTTTTAGTAAGTTCAATGGCTGAGCATTAACAAAGGGGAATGGGTCTGAGGACTATGATGACAGGGTATCCCAAGGCAGGAACAAACTCAGTGTACAGAAAGCAAAAAGATTAAACATATAGATACAATAAAGGGGCTCCCGATGGTGGGAGGAATCCCAGGTACTTCATCTGTGGGGTCCTGGCCATCACTGAGCTAAGGGATAATTCATAATATCCCATAAGAATACAAGGAGTTCCTATCTCCCTAGCGTGACTTATGGGGGGAAGAAACACAGAACACAAGGGTAGGAAAAGGGGAGAAGGGAGACATAACATGGGGTTCACACACTAACAGTTAGGAACATTGTCTCATTGGGAAGTTTTGGGACAGGTAGTATAGAAAGAAGGATAGATTTTGGGGCTAATCTAGGGGCTTTTGGGGGAGTTGAAGCCCTGGGAGGGTTAGGACTAGGATAGGGGCTCGGGGGGTCCAGGGGACCCCTGGTTTGTCATGGTTCATTTTATTAGCCTTTTAACAGTAATAAGGTAAAGAATAAAGGATAATAGAGCCGCCGTTGGGCTCTTCATAGTCCTTTCCCGGGTCTCATCAGCTGAGGAGAACCCAAAAGTGGTTTGAATTTGGTGACAGGAAAAACAGAACAAAGACACAGAAAGGCAATGGAGGCATGCAAAATTGAGGTTTTTAGCTTTATTTATGGTTAGTGGAAGGGTGCGGAAGATCGAGAGGCTTGTCCATGAGGTTGCTGGCTGCCGGAGGTCCCATACAGCGGGGATGTAAGGAACTCCCTGCCACAGGTCTGTTTCGTAATAGAGAAATAATTGGGGTGGGTGTTTGCTCGATATCACCTTCATGAGGTCAATCCAGGAGATGTCACTTAGCTACAGATTCATAAGTAATTAGCTGGTGTAGGAGATCTATTTTTATTATTATTGTCCCATATATTTAATGTTTTAGATCTATTTCATTTTTTCTGAAGACTACTCCTATAATCACACAATACTGATCAAGCAGGGAAGAATTATTGAGAGCTCAGAATGTGCATATATCTAGAGGTGTGTGATGACTCATGGGCCTTGTAGTCCTGCTCATGACATTGTGATGCCTGATGAAGAAGAAAACTTGGGTTTTTTACCTTCCCAGTCAGAACTGGAATCTTCTCAGCAAGATCTTTCCCAGGCAGATCTGGGAACCTTGCACCTGCAAGAAAGCTGTGTCCCAGAAGTATGTCAAACAAACCCTGAGCTCACATTCAAGCAGAACCTTTTTGCAATGGTCACTTGTCAAGAAGCTCCGTCAAGCTTTTCAAATAAGCTTAGCGGATCTACAGCTTATGTGAAACCTTTTTGCTTTAAGAGTTTGGATGACTGATAATGGTCCTGGAATTATGTTTTAAGGATGCTGGCAAGAACAAGAAGACTCACTGAAAGCTTAGATATGTCAGTTTCTGAATGGGCACTTTTGTAATAGACAGCTGCGAAATGATTCTATTGCTGGCTTCAAAAATGCTTTTTTCTATAGCCCTCTTCAGGTGTTTGGCAATCATGTGTACTCCATACATGAAAAGAGTGCTGTCTGATGCATTGTTACTTTCTTTGTGGAAAACTGATGTGTCTATAGAGGAGTATTTGTTATATCTGTATTCTTTCATGGTTCAATGCTATGGAATCATAGGAGTTTTAGTTTTACAAGGCCTTTATAGTTTTCTTTGCTAAGATTGCCAGGTTTATTGAGTGGCAGAGCTCCAGTCTCTTTTAACGATTATATAGAAAATGGATTTTAAGCTGGTGATATTTTTCATACAAACTACCAAGGAAAATTGAGATATTTGAGGATAATAGTACTGTAGAATCATAGAATAGTAGAGTTGGAAGAGACCTCATGGGCCATCCAGTCCAACCTCTCTCTAAGAAGCAGGAAATCGCATTCAAAGCACCCCCGACAGATGGCCATCCAGCCTCTGCTTAAAAGCCTCCAAAGAAGGAGCCTCCACCACAGCCCGGGGGAGAGAGTTCCACTGCCGAACAGCCCTCACTGTGAGGAAGTTCTTCCTAATGTTCAGGTGGAATCTCCTTTCCTGTAGTTTGAAGCCATTGTTCCACATCCTAGTCTGCAGGGCAGCAGAAAACAAGCTTGCTCCCTCCTCCCTATGACTTCCCCTCACATATTTGTACATGGCTATCATGTCTCCTCTCAGCCTTCTCTTCTGCAGGCTAAATATGCCCAGCTCTTTAAGCCGCTCCTCATAGGGTTTGTTCTCCAGAACTTATGAATGTGGTGTGGTGGTGGCTATGCATGTTTTTAAACATCAGGGGAGTTTGCATGATTAGAGCAAAAATAGCTAGAAAACTGCACTTTAAAAAAAAACTGGGAAGTTAGAAGTTTTGGGGAAAATGGAAGGGCCTATTTCCAACAAAAATTAGGTTCTGGGGCCACCTGACCCTTTTGGATAAAATCATCTGAAGGTTCAAAGGTACATCTGCTGTAGAGATTCTATTGGGCGCCCTGTGTATGTGTATTTATCTTTAAGTAACCTGTGGACTAATGACAACCACATGAATTTCAATTTGATTCAGGCAAAGCAGGGCATGTGCAAAGGCAAACTGAAAATTTACAATCTCTGCTGCTAAGGAGGCAACCCAAGGTTACATACTACTTGTGATTGCCTATGAATGAAAGTTTACCTTTGCTTTCTAAGCTGCATCATCATTTTGATGCAATTACCTTGTTATTTTTCTTTATTATCCATAGACTAGCCTGTTCAACACATGCAGTTTCCCCTTATCAAACAAGATCGGTAAGCTAGTTATTTTTCTGTTCCATCTAGGAAGAAAGAGTTTATTACAGACTTATCACAAGTCAAAACTGGAGCTGTTGGATCCACTTGTAGCAGTCAGTGTTAAATCACTATACTAAAGCTGCCAAGTGAAGCATAATTTACAACATAGAGTCCAAAGGAGGTTGGAAAACAGCTTCTTTGCAACAGACCCCCAAATATGTCGCTCTCGTAGTTCCTACAGACTAACCTTAAAGGTTTCAGTGTTCTAACTGAACTACAAATATCTAGATACTGCTAAATATTAGCAATGTTGGCTTTTTCTGAGCAATGGGATCTGTACCCTTCTGCTTCATGCACTGGGTGAAGTTTGATCTTTTAACATTATAAACAGAACAAATAACTCCTGCACTGTAATCCTGTCAAAGGTGACTGTGGAATCTTTGTAAATCCATTTCATGAGCTCTCAGCTGTGATTTAAATTGCTGAAATGTCTTATATTGCTGAAGCTGCAGTAAGACAAGACAGGTTCTAAGCATAGGCTTACATAGTTAAATAAGGGCATGCTAGGAACTGTCAATGTGATGCACTCCTGGTGTGAATTTCAGGCTCATTTTTTGCTGTATGCTAATACTGCAAAATGCCCCAGGTGTACCTTCTCTGTATTCAGTCAGTACCATGTGCATGATATTACTCCAGGAAACCTTCAGGCCAAATTCATTCTGAGTAATGTAACTGTAAGACAGCTCTACTGATTCCAGTACAGTTGCTCTGTCAGAAATGGGCAACATCAGAGAGTCTGAAGCTAATTTTTTACCACAGCCAAGGAAATATGCAGAATTTATTTTTTTTAATGTCAAAACTAGAACAGTGTGGAAGTCCACTTTCGGTTCTATTTCTATTTTGGTTTTAGAAGAGGGATGGTGTGTGCTCCCCTTTTTGGAGGACATGGAGGCAGTTTGTGGTGGTAGAGAATTACTACTACTCCCTTGCTTTCTTTTTTCTTAATCAAGACCCAAAGCCTTCTTTCCTGATGCACACTATATTTAATGGGAAAAGACTTGCTCATAATTCCTACGTATGTGGACTGTTTGAAAAAGAAAGGGCTCTTTCACACAGCAATCTAATCCAAAGCACAGTGTGGAGCAAAGTGATCTGGTTTGCTTTGGCATGGCTACACAAAACTTTTCCTTATCTAGCCCTGATTTCAAATAAGATTGGGTAGGCTCTACAGAAGAAAACAGCTCAAGATTGGGAAAGTATGAATTATACCACTCTTGCATGTTTTGCATTCCTCTCTCCACTTGACTTTTTCCTAAAAACAATGAAAAAAGTTATGGGTGGATATATTAAGGGAAAAAGATAAATATTGAAGCCAAACAATAACTGGCAAAATACACAGAGAATATTCTTATGGTTCTCACTGATTTTTATTTTATGTCATATGAAATAACAGACATAAACAGAGCACCAAGTAATATACTATCATATTTTCTGGATCCAAAAATCATTTTGCACAAGGTTTGTTATTTAAAAAAACCTTTAAAATCTTACAATAGCCACTTTTTAAAAGGTTAGTTCAAATGCTGTAAAGCAGCGCTCACAAGATTTTTCTTATGTTTTCATAAACAGTCAGTCTCCTATTGAGATACCAAAGTTCTTCTTCTGAGCCCTTTAAGAAATGAAAGGAATTCCATTTTCTAAAGGTCACAGAAGGTTTGTGAGGTGTTGTGGAGCTGAGCAGATTGTTGGTTTGGATGTATGAGATATATCCAGAGCTCCATTCCAGCATGGCATTCAGAAGAGAACTATCAGCAAGAAGATACATCAAGAGGAAGCCCACCTGTGCAGCTTGCTAGTGAACAACAAGTCCTTATCAAGGCCAGTTCATTAAATTTGGCTTGTTATGGGCCTTACTAATAGTTATGCTAATCATTATGCTAAAAAGACACTATTTAATTATTTTCTTGTCCCTACGGTTCTGCTAGCAACTGCAGTAAAAGGCAAGCCAAGCTCAAAGAACCTGGATTTTCAAGGGCTGTGTCAGGATAGCTTAATTGCTGCATCTTGTCTCCATTACCGTTCTATTAACAGCCCACACCATTTTCTTAGTAGGCCTTATGCCAATAAGACCTCAAGACCTCTGAATGGCACTAGCACTAATGATCTTATATGCCCATTGTCCATAACCCTCAACCTACAATTAGGCAGCAGATGGCTAAAATTGCTGGCTCGGTACAAAAGGCTTTCAGACTGTGATCACTTTTTGTCATTATGTTTTACGACACCAGTGGATAATTATTAAATATCGCCCTGCCTTGGTGTGAAAATTTATTGAAGCAATTTGGAGAGGCTCGTTTTGGGGAGAAGAAAGCCTCTGTTAACTGCTTCTCTTACTCAGAAGGTCTCATATTTTGAAACACAAGTTTGCATTTCATAAACAGTTACTGCTTCTTTCTTTCTGTGTCTGCAGACAGCAATTTTGGACATTACAAAGGCCAACCAAGGACATTTTGCTAGCAGAAGCAAATAACAAGATGGATCTATTCCATGTACATAATACAACTAGACTGGTAGTTGCAAATTTTACCTCAAACCCAGCAATGGTTTTCCAGCACACCTAAAGGCTGTAAGCTAAGAAGCCCATGTTCTGTCTTCCAAGAAAGGAGTGGCTACAGCAACTCACAAAGTGGGGCGCATCTACACTATAGAATTAATGCCATTTGATACAATTTTATGTGCCATAACTTTATGCAATGAAAGCATTCGAGTTGTAGTTTTACAAGATTTTTAGCTTTTTCTGCCAAAAAGTGTTGGTGCACCAACAAACTACAGACCCTAGGATTTCATAGCATTGAACCATGACAGTTAAAGTAGTACCAAACTACATTAATTCTACAGTATTGGTGCATCTGGTGAGGTAGTTACTGTTGCCCCTCAGTCCCCCTCATGGTACTTAATGATAGGACTAGCTCTCCCACTGCAGATTAAAGGTTATCCTCCATAGCTCTGCAGTATACTTTGCAAAGCTTGAAGAAGCTTAGGCAATGCAGAGTGCCAAGTCTGTTTATGAGTTCCCCCTGCATATACATATAGGATGCATATCACGAGTATTTAGTTTTATGGCTAGTGAATGATAATTTGACCTCACAATGCAACATGAGGAGTCAATTTTAAATGGTTTCTAACAGTTGAAATTCCATGCGTCTATCCTACGCTTGTGACAATCAGTTGATCTCTCCTAACACCGTGTTGTCTGTCCAAGAAACAGGAAGATATCCTTGGAACAAAATTAATGTATTCTTACATTACTATTATGCGAATTACTTTAATATTCTTACCTGTGATTCTGATGCAGATAACTAAAGAAACAGTTGAGTAATGTCTTTTAGGTTTGACAAAATACTGTAGCTGAAACAATTCCTGTTTTATTTGCCAGCTGTCTCAGGTGAGGTTTTAAAATTATATGCCTTATGTAAACATGGCACCACTCAGTCATTTTTATTCTTATTAGCTGTCACAAGATCTTGTTAAATCTGAAAATGGATGATTTTTGGAGAAAAGGCAAGAAAGAACAACACGTGATAAGAAATGACAAACAGAACTATGTGCTTTGTAACACCACAGGACTAAACGCCACATTAATTCGAGTTGTTGGGGAGCTCCTCCACCCTCCTCAGGTCGGGGGAGCACCCGACATCTCGTCAACTCGGTGTAGCGAGTTTGCTCACCATTTTGCAGACAAAGTCGCTCAGATTCGTTCCGACTTAGACGCCGGCCTTGATGCATTGCCAGGTGAGGTAACCGAGGCATCTGTCTGTTCGATCTTGTGGGATTCGTTTCGGCTTGTGCAGCCTGATGATGTGGACAAGATTCTTGGAGCGGTGAGGGCGACCACCTGTGCCCTTGACCCTTGCCCATCTTGGCTCTTAAAACAAGCCAGTGGAGGGCTAGTTGATTGGTTTGTGAGAATAATCAATGCCTCTTTGGAGCAGGGCATATTTCCATCTGGCCTAAAACAAGCTGTGGTGAGGCCTGTTTTGAAGAAAGCCTCCTTGGATCCGGCTAACCTCAGTAACTACAGACCAATCTCTAACCTTCCATTCTTGGGCAAGGTCTTGGAGCGGGTGGTTGCTTCCCAGCTCCAGGGATTCTTGGAAGATCCGGATTTTCTGGACCAATCGCAGTCTGGTTTCAGACCTGGCTACAGTACCGAGACGGCTTTGGTCGCCTTGGTGGATGACCTCCGCAGAGAGCTGGACAGGGGGGGTGTGACCCTGCTGGTTCTCTTGGACATCTCAGCGGCTTTCGATACCATCGACCATAGTATCCTTCTGGGACGTCTCTCCGGGATGGGCCTTGGGGGTACTGTTCTGCAGTGGCTCCAGTCCTTCCTAGAGGGCCGTTCCCAGTTGGTGAAGCTGGGGGACACCTGCTCGGACCACTGGCCATTGACCTGTGGGGTCCCGCAAGGTTCCATTTTGTCCCCCATGCTTTTTAATATCTACATGAAACCGCTGGGTGAGGTCATCCGGAGTTTTGGAGTGCGGTGCCATCTCTACGCGGATGACACCCAACTCTACTACTCCTTTCCACCTAATTCCAAGGAAGCCCCTCGGATACTGGACCAGTGTCTGGCCGCTGTATTGGCCTGGATGAGGGCGAACAAGCTGAAGCTCAATCCTGACAAGACAGAGGTCCTCCAGGTCAGTCGTACGTCTGATCGGGGTATTGGGTGGCAACCTGTGCTTGACGGGGTTGCACTCCCCCTGAAGGCGCAGGTCCGCAGCTTGGGGGTCCTCCTGGACTCTGCGCTGACACTTGAGGCCCAGGTGTCGGCCGTGGCTGGGAGGGCCTTTGCACAACTAAAACTTGTGCGCCAGCTGCGACCATACCTTGAGAAGTCAGATCTGACCATGGTGGTCCATGCCTTAGTTACCTCTAGACTGGATTACTGCAATGCGCTCTACGTGGGGCTGCCTTTGAAGACGGCTCGGAAACTACAACTAGTACAACGATCGGCAGCCAGGTTTCTAACTGGGGCAGATTACAGGGCGCGCTCAACGCCGCTGTTTAAAGAGCTCCACTGGCTGCCATTTATTTTCCGAGCCCAATTCAAGGTGCAGGTTATCACCTACAAAGCCCTAAACGGTTTGGGACCCACCTACCTTCGAGACCGCATTTCCCCCTATGAACCCGCACGACCTCTTCGCTCGTCGGGGGAGGCCCTCCTCTCGCTTCCACCAACTTTGCAGTTGCGGTTGGTGGGGACGAGGGAGAGGGCCTTCTCCGCCGTGGCCCCCCGGCTGTGGAACTCGCTCCCCAGGGAGATTAGGCAGGCCCCTACCCTACTTTCTTTCAGGAAGAGCCTGAAAACTTGGCTATTCCAGAAGGCCTTCGTTGACTGATCCTTGTGGGATCATGTTATTTACCTATTAAGCAGTAGACCCTCTGGATTGTTTTTAGGATTCATTCAGCACTTTAAGTATTACACCTGCTGTATAATTATCCCTCCCTGATAACTTGATATTGCTTTGCACCTTGGCCTGGATCTTTTGACCCAAATCGGGATTTTAATATTATTGTGTATATTGACTTTTATGACTGTTTTTAATCATGTTGAAGTTTTACTGCTCAGTTTAATGTTTTATCTGATTTGTGCTGTCGTGTCTGGGCATGGCCCCATGTAAGCCGCCCCGAGTCCCTCCGGGGAGATGGGGCGGGATATAAGAATAAAATTATTATTATTATTATTATTAATATAACACTCCCTCCCCCCAAGGGATGTCCTAAGTTCATAGGCAAGATAGGAACAATAAAAAGTCTCAGGTCGTGCTTGTGAGTTTTTCATATGGAACTTGATAGAAAAAGGAGAGTTTTGCTCTGATTTAGATAGAGTAACCTTATATTCTTGATACAGAATGGACATTTAAAAAGTTATAATAAGTGTTACCTCGTCACTGCAAAATTGAGATCTACTCATAGAATCATAGAATAGTAGAGTTGGAAGAGACCTCATGGGCCATCTAGTCTAACCCCCCGCTAAGAAGCAGGAAATCGCATTCAAAGCACCCCCGACAGATGGCCATCCAGCTTAAAAGCCTCCAAAGAAGGAGCCTCCACCACAGTCCGGGACAGAGAGTTCCACTGCCGAACAGCCCTCACAGTGAGGAAGTTCTTCCTGATGTTCAGGTGGAATCTCCTTTCCTGTAGTTTGAAGCCATTGTTCCGCATCCTAGTCTGCAGCGAAGCAGAAAACAAGCTTGCTCCCTCCTCCCTATGACTTCCCCTCACATATTTATACATGGCTATCATGTCTCCTCTCAGCCTTCTCTTTTGCAGGCTAAACATGCCCAGCTCTTTAAGCTTCTCCTCATAGGGCTTGTTCTCCAGACCTTGTTGCAGTCAAACTTGAGTTTTCTGCTTGATGCATGGATGTTCTCCACAGAAGACATTTTTATTTCTTTTGTATCAAAAGCATTGCATAAATTAGTATAAAACTGATAAAAACAGAAGGAGCACAAGCAGCTAAATATCCTTTGACCAAAAACGAGTAACAGCGACCACATTGTCTGTAGCTTCAAACAATTCTTCCTCTGTACATGAGACAGGACAATGTGGACAAGCATACAGATGCAGAGTTGTCTGTTCTGTTCCACAGTCACACAAGGTGGAGGATTATTTTAGGTAGTGCCGTTTTGCCAGGTTGTCTTTTGATCTGCCCACTCCACTTTTGAGTCTGTTCAAGTTACCCATTCTTGGTTTGCCCCTGGAGGCAGACCCTTGTGGGGAGCTATCTAATTAGGATTTCCACAGAAGACATCATACAGCTGTTTTGATTTACATAGGCACCAAGCCTTTTTGTTCTAGCATGTTTGAAAAAGGTTGTATTTTCTTGCAGTCTTAGGTGAGATACCTTTTTGTTACTGCAAGCCATTCTGGTTTAGTCCTGTCTTTCAATGTATTCCTTTCTTTAAAACCCTACTTATGATGTTGATCTTATGTGTCTAGATTTTACTGAACTTTATTAGATTTTGATTTAGTTGATCTATCTTTATGCAAGTCATCCAGAGAGCAATTTGTTAAAGGGCAACTAATAAAGTAAATAAATAAACACAATAAAAATAAATAAGTCCAGGTACATAATAAAAGATTGCATGTGCAGTGTTTTATATGTATGCTTCTGAATTATTATTTGTATGCGTGTTGACAGTAAAATTTGTACTGGAATTATGCTGATACATTACTTATATTTACATCTCCATCTCCTATTAGAATTGGCACTTGAGACCTATTTATCGTGTAGCTTGGCTACAAAGTGATATAGACAAAAAAAGAAAGAAGTATAATTATATATCCAAACACACACATTTTTTGTCTGATAGTAAGGCGTGGTGTAGAAAAGCCACAATATTACAGTGTGCACACAATTCCCATGTTGTAACACCTCCATTTTTTACCAGTCTTGCATCTGGACAAAGTTCAAAGTCCCACATAGCTTGGGTCCAGCCGATCTGAACCTACTTAGTGAAATACTAAAGGAAGAGACATCTTTTGGCCCTGCTATCCTCACTGGCACATCAGTGGGTATATGAGATAGGACCATTTTGGTGGATGCTTCCAGGCTCTGGAACTGGAATTTAGATAGCTCAGTGCTTCCTGTTCTTCCATCAGCAAGCATTGGAAGAAAATGGACTGCTTTTATAGGGAAAGTTTTAACAGTGTGTTGTATTATTCTTCCTTAACTTTTTAACAGATGTGTTTCGAATTGTTCTTAATTCCATAAATAGTTTGATGATATCTTAAGTAGTTTTTGTATGCATTGCCTGAGTCTGTTTTTATTTTATTTCTTGTTTAAATTTTTAAGATGTGCTGAATCACTGTTTGGAAGAGAAAAGAAGGATATAAACAGAAGAGGAAGAGGATAAGAATAGCAAAAACAATGATAAAGTGTATTGTTCATAATGAACAAATCAACTGATCTATATGCCCATAAGAAATTGAATTAAATTTAGGCCCTTTCTACACTGCCACATAATCCAGTTCACATCAGATAATCTGGGTTTTATTTGACAGTGTAGAATGGGTCTTAGAGCTCAGATTACTTGAGAACTTTTATTTAAAACCCATACACTACCATATTTTCAATAGTTCATTTGAAATAACAGAACCATGTTTTTTGTAAGTATGGCTTCCCTGCTTTATCAAATTCAATCTCTGTGAGCCGCCCTGAGTCCCTCGGGTGAGAAAGGTGGGGTACAAATGCTATTTTGTTCCCACTCAGTCTTCTTTACAGAAATTGAATGTTTGCAAAAATTGAAATAGTCCACACTCTTCTATTCTGTGTCAAGTGAGCCCTATTTATTTTAATTGGGCTTATTCTTGAGTAAATACTTTTAGGATTGTAGCATTAGAATCCAAGCCTTTTTCTCATGCAAATGTAGGGATGAAGTTTTTTTGTCTTGTAGAAAGCTGCAGCTCTTAAGCCATTTTCTGAAAGTGAGAGGAGAAATTGCCATTGTTTTGAACTTGTAATTGGCTGAGAATTTGTGTTGGATAACTCCAGTGGAATTACTGAAGTTGCTTCTGCCAATTAGCATCACATTCTTGTTCTGCCTTTTTCTTGATTCCTGGTGAGGCACAACACCTATGCTGCCCAGAGAATTTGATAGGCATACTTAGGTAAAAAATAAAGTGTAAACATATTGGGTTGATGTATGTTTTCCAGGCTGTATGGCCATGTTCCAGAAGTATTCTCTCCTGATGTTTCGCCCACATCTATGGCAGGCAACCCTGTGATCCCGGCCATGAAAGCCTTCGACAACAAATGTAAACATATTTCTAAAGCGAGAGATGGGGCCTTCACGGTGGTGGCCCCCCGGCTTTGGAATGCTCTCCCAGGGGAGATCAGGCTAGCCCCCACCCTCCAAACCTTCTGCTTACAATTAAAGACCTGGATTTTCCAACAAGCCTTCAATCATGTTTAGACTGTCTACTGTTACATATGAGGACCTTTAGATTCTTTATTAGAACGTTACATTTCAGAATTTGAATACTGCTGTTTTATCTACAGCGATTGCTGTATTTTATTGTTTTTACCAGGGGATACTGTGAACTTATGATGTTGTGTTGACTGTTTGTTTTCTGTGTTTTGTTTTGCACTTGTTGTATTTTGCATGTCGCACCTTGAGTGTTCTGTGAGCCTACCTGAGTCCCACTGGGAGATGGTGGCAGGATATAAATAAAAGATTATTATTATTATTATTATTATTATTATTATTATTATTTATTCTCAGAAGCTTGTTGCAAAAACATGACCAAAAGCAGTCCAGATTGGTTCCTTACAGAACACCTCTCTCTTCATTTTTAGGTCTTCCAGCATGATTTTATGGTTGGCTTTCTCTAGAAGGTAACCATAGAATGATACTGGTGGATCTAGAGGTGTTCTCCCTAAAAAAATCTCTAGGTTCTTCTTCAGCATAACCAGAGGAAGTTGACCATACACTGGAGAACCCAGGGATTCCTAGAGATAACTAATATGTGCATAATCAAATCCAGAAAAGAAATTTAATAGGGACGAAAATAAGGAAAGAAAGTTATAAAATACGTGTCTTTGCCAATGACTTAATATGTATAGTCCAAGTCTCAATGGAAAACATACAAAAATGACTTAATAAAATAGAAGAATCTGGAAAACTTTCAGCTTCAAAATAAATAAGATGAAAACTATGATCTTAACAAAAAATATGGCTAAGAAGGGAAAGGAGGATCTAAAAGAAACCTCAGGGCTGCAAATATCAAACAAAATTTAATACTTAGGCCTGAATACAACAGCCAAGAATTTTCAACTTTTGAAAAACAATTATGAACTAAAATGGAAAGAAATAAAAAAAGGATCTTGAGAATTGGAAGCATTTAAATCTATCTCTAACTGGCAGAATCACAGCAATTAAAATGAACATGCTCCCAATAAAGTTATGTTTATTTCAAACACTTCCAATATTAAGAAATATACAGAATATTAAAAGCTGGAACAAAGACATATCTAAATTTATATGGCAAGGGAAAAAGCAAAGAATCAGATTTAACAACTTAAAGGACGAGAAGAAAAGGGGACCAGACCTTAAATTATATTGCCACTCATGTGGCCTGATCTGGATAAAAGATTGGACAACACTTAATAAAGTCAAAACTATAACATTAGAAGGATTCAATCTCAGAGCAGGATAGCATTCATACTTTTGGTATGAGAAGAAGAAAATTGAAGAAAAATTTGGCAATCATTTTATAAGAGCTGCACTTATCAAAATTTGGGAAAAATATATAACTAGATTCTATTCTAAAACCATATTATTGATCTCCCCTCTGGAAGCAGGACACAGAAAGGAACTAGGTTGGGAAAAATGGCCCACATATAAAGATATATTGAAGAAATAAAACGGAACCTATATACTAAAAACATTAATCAAACATACAAAAATATTTCCTGGTTTCTGTTTAGACAATTAAGAGAATATTATAATAAGGACAAGACAACAGGATTTGTGGAGAAAGAATCCTTTCGGGACAAATTAATGTCATTAGAAAAGAAAGCTATTATGAAAATTTACAAGAAATAACTAGAATGCTCAACTGAAACAGAGCAAGTGAAAGACTGTATGGTCAAATGGGCAACTAATGTTGGGCAAACAATTAAACTTGAGGATTGGGAAAGAATTTGGAACCATAAACTAAAATACACTTACACATATGATCTAAAAGAGAATTGGTATAAAATGATGTACCAATGGTACATAAACCCCCTCCCCCCCCCAAAAAAAAATGGCAAAGTGTTATGAAAACAAGCAGGGTAAATGCTGTAAATGCAAAGCACGTGAAGACACTTTTTACCATATATGATGGACCTGCAAAGTAGCAAAAAACTTTTGGAAGGAAATTCAAGTAAAAACTCAGAAAATACTTAAAAGAAAAATTCAATTGAAGGCAGAATATTTTTATCGGGAATAATAGATATGGATTGGGATAAAAATAAAGATATATTCTTTAACTATTTGATGATGGTGGCCAGAATTTACGCATGAAATTGGAGGATGAAAGAAATAGCATCAATCAATCAATCAATGACTCCTGAAAACAGCTGAAATAATGAATATGGACAAATTAACTTAGCTATTAGCCATCCATCAGAGGAATGGCAAAAAAGCAACGGATTGGTCATTATTTAAAAATATATGAAACAAGAGAATATGAAAATGGTAATTTAGTTTAATGAAAGACAAAGAGAAATAATTGTTTTCACATAGAAGAAGAATCAAGAAGGAGAGCAGAAAAGAGCAAGAAATACAATTAAAGACTTTTCTATCATGATGAAGAAGATTGGAGGTCAAGCAAAAACCCCTTTCCTTCCCTTATTTACATCCCTAGAAAATAGCAATAAGTTTTATTCTCTTTTTCTTTTTCTTTTTACAATTATTATTGTATTAAACATGCTAATTAATAAACTATTTTTTAAAAATCCACAAAAGACAAAATGACAAATGTGGAGGGCTGATTGCACAAATGTGGAGGGTGATTGCTTTTTAGGCCCCAAAGACAGTGGGCTAAAAAACGTCTCCATTGTGGTTATTTGCCATCAGGTCAGCTTCAACTTATTGTGACCTTAGGAATGGAAGCCTTCCAAGAGATCATGTTATCATGTTACTATCATTGAATAAGATAGAAATGTTATTGTTTATTTATCTGATTATATAATTTTTCAGAGATTAGCACATTTCACTTTGAGTAAAAACTTAAAGTATGTTGAACCTGCTGCTTTGTTTCACATGATTTGATTACTTCTAATGAATTGGTTTGTTGTTATCTCAGACTCCAATAAATGTAACCTTATATTATCTACTTAGACAGCAGTCAAACTGTGGATATAATAGCTGCTTTAGCTTTATGAGGAATATCTATATATGTGTGTGTATATATACAAACACATGTAAGCAAGTCCACACATACTTCTCAAAGAAGCCCTCTTGCCTTAAGACTCCCTCCATCCATTCTGCAAACTA
Source organism: Anolis carolinensis (assembly GCF_035594765.1). Taxonomy (NCBI): domain Eukaryota; kingdom Metazoa; phylum Chordata; class Lepidosauria; order Squamata; family Anolidae; genus Anolis; species Anolis carolinensis. Next base: position 275,272,912 of record NC_085842.1, read on the forward strand.
CAGAATATCCTTGTGGTTGTAAATTATAAATTTATAATTATAAATACATAAACATTTTAATAAACAGTGTTGTTTTTACTGTTGTTATTATTATTACTGTTGCTATTGTTATTGTTTATTGTTATTGTTTATACGTTCAGTCGCTTCCGACTCTTTGTGACCTCATGGACCAGCCCACACCAGAACTCTCTCTCAGCCATCACCACCCCCAGCTCCTTCAAGGTCAAACCAGTCACTTCAAGGATAACAGCCTTGGTCGGCCCCTCTTCCTTTTTCCTTCTTTTCCCCCAGCATCGTTGTTATTGTTAGTTGTTGCTAAAATTACTGCTGCTGCTGCTGCTATTATTACTGTTATGGTCCCAGCCTTAATATTTGGGAATCATAGGATTAAATAAGCATCAGTTCACAAGATTTAATTGATATTTCACAGCTACTAAAGGAACTCTGAGTTTGAATTTACATCGAAAACACACCTAGGAAAAAGCAAGCTGACTCAGAATTGAAAAGGCACTTTGGGTGTAAATAAATGGATATTGTCTTTGAATCTCCCTTTTAATTACTGATACTTGTGCTTCTTCCCTTATATGAGCCCATAAGAATGTCCCATAGGAAAACTCAATTTACTGTAGATACGAGATCAAGCGTATGCTATGATATGTGGTACTCGAGGGATTTATGTTGGCACACTAAACGTAGGATCGTGCCAACCAGATGGTAGGGGACAATGCAGGGAGAAAGCAGCTGGACTGCGACTGTGTGGTAGATGACTAATACATTATGCAAATGTGTGGTTTTTTTCTCCACAGCTCTGAATGTAAAGAGAAAAACATCTGCAGCTGATCCTTTATATATTGCAGATGTTGCCAAGGATCTTTCCTTACTTATGAATAATTAAATAAATACAGAAAAGTAAACACAAATGTACATTGGAAACAGCTATCATATTATTGGCAAAATAAATTAAATACTTCATTCCTAAAAGGTTTTGGAATACACGAAAGCTATTCACTGTGCTATCATTTAATGCCCTTGATGGACACATTTTCCAACTCCTGGAAGCCTACTCCCAAAACGCTATGTATGTATAGAATTCCACAGTATTCTGAAGCAGGCATTTAGCATTATCTTATATACAGAGCCTGAAAATTAAGTTTAAAGAGTGATTTGGTTCTGACAGTAATTGTTTATTTTATTTATTGCTAATTTTAACCGAATTGTTTTGTATTATTTTAATGATGCGCTTTTACTGTATTAAGTTATTGTATATTGTATATTGTTTTGCACTGGTTGGAAACTGCCCTGAGTCCCTTTGGGGAGATAGAGAAGTATACAAATAAAGTTTTATATTTATTATTATAATTACTTTGCCAGTGTCTAAAAGTTGCTTGCCATTATAATTACAACTTGTCATTCTTATGAATCAGGATGGGATAGTTCAGCCTCCCAGAATCATGTTTTGTTGCCATATCTATAGAGATTAAAGAGTTGGATTCTGTTGGATTGTAAACCATCAGCCTAAATATCAGCCACTTCTCAGGGATCATTTTTAAATAAACAAAAAAGTCAAGAAAAAAACCTGGTAAACTAGTTTACTGTTCCTTTTTTATAATGTTAGGGGTGCCTAACTAACTACTACTAAACTTTGTTCATGCAAGTTCACTCAGATGTAAGTCGCATTGAGTTCAGCAAGAATCATTTCCACCCCATAACAGTGACTAAAACTAGTGCTAAAGTATGGACACCATTGAAAGTGAAGTAAATTTAAAACATCAGAGAATCCTTTGTCCTCATTTGGCACAATTATGAATAGTTATCATTTAATACATATATAAAAAGACAAAATAGATTAAAGTTCCAAAATGGGATTATAGTTTCTAAATAAGACATTGGTTCCTAGAGTCTTGTTGAAATATTAAGGTGCTTTTGTGTCTCTCAAAAACAAGCAAGATGTGTTTATAATGTTATGCTGAAAGCAACTCAGCATCTTTAATAAGTAATTTGTTATTTTAAAAAGCAATTTCAAATATTATGTTGGGGTCACTTTGTCAGAGAGGGGAAGTAAACTAATATGTAGAATGAAGCATTATAAATATTCATAGATCCAGAGTTCACATTTTGCAGTAATTTATAACTTGACTGATTATCATACAAAAACTACTCTCATTTGAAAAAAATATTTCTCTCAAGTTAAGGACTGATATTTGGAACAGCTCCTATGGTGAAATGTATACATAAATTATTTCAGATTTCTGTACCATCAATTCTGAAGAAGCAAAAGGTGAATCTGTCCCATTCAGAGAGGTCAGTAATTGTGGTGTAAGAAACAGCAAAGGAAGTGAGATCCTGTGATGAACAATCACAGATTAATTCCATACCAAAAAGTCAAGGGTTTTGTAAGAGCTCTGCTTTGATAAATTAAAGCTGACAAAAAACCCAAACTATGAATTAAGAACATCAAGGGTTACTGCAAGGCTTACTGTAAGTGTTTAAATCAATCAGTTTGGGTGAGAAACAATTTCTCCATGTGGGATATTTTACAAAGCTTAGAAATATTGCTTTCATTTTTATTCAAAGCCTGTAATTCCTCAACCATCACTGTTGATATGCTCCAAGGTATTTTGTAATCCAAAATAACATGGCCAGACCCTGGCTGCATCTATACTGTAGACCAGTGGTTCTTAACCTGTGGGTCCCCAGATGTTTTGGCTTTCAACTCCCAGAAATCCTAAAAGCATGTAAACTGACTGGGATTTCTGGGAGTTGTAGGTCAAAACACTTGGGGACCCATAGGTTGAGGAACACTGCTGTAGACCTAATGCACTTTGCCATCAGTTTAACTGCCATGACTCAATGCTATAAAATAATGGGATTTGTAGTTTGGTGTGTGAACAACACTTTTGGACAGAAAAGGCTAAAAACCTTGTAAAACTGTAGTGATTTCAGCTAGGACCTTAGTTAAAGTGTCCATGCCCAGCGAGCGTACGCTAAACCAGATCAGCCAGGACAGAGAAACAAACTCACCAGTTGAAGACAAGCCACAGGATGCAAGTACAGGCAATTTGCTTCAAAAGGTACAAGCATAAACATACAGAAAAATGCAAGAAATCTTATACAGTTCTGATAGCTATTTAGACTTCCCACTCCCTCCACTGATTCCATGGGAGCAGCAGACTCTCAGCCTCACGTTAATTGGACAAACATCCTGAGCTTATGTTGTTGAAAAAAGCATCATCTATCTACATGTCGACGCAATGGGTCTGATAATTATCTGGCTTGGAAAATGGTTGGAGGGATCTTGGCCATGATCCCCTTCCCAAGGCCTAATGCAAATTGATTTACATTTCCTGTATAAGGAAACTAGCTGTGACACAAGACACAAGTTACACAAAATCATCAAATTGATAAAATGTATTAAAAGGTTTAGAATTGTAGGGTAGAGCCACTCCCGAACCTCTAATGCTTCGGAATTTTGCAACTCTGGACTTCCAGAAACGTTTGTAATGAAAAGAAAAAAATCATATATTCACTTAATGAACTATAAATGGGTCTTAATGAACTATAAATCTTTCAGGGGTATCATGGCTCAGTTAGAAAACTACAACTCCCACGATTCCATAGCATTGAGCCATGGCAGTTAAAGTGATGTCAATCTTGATTAATTCTACAATGTAGCTGCACCCACTAGGAAAATCTACCAGTCAAACCAACTTATAGCAAAAAGGATGTTGATTATAATCTACTTCTAGTAAAATGCAGCATAATATATAACATGATGATTGCTGTCAGCATAATTTAAGAAAAGAAGAAATTGCCTCACATGCAGTCAGTGCACTTGCTAATCTAACTAAATATTGTCTGCCTTGGCTAACAACACCTCTCCAACATTTCAGTAAGTCAATGCCAAACTCTTCTAAAGCTTCCAAGAATGAAACCTTAGAGTTTCTGAATTCAAATCGTCTTCTCTCTGCTATGAGCTGCAGTCCTCCTTTACAGCTCTACAGCATGGCAGACTTTTAAAAAGCTATTTTGAGGTAAGGGTGGTTTAAGAGATATTAGTAGTATAACAGTGACTTAGATTTATGAGCTCCTTCTGGTAATTTGGAAGTATATGTTTTATAATGCACTACACTTTAGGCAGACTGGAATCCTGATTGGCAGCTGAAAAAAGATATTAAATCAGTTGATAAATGAGTGGAAGGAAGGTAATGGAAGTGGTAGAAACTGAACAGAAAAATGTAGATTAAAAAAACCAGGATGGGACTCAGAAATCAGAGAAAAGAGAACTGGAAAAAATGTGACCAGGTGAAGTTGGAAAAACCAAGGTTATGTCTACAGTTTTATATAACTTAATTGTCAACATTGTATCCTGTGGAATCCTGGGATCGGACATTTGGTGGGAAATTTAGAATTCTCCATTGCTAGAGAGATCCCTGCTGAAATTCAGAGGAAACCTGGACACCAAATTCACTGCAGTTGAAAATTACAAATCCTCAACCAAACCACACACCCCAAGATCACATAGCCATGGAAGTTAAATGGGATCAAAGTGCTATAAAAGTATGATATGGGTGCATTCCAGGAGAGATTGGGGGAAATTGTGTCTGGCAGGAAGGTACTGAATTTAATGTAATTCATTTTTCATGTCAATCTTTCCACGCAGAAGCACTGTATCTGGTTGGATTTAGAGCATTAGCACTAATGATTGACCTAGACTTTTATACAACATGATTTCCTTTAATTGACATTGTCAATCACAATATAGATTTTACATCACCTTCTTTGAAGTAACTGTATTCTGTGGTTTTTCAGATCAAATTGTACTGTACTTGTACAATTACTGGTTTGAGTGATGGACTGGGACTCTGGAAGACAAAGGTTCAAATCCCCACTGAGCAATGGAAATCCACTGGATTATCTTAGACAAGGCACACTCTCTTGGTCTCCCAAAGAAAGGAAATGACAAGCATGCTTTGAATATATCTTGCCAAGAACACCCTGTGATAGATTTGACTCAGTTATGTCAGAAAAGATTTCAAAGCACATAACAACAACAATGGTAATCGTAATGTTGACCAAATAGGTTTACTTGTAGTGTTAAATATAAGTAAACAAACATTTGTTGCTGTCAATAAAAGGAGGAAATAAAATTACATTGTTAATGATCAACCAATAAGAGGAAATCATACAGAAATTATTTGCACTGCTACATGAGAGATGTGGCTTCAAATCTTATGTTAGTTCTTGTATCAGAGCACACCTGAGCAGGTTACTGCTTGCCCACTACCAATAGCTTTCAAAACACAAAGAGCTACAAAATATATCATTTCAAAATACATAATTGAGTTGCCCATTATTAAATCAACTGCACAGTCAACAAATAATGTTAAAAGTTTTTGAGTTCTCTGCTCATCACACAAGATAAAACAAAATAAAACAATGAAGGTGTGTACAGTTGGCCCCTGTATTCATGGAGTCTTCTTTTATTGAGATAGTCATCTACAGTTTTATTTTTATTTTATTTTTAAAAACCCGAAAAGGCGAATCTTTTTATATTAGGTACATAATTTTACTATGCTGTTGTATGTAATGAGATTTGAGCAACCATAAATCCAGGGAGAGTTCTGGAACCAACCCCCAGTGCGTACCAAAGGGCTCATTGTGTATGTGGTGTATAATGTGCATACTATTTCATCAGTCCCATAAAGTGAAATGGACATGAGGTTGCAGATATTCAAATTAGGCTCTATCAAGGACTAACATGGTTACAGGAAGCATTGGGGGGGGGGTGACTACCCAATTATATATGTGTAATTTTTGAAACTCCTGTTAGTCAGCACCTTTTCAATCTTTAGGTGTTCCATTGGTAAGAGCTGCATTTCTTTCAGAGATGGGTAGCTGTGGCACATCCAAGAGCTACACAGATTGCCATAAAAATCAGAAGGAAGGAAGGAAGGAAGGAAGGAAGGCAGGCAGGCAGGCAGGCAGGCAGGCAGGCGATGGAAATGGCTGCAAATCCACTTCTGGTTTGGGGGAAATATATATATTTTTAGTTAAACAAACACTGCAATTCTATAACCTTTTAAAAAAACTCTTCCTGGAAGCTACAAGAAGAGGCAATTCACCTTTTTGGGCCAGGAAAGAAAAGTGTAGTTTGGGGACTCTGAATGTGTTATGGGCTATTTAAGCATCCTGGGGACCACACTGAGCTCCAGAGCTGCTTTTCGTCCACACCAGGTTTACTATTATAAAGTTGAGCATAATCTCAGCTGGTGTACTAGTTAGAAAAAAGTCAGCAAAGTTTAGAGCCCCTCAGCATGTAAAAAGAGCCATTTTCTCACCATTCAGTACTAAAAGCACAGATACATTCCAGCAAAACGTGTGCCCAGACGGACTTCCCAGTATATGCCCCAAAAAACACTTTGTTCTCTCTTTTCCCATAACTGAATGATAGAGCAAGCCAGAATAACGCAGAGACCATGCTGGGTATGAATCTGAGTTGGCACTGTGGGCAGAAGCTATTCTCATAAAACTATACTAATGTTCTTCTGACAGTACAACAGATGTTCATTTCATCAGCAGTGAAGCAAGCTTTGTTCCTCTGGCAATTTACATCAGCAACTCCACTCCCACTTGCCATTTGGAGGCAACAGAGTTCCCTCGGCCCTTTCTGGTTTCTTTTGTTTAATTCAAGGACCACAAAGCTAATTGATGGCACTCCTTTGAAATATTTTTTATCTTTATGGGCCACTCCAGTTAGGCAACATAAAATGGAGAGCAATTTTTATTTCTGTGCCATAGTTACAGCGGCAAGGACCTTGAATGATGGGGCTGAGTGCTGTGATGAGGTATTTAATGATCACAAGTGAGCATCTGGAATAAGGCCCATTTTCAAGTGAGAGCAAACATTACCATCCAGTGCAATCATATCCCCGATGATACTCTGGTGAGTTCAGCAGAAGTGAACAAGAGCAATTGCTACCAAAGAGATAGAATTTCTGACAACACAGATGAAGGCCAAGCAAGGGCTTCCTTACTGTATTAAGAGTATTTGAATGTCCATGCATGTCCAGAGTAAACCCTGCATGCATGATATTTTAAAAGCCCTTTTCCTTTAGCCCAAATTCTTTTTTCCTTTTTTTTTAACAGAAAGCTAAAACACGCTGATGAAAGGATTGTGTGGGACTTGAAGAAGCTGCTACGGGGCAAGTAAGGAGACTTAAAGCTCATTACAATGCATTATCACACTTTTTTTCCTCATGAGACTTCTTCATTAGAGAAGAACTCGAAAGGATCAGTGTACCACAGTAAACAGTTTTCACTGGGCCACAATTAACCAAATTCCAAAACTGCATTTCAAGATTCCAGAAAACTTTGGAAGCTTACTGTAACCTCTGTAGCAAAACTTTCACATCACAGAAGAATTCAATTATAATTCAGAACAGTTGTTGGCTCCTCCCTACTTTTTCCTGTTGCAATACAGACGGCTGATGGGCATGTCTCCAAGAATGTTCTTCAATTTGAAAATCAGTAATAAGGAATTAATAATTGCTTCTGATTTTTCTGCAAGAGGAACACATGTTGTATATTGATGACTTTAGGTAAATATTAATGATTGGCAAAACTCTGGAGATGATCGGCAAAAGTTCATTTGGATGACTATCTAAAATCTAACTAAAATACTCTGATGTGGAAATCAAGCTGGAAATATCAGAACAGAGTACCATAAAGCAAGCACCAATTTTTAGCTTGATCCAGATCTGAGATATCTTGATTGTTGATATTTTTTTCTCACTGCTTTCCAACAAAGTGGAGTCTCACAAGCTTTATTTTATTTTATTTTTAAATCCAAAAGAAGTTTATGTTCCATGTTAAGTTTCCAGAAAGAAGGAAATATTAAACAATATACTGTATGTGTTGTCGAAGGCTTTCATGGCCGGGATCACAGGGTTGTTGTATGTCTTTCAGGCTGTGTGGCCATGTTCCAGAAGTATTCTCTCCTGACGTTTCGCCCACATCTATGGCAGGCATCCTCAGAGGCTGTGTGGCATGGATAAACTAGGCAAGGAAAGGAAAAAATATATATCTGTGGAGAGTCCAGGGTGTGGCAAGAGTCCTTTGTCACTGGGAAGCCAGCATTAACTGAAACATTAACTGAAACCACACCCTGGCCACACAGCCCGAAAGACATACAACAACCCAATATACTGTATGCTTGATACTGTGATCACAGCTAACAGGACAAAGTAGGTTCAGGTCTATTACCACAGCTTAAGACTTTCCAGCTCACTCAAGTCAAGATGAAATATGAAGAAGGTCTCTTTTATAAGGCTAAATCAAGCCTATGGGGGGAATCTATGGAGCTCTGACTCCACCCTTCCCTTAGGCTACTCACAAAAGACTTTGAGCCAATATTGGTTTTGTATTTGCCATGAAAATCTTCTTTCACTTAAGAACTTTTAAACATGCTGCTAGTGAATTCTTTTTCTCTACAGGCAGAAGCTCATGAAGGATACTCTGTGAGATAGTCAAATTATCCATCAAAAGTGACAGTAGGAGAAGATATAAGAAACTGTAAGACCCCTTCCTTTTTCTAATCTAGTCTAACCATGGTCTTAAAGTTTTTTTATATGGCAGTTTAAGTTTTTTGTAAACTTAACCCTTCCTGAAGATTTAAAACACCAAGGATTGTTCTTCCCATTGTTTTCCTAACTTACATGAACAGAACCTGAACCACAATGGATGGATAATCAAATTGACCCACAGCTGAGTAGTGTGTAATTTTCACGAGGTCTACTATTTATGCACAAATATCCCAGGACTAATATAGTGAAGAGGCTACAGGGAAAGAGGACTGAAGCAATAAAGTGGTAGATGAGGTACTATTTCTAAAACTCTGACTACTTGTGCCATACAGGAAGAGGTTTACTCCAGGGATTTTTTCTAGCAATTCTCCCCACCATGTAGTCCCCAGTCAACATGTCTGCGACGAAAGAGTGTATAAGGAAAGATGCCAAAAACTCACTAGCGACCTCATCACACTTTCTAAAATAAATATCCTAGGATGCTTCTGAATCCTCTTTGGGGATGGAGCCCCACGTCAGCCATCACACAATGTTGTGTGGCTTCCAGTGAAGGTCCCACCCCCAATGGGGGTGGAAGCATCCTTGTACGCTTCTCCTCAAACATGGAGGTCTTCCCGTGTTGTGCTGCCTTCAATGGAGCCTACATGCCTCTGCCTTCGTTGGGCGACGCCTCCCGCATGTCATGGGGGAGGCATCAACTCACTGGATAGGTGCTGAGGAGACTGAGTTGCCTTTTGTGCCTGCCATTTCGCTACACTTACTGGCGAAAAGGCATGAGGAAGGGGGACTCCCCCATGTGATAAAGTGGTAGATCACCTCAGGCAAATACTAAGCCTTAGCCACTTGGTTTGTAATATGGTCATAATACTAGTCCACTGCACTTCTGGAAACAATGTGGCCCTCATCATTTGGTATGAAAGCATCAGAAGTACCTCTGCAAGTCAACTGTGGAATACTGTTAAAAATCAAAAGCAAATGATTAAAATAAAATATCACTAAATATCATACTGTTACCTTCAAGTCATTTCTAATTTATGACAATCCTATGGCAAACTTCTCACAGGGTTTTCTTGGCAAGATTTGTACAGAGAAGGTTTGCCTTTGTCTTCTTCTAAAGCTAAGAAAGTGTGATTTGTCCAAGGTCACTAATGAGGTTTCCATGGATTAGTGAGGAGTCAAACCCTGGTTTCCACTGTCATTGTCCAATGCTGACTTGATTTCAGTTAATTCAGTTCATGTTTGCATATTCAGAACACGTGTAGTGAACACTCAACACACATTCACAGAAGAAATATTGAGGATACAATGTGAACCTAATTCATCTCACTGGGCTATAGCAGAACTCCCTATATCATGTGGCAAGATGTTGCATGCCAATGTAAAAAATGTCAGCCCAAGGTGCAATTTGGATAGGCTACTCCTTAGTGATCATTTCCTGTGTAGAGGCACTTATTTTACATACTTTTGGGATTATGTTAAATTACATGCTCTGTGCACACAATGACAGCTCTCCAACTCTTTAAAATACCTTTTTATAAGCTTTTAATGGCCTCTAGTCCTTCTGTCAGTTCAATGAACTGTGCAAAGAAGCATCATTGTGTTACAACTGATATCTTAATATGTGCTAAAGAAATGGAAACCAGAATGAATTGACTCATGTTCTGCACTTCTGTCTATACATCACTGCAGAACTTGTTACAAAAGGCACTCTATGCCCAATAATCAAAATTTGATTTGATTGTTCAAAAATGTTGTCTGTAAAAGTGGGAAATGCAAACATCATATTGTGAAATGAGAAATGCTCAACAATTTTCACAGAATCATAGCTGGAAGGCACCCAAAGGACCATGTAATTAAACTATCTTCTGATGAGATTCCACAACTAAAGCTCTACTGAGAAGTGGCCATCAAAACTATGTTTAAACAATCTCCAACAAAGGAGTGTTCTCCACCTTCCAAAGTAGTGTGTTCTTCTGTCTAATAGAGTCTAGCATTAGGAAGTTATTAATGTTTAGTAGGAATCTCCTTTGCTATAATATGAACTGGTTTGTTCTGCTCCTATCCTCTTGAGTAGAAGAAAACAAACTTGATTGATCTTCTGCATGAGGGCCAGATATTTGAAGATGAATATTGTCTCATCTGTCATTCTTCTTTTCTCCAGGTCAAACATACCCATTTCTTTTCTTGTTCCCGATAGGGTTTGGTTTCCAGACAGTTATCGTGATGAGTCTATATGGCCCTCCAGATGTTGTTAAACTCCCAGTATTCACCACTATTGACTGTCCTGGATAGGACTACTGGCACTTGCAGTCCAACCATTTTCTAAAATCAACTGTTCCAAAATCAAGTAGAAAAAGAAATATAGGAAATCCATGTAGGTAAGCATTTACTACACTTTTCTTAAGCATAAGAAGCAGTTCACCTTCCACCTTTCCAAACATTTCCAGAAGCCAACTAACACTTTGATCAAGTATTCCACACAGTCACCTTGAGAACTGTCATTTGGTACAAATATATATCAAATAAAAAATCCCTACTGTTATAAATTGCATGCATTCATTGATAGTTATATTGGTGGGGCTCGTAATATTATTTATTACCTTGGTATTATAGCCCCATAAAAACACACACAACTTTGGCATGCAGAAACTGTAGAATAAAACAATGCGCAGTGGTAGGCAGCCACAAGCTGAGCATGACCTGTATGCATGAGCATGAAATATTAACAAGATGGTTTCCTCCATCTTTTACGTTTCTGAAGTCTGACTACAATGCATTACTTACAGTGAAACTATACATCTGTAATATGACAATAATCTCTATAGGTCAATTGAAAAGTTCAAATGGAATGAGAGTAGCTGAACCGGAAGAGATTTGAGGTTTTGAATGTAAAGTAGAAACCTGTCGAACTTGATAAAACTATAAATAAAAACTCAACCTTAAATTTGGAAGATAATGGTATGATGATAATGAACAAGTAAATATATCATGTATATACAGAGAAGCAAAGTTTCTTCCAGCATCTATCTTATAAAATATCAGTGCAGGAAGTGATGTGATTAAAGTAACATATTTTGCCCCATGTCTCTTGCCTGTTGTCACTCTTCTTCCTTCTCTGCTTCTTCCCTTTCTTCTTCTTCTTCCTCTTCCTCTTCCTCTTCCTCTCCCTCTCCCTCTCCCCCTCCTCCTCCTCCTCCTCTCCTCTCACAGGCCTTCTGCATTCTTCTCACTCCTAACAAAAACCACAAGGTTGGCAAAATATCCTGGCAACCAGCTCAAAAGAATCAGTTGTGTTAAGGTGAGTAATTAATTTTGTTTTGCATCAGTCAAAAGAATGGATTGATGCAATCCATTTTTGTTCCCAAGCAGTGGAAAGAAATAATCTGATTTTCAAACCAAAGATTGGCATTATTAAAATGTGGAAAAGCCACAGGGAAAACATGACAGACATCTCCCTCAACTTTATTTCCCTTCATGACTTTTGTATATTTTAAGATTGTTTTCCCCCTGCTTTATTGTTAGGAAGTATACACTAGAGGGCAACTTGCTTTGAAAGCAATTAGAAGGGAAAGGTCACCAGCAGATAAAAACCACTTCAACCTCTAATAAGACCAAGATGCTCTTTCCTCAGTCACTGAGAAAAACATCCTTCATGCTCCATTAAAAGAGCAAGAATCACTCAGTACAGAGTTAATGAGGCAAAGGTATTCTAAACTTAGAACAGGCAGCTAATTATAAACATAATTATTGGACATAAACAAAGAAACTGTACCATCAACTTCTATTCAAAACAAGCCGAACTGCAACTATCAAGTGATTAAAGAAATCTTGGTGAACTAATGAATCAATTGAGTCTGCATAAATTTGCACATCAATTGCAAATCATTTTGAAGGAAAAAGTACTTTCTTTATTTTTATATTAGAAATAGTAACTCTTTTAGAGAGCTAATATAGCATAGTGGCATCACTTGCAGCTCACCTACACAGACATTAAACCCCCATGTTGTTGGCTCCTGCTTGTGTTCACAGTGTCCAGCCACTTATGGTGAATATTGCAGGTTAAATCGGGTTAATCCCTTTTTGTACCTCTTCAATAAAAGTTGGGGGGTACTCCAGAGTTTGCTTGAAACTGTGGAGTATCCTGCACATTCAGGTCTCATTTGGACCAGTCTTTTGTCCACAAAGGCCACTCATCAGCACAGAGAAAAGGGATGGATGATGCATGTGTTGTCTCCATCTGCTGCTCCCAGCTGACTGTTATCTGAGCTCCTGACAATCACAAGTTCCCTTTCTGATATTATGGGCTCTCTCCTTCTGCTAATGTCAACACAGGGCACCTGCTATGCTGTGTCTGGATGGAAGTGGTGATGGTGACTGCCATGATCTGTGCCGATTCCGGTAGCCAATATGATGAGGTCCATGGAAAGTGAAGTTGATGCAGTTTCGGTCCAGCTAGACCAGGCATGAGCAAACTTTCTAACTTGTGGGTCACATGGATGGTCTGAGAGGGAGGGGATTCTCCCCAAGTCCCCTCCCTGCTCTTTCCTCACCTTCCTCTTCTCTTTCAGAGGCAGAAAGTGAAGGAAAGATGGAAAACGTTTGGATCCCAAAAGGGTTAGCTTTGGTCAGGATGAGATGGTGGATGAAAGAGAAAAAGTCTACCCATTACACCACATATTGCCTACTCCTGATATAGAATCCTAGAATTCTAGAGCTGGAAGAGACCCCCCAAGGGCCATCCAGCCCAACCCCCGCCATGCAAAAAAAAATACAATCAAAGCACTCCCAAAAGACAGACTCTGCTAAAAAGCCTTGAGAGAAGGAGACTCCACCACACTCTAAGGCAGTGGTTCCCTAACTTATTTGGCCTACCGCCCTTTCCAGAAAAAATATTACTCAGCGCCCCTGAAAGGGGGCATGGCTTAGAGGGGTGGGCGTGGCTCCTGCTCAAGAAGGCGGGACTGTGCCTCTCCTCTAGTCCAAGATGCAGGGTTGGGAGGGGGAGGAAGAGGGGCCACAAATGAGCGGCCAGGACTGGGATGGGCGGAGTTATGAGCTCTGAGGCAGGGCTGAGCTTCTATCCCTGTCCTGCGGCGCCTGCCAGAGGAGGGGGCTAGAGGAAGGGTGGGGCCTCTTCCCAAGTGCCTGATGGGGCTGAACCTCAATACCCCACCCCCGTGTTCTAACAAGAGCCTCAGGAGAGGTATACAGAGGCTCAGCCCTGTCTCATGCTCTTGGGAAGAGGCCCGCCCCAGCCCCAGCACTTTAGTCCTAAAATGCCTCTCAGGAGAGGTATAGAGGCTCAGCTCTGTCTCGGGCTCTTGGGAAAAAGCCATGCCCCTCCCTTGGCCCCGCCCCATGTCCTAATAGGTGCCATCACCACCCCCCTGGATGGCTGCAGTGCCCTCCAGGGGGCAGTAGCACCCACTTTGGGAATCACTGCTCTAAGGCAACCTATGCCACTCTCCAACAGCTCTTACTCTCAGAAAGTTCTCCCTAATCTTTTAGGTCAAATCTCTTTCCCTGCTATTTGAAACCATTGCTGGTCTCTAGAGCAACAGAAAATCAGCCCCCCCTCCTTCTCCTCAATGGGATACCCTTTTAAATCTTGAAACATGGTTTTCATGTTCCCTCTCTACCGTCTCTTCTCCCAGCTAAACATCCCCCGGGAGGAAGGAAAAAGAGAAGGAAAGAAGGAAGGAAGGAAGGGTGGAAGACAAGGATGGAAGGAAAGAAGGTTGGAAGGGAATGGAAGGAGGGAAGGGAGGGAGGAAAGCAAAGGAAGGAAAGACAAGAGGGAAAGAAGGAAGGCAGAAGAGAGACAAAGAAGGAGGGAGGAAAGAGGGGAGGAAGGATGGATGAAAGGGTGGAAGGGAAGGAAAGAGGGAGGGAGGGAGAAAGTGGGAGGTAAGGAAGGAAGAATAGGATGGTGAGAAAGAGGACGTGAGAAAAGAGCCTAAAGGGCCACATCTGACCCCTGGGCTTGGGTTTGCCCATACCTGAGCTAGACTATGTAAACTCCAACCCACTGCTGAAGCGGGTTTGAGACAATACCTGTGGTTGCCTCTGGGGCCAATGGGAGCATTTCTGCTTTGTAATAGCCCTGAATGTACTGCCCATTGTAGATATGGCCTTGGATTCCAGGGTTCAAGTTCCTCCTCAACTGCAGAAAGACACTGGGCAACCTTGAGGAAGTTACATTCTCCCAACCTAAAGGAAGACAATCCTCCAAATATTGCCAAGGAAACCCTATGATCGGTTTGTATGTAGCAACAATACCAAATATCTCTTACAAACAGAAGGTACCATCTTAAGAGAAGGTGCATTACCCTTACTGCACTGAACACATGCAGGTGTAGGAAAATCGCACATACTAGCCATATTGGCAGTGATATAGCTGCTGCGTGCACACACTCAAGGCGGCATATTTGATGATGGTGTGAAAGAGGAAGTAGCATTTTTGAGTTCATCAAAACCCTGATTGCGTCAGTACTGATGAGACCTGCACATCTACTTGTGAGAGAAGGCAGCACCTTCATACCAAAGAATATCATATTTAGAATACTTTTAACATACTTCTTTTAGTCTATCAGTAGGTATTTGACTGTTAGTACTTATGACTAATCATTGTAACCTTAGACCATACACAGCATTATGTTATTCAAACTTCCATTTCAATTGACCTTATCTTTGTCAGGAATATATTTTGTTGTTGTTTTGTTTTGTTATACATTTCCAATAGGTATACAGTTCTTTGTCAACTTTCATCAATATGACAAAGCCTGACAGCAAAATTATCCATTTTTTAAAAAATAAAAAGATTTTACTCTTTAGTTTATTTCCCAAACTATGATGTTATAATAGCAAGGTGCATTTTGTTTTTGAATTACATTGAAAGCTAACTGAAGAATAGCTTTACCGGGGAACTTTTAAAGGTGCAATCCACTTAAGTTCTTCTGGTGATGGGACTGCCTTTATTGATGTAACAGCCCAAGATTCGTCATCAAAATCTGTTGGAGGGAGTTGAGACCCTCAAAATACATCGGGAGTAAGGTTGTGGAATGAAGGAAAGCAGGGTGTCTTCCATTTGCATTTTTATCATCATCATCATCATCATCATCATCATCTAGCTAACTTTTAAATACTGTTTAACATTACTATGAGTTAAGTGTTGAACTTGAGTGTTGAACTTGAAATCCATTGGTTTAAGATTTCTATTTGGTGTTGGATTTTCCTTTTATACAGTAGTTAAAAAAAAAAAAAAGAACTAGTAAAATGGCCTGGCCTCACCAAAATCTATCTCCTGAGTGGAACTTCCAAACACTGGAACAATTTGATTCAGGATGAACTAGATAATAAGATTTGAGGCTCTAGATTTTAAAATAAATTTAAAATTGTGGTTCACCTTTTCACAGACATATGGCATAGGTTTTGCAATTAGAAGAGATACAGGTGGCAAAAAGCAATCAAAAGAGACACAGAGGGCTTCTAAAAACCTTTTCAGTTTGAAAGGGCTCAGTGCTCAAATAAATATGTACAGCCTTAATCATGATTAGCATTACTCACATGTACAATCAGTACTTAATAGCATAATCAGTGCTTAATAGTACCCATAATAGTATATGGGCATTGCGGAAGAAATGATCATGTCCAGTAGACAGTGTGACAACAAAGCAAAGAAGCAGCTTGCATGGTTTCAGTACCAGCTGCAACTGCAATGCTTCGCTAAAAGCCATCTCCACAGGACAGATATTTTCAGCCATTTTAGCTATTTACCAGGCATGTTGTAGCAATATAATTCGTGGCCCTGCTATGCAGCAGGAGAAACTGAACTAGTACTTCAGAATGACAACAGGAAGGATGTAGGCCAGCACTATTTGGAAGAATGCTACAGACCTTGTAAAAACTACATGTTTCATGATACCATAGCATTGAGCCATGGCAGTTAAAGTGGTCTCAAACCTTAGACTTCGCTTCTACACAGCAGAATTAATGCAGCTTGACACAATTTTAACTGTCATGACTTAATGGTGTGGAATTCTGGGATTTGTTGTTTGGTGAAGCACCAGCTCTCTTTGCAAAGAAGGCTAAAGACTTTGTAAAACTACCCCTCCCATGATTTCATAGCACTGAGCCACGGCAGTTAAAGTGGTATCAAACTGCATTTGTTCGATAGTGTAGATGCACCCTTAGCAGCCTGTAAATGTGAGTTCTGTTCTCTGTTTTCATTTTCTTCTTCTCAGTTTAAACATTGTGAGGTAAGAAAAGTATATTTCCTCACCTTCTGCTAACATTTTTGGGTCTAACTAGAATGCAAATGGTGTATATCCTTTCATTTGGCAAGATACTGGGTGGCTCCAAACGGCCCTTTAACCCGGGAGCAATCAGGTTTGTTAAATGCAGTTACATCTGGGTTAAAGTCCACACACACACCCCAGAAAGTGCATGCTTTTTTGGGGGGGACACATGCCCTGCAGGACACCGGGACACAAAACAAAACCCCCCAGAAAAGCCCTTAAAACGGAAAATAACTTACCCAACTGCCATTCCCCCTTCTTGGAGCTCTTCTGGTGAGTAGAAATGACATGCCAGGAGAAGGGAGAGGAGGAAAATCACTCCTGGACCCACTCCTTTCTCTTGGTGTGTCATTTCTACGTGCCAAGAGAAATGGCAGCCGGGGTAAGTTATTTTCTATTTTAAATTCTTTCTGGGTTTTTTTGAGAGGGAGTGGGGGCTGTCTCAAGTTTCTTGGGCTCAAGAAACCCAAGACAGATGTGTAGATGGGCACCGGTCCCAACTACACAGCACCCGCAGATGGAAAGACACAGGTCTTCCGAAAGACCCGGTTTTCCTGCTTTGTCTCAAATGAGTTTGTTTGTATGTGGGACATTGTTTGGATCCCCCACGTGAAAACACAGGAGCTCATGCTTTTAAGGGGCTGTTTTATTTATTTATTTATTTATTTGCATCATTTTTACCCCGCCTTTCTCTCTGAGGAGACTCAAAGCGGCTTACAGTAAATGGCAAAAATTCAATGCCTAAAAACAATGTAAAAACAACAATTCATATAAAACAATCTATAAAACAACAGTTCATATAAAACAGATACCATTACAAAAAAAATCACATTATATAAAATTTTAAGAATGTCCAAGATTAAAATCCATTCATCCAGAATCCTCAAGTCTTCGTACAGGTCATGTAATGTCCATGTTCTCATTCATTAAAAGATTGTGTGCACAACCATGTCTTTAAGGCTTTCTCTTCTATTTTCATCAAATGCCAGAACTACACTTTAGCTCTAGCATTTCTGAATACAGATTGACTATTTCTTATCTAAAAGCATTGAGACAAGGAGTGTGTTTGGATTTGGGACTTTTTGAGATTTTGAAATACAGGCTGTTTGAAAAAGTATAATTACATTAAAACTAAGGAGTTCTTTTTCAAACACCCTGTACAGTAGAGTCTCACTTATGCAACTTTTGCTTATCCAACGTTCTGTATTATCCAATGCTTTTTTAGTAGTCAGTGTTTTGTAGTCAATGTTTTCAATACACTGCAATGTTTTGGTGCTAAAGTCATAAATACAGTGATTATTACATAACATTACGATGTACTGAACTGCTTTTCCTATCAATTTGTTGTAAAACATGACGTTTTGGTTCTTAATTTGTAAAATAATAATATAATTTGATGTTTAATAGGCTTTTCCTTAATCCCTCCTTATTAAAACCAACATTTTTGCTTATCCAACGTTCTGCCAGCCCATTTATGTTGGATAAGCGAACTCTACTGTATGTATATTTACATATACATTCACAACAGAATACATTTGTTTTTTATACACTTTATAACCTGAAGGTAATTGTATACAATATTTTCAATAATTTTGTTCAGTAAACCCCGGTGGTGAAGTGTGTTAAAGCACTGAGCTGCTGAACTTGCAGACCGAAAGGTTGCAGGTTCAAATCCCGGGGGCGCAGTAAGCACCCACTGTTAGCTCCAGCTTCTGCCAACCTAGCAGTTCAAAAACATGCAAATGTGAGTAGATCAATAGGTACCGCTCCGGCGGGAAGGTAACGCCGCTCCATGCAGTCATGCCGGCCACATTACCTTGGAGGTGTCTATGGACAACTGTCAGAACCCTGCTACTAGAGCCTGTATGTGGCTCTGAGTTTCAGGGTCACTGACATTGATAAGACACCTGCGGCTCAGGACTCGGAGAAGAAACGGCTGCTGGACTTGGCGGGGAATTTGCGCGGGGTTTTACTGAGCGGGAAGAGACTTTTCAAATGAGGGGGAGGGTATATAAAGGATGGTTGGCCGGAGCCTCCCATTCTTGGCTTTTTTGATGTTCATGTTTCCTACAGTAAAAGTTTCTGGTGATATCACAGAGAGTCTCGTGTGTTCATTCAGGAGCGGCTGTGGTGAGCTGACACTAAGCCAAGAATACGGACACCATCCCGCTGTAGCGGTGAGGTGTAACATGCAAGTGGAGGATGAAGAGCTCTTGGGCGCAGGAGGAGGAAGGTCGGGAAGGGCCACTCCCGAGCCGGACGCTGAGTTCCACCAGCTGGCGGCCCTGGCGTCATCCACCGCTTATGCCCAGCCAAATGGGGTAACCCAGAGGCGTGGAGTGGTGCGGGGAGACAGCACCGGAGGAGAGGAAGGTTCACCTTCCCCAGGCCCACAAAGGATGGTGTTTCTGGAGGAGAGGATGTCGGCGATGGAGACCACCCTGGCAGTGATGTCGAGGGCGATGGAGCGCCTGGCGTTTTTGGCGGAGCCAGAGAGAGGAAGGGAACTTCGGGCTGGCTCAATGTGGGACGTGAGCGTGGGAAGCAGCCAGGGCTTTGCAGACCTCCCAGCACCGAAGGGAAGGGAAATGCGAAAGGAGCCCGGCGCCCGGCCCAAGACCCAACCAAGCCTGACGCGGGTGGAGGAGAGTGACGACGAAGGGGAAAAACCTCTGAGAATCCCAGCTACGCTCCCAGCTGAGACCCTGGTGCCCCTGGCGAATGCCGGGCGTGGCACAGGGCCAAGAGAAGCAGCAGCGGGGCCCACTGGTCCGCAAGGGGGCTTGCGACGGGCGGAGAATTGGGGATTGCCACCACAGGGACCCCTACCAAGACGAGAGGAACTAAGGATCGAGTTTGGGGGAGAGTCCTCTGAACTGGATTTTTTCCTGACCACGGTGAGGGGCTATATGGAGGACAATGCTCACACTTTTAGAACGGAATCCAGGCGGATACGGGCCATTGGTGCAGTGTTGAAGAGGGGAGCGGCCAGCTGGTACGTTCAGCTGCACGCGCGGCGCGACCCATGTCTGGGGTCACTCCGACGCTTTATGGGGGCCCTGGAGACCCGTTTCCGAGATCCACTGGAGCAGATCCGGGCGAGGGAGAAGTTGAAGACCGTCTCCCAGGGGCAGAGGTCGGTATCTGAGTATGCGGAGGAGTTCCAATGCCTCGCCGAAAAGGTGCCGGAATGGTCTGCAGTAACAAAGATAGAACTCTTCAAAGAGGGGCTCAGGCGGGAGATCCTCTCCTGGGCGGTGCATCGTGATGAGCCGGACACACTGCGCGGATGGATTCAGCTGGCGGGGCGCGTCGAGACATCGCTGGCCCAGGCGAGGAGGCACCGAGGAGGGCTACAGCAGCGGCCGCAGATGAAAGAGGGGAGCCGGAAGGAGGGATCAACCCCAGCCGGGAGGAGAACGGAGCCGACAGGGAACGTGAGCGCCAGCAGGAGTGGCTGCTTTGTGTGCGGCCGGTTGGGCCACAGGGCTGCCGAGTGCTGGCAGAGAAAAGGGGAAGGCGGAGGCCCGCCCAAACCAAGAGCCGTGGCAGGGAAACGCGCCGAGGAAGAACCACCGATGAGGCACCACTCGGGGGGGTTGGTAAGTCAGGACAAAGCTATGATAGTGGTCCCCATTCAGCTTGAAAATGGCAGCAAACAAGCAACCTGCAAAGCATTTGTGGATTGTGGATGTTCCAGGAACATCATCTCCCCTGAATTAGCCGAGGGATTGGGATGCGAAAGAACGAACCTAGAATCCCCAATAGCTTTTTCGCAGTTGGACGGATCCACAGCATCGGGATCGTTAGCTAAGTACAGTGCCGAAGATGTAAAGTGTAAGATAGGGAGTTGGGAAGGAAAGGTGTCATTTGTGATATCACAAATAGCCAGCTATAATGTTATACTAGGCATGCCGTGGCTGGGGCAGGCCAACCCGCAAATCAACTGGGAGGATAAGAGCATGATCTTCAGGATGAATTTGGAAGAAGGGAGCCAGGAAGGGGAGAGGGAGCCAGGGAAAAGGGGGGAGGAAGACTCTATCAGAATAGCAGATCTGGCAGATAAATTACCCCCAGAGTATCGGGATTTTGTGGACGTGTTTGATGAGAAGGAAGCAGACAATTTCCCACCGAAGCGGAGAGTTGAAGTGAAAATAGAGCTAGTCCCAGGAGCAGAGCTTCCCAAGGCAAAAATATACCCGATGTCAGCTAGGGAAAAGGAGGAACTGAGAAAATACATTGATAAAAACCTAGCGAGGGGTTTCATAGAGCCTTCAAATTCCCCTTTAGGGGCGCCTGTGTTGTTCAGGCGGAAAAAGGACCAAACGCTGAGGCTCTGCATTGACTACAGGGGCCTAAATGCAATCAGTACTGTAAATAAATACCCCCTACCCTTAGTGAAGGACTTGATCGCCCAGTTATCGGAAGGACAGATATTCACTAAATTGGACTTAATTGAGGCCTACCATAAATTGCAGATCAAACCAGAGGACAGGTGGAAGACGGCCTTCTCCTGCGCATTCGGATTATTCAATTATCGTGTGCTCCCCTTCGGTTTGTGCGGGGGAGGGGCCGCGTTCATGCAATTAATCAACGAAGTATTGCATCCATTGTTGTACAAGGGAGTCTTTATTTTTTTAGATGACATATTGATAATGTCTCGGACTAAGGAGCAACACGTAGAACTAGTCAGGGAAGTCCTACAAAAGTTGAGGGAAGCGAAACTGTATGCGAAGCTTGCCAAGTGCGAGTTCAATAAAGACCAGATAGACTTTCTGGGGTATAGGATTTCCTCCCAGGGAGTGGCGATGGACCCTGCGAAGGTGGAAGACGTGAGGGGGTGGGAAGCCCCCAAAACACGGAAGCAGCTGCAATCCTTCCTAGGGTTCGCAAACTTCTATAGAACATTTATCAAGGACTTTGCGCGCCTCACTTTGCCATTAACGGATTTGTTAAAAACTAAAGGCAGGGGAGAAACAGCCAAAGTGAAGGCCCCAGGGGCCAAACTGACATGGACAATAGAATGCCAGGAAGCTTTCGAAGCCCTTAAAAAGCGTTTTACTGAGGAACCTGTCCTACAGCACCCTGATATGTCTAAGGCCTTTGTATTACATTGCGATGCGTCAGACCGGGCATATGGGGCAGTTCTGCTGCAGAAAGACGAGGGGGGGAACCTGAAGCCATGTGGCTATCTGTCAAAAAAGTTTAGCGATACAGAAAAAAACTGGCCGATTTGGGAGAGAGAAGCCTTAGCGATTCTAAAAGCACTAGAGTGCTGGAGACACTTTCTGGAAGGAAGTGGAACACCGTTTGAGGTGTGGACTGATCATAGAAATTTACAGTATCTAAGATCCCCTCGTAAACTATCAGCGAAGCAAATTAGATGGGCCCAATATTTCAGCCGTTTTGATTTCAGACTCAGATTCTTCCAGGGGAAACATAACATACTCGCTGACGCTCTCTCTCGGATGCCTCAGCACGGGGGAGGAATTCAGGAATCTGAAGGGAGCCTGTTCCTAGATAAGCAATGGGGCCTGGCAGTACTAACTCGAGCACAAGCGGCCAAAGAAAACAAACGTACTGCCATTTCCACGGGGGGAGGAGAAATATGGGAGGAAGAGTTGAAACGAGCGTATGGAATGGACAAATGGTTACAAACTAACAAAGAAAAGGGAGAATTGTGTGGGGATTTGGTGTTTGTAAATAAGAAATTGTATATTCCTGAATGTTTAAGACGAGAAATGTTAAGGAAGTGCCACGATAACAAGGGTGCGGGTCATCTAGGCCCCACCAGGACTATTAAACTGTTGGCCAAACAATGCTGGTGGCCCGGAATGAGGAAAGACGCCAGGGGGTACGTCACGCAGTGTGAATTATGTGCAGAGGGAAAAACACCACCGGGGAAGCCCCAGGGGCTATTGCAGAAGGTGGTGGAGCCCATGAGGCCATGGGAATGCGTGGCCATGGATTTTGTAGGCGAACTACCCCCCAGCAGAGGCCACAGATACATTTGGACAATATTGGACCTATTCTCAAAACAGGCACACTTTGTGGCCCTGCCAAAACTCCCCTCGGCTGAAAAGCTTGCTGATTTGTATGTGAAGCATGTATATCGCCTACATGGGTGTCCCGACAAAATAATTAGCGACCGGGGAGTCCAATTCACTGCAAAATTTTGGGGGAAATTCTTACAGCTGTTAGGAGCAGAAAGGAACCTGAGCTCGGCTTTTCATCCCGCAACCAACGGGGGAGTCGAACGCACCCAACAAACACTGTGCCAATTCTTGAGGATGTACACCAATTATAGACAGGATGATTGGGCGGACCTTCTTCCGTTTGCTGAGATGGCTTTTAACGGGGCCGTACATTCGGCCACAGGTCGTGCCCCATTCGAAATAGTATACGGACAGGAGGTGGCACCTTTCCCCAGGCTACCCGAGTGGAAGGAAGGAGAGGGCCAGACCGACAAGGAATGGCCGGCCAAAATTAAGCAAGGGTGGCAGACCGTGGTGGAGGCATTGCGGGAAACACAAAAGAAGTACAAGCTCTTTGCAGATCGTAGGCGCCGAGAGGGGGACAAATTGGGCGAAGGGGATCTGGTTTGGCTGAGCACAAAAAACCTGAAATTGGGGTTCCCATCTAAAAAATTGGCTCCACGCTATATAGGGCCGTTCAGGGTAGCAAAAAGAATAAACGAAGTGACCTATGAGCTGAGGCTACCCAAGGACCTAGGAAAGGTACACCCGGTATTCCATTGCAGCCTGTTAAAAAAGTATAAAGGAACTCTGGACAGCGGAGAAGAATAGTTGTGTTTAATCTTTTCCTTCCAGGACGAAGGGGAGGAGGATGCCATGTCAGAACCCTGCTACTAGAGCCTGTATGTGGCTCTGAGTTTCAGGGTCACTGACATTGATAAGACACCTGCGGCTCAGGACTCGGAGAAGAAACGGCTGCTGGACTTGGCGGGGAATTTGCGCGGGGTTTTACTGAGCGGGAAGAGACTTTTCAAATGAGGGGGAGGGTATATAAAGGATGGTTGGCCGGAGCCTCCCATTCTTGGCTTTTTTGATGTTCATGTTTCCTACAGTAAAAGTTTCTGGTGATATCACAGAGAGTCTCGTGTGTTCATTCAGGAGCGGCTGTGGTGAGCTGACAGACAACACTGGCTCTTCGGCTTAGAAATGGAGATGAACACTAACCCCCAGAGTCAGACATGACTGGACTTAACGTCAGGGGAAACCTTTACCTTAAGCAAAGTTTACAAGCAAATGTGACAATATTTCAGCAAACCATATGGATGATTTTAGATTTTAAAGAATTTCAGATTTTGGAATTGCAAATAAGGAATTCTCAGCTTCTACTATTAGAGAAGGTGAAGGCAGTCGGGTGGTATTTTTCTAGCAAGTTCTACATTTTTCCCCATATTGATCATCACAAAGGCCAAAACTATTTCAGCTTCACTGTGAAATAGCAGCATCTCACTGGGAAGGTCTTCCCTCAAAACTACTTCATATCTCTGCACTAAGTTCACTATGTTACACCAATGTTATATATCATATAAAGCGGAGGTGTCAAACTTGTGGCTTTCCAGATGTTTGGCCTCCAATTTCCAGAAGCCTTAGCCAGCTTGTCCAAAGGCTGGGAATTCTGGGAGCTAAGTCCAAATCACTTGGAGGGCCACAAGTTTGACAACACTGTTGTAGAGAATAGACAATGTGAAATGTGAACCAACAGACTTTAGGTGCATCTACACTGTGGAGAATAAATGCAGTTTGAGGCCCCTTCCATGCAGCTGAATAACATCCCACATTTTCTGCTTTGAACTGCTTTGAACAATCTCTGAGGATGCCTCCCATAGATGTGGGCAAAACGTCAGGAGAGAATACTTTTAGAACATGGCCATACTGGAACATGGAACATGGAAAACACACAACAAACCTACAGAATCTATCTTGTTCGTAACCTGTACTGTATCTTAATTCTTATCAAAAAAAGGAACCATCCCCTTCTCTGAATTGAGTGGCAAAAGGAAAGAGCGTTGTCCATCCAGGGGAAACCAAAGAAAGCACAGGCCTCCTTTACTCTTTCCACTGTGGAGTGACTTCCGCCCTTTTTAAGACGGCACTAGTGCTTTCCCCTCTCCTTGGAATGCCTCCTGACTTATGCACAGGTCACTTCAAAATTGATAATTTTGGCCCCAAAACCTACTCTTGATTTATACATTAGTTCATAGAGTAGTTCTACAGAGTTGAAACACCCTTTGGAGAACATGCTAAAGAGATACACCACACAACTACGTGAAAGGTACATATCTTTCCATGGAGAACTCATATGTCTGCTTTTCACATATTATATTCTTGAGAAAGCTGCTGGAAAAAATGGCAAATAATGTGTGGCCTTCATACTGGGAACCGCTGTGGCACCACGGAATAAGTACAAATGATTAAATATCTCGTGTCAGTGCTGTTATTTCAGTGCTCTGAAATCATGCTAAAATATATGTTTTTATGTTTCAATATTTTTGCAATTACAGGTTGCTCTAGCCAGCAAGTGTCAACATTTGCACTGCTGCCACATATTATACAAGGTACTATATGCCTCCTTGCATTTAAACCTTTGTAATAAGGGGAAAAACTGGTTTTATAGGTTAATTGTATTTTGTTGAACAATTGGATATGATGTTCAAGCATAATTGGGAGACAGCGACAGCTGCCCTGATCCTTCGAAAAATATCCCAGGTCACTGCTTTGAAGTTTATTCTACATGTCAGTACCAACAAGCTCACTCAGCGGATAAAACACAGATAAAAGCCAGAATTGCTGCAACCCAGGGAGATATATGTTGTAGGAAACAGAAGTACTGAAATCTTTGTTGCCATGACAACAAACCCCTAATTCCATTTCCAAGGGGAAACCATTTTCTAAATGGGGAAAATCCTGCATCTCCAAGCAAAAATAACATCTATGCATTTGGTGGGATCAACAGACTTCAGAAACAGAAACTAAAGCCACCTCTAGACATTTATGTTTAAAAGCAAGTTATTTTTCTCTTTTGTTTGCAATTACACAATATGTGATGTATAAATGAAACATAGAATTATGGCATATATGTCCTAGACCTATATATCAGGAAATCTGTTCAGTTGATGGGACTATATCTTAGCTTGATCAATTTTAAATTTTCAGGTGGGCACCAAAACCAAAATTAGAAGGTGTAAAAATGTGTTCTTGTGAAAGGTTTTTTTCCTGCTGCATGGTTGTTCTGTACACACAACCTTTGAGATAAAGTTTCTTGTTTGACAGAGCAATGTATGTATGACAAGAGCAGGGGTCCTTTCATACAACACAAGTATAACTCTACAATTCTATTTTAACTGTCATGGATTAATCCTCTTGTGATTTGCAGTTTAGAAAAAGCCATTTAGAATTTTCAGCTAGAGAGCTCTAGTGCCTCCCCAAACTACAAACTCTGGGTTTAATAGGAGGAAACCATGGCAGTTAAAGTACTTATAGTGGTATAATGTGAATGGACTGCAGTGTGCATGTTTTATACCTTGGGTTCTTCTGTTTGGATAGAGTATTGGAAGATCACATTTTAATCCCCACTGGATAACTTTAAGCCAGTAACTTTCTCTCTCAGCCTGACTTACTTCACTGGAAGTACACTATAGAATTAATGCAGTACAACACCACTTTAACTGCCATGGCTCAATGCTATGGAATAATGGGAGTTGTAGATTTATAAGGTCCTTTGTTTTCTATGCTAAAGACTGCTGGTGTCCTGTCAAACTACAATTGCCAGGATTCTATGACATTAAACCATGACAGATAAAGTGGTGCCAAACTGCATTAATTCTACAGTATAGATCAGGCATGGGCAAACGTTGGCCCTCCAGGTGTTTTGAATTGATAGGCTGCTAATAATTGTGGGAGTTGGAGTGCAAAACACCTGGATGGCCAAAGTTTGCCCATGCCTGGTATAGATGCACCAGAGTTGTGAGAATAAAGTGGAAAGAAAGAGAGCTGACTGAGAATACAAATGTTTGGTAAAGTTATTCTTTGGACCACATCTCCCAGAATCCCGTGGCCACACTAGCTGGAGAATCTGGGCATTGTAGTCCAAAAAATAGCTCTACTTAACTGTGTGGGAAAGGTCAATTCTAGAGATGTAGAGGTCAGAGCTGAAAATAGAAAGGGAGGGAGAAGATGTGAGAGAATCACAAAGGTGAAGATTAAAACCTCAACCGATAAGACATATATAAAAATTATTCTTATTTTAACTAAACCAAATGGAAGTACAGGAAAATAGTTCTAAAAAAGAGAGATTATCAAAGTCCAGTTATTTTTTCTACTACAACATCAGATAATTATTACTTGATAGATATATTAATTTGCTCAGCAGACATCCTTTAAATGAATCTCCTTCCCTTTATTGTACTGTCTGCAGTCCTGGTCAAAGTTTCTAAAATTCCCAAACACAGGCAGTTCACAAGGTACAAACAAGATGGGTTCTTTAGGTTGGTTCTTAAGTTAAATTTGTATGTAAGTCGGAACAGGTACATTGTTTAAGTGTAAGTCCCGCCAAAAATATATATTTCTTAGCTTTGGATCACATAGGGAAGAATTAACACCCCTGTGGTGTTTGTTTTACTGTCCTTGCCCGTTCAGAAGATTTAACCTCATTTTCTGTCCCTGTGATAATTGGACTTTGAAAAATATGTCTTGTTGTGGAAACAAAGATTGGTGATAAAACTTCAGTGGAGACACTTTTTCACTCTTCCAGAAGTGAATTTCCTTTCCAAGAGGTAGATTTCTCTCACTTCCCATTGTCTCACACCCATTTGTAACTATGAGTCATTTGTAAGTCAGATGTTTGTATCTTGGACTGCCTATAAATATAAGGCTATACTGTTGCTGTTGTGTGACTTCAAATTGATTCTGACTCATGGTAACCCTATCTTGGAAAGATTTATTCAGTGGAGGTTTGTCATTGCCTTCTTCTAAGAGCCCTTCTAGACAGGCACTTAATCAGGAGTAAGAAAGTAAGATTAAAATCTCTGGTACCTAAGGAGAGTCCTCACATAAAGCCATTAGTCCTGGGAAATGGTTTCATGGCATCCAGAAAAGTTTGGATATTGCAGATTGAAAGGAACTACAAAGGTACATCCGCTGGAAGATTTATTTTACTTTTTTCTTCTTATTGACTTTCCGAGATGCACTGCACCTTATAAGCCCTGGTAAAGACATAACAAAGTGCACCTGTCATCGTCTCACCTCACCCACCTGGTGCCTTTAAATACACCCTCTGGAACCCCATTTTCCTTTGGGTCCACTTGCCTGCCATGCTGGTGCCCACTGTGCAAATTTAATTTCAGAAATATGAGAGCAAAGGAATGGTTGGAGAGAGTTCCCATGGGAATTGCTTTCCTCTCGTGCTTCCATTTGGCTCCATCTGTTTACGTCCTTCACCAGCTGGTTCAGGATTATAAAATGAGTGCTGGAGCAGTCTACACTAGTGTATTGCAAGGTTTTCTCAAGTTTTTTTTTTAGTGCAGGGATAAAAAGTGCTCTGTAGCAGCACTTTTTTCATCCCATTATGGATTTTAAATGAACCTTTTTATGCCATCCCACAATCCAGCATGCAGTTTCAGTGCATGTCATCTAGCCAACCACCTTTTTATCCCACTTTCTTCTGGAATTTAAGGCTGTGTAGAAATGGCTTAAGGCTGAGAGGTATCAAAGGCACCCAGCAGGTTTCCAAGGTTGAATGGGGATTTGACACAGGGATTTTTCTCCCAGTGTCCAAGTTCAATACTCAAGCTACTACATTACAAACTACATCTGTCTATTCTGTCAGTTCCAATGCTACTCATGATGAATAATATATATCATCCTGGGCACTTTGTTACTTACATTTGCCTTTATGATACTTGAAAGTAACTTCTACAAGGACTAATTTGAAGGTGATCTAGCTAATTGCAAGTAATTGGCTGATGGAATTGGATGTGTTGTACAGAACCAGGCAAAATGTAATTTGAGGACAATGATGGTAGGTGGGAATGGTAATAAAGTATGCAACTGAGGACATCTACTGACAAGTGGAGAGAATTTTTTTCATTACCAGAGAAAGGATGAGTAAAGAAACACATTTTTTTTCTGGGTGTTAATTTTTCTGCTTATGTAAATTATGAGAGGTTTCTCCCGTAGAGCTGTATTAGTGCTTAAATTAGTATTTTGGTGAATCATTTCAGTTACATTATTTTACATTCCTTTTTGTTTCCTCTTGGAAATATTGTGGAAAAATAAAGATTTACATTATAGGCTGACATTTTTAAAACCTACTGTAAGACTTTAGACTTTGGGGGACTGAAGAACTCTACAGACGACAATATTTTATTTTATTATCAGTATCACATAAAGCTGAATTCCAGGATATGAGTGTCCTTGCTATCTATCCATACATGCAAGGAAACAAGTGTACCCATTTCTTCGTGCCAGCTACTGCACCATTTCTGCCTATAGACACATAGATCAGGGCCGTAGCCAGAAAAAAATTTCGGGAGGGGTTTTGAAAATTTCGGGGGGGGGGGGTTTGAAACCCTAGCACATACCCCTCCCCGCTACAAACCTGTCAATATCTGCTTGAGATAGTGCCTGGAGGGACTCTTAATGTTCTGCATCTCATAGACTTAGCATGGGGATTTGGTTAACCAGTTAAAATTCATGAGTAAACAAGATTTTTTTTATAACTTGAAAAATTTCGGGGGGGGGGGGGTTGAACCCCTAACCCCCCCCCCCTCGCTACAGGCCTGACATAGATGGGATATCTGAATGCAGCTTTTGCCAGTATGAATATTCAGTTAATAGATTAAATATATGACTTAGCATCTGGTGGTTTGAGGTTCCATTGATGTGCCTGCCTATGACCAGTGCTAATGGTAAGGAAGCAGTCTTCTTCCCCTTGCATCTCCTTTTTGCAACACCCCAAAACCAACTGCAGAGATCTGCGAGATGCTCTGAAGACAGTTTTCCATCAGTGCAGCTAATGGCATTGTTGTTGTTGTTGTTGTTGTTGTTGTTTATATTGTATTTATTCCAATGCTAATTGCTGAGGAAGGAAGGAGTGGAAAAAAATTCCATCACGTTAATTTGTTTTATCCAGAATGATGTTGATAATTTCTGTTTCAATGGAGTGGTGAATTCATTGTTTATGCCACAATTTAAAATAAATTTTGAAAGAGTAATCTAAGGTATTTCCAAAACAGGGTGAGCATCTTAGGATGCATCTACATCAGACACGGGCGAATTAAGGCCAGGAGGCCGGAAGCGGCTCCCTGGGCGCTTACCTCAGGCCCTCTTCATTTTCCTTGTGCTCTTGGTATGAGGACCTGGTGACCTGCTGCGTCCTTATGCCAAAAAGCATTCTGGAGCTCTCTCAGGCACCAGGTGTCTTACTCTCCTCCCAACATAATGCCTAGAGGACAGCCAGAGGGTTGGGAGAGGAGGATGAGTAGGAGGATCAAGGCAGCTGACGTGTGTCTCACCTTTCTCTCGGCATAAGAATGGAGTAGGCAGCCCCTTCCTTATGTCAGGAGGACAACTCTGAGGATGACCCTTGCCCTGCCCTCTTCTGGGCCCACTCCATCCAGCATATGCCCGGCCATCCTCCCTCCTGGCCCAGCTTTTCCAACTAGGCCCACAATGTGGCCCCAAGGCAAAAAAGTTTGCCCATGTCTGATCTACACTGTAGAATTGAAGCAGTTTGAAACCATGTTAACTACCATAGCTCAATTCTATGGAATCATGGGAGCTGTAGTTTTACAAGACCTTTAGCCTTCTCTGTCAAAGAGTACTAGTGAATCACCAAACAACAAATCCCAAAATTCCATAGCATTCAGCCATGACAGTCAAAGTGGTGAAAACTGCATTAATTCTGCAAGGAAGATGTAGTCTGAGATAGCATCTATAAAGTTTAGACTAGGACCTGGAGAAGAGTCACTTCTCTGCTTACATGGAGCTGCCATTTATGATAATTTTCATCCACATATAATGAACTGCACACACATAGATAGGCAGGGATAAAACATTAAGACAGCTGGATGGTCTCCCTCCTCTTTTTGTATTTATGCATACGAGGAGAGATGCTTGATCTGGCTCATTGACTTAAGTGGCATACCATATTAATATGCAGACTTCAATTTTTTTAAAAAAAATTAACCACTATATGTCAAGCTCTTGTAAACGTAATATAAATTGTTTTACTTCCTAATTTTTCCTCCAGATAAAAATTACTCCACACTTTTTTTCCTCTTTGAGTATAACTCTAGCCTGCCTGAGTAATTATTTGAAATGCAAATAGATGCATTGCTTTCTAAGCATCATGTACAGATTGCTTTGCTCTCATGATTTATATTTCTTACTACAGAGAATTAATTTCAAAATGATCAGTGGGCTTTAAATTTTGGGATTCTATCCTGAATCCAGATATGTATCATATAATACAGGGAACCTGTAGTATGCTAAAGCATTTTGAAGAGGAGATAAACTCACCATTTTTGCTATTGTAATCAACTCCCAATGAAACTGTGGCCAGTTAAAACTGTTTCCTTAGGCTTTAGGATATTAAAGTACTTTCATAAATGTTTCCCTTTTCTGCTTTCATTACTTCGAGAAATTGGAATGTACTTTGTCATGAAAATGACTTTAGAAGAACTTAAAATGAGAGAAGACAACTTTCCAAAACTTGGTTGATTGGACTCTGTGTGTCAAGAAGGTCAACAGCTCTGCTTTGCCATTCTGTTGTAATGGCCCTTAGCAAATATGGAAACTGGTATTTGGATTCATCACTAATGGGCATCTTCACTAAAGAGAAAGTTTTATTGAAGTGAAATGCATGCTTCACAGAGAAGGAGACAATGAGTTCTTCTCCTCTAGCTGTATAACTAATAGGAGATAAAGAAAAAGATGACAGGAAATGAAGTAAATCATGAGAATCGCAGTCTCTGAGACAAGGAAGCACCTTATTTGCTTTAGTTTGAACAAAGGCAGGGAACTTAATTAAATATCCTGCATTATGTGACATGATCAATTTTATCTTTACATACAGAGAACTCATCAGAGAACTAATCAGTCCACCCATATTGTCACCCTCCCATTCCTCCCTTATTTTCCAGATTCAGTGCCTGAAAGGGTGATTATGTATATTGGAACCTCGACTTAAGCATCCCAACTTAAGAGCATTTTGAGTGAAGAGTTGTCCATTGGCTCTGAGTTCGCTTACGTTTAGCATTTTGAGTTAAGAGCTAGAGCCAGAGGGAGTGCTAGCACCAAAGTACAAGGCTTTAGGGCTTTAAGGGAGCAGCCTCTGTGCCTCATTCTGGGACCATTCATGTATTAGGATTTTAATGTAATCTGGTACTAT
Organism: Anolis carolinensis; assembly: GCF_035594765.1. Lineage (NCBI taxonomy): Eukaryota > Metazoa > Chordata > Lepidosauria > Squamata > Anolidae > Anolis > Anolis carolinensis. Next base: position 275,305,211 of record NC_085842.1, read on the forward strand.
TATTTTTCTTACTGAAAATAAATAAATATTGGGCTTTCGGCCAAAGCATATCATAGAATTGCTCTGGAAGATCTAGAAAATACCTTCTGGCAGAACTTCCAAATATTCCACCAATCAGAATTGAATATTACATTCTTTTCCCCTTCCCCACAGCTATTGACTCCATATAAGCAACACATCAAAACATCATTTTCAAATACCAACCCATGACATCACAGTGTAGACAGATGATTTAAAATAACACACATTGGGAAAACAAACATGAAACAATAATTAGAGGGATACAAATAATAAATAAAAGCAAAATATTTTGCCTCCCTTTGTTTATGAGGACACCATGTGGATCTGTATTGTTATTTTGGAGATGCCTCATTCTTGACTTAATTAACCTAATAATCAGATGTAATGGGAATAATGATTACTGAAACTATAAGTGATATATAAGTTCAACCAGGGAGGAAAACTAATAGCAATTAAATGTATTCATTTTTTCACCTCAAACCAATACAGTATAATGGAATAATGTTTATTTTCTTTCAGAATAAGAATTACATAGGCAATGTAATAGTAAAAATATGTGTGCTTTGTAAGTTAAGTAATGTGTTTAATGGATAATCAAAATTGCGTGCATGCACACACAATGAATTGGAGAAATATGTTTTTGCGAAATGAATCATACAGAGAAAACAATTACTCAGGTGCCAAAAAATGTCTGGAGGCAAATAGGGGATACGTTTCACAATGTAAAATACATGCAGATACCTAAAACATTCAAAGTCAAATACATATCTGTATTAGTCTGCTTTAGCATTAAAGAACATGCAGAAATTCATAAAAGTTAATGCTAGAAATGTCTTTCCTCCAATCAGTCTCAAAAGTGTAACTGGATTAATTTATATATTTTATACATAAACAAATTAACAAACTTAAAAAGAAGAGGAAGGGAGGCTATTCAGCAACATAAATAGAGATTTAAAGAAAGAAACTACACTCATATGACAATTAACAATGACCCAGATCAAAGCTCACCACAATTTTTGTTGGTTTTGTCTGCCTTCGTAGAAGGGACACTCAACCTGTATACCAAAATTTAAAATGTATTATGTTGTTGATGTTGTGTGCCTTAAAGTTGTTTCTGACCTATAGCAACACTAAGGCAAAACTGCTGTAGGGATTTCTTGGCAAGATTTGTTCAGAAGCAGTTTACCATTGTCATTCTCTGAGGCTGAGAGTGTAAGTCACCCAAAGTCATTGAGTGAGCTTCATGGCAGCAGAATGCCTTTAGAAAACACCAAGGGACAAGTTACTCCAAAAGCAAAGAGAGTATGGATTACCCTGAGAGAAGCAAACAATGTGATGAAGAAGGAGCAGGAAAGAGCTAGCTGCCACCTGAAGAAGTCACTAAAGGGTTGCCATGGACACCTAAATCAGCTCAGTTTGGTAAGTATCTGAAGGACAAAAAAAACTAATGGTTTGTGCTTCAGCATAATGAAAAATAATTCTGCATCTTTTATCAAGATGCCTAAAAAACACCCCACCCCTCCGGGACAAGTTCCCCCAAAAGCAAAGAAAATGAAACTGCTGTGAACATGTGAAACAACCGGACAATGACTTAAAAATGAGCAGGAAAGAGTCAGTTCTTCAAGGGTGGCAGACATCTGGGAATAGCGTGAGGCCCTTGGTTTCCAGCTAATGGGAATTTAATGCTGGACAGATCTGGGGCTGATGGAAATTGCACTCTGCCAGATTTGGGAGTAATGAGAATTAAAGCTGGCCAGATTTGGACCTGATGACAGTAGCAGCCTGACTACGTCTTGGGATGATCAGAGTTGCATCCCATTGGCTCTATGATATTATAAACAGTTAGGCATTTTCTAATGCAGCCATTCATAAAATCCAAAACCAAACCATGACTATTTCCAATAACTAGCATTACAAAATACTTTACCCAGGCAATGCTGGGTACATATGTTAGTAACTAATTCTTGCATCTTCAAGATTTCTGAGATTCTTTTCTGAAAAGCATCAACCACATATGTATATAAGAAGGATGCTGGGGACGGAGAAGCATCTACTACACACAGGGTTAGCCACAGTTCATGAAATGCTCCAACATCTTCAGTGATGTTTCACTAGATCCACAATTTTACCTGTCAAATAAGATATACAGAAGCAGGCCTTGCAAAACTGTTTTCCAATTGGTTACAGGTAATCAGACAAACCAAAAAATTAGCGTCTGCTCCAATGTAATTTCAGTGCAAAAGATGTAAAAGACCCATAAATGTTTTTAAAGTGCATACATATATATCTGTGTAAACAGACCATACATGTATAAAAAGAGGGAGATAATAATAATAATAAACCTTATTTTTATCCCGTCCCATCTCCCCGAGGGGACTCGGAGCAGCTCACAACAGCATGCACAATATTTTATTTTATGTAAACAAGGAGACAGATCTCTGGGCACAGAACTCACAACCTAACATTCCACCAAATGGAGACAATAGTGACAATGGAAAGATGAAGATGTACACGATAAGAGGCAGGGAGGAAGTCACTTGCCATTTTACCATTATCCAACACCATGAAGTTGTGTGCTCCAGAGCAATGTGAAACTGGCAAAATGATTGCTTCCTATCCACTCACCTCTAGATGAGTTGAAGCTTAAGAAAGAGAGGGCCTGAGAGGGGGCAGGTCAAATGTCGACAAGGCCTCCTAGGCTGCTAAACCTAGTCACACTGGAAGCTGCTCTGGTCTCTCAACTCGACCGTCGTGAGAAAACACAAAAACATATTTCCGATTGTATATTATTCTCCACAATTGAACAAAGGTAGGACAGGAAACACGATGGGTATAATTTAGAATCCTATGTGTGTAGAGGGCTCCTGTTTTATTCTGTGACAACCAAGATTTTATATTTCATAAATGGAAGTGGAAACCTGTGCAGAGCATCAATGCCTTGGTTACACAATAATTATGAATTGAACTTATTTATTAACTTATCTTCTGATCTAGCAAAATATCAGTGCAATGGGTAAGCAAAGAAATTATTCCCAAGCATTAAAAAAAATGGTGGTGGAAAGAGGGAATCAGCCTACCTAGCTCTCAATCAATTAGTCATTCCAGGAAACATTTTCTTCCCCAAAGGCTTGCAAATATGTGGCTAGTGTAACATAATCTATCTTGTCTAGTTCTGCCCACAACTGTGCCTTTGAGATCTTTCAAAAATCCTACATAAACAACTGGCAACACATCAACTATTCTGAAGTATTAAAACTGAAAACACACAAGTCCATGCACCTGCTGAGATCAACCATTTAAATATTTATATTATTTTACATGAGTTGATAGTTCATATGAAGCCATCCCAGTGAAACTGAGCTGGTAGCAACATAGAGATTTATCTAATTACTTCTTAATTGTAACTGTTGTAAAATTAATAACCCTTATATTTTGATCCTAAAACCCAGCACCTGCAACACAGTTATTTGCTGTGGAGAGGGGCTAATTTTCTAGATGAGTGTAGGCTTCTGCTTTGCAAATCATTAGCAATGCTGTTTGTTTAAAAGCCTCAGGCAAATTAGAAAGAAAAAAACATTTATTTAAGAAAGACAATATAATCTGCAATACTACATTGATTAGCATGACAAAATATGCTCGGAAATACAATCAGAAATGCAGGTGTTTTCCTATTCATATGCATTCAACAGTCTGGCAGAAATTATTGAAGATACATGAATACCCCAACTGACAGGAAAACTGTCCCAGCTCGTAGAAATAACTGTTTCCTTTATAAGAACATGTCCTTAATAAGAATGGGAAAGAGGTTGTGCTTGTTTAGCTGGAACTACTTTTTGTAAGACCCATTTGTCAACAGTAGAGACAAGTATGTCGTATTTACATTGCCACATAAAGTTGCGAGAATCATACCAATTTGCTATACAGTACGTCTTGGGCAATAGCATGTTTGTGGGAAGCCCAGCTAAAATGGCTTGCTACCTAAACTGAGTGACCAGTGCAATGAAGTGGCTTTAGAATATACTGTACTATATTTAATGTTTTGCTGTTAAATACACATGCCTTTAGTCAACTATCCATAATGGAGATGGAAGAAAGATCTCTACAAGATCTTAATCACAGCTCTCTTCTAGCTTTGATATGCAACCCAAACAAAAATGCATAAGTGTACATCTCTTTAAGAGACTCATATAGATAATACCTTAAATAATCTGCAGTACATATTTACAGATAGAACAAAAAGAAGCATCATGCAGTGTCTTGGAGAAATATCCATACACTCTGGATTTTTCCACTTTTTCTTGTATTCCCATCTTTAACTGAATTTTTTTTAAATTAGTATAGTTACTACGTGATGTACATAAGATACACTGGGCTCACTATATTCATGGGGATTCAGTTCTGGGCCATACTGGCAATATGAACGTACATACTTCGGCATGCCCACATTCATGTCGCTGACATTTTCTAATATGGGGTGTGATATGTAGTCACTCGAAATTTCAAATATGAGCCCCGTAAATACAGAGAGCTTACTCTACGCCATGAAGGCACCAAACATTTCTATTGTTTCAGTAAATTTCAGTAAGCTTGGATTTGTTGATTGCTTAAATTACTAATAGTTACATTTTTACCAGGGTTATGCAGGGATAGCAAGGGAAAGGAGACTATGAGGAGAGGCTTAAAGAACTGGGCATGTTTAGCCTGCAGAAGAGAAGGCTGAGAGGAGACATGATAGCCATGTACAAATATGTGAGGGGAAGCCATAGGGAGGAGGGAGCAAGCTTGTTTTCTGCTGCCCTGCAGACTAGGACACGGAACAATGGCTTCAAACTACAGGAAAGGAGATTCCACCTGAACATCAGGAAGAACTTCCTCACTGTGAGGGCTGTTCGGCAGTGGAACTCTCTCCCCCAGACTGTGGTGGAGGCTCCTTCTTTGGAGGCTTTTAAACAGAGGCTGGATGGCCATCTGTCGGGGGTGCTTTGAATGAGATTTCCTGCTTCTTGGCAGGGGGTTGGACTAGATGGCCCATGAGGTCTCTTCCAACTCTACTATTCTATGATTCTATGATTCTATGAGAGAAAATCTGCCAGTTCAAAGCATCCAATTTTTGCTTTCCATATAGAAAGGAAGGAAAAACTGGATGCTTTGAACTTGCAGATTTTGTTTTTTGTTTTGTTTTCCTTCCTTTCTATATGGGAAGCAAAAACTAGAGAGCGCACAATAACATCCATCAAGAAAAAAAGCCAGACACATGATGAGGCCCTCAATTGTTTGATGTTTTATTAATTTTAAAAAGTCCAATTTTTGACCCATTTATATTCTCAAAGGCCTTGTCTAGAGGCTATAAAATCATGAAAAGAGACAAACTGTCATTACATATAAAACCATATTACAATGAATGATGGTATGACATTTGTACAGTACCTATGCATACCTACCATATTTCACTACATAATAGTTGCACTTTCCCCCTTTTTTGTGTTTAAATATATATGTGGGAAAGCCAATGTGACGGCGTGAGTGGCGCCATTTATATGTCAAACTATAAGTTTCAAGATTTGAATTGCTGTATCATGCCTGATTTTGCCCTTACCCTGTAAATGTAGTTGGATTGGTTTTTTATATCTGTCAATCAATGTTGTTTGTACCTGTTATATTGCTCACTCAGCAAAACTATTTGGCTCCACCTCTTCCTGGAGTAGGACTGTGTTTCCTCCTTTTCATTCCATCAGCAAGTTCTCTTATCGGATGGACGTGAAAGAGAGGCTTGGCTCAAAAGCCCTTCAAAAGTTACCTCTCAGCACCAATTCTGAGGTTCTTACCCTTGGGACTCACACTTCATGTTCAGGGCCAACCTGAACAACGTTGAGGAGTCTCAAGCGCCTTCACATCAGTCCTTTGGCAACAGAGGAAGACTCTTGTCTTCAGATATAGGTCATTGGACTGAGGCTGAGTTTGCTCCGGCATTCACAGCCAGAGAAAGAGGGATCTGGACAAGCTTCATGGACTTAAACAACCAAAGACTGTAATGTATATTTTCTTTTACCCCCTTTGTGAAGAATAAACCCAGTTTTTGAGTTATCTACAGTGTTTTGGTCCTTGGGAGTTCCAGTTTCTCTAAAGGAGGGCAAGAAGCAATCCCCTGGGGAAAGATGTCACGTCCATGCCTCTTTCACTAAGAGTTTACAGCCCCAGGCGCGACGGCACAGCCAACCAGATCCCGCAAGAAACACATAAGGGAAAAGCTTGTGTGGTGTGCAGGCCCAGAAAGCATGTGCACCTGCCAGTGCCTACAGCAGACCATCTCCTCTAGAGTAAGAAACAGAACTACCTCTTTTGAAGAATTCTCTCATCCCCTTTCTACTACTAAAGTATGTTGCATTACAGTATGATTCCTAAAGCCACCTCTTGTTTGTTCCTTCATTACAAAGCTGTTCCCATATGTGTTTGAGTGATCTGGTTGGCTTTCCCACATGTCTTTAAACACTTGCATTGAATAATAGAGGTAACAAAACTGCTATTGCAAATGGTGACGTGTGCCTCTGTTGCTTAATATCATTTATAAATCCTGAAACTGTACATGAAATAGACACAATGGCCATAGTGATGCCATCCTACGGGTGTGGTTACAGCCATCAAACAGTTGCTTGATGTGTGTTTTTGTTCTTTCAAATTGCTACTAACTCAAATATTGCTAATGTTTCTACTTCTTTTAAAGGAAATAGGGGGTTTTCCTGACAACCTGCCATGTATTGGACTATGTACCAATGCTTAGGTTTTTTTTAACCCCCCCCCCCCCTCCCCAAACTACCAGTAGCATGATTGAAGGCAATAAACAGAGACAGTTGTCCTGTGGTCTATCTTGATGGTTTTGGTTATGATTTTGTTTGGTTTTAAACATTCAGAACAGTTGCTTTTTACAGCCCTTGAAACATTACTTGCTGTAAATGCAATAGTGGAGAATAAATCTGATAGATCTGCTGTCAATTCACAGATAATTGTTGACATCTCTGTGTTTTCTATTGGTTGAGAATGGGTTGAGGTTGGAAATGGGCTGATCTCTCCTTGTCCTTTTTTAACCTTTAGGTTTTTAAAAAATGAGTTATTTAAAAAAAAATTACTAATATTTTGAAATCCATATAAACTAAAACAAAAATGTATAAAACACAACAAGGAAAGTGGTTTAAAATGAAAAAGATACAAAAGAAAGAAATGGGAGGGAAAGACAAAAGTAACTTTCAATCTTTTCGACAGCAGTTTTAACTTCTATTAATCTATAAAGCCTTCAATGTTTACCCAATAAATCATTGGTCTCTTTTCTAAAGTACAAATTTTAGTAATTTAATTTTTAAAACTAATAATATAATCCAAAAGCCATGTGCAGGCAATCCCTAAGTCACAAACATCTGACTTACAAATGACTCATAGTTAAGAATGGGGGTGAAACAACAGGAAGTGAGAGAAATATGTCCCTCCGAAGGGACATTCACTTCTGAAAGAGTTTTCATGGGGAAACGGTGTTTCCACTGAAGTTTTCTCACCAATCCTTGTTTCCACAAGTCACATTTTTCATAATCCAGTTGTCACAGGATGAGAAAGTGAGGTGAAATCATCTGAACAGGGGCACAGACAGTAAAGCAAACACCATAGAGGTGTTAACTCTTCCCTATGCTATCCAAAACTTACACACACACACACACACACACACACACACACACACACACACACACATGTATATGTATTTGGATGGAGTTACACTTTTAAAATGTACCTATTCTGACTTACTGTACTCACAAATTCAACTTAAGAACAAACCTACAGAACCTATCTTGTTTGTTACTTGGGAACTGCCTGTATTGTCCTTACACAAAGCCTAACAAATGCATATACATACTAAAAAGTGTTAGTAAACTTTGCTTAACACTCTTCAATTATTGTTCCTATCACTTTGCCTCTTAACTACAAATATTTTAAATTACTCAGTATATCTCCTGTTCTCTTTTCTGTCAATCTGTCATAACACAAGTTGTGTTTCCCACTGTCTACAAAAGAGAACTGTATTCATGTTTTTGTTATAAATCGTTTTTAGCATAATTATTTTTATTTCTTTTTTCTCCCTTCCAAAACTATTTCTGTATACACCGCACTCTGAAATGTATATCTATTTACTATTTCTTTTACATTAAGTTCACATCAATCAGTTAACATATCAAACCAGAGAGATCATTCCTTCTTTCTTAATTTTCAGCCTTCGTTTTCTTTTGAATCCTCTCAATTTCACCATGATCAGCAAACCACATGCAAGCTGGATTATAGAGCTGTTGAGCTCAATTTGTAACAATGTTCCCTAGAATTTATCCACTTATAAAAATTCATGAGAACAGTTATAATTCTCCTCCTAATAAGATACAAAAGACACTATTGCCGAATATGAACCAAAAATTTAACTGTTCAGTAAACCTACATTAAGGACTCATTGTCCTGAATTATGATAGCCTCTGCTTTGTCTGGTTCCTTAACAACAATAGAACAGTCAAGGGATAATTCTCATAAGGCTTCTTATTCACTGTCATTTATGTTTTTCAAGGACATAGGGCTATGCTTTCTAAGCTTTCTAATTTCAGAAAGGTCAACCTTTCAATGAATGTTACAGATGGATCAGGTGGGAAGCATAAACTAGTGGAGGATTCTGAAACTCACGTGGAATCTGAAGATTAAGACCCAGTACTTTCAAAGATATGATACAATTTAATATTTCTGTATTCTTGAAATAATTCCAATCTCATTTAGAACAGAACCACTTGTTTAAAATGTCTCAGCAAAGTCCTGCTTGACAAATTAACAACACTGGTATAGTCATGTCAGAGTAGTGAAACAACAAAATTCCCGCCTATGCTTTTAAACAAATTCATAACTGGGTTTCAGTATGGTTTATTGTGTGTATGTGTATGCACCTTCAGACATACACACATTAACAGGAACTCCATGAATATCATAGGTATTTCTTAGGCAACAAATACCCAAGAGATATTTTGCCAGTTCCTTCCTCTGAAATACAGCCTATAGCACATGGTATTCATTGACAGTCTTTTAAGGATTAACCAGGATTTAAACAAGTGCTGAAATCTGCAACAACCCGCAATTGTTCTCCATTCCTTGGTATGTTATAAATATAAATAACAACATTTATCTCTACTGGCAACTCTAGAAAAACTAATTTGAGGTCCAGAAAGGATGCTAATGTACCATCCTTTTGAGAGACAGTCTATTTGTATTCAAACTCTAGTTTAAACATATAAAGCAGTACTATGGAGGTTTTGATGTTTTCCATCAACAGCAAGCATCTAAACATGAGCAATCATAATTGTATGTAAACCTATGTTTGTGTTTGTTTCCCTTTTTGCAATGCATAAATGGCCACCCTATCTGTGATCAAAAGCTGGGGAAGCAGAAAGTATTTCAGGGAGTACTTGCTCCCCTTCCCTCCCAGTCATCCCCATTGTTACAAAAGAGTTTAGTTTGAGAAAGATCTTTTGCCAAAAGTCATATTATTTCATCCATTATAGGACTGGATTGAAAACTTGGCTGTTCAAGCCCAATGCTACATTAGTACTCTGCTTGAGGTAAGGCACGTTTCATTGCTTCAGCAGATTGCAAACCTGGGGTGAAATGAGATGTCTAATGGCACCTGCTGCATAAAATGGGGTGTTGCATGTGCATGTAACTAATGATAAAAGCTAACTTTTATCATTGGTTTCTCTATTTTCTAAGAAAGAAAATCTGGGAAGAAAAAACCAAAACCATAATTCGTTGTTCAAATCGTTTCCAATTTATGGTGACCCCCAAGACAAATCTATCATGGGAGTTTGCCCGCAAAGAGCAGAGTAGTTGAAGCAAACTACTTCACCTATTCAACTTGCTCTTCTGAGATGACCCCTAGTTTGAGTGTTTTTGCCAACGACCACAACAGAGTTGTAAAGTCAGTGGAGAGAGGGGAAACATGCAGACTCATTACTATAATATTGCTCCTGTGGCGGAGCTCTAGCCAGCTAATCTACATCTTATGTGCTAAACAAAATCCCATGTGCCTTAAATTAGTGGAGTAAGACCATTAACCTCTCACTTAAAAAGCACAAGTGACATACAATTATGTTGATATAGTTAAGCTTAACCTAGCAATTAAACCTTAATGACTGAGACACAGGAAACTTCCTGAGGATTAATGGCAAATGAGTAGAAAGCACCTCAGGTCAGCAATTCTTTTCAGAATGACTGGTCTTTGAGGAAGTCACTCCTTTATTGCTGTTAGTCCCTTTGGAATACATGGCTTTATTTACAGAAGGGAGGATTTTATCCCTCTTGTAACCCTCTAACCAAGACAGACACAAGATCATAAAGAGCTGAGAAAGTGGGAGAAAGGCAGCTACAACTTCTTCCATTGACTATTTATCCCAGGTCTGCTCAGATACCCTCTGCCACTTACTGGCAAGTAAAATTGGAGCCCTGCTTGCCACAGGATGTGGAAACAAAGGCAGAGTCAAGAGTGGATGGGTGCCAAAGGCTGGGGAAACATAAGGTGGAAATATCAGCATAATTTCTTATCACTGCAGGGTACAGCCCCAGGTAACATCTGACAACCACATCAGAACAACCATTTTCAAGCAAGTATATATTAACAACTGCTAGGAGGCATTTTCTAAAATAATACAACTCTCAAGTTCAAAACAAAGGTTATATACACAGCTGGTCTTTCCAAAAGGCTAGAGAAAGGGAAAAGGCAGGTTAATGGTGTTTCCTCCTCCCTTTTTAAAGACAGAAGTCAAATTACAGCCAAGTTGCTAGCAGTATCTCCATTCTGCGATTTACAATCTTCATTACTAGATGAACTGCACGTCAGTCTGTTCAGTGGGAAATATTGCAAATTGCTATGCTTTCAATGCTGTAATGCAGATGGTACACTGAAGATAACCCTTGAAGAGGGCAAACCGCCCTTGGAAGAGACCCAGTCATAAACCCTAGTAAAACCACTCAGCACAGATCCCAACGGTAATAAAGCAGAACCTACTGGAGAAGTGGAACTATCTTCAAAGCAATGCCTCCTCCCCAATATATTCAGCTGTTATTTTTACAGAACTATCTTAATTTTGTTTGACATATCCCAGTTCTGATTATTCCAATTACTAATTTGATTATTTACTTTTTTCCATAAATGGTTATAATTTAATTGAATTACATTGTTTAAATTTTGGGAATATAAATGCCTAAATATTTTAACTTCTCACTTAATTTTATCCTGGAGATGGTCTGTATTTCTTTTAACTCTTTCAAAGTCATATTTTTATGTAGAATTTCTGATTTTTGGGTGTTAATGGCCAACCCTGCTAGATTCTCAAATTTCTTCATGGTATGAATACCTTCTTTTATAGATTCCACTGGTGATCCCATTAGAACCATGGCATCATCCGCAAATAAGTTAATTTTGATTAATTCCCTTGCAATTTTAAAGCCTTTAATTTTGTCATTATTCCTGATAAAATTTGCTAAAGGTTCTATTGCCAAAGCAAATAGAATAGGGGAGAGTGGACAACCTTGTTTAGTTCCACTTTTTATCTTAATGTATATTGAAATGGTGATGGATTTTGATATTATTCTACTGGTGTTTACAATTTTTTTAAAAAAGCTGGAGAACAGTTAAAACAATTAAAAACTCAGTTAAAACCACACAATCCATATCATAATCCAGGGCCATTTCATTTGTCAATCACATTCATTCGTAGTCATTTATTGTACTGCTCCAATTACTGGTCAAAGGCTTGGTCTCAAAATCACGTCTTAATTTTTTTTTTCCTGAAGGTGAGAAGAGAGGGAGCTGATCTGATTTCACTGGGGAAGGAGTTCCACAGACGAGGGGCCGCTGAGAATGTTTCAAAGATACAATTCAAAGGATTAATAAATTCTATATATATATATTGTCAAATTTATTACATAATATATAACTCCGGTTAGTAGTGTGTGGACTCAAACATGATCATCTGCCATCTATTTTTTGCCTGCTGTCTAAATTTATCAAACAATTTCGACCAGAACAGCACACAATTTGAATAGGGCATGGGTATTGCTGGCATCCTGCAAAAGGTTTTGTGAAAGAAGAATCAAGACCTTCATTTAGTACATCTGATTTGTGCAAGCCACATTAACCACACAGAGATAATAAAAATTTCTGGCAACAGAGTTATAGGAAGAGGTTCCTTGCTCTATATAGCACCATATATTGCATGCACATACATCTGTCATGTTATACTTCATTTCTCACATAAAGACATTATATGCAACAAACAGAAGAGTTAACTACTTCTGAAGAATAATTTATCTCTTTCAGCTATAGGTCTTCAATTATATTTCTCCATTAGAGGGAGCCAGATTCTACAACTATGCAAAACTTTAAAAAAAATAATCATCAAAGTTTTGCTCATATTTTTACAGCTGACATTCATCAGTTTGTGAAATTATTCATGAACCTAGTTACTAACTTCCATAAAGAGTTAATTTCTTGGAATGAATTCCAGGATTGTGGCCTGAAATGAGACTGAGCAGGTACAAAAATGTGAAGGTATTGCAATGGAAGATAAGTTTAAAAACATTTCAGGATACAGTTAAAGGGGTAATAAATTCTGCATAAGCAGAGTCAAATTTATCACACAACATACAATTCCTGCTAGTGGAATGAGCATTTCTCACAAGTTCTGGGACATACCCTATTTGTATCTCAAATGTTGTCAAAATAGATGACCAGATACACCGCATCATGACACCATAAAATTATACTAAATTATCTTAAGGTCTTGATCAATGTTATTATTTGGAAGTTCAGTGGACTTAGTGAATCTGCAGATTCAACAAACCACAGATTGAAAATAAAATATTAAAAATTAGAATAAGGTAAAGGTTTTTTCCTGACATTAAGTCTAGTTGTGTTTGTCTCTGGGGGTTGGGTGCTCATCTCAATTTCTAAGCTGAAGAGCCAGCATTATTCATAGACACCTCCAAGGTCATGTGGCTGGCATGACTACATGGAGCACCGTTACCTTCCCGCCAGAGTGGTACCTATTGATCCGCTCAGATTGGCGTGTTTTTGAACTGCTAGGTTGGCAGAAGCTAGGGCTGACAGCCGGAGCTCACTCCAATCCCCATATGTGAACCAACAACCTTTTGGTCAGCAAGTTCAGTAGCTCAGCGGTTTAATTCGCTGTGCCACCAGGGGCTCCTAAAACAAATTAAAGAAAATAAACTTGCCCCTCCTCAATGTGACATCCCTTAAAAGATTTAAACATGGTTATTGTGTCCCCTCTCAGCTTTCTCTTCTCCAAGCTTGTGTGCAGGAGCTGGGGAGAGAAGACAGTAGGACCCTATTCGAATACCAAAACACAAAATTTAGATGCTCAATTACATTTTGCAAAATGACTCAAGCTTTATATAAAGTACCTTTATATAAGGGACTTGACCATTCATATTATTTGGTATTTGAAGAGATTCCTCAGCCACTTTCCCTACATACTGAGAACCAACTATAACTAGGAAGTAACTTAAGTCTGCCATGATTTGAACCACTGAGAAAGGTCTGCTACACTCTCAGTCTCAAAGTTATTGCAGAATTGAAAATGATGCAATACTCTTTCTGTGGGCAAAACATTTGGTGTCATCAGGCTTTCATAATGCTCTGCAGGGCTGTGCTTTTAATGCTGTGCAGTTGTTTTTAATGTATGTACATAGACTGTAATGAACGTTAAGATGTTTAATGGTTTAACTTTATAAATTGTTTAATTGGATTTTTCAAATATCATAATTATACTTTAATTAATGAGTCTATATTGTTTTAACTTGTATTATTTTATAGATATTGCTAGTCAACTTGAGTCCCATTACTGGGAGAAAGGTGAAGTATAAATGAACTAAATAAATACATAAAATAGTAATCACATTTGGCATGAGGTTATGTGGACTACAAAGGCAAGAATCCTATTGGAGTACTAAGTTTGCAAGAAAAGAAAAGAAAAAGAAAAGAAAAACACAATGAGCTGTATTTCCCCCAGGGATTATGTAAGCACTGTTCTCAGAACAGTTGTTTGTTTAGGAAACACCTTTCTCTCTCATACACACACTTTCCTTCTGAGACATACTCAGCTGCTACAGACACTCACATATACATAGTCAATTTGGTGGACAGGGAGCTAACTGGCCATTGCATGACAGCAGAACTCAAGACTGTGATGCCCCTTATGCAACCTTTCATGCAACGGTAGGATTCAGCCTACTCACTGAATTGTGTTTTAACTGCAGCCATTTAACAGAAAGAAGTGATTAAATCATCCCAGGACAAATAAGCAGATTCACGCATAGATGGTGGGAAAATGTCTTTATCCAGCCAATTTATAAGAAGAACTTAACCTCCGCAGCTGGACAGGCTGTCACATTCCAGATGTTGGACTAATAATCAGCTCTAGGAATGCTGACAGCTGCATCCCTATATTATCATCTTTATATCCTGTCTTGCTCCCACCAAAGAGAGACAGGACTCAAGGCAGCATTCAACATTAAATCAAACAGTACAAACACATTAACATTTATTTACACTTTAAAGATACACTCAACCATCAAAAATACAAAAGCTAACACAAAATATAAAGGCGGTTTTTTTAAAGGTAAGAGATATTTTAGTTTACCAATGAAAAGACTGCAAGCCATTATAAGGAAATTCCGGAGACGAAACACAGCCACTTGATTTTATATTTCCACTAGACGTGTTTATAGGTGCATCTACTACATAGTAGATTTAATGCAAGTTGACACCATTTTAGTTACCCTCAATGCTATGGAATCCTAGACGTTGTAGTTTGGTGAGGTACCAGCAGTCTTTGGCAGAGAAAGCTAAGGAACTTATAAAACTACAACTTTCATGGTTCTACAACATTAAGCCATGGTAGTTACAGTGGTGTCAAACTGTGTTATATCTGCTGTATAGATGCACCCCAAGGGGGTTGTGTGTGAGAAAAAAGAGCCCTCCTTGAAGATCTGAGGCCTTATGCAGTCTTATGTTTCTTTCACCTAAATAAAAGTTGGAAGAGATCCCAAGACCATTCAGCCCAAGGCCCTGCCATGCAGGAACACACAATCAAAACACTCCTGACAGATGACCATCCAGTCTGTTTAAAAACCTCCAAAGAAAGAGACTCCACCATGCTTTGAAGCAGCGTATTGCATTGTCTACTGCCCGAAGGTTTTTCCCAATGTTTAGGTGGAATCACGTATCCTGTAATTTTTCTTTTCCTTTCTGAAATTCTTCAAATGCAGTCCAACACATCTGCAGGATCATGCTTACTTCAGAGTAACTCTAATGGATTGTTGTAATCAATGGGCCAGAAAGAAAAGACCCACACATATTACAGACACTGAAAATTGCCCCAGTGATGGTCATTCAAACAAACTAAAATCTAGTGGTAATGCAGACTTCCTTGCATAGATGTCTGCTGAATGCTGAAAAGGCTAATTATGGATGAGTGTTCTTCCCTTTGGATATACACATGCTATTTTATGCAGCCTTTCAGTACTATCAACATTTCTGTGTTAAATACACTTATTTTATACGTAATCCATGTTTTTTCTTCAAGAATTCTTGCTTTTTGAGCTCCTAAAACACAGTATATTGACTATGTGTTTTGATGATGCAACCTCCCACATCATCAAAGAGTATTCTATGATAATTAAGTCACCATATTATGACTTAAAATTATAAGAAACCATAAGGAGTATGCAGTAAATGTATTCTGAAAAAGAATGACTGTTTCTTCTAAAGGGATTTTTTAAAAAGAGGGGACAATAAATGTAACACGTTTGATATAAATTAAGATCTAATTTCATCTATTCTGCAAATGTCAGACTCAACCAAAAGGCAAAACAGTTTTATTTCAAGTTTGTTGTATACAGATACATAAAAACTGGATGGAAGTACAAAATATAAAAAAGTAAAAGGAAAGCAATACAAAATTAGTGTTATGGAATAACTAATTTACACTGGATAATGAATCATTTATTTGCTTCCCCCTTCAAATGTCAGTAAATACATTACAAACATTAATATCTTGTTGAAGTTACACATCTAAACATAGCAGTGGCCATAAAGTATTGTAGTGGTAAGGGAAGAATCTGGATGAAACACACAGGTTTTGAGGGTTTTCCTCTGTTTTATAATAAATACAAAGTGACCTAACAGAACAAAAAAAGGTTTTTATAACTCTTCATTTGTTTACACAGCACTCAACAAATTAACTATCAGATACCTACCAGGGCCTTTTCACACTATACAATTATGCATTAGGATTCCACTCAGGGCCGGCCGGAGATATTTTTTAATGGGAAGCGGGGGTGCTGAAAAGCGCCCCCGCCACCCGCGCCCTGGCCCCGCCCAGCGTGCCCTGGCCCCGCCTCCCACGCTGCGTGGGAGGCGGGGCCAGGGCGATTAGTGAGGGGGGGCGGGGCCACAGTTGGCCCCGCCCCCGCCCAGCGTGGCCATTTTGCCCTTAGTAACAAACTAAGGGCAAAAATGGCTTATCTGGCTGTGCGCATGCGCACAGCCAGATAAGCCATTTTTGCCCTTAGTTTGTTACTAAGGGCAAAATGGCCTAGGTGTGCTGTGCGCACGCGCACAGCACACCTAGGCCATTCGGGCCTGACTTCCTGGTCGCGGCCGGCGACCGCCCGGGCGATCGCCGGCCGCGACCAGGAAGTCAGGCCCGAATGGGCTATCTGCGCTGTGCCCGTGCGCACAGCGCAGATAGCCCATTCGGGCCTGACTTCCTGGTCGCGGCCGGCGATCGCCCGGGCGGTCGCCGGCCGCGACCAGGAAGTCAGGCCCGAATGCCCTAGCTGTGCTGTGCGCGTGCGCACAGCACAGCTAGGCCATTTTGCCCTTAGTAACAAACTAAGGGCAAAAATGGCTTCTCTGGCATGCGCACAGCCAGAGAAGCCATTTTTGCCCTTAGTTTGTTACTAAGGGCAAAATGGCCTAGCTGTGCTGTGCGCACGCGCACAGCACAGCTAGGGCATTCGGGCCTGACTTCCTGGTCGCGGCCGGCGACCGCCCGGGCGATCGCCGGCCGCGACCAGGAAGTCAGGCCCGAATGGCGCCCCTAGCAGCCAGCGCCCGAGGCGGCCGCGTCCGCGGCCGCCTAGTAACAACCGGCCCTGATTCCACTTTAACTGTTATGGTTTACTCCTATGAAATTCTGGAATTTGCAGTTTAGGGAGAGGAATTTAGAATTCCCTGCTTTAGAGCTCTAGTGCCTCACAAAACAAAAAATCCCAATATCCTACATGAAGTGAACTTTATAGTGATGATTGTGAAGTATGAAAGGGCACTTAAGGTGCATCTACACTGTAGATGCAGCTTGATAACACTTTAACTGTCATGGTTCAATACTATGGAAACTTTGGATACTATGGAAACTTTTACTAGGTCCTTAAGCTTCTCTGCCAAAGTGTGCTGGTGCCTCTCCAAACTACATGTCCCAAAATTTCATAGTACTAAACCATGGCAGTTAAACTGGTATCAGATTCTATACTTTTAGGCCCCACCTACACTAACCATTCCATGCAGTTCAATGTATACCAGTGCTCTGTGGTTTATGCTATCACCATCTGGACATCAAATTGGTTCCAGATTTCCTACATAATCATCTGCTCAGCAAAACCACTTTCTTCCAGTTTGAAACTGTATTAAATGATCAGGGTAGATGGGACCTTAGATGTGTATTACTGTTGATACTGAAGGGAATATATCGATGAAGATGAATGGCAAACAATAGGGAATCTTTTGTGGGCAAGTTTTCAGAATCCCCTGCTGAATGTTGGATTTCTAAGAATTGTAGTTTATAAAACAAGCATTCCAAGCTCCAATTCATCCCCTTCTTCTTTTAGTTCAATGTAAGACTAAGATGAAGCCTAAACATCCTAATGGCACAGGATCATGTTTGATCTCGGTTAGTACTTTTATGTGAAACAGCCACTTTATATTAGTGAAGCAGGCTAGAGGAAAGAACTGGTAAAACCATCCCTGAGTATTCCTTGCCTATGAAAATCCATAAATCAATAGGCGACTTGACAGCTCTGCTCACAAAGCAACAGAGAACATTTGTATATGGGGAAAATGCATGGACTACAACATACTTGAGTTCTTGAGCCTGAATACCCACTTAAATCAGACTTCCATGCTACACAAAGCTGTATTCTCAACCAAAATTGGGATTTCCTAAACTTTCCCCAGTGTTAATAACGGCTTCCATGAAATTTAACCACACTTCACTGCCCTACATAACTATCCTGTTACTCACCTACTTGTCAAATAAGCTCAACAGAAGAGCTCCAGCAGTGAAAACTACTGTGTAAAGAAGTACCTCTAGAAAATGGAAGGCAATATAGCGTTTATTTAATGCCCAGATAAGTGTGCACATTTCAGAAGTGTTTTGTACTTGGTAAATGACATTTGCCTGTGGCATTAGGAACAGCAAGCATAAAACTCTCTTGAAATGCACACAGCCAAAGGAAGTACATAAAGAAAGCAGTCCAAATTCTGTGTATGCTTTGTTGTTGTGTGCTGTTGTTTATGACTTAGGGCGACCCTAATATATTTCTATCATGTGATTTTCTAAGGCTGAGTGTGCCTTGCCCAAGGTCACTAGGGGTGTGTCTACACTGTAGAATTAATGCAGTTTTGACACCACTTTAGGATATAAATAGGGTCCTTGGTATATTGCTGCTGAAAAGAGAGATAAGTCAAACCTCTAATGCTAAGTCATCCTTGGAACTGGCACTCTTTGGCATAGAAAGCTCAAGGCCTTATTTGGTGGACATTAGCAGATCGAGGGTGCATCTACACTGTAGAACTACTGCAGTTTGACACCACTTTTACTGCCATATGCTTAGTCATATGAATATGGAATCATGGGATCTATAGCTTTACAAAGTCTTTGGCTAAACAGTCCTTGAGCCAAACTACAGCTCCCAGGATTCAATAGCACTGAGTCATGGCAGCTAAAGTGGTGTCAAATTGCAGTCATTCTACAATGCAGATCAGTGATTCCCAAAGTGGGCGCTACCGCCCCCTGATGGGTGCTGCAGTGATCTAGGGGGGCGGTGATGGCACCTATTAGGATGTGGGAGCGTGGCCAGGGGAGGGGCGTGGCTTCTTCCCAAGAGCCCGAGACAGGGCTGAGAATCTATACCTCTCCTGAGGCGCTTGTTGGGACACAGAGGGCGGGGCTAGGGAAGGGGGTGGGGCCTCCTTTCAAGAGCCCGAGACAGGGCTGAGCCTCTATACCTCTCCTGAGAGGCCTTTTAGGACTAAAGGGCAGGTCTGGGGCGGGGGGGGGGGCTCTTCCCAAGAGCGTGAGACAGGGCTGAGCTTCTGTATACCTCCCCTGAGGTACTTGTTAGAACACGGGGGCGGGGTATAGAAGTTCAGCCCCATCAGGCACTTGGGAAGAGGCCCCACCCCCTCCTCTAGCCCCGCTCCCCATGTCCTGGCAGGCTGCAGGATGGGGATAGATGCTTAGCCCTGCCTCAGAGCTCGTAACTCCGCCCATCCCAGTCCTGGCTGCCCATTTGTGGCCCCGCCTACCTCCCCTCCTCCTCCCAGCCCTGCATCTTGGACTAGGGGAGAGGCTCAACCCTGCCCTATTGAGCAGAAGCCACGCCCACCCCTCTAAGCCACACCCCCTTTCCAGGGGGCCCTGAGTAATATTTTTTTTCTGGAAAGGGGGCAGTAGGACAAATAAGTTTGGGAACCACTGATGTAGATGCAGCCCCTGTGCTTTTTCATGGCCCAGCAGGTATTCAAACCTGGTCTCCAGAGTGTAGTTAGTCCAACACTCAACTAAAGTTTATTTGTCTGTGACACAGCATTAATTGCAAACCTTTATAATAACACAGCAGACTACCTACTTATACAACCCACTACTGATGACTCGAGGGATTTGGGAGGTTCAACATTCAAGCTGCTACATCCCACTGGCTCTCTATGGAGGCTTACTCAGAGAGGGAAGTCCCTCTGCCTTCAGTGAGTCAGTTCTTCCTTACATAAAACCGCAATCTGAAACCACTAGTACTACACATACTTAACAGACACACATGTGTCTCTTGAGACAAAGGCTTCAGGCTGTGAGCTGCTGGTGGAAGGTGACTTGGGGCCACTTTGAGAAAGTAAGCAAAAGTTTCTCTCTCGGGCACATAGGTAGTAAAGCAGAGTTAGTTCACTATGGGTGCATTTATACTGTAGAATTAATAGTTTGACACATGAACTGCCATGGCTCAATGCTATGGAATCCTGGGAATTGTCATTTACAACATTGTTAGCCTGCTTTACAAAGAGTGCTTGTGCCTCACCAAACAACTCTCACATTTCCATAGCATTGAGCCAGAGCAGTTCACGTGGTGTCAAATTGCATTAATTTTGTAGTGTAGACAGACACACCTTTTATTACGCATTTTCAACTGCATGCCACACACTGAGCACAACAATAAAGCAGTCAGCCCTCCATATCCACAGATTCCACCATCCACAGCTTGAAAGGATTTTTAAAAAAGTAAAATAAATTCCAAAAAGCAGGTCATTTTATGTAAGGGACACCCTTTTCTACATAATTGTATATAATGTAACTTGGACATCCACAGATTTTGGTATCCATGGAAGTCCTGGAACTGATCCCTATGAGATACAAAGGGCCCATTGTACAGAAACATCTGTGGTAGCTGTGAAGGGGTTGGGCCTCTCTCTCAGGGTACATTGAAACTGTAGAATTAATGCAGTTTGATACCACTTTCACTGTTGTGGTTCAATGCTACAGAATCCTAGTTGTAGCTTTCCCAAATGAAGCTGGTGCCTGATCAAAACTACAAATCCCAGAGTTCTGTAGAATGGAGGCAAGGTGATGTCAAACTGCATTAATTCTACAATGCAGGCCCCATCTACACTGGCTATTTAATTTAGTTTGAAGCTAGTGGCCAAATAACAAATGACAAGCCTTAATGTGCCGGTGTTCTGTGGTTTGTGTATGTATAATGACCATGCGGGCCTCAAACTGGTTCCCGATTTCCTAAGAATGTACAGGCATTTGACTTACAAACAAGTCATAGTTAAGAACTGGAGTGAGTCAAGAGGAAATGAGAGAAATTTACTTTTAGGAAGGGAAAATCACTCATGGAAAAGTTATCATGAGAAAAGGATGTCTCCATTGAAGCTTTATCTCCAACTCTTGTTACCACAAGCCACATTTTTCAAACTCCAATTCTCACAGGGACAGAAAGCGAGGTGAAATCAGGGGCACAGACAGCAAAACAAACTCCACAGGAGTGTTAACCCTTCCCTATGTGACCCAAAGCTAAAGTATATATATTTTGGCTGGACTTACACTTAAACAATGTATCTGCTCCGACTTACATACAAACATAACTTAAGAACAAACCTACAGAACCTATATTGTTTGTAACTTGGGGACTGCCTGTGTTTGGGAATTTTAGAAGCTCTGACCAGGATTGCAGACAGTACAACAAAGGGGAAGGAGATTCGTTTAGATGACGTCTGCCAAGCAAATTAAAACATCAGCTAATATTTACCTGGTGTTCTAATAGAAATAATGACTGGACTTTGATAATCTCTCCTTTTTAGAGTTACTCTCTTGTACTTCCACTAGGACTAGTTAAAATATGAATAACTTTTATATGTCTTATCTGTTAAAGTTTTAATCTTCATCATTTCACCTTGTGATTCTCTCACATTTTCTCCCTCGCTTTCTAATTTCAGCTCTGACCTCTACAACTCTAGAATTGACTTTTCCCATACAGAATGGTAGAGCTACAAGGCCCAGATTCTTCGGCCAGTGTGGCCAAGGGATTCTGGGAGATGTAGTCCAAAGAATAAGTTTTCCAAATGTTTGCGTTCTCAGTCAGCTCTTTCTTTCCACTTTATTTTCACAACAACCTTGAGTGCATCACAGACAGAAAAACAAACACCCTTCCCTATGTGATCCAAAGCTAAAGAAAGAAAATATGGCTAAAGTTACACTTTTAAAATAATAATAATACTTTATTTGTACCCTTTCCCATCTCCCCGAGGGGACTCAGAGTGGTTTCCAACAAAAATAACAAAATGGCAAACATTCAATGCCAAAAACAGGCAATGATAAATCAAATCAAAACAGTGGATAAAATAATCTCAAAATATTTATGAAACTAAATAAAAATAATACATAATTGAACTTAAAATAAACATAATATAACCCATCACACACAATTACTACAGGCTGAAGTAGGTGTCCAATATCTAGGCGAGGATATATATAAAGGTGTACTAGTCCTCATCCTCTCCATATGCTAAAGTGCATAAATGAGTTTTAAAAGCTTTTTAAAGGAGAGGAGGGTGGGGGCTGTTTTTATTTCTTTAGGGAGGGAGTTCCAGAGGGGGCGACCAGAGAGAAGGCCTCCTTTCTCGTAACCACCAACCATGTTTGAGATGGGGGCTGGACCGAGAGGAGGGCCTCCCCTGTCGACCGCAGTGCTCTGGTTTGTATATGGAGATAAGGTTTTTCAAATAGTCTGGACCCAAATTGTTGAGGTCTTTATAGGTAATTACCAGCACTTTGTATTTAGCCCAGAAGCAGACTGGCAGCCAGTGGAGCTGCCGCAAAATGGTTCTCTCCCTGTGTGGCACTCAGTAACCTCACTGCCGATCTTTGGACCATTTGCAGCTTCCAAACTATTTTCAAAGGCAGCCCCATGTAGAGAGCATTGCAGTAGTCCAAACAGGATGTGACTAAGGCATGGACTGCCATGGCCAGATCAGGCATCTCAAGGTATGAGCACAGCTGGCACACAAGTTTTAATTGTGCAAAGGCTCTCCTGGCCACCGCTGACACCTGGGGTTTTAGAGTCAGTGAAGAGTCCAGGATTCCGGCACAGACTGCAAACCTGTTTCTTCAGGGGGAGTGTGGGGTTTCAGCCATCCAACACAGGCTGTAATCCCACAGCCTGATCTGCCCACCAACTGACCAGGAGCACCTTTTTTTGTCTGCATTTAATTTCAACATTAGCCCTAATCCAGTCCATTACTGATGACAAGCACTGGTTTAGGGGCAGGACGGCAGCCTTGGCATTAGGTGGGAAGGAATAATAAAGTTGGTTGTCATCAGCATAAATTTGATACCGAACTCCAAAATTCCAGATGATCTCTCCCAATGTACCTGTACCTGTTCCAACTTACATACAAATTCAACTACAGAACCTATCTTGTTTGTAACTTGGGGACTGCCTGCAATTGCTGGCACTTCAAAATGGCTTTCTTCAAAACTGGTTTAAAACTCCATGAAAGGGCCCTCTCTGGACCCTTCTGCACAGCTATATAACCCAGAATATCAAGGCAGACAATCCCACAAGATCTGCTTTGAACTGGGGCCCCTTTCACACAGCCAAATAAAATCTCATATTATCTGCTTTGAACTGAGAGCCCTTCCACACAGCCCTATATCCCAGAATATCAAAGCAGAAAATCCCACAATATCTGCTTTGAACTGGGTTATCTGAGTCCACACTGCCATATATTCGAGTTCAAAGCAGATAATGTGGGATTTTCTGTCTTATATTCTGGGATATTTGGATGTGTGGAAGGGCCCTGGGATATATGGCATATTTCAAATATTCCAGTTCTAAGCAGATATTGTGGGTTATATGGCTGTGTATCTTCCAGTTCAAAGCTGAAAATGTGAGATTTTATTCAGCTGTGTGGAAGGGCCCTCTCCCTCTCTTTCTCTCCAGAATATCACCAAACTCCAAGATACCAAAGGCCTGTGTACGACACCCGAAATGGGAGCCTTTCTGGGCCCCATCAAACAAGCATGGGAGAAAGGAAGGTGACGAGGACTATAAGAGATCTTGGGTTCCAATGTGAGGCCGGGATGGCGATGACACAAAACTACAAAGAGGTCTTGCTTCTGTGTGGGTTTTGTGCAGGCCTGGGCAAATTTTGGCTCTCCAGGTGTTTTGGACTTCAACTCCCATAATTTCTAGCAGCCTACCGGCGGGTTGCTATAGGTTTCCGGGCTGCATGGCCATGTTCCAGAAGCATTCTTCCCTGACGTTTTGTCTACAACTATGGCAGGCATCCTCTGAGGTTGTGCAGTCTGTTGGAAACTAGGGAGGGAGGTTTATATATCTGTGAAAGGTACAGGGTGGGAGAAAGAACTCTTGTCTTTTGAAGGCAAGTGTGGATGTTGCAATTAATCTCCTTGACTAGCACTGAAAAGCCTTGCAGCTTCAAGGCCTGGCTGATTCCTGCCTGGGGGAATCTTTTGTTGGGAGAGGTCAACTGGCCCTGATTCCCCCCCCCCCCCCCCCGTCTTCTGAGTGTTGTTCTTTATTTACTGCCTGTTTTAGAGGGTTTTTTTATTTTTACTACTGGTAGTCAGATTTTGTTCATTTTCTGTTTCTTCCTTTCTGTTGAAATTGTCCACATATTTGTGGATTTCAATGGCTGCTTTGTGTAGTCTAACATGGTGGTTGTTAGAGTGGTACAACATTTCTGTGTTCTCAAAAAATAATATGCTGTGTCCAGGTTGGTTCATCAGGTGCTCTACTATGGTTGACTTCTCCAGCTGAATTAGTCGGCAGTGCATTTCATGTTCCTTGATTCGTATTTAGGCAATGCTGCATTTGGTAGACTTGTCCACAGCTGCACGGTATATGGTAGACTCTTAGACTCTTGCTAGCTTCCAACATACCTCATAATCTCTGAGGATACTTGACACAGATGCAGGCGAAACGCCAGGAGAAAACTCACAACACCCCATGGCCTCTTTCTCTCTCTCTTCTCCCCTCCCCCCAAAATATCATCAAACTCAAAGATACCAAGGGCCTGCGTACAACACCACAAATGGGAGCCCCATAAATATGGCATGGAAGAAAGCAAGGATAGATCCTGGGTCCCAATGTGGGGCCTGGATGGCGATGACACAGAGGTCTTCCTTTCGTGTGGGTTTTGTGCAAGCTTGGGCAAACTTCCTGTTTGTGTCTGCGGTGCTCTAGATGCAGCCATCCCCTGTATCCTGCCCTGCTCTAGATTCCACCATCCACGGTTTGGAAATACTTTTCAATAATAATAATAATAATCCAAAAATCAAACCTTGATCATATTTGGGACACCATTTTACTTTGGCAGTGTATGTAGATCAGGGGTCCCCAAACTAAGGCCCGGGGGCCGGATACGGCCCATCGAAGCCATTTATCCGGCCCCCATGGCACAAGGGCAGAAGGGGGTTGGGCTAAATGACCCAAGGGGTCTCTTCTTCTCTTACAACCCTTATTATTATTATTATTATTAACATTGAGGCTGGGTGGCCATCTGTCAGGGGTGCTTTGCTTGTGCTATCGGTGCACAAAGGCAGAAAGGGATAGGACTAAATGGCCCAAGGGGTCTCTTCCAAAACTCATTATTATTGTTGTTGTTGTTGTTATTATTATTATTATTATTGCTCGGTGGCCAACTATAGTCCAGCCCTCCAACGGTCCAAAGGATCGTGAACTGGCCCCGTTTAAAAAGTTTGGGGACCCCTGATATATTGTATGTACATACAACTTGTAAGCCGCTCTGAGTCCCCTTCGGGGTGAGAGAGGGTGGGGTATAAATGTAGTAAATAAATAAATAAATAGTTGTTGTTGGGTTGTTGTTTTTTGTTTGTTTGTTTTTTTGCACTACAAATAAAACATGTGCAGTGTGCATAGGAATTTGTTCGTATTTTTTTTCAAATGATAATTCGGCCCCTCAACAGCCTGAGGGACCATGAACCGGCCCTCCACTTAAAAAGTCTGAGGACCCCTGATGTAGATACAATGCAATCTGAGTATCTATGGATTTTAATATCTCCTGCGGGCACATCTACACTGAATCACAGGCGATCTGGTTCTACATGGCCTTTGGCCTTGCTGGTGCCTCACCAAACTACAGTTCCCAGGTTCCCATAGCACTGAGCCATCGCTGTTAGGAATTGTGGGAGCTGAAGTCCAAAACACGCGGAGGTCCGAAGTTTGCCCAGGCCTGCTTTTGTGGGAGTTCGCTGCCTGGGCGCCGCAAGTGGCCAATGCAAGTGGAGGCCCCAAAGCAGGCCTAGCGAAGGAGGAGGCGAATTCCCTCACTTGGCGCCCTCTTCCCTGCCTTTACTTCCTTCCTCCTCTCCTCACAGCGGCCGTCCTTCCCCTTCGCCCTCTGCTCTTTCCCGGCCTGCCTTGCTGGCTCCTCCTCCTTCCTTCCTTCCTTCCCGCTCTGTCCCAGGGCTGACATCACGCCCGGGGTTTCCATCGGACGGGGAGAGGGAGGGAGAGGAAGGAGGAGGAGGAGGAGGAGAAAGAGGAGGTGACACTCGGCGTGATGATGGCGGCCGCCGGGAGCGCTTAAACTAAGCAACGGCGCCTGCCCGCGCACCTCAGGCCCCGCTTCCTCTCCCTTTCGGTTTTTTAACCCGTTCTCTTCCTTCCTCCCTCCCTTTTCGGAGGGATTCGGGCTTCCTTTCCCTCCCTTTTGGGCCTAGGCCGAAGCCAAGAGAGAGAGAGACAGAGAGGGCGAAGAGCAATCCAGGCCGGACCCGGAGCGCTTCTTCCTTCCTTCGCCGCCTCGTCTTCCCCTGCAGGCCTCTCTCTCGGGTTTTTTTTAATTATTATTTCGCGTGTCTTCCCTCAAAGAAGAAGAAGAGGAGGCCTCGCGGCAACGCTGAGGTAAAAAAAACAACAACAGCGGGGAAGCAGAGGGTCAAGGCTGGAGGCGAGGCGAGACTGGCGGGAGCTTCAGCGTAGGCCGCAGCCGAAAGGACAGTGATTTGCTGAGGGAAGGAAGCTAAGGCGCCCCTTCCACACAGCGGAATAAAACCCCACATGATCTGCTTTGAACTGGAATATATGGCAATGTGGACTCAGATGAACCAGTTCAAAGCAGATCTTGTGGGATTTTCTGCCTTGATATTCTGCGTTATATGGCTGTGTGGAAGGGCCCTAACTCGGGCAGAGAAGGGGAAAGGGAAGGCCCGGCGCCGGCTGAAGGCCCGGCTTCACAAAATTAAGAAAGAAGCGGGGCTTTTGTTCAAGCCTCGCCTGCCTGTGTCTCATTCTCCCCCTTCCCTCCCTCACTGGGTGCATCCACACTAGAATTGATGCAGTTCCGACACCGCTTTTCGCTCCTCAATGAGACAGAACCCTAGGTGTTGTCGCTCCCTCGCTGAGAAAGCGAAAGGCCTTGTGTTACTACAACTCCCAGAACCCTGCAGTTCCCAAAAAGTGGTGCCAAAGTGCATTCTTTTTTTCCTTCCGCGTAGACCAGGCATGGGCAAACTTCGGCCCTCCGGGTGTTTTGGACTCCAACTCCCACAATTCCTAACGGAGTCCAAAACACCCGGTGGGCCGAAGTTTGCTCAGGCCTGGTGTAGACTCAAAACCATGCTGTTCCTTCTCTGTTCACCCCCGCCATCTCCTTTTGTTTACTGTTAGGAGGGAAAGGGTAATGTACATGTATTTTATGGTGGTGTATTTTAATTTTGTTCCATTGGGCTTGGTCTCCATGTAAGCCGCCCCAAGTCCCTTCAGGAAGATAGGGCGGGATATAAGAATAAAGTTATTATTAGTAGTAATAATGGAGGGAAGGTCGAAGCCGGCCAAGGAATGGCAGCAGTGATGACGATAATAGTGATGATAATGATGAAAAAAGCGCTCTGCGTGGAGCATCCAGAGGCACCCACCACGTTGGGGGGAGGGGAGGGAGGAAGGAAGGAAGCCCATTTGTTTTGGCACCCACTAAATCCACGAGGCCCGCTCCTCATTGGCTGCCAGGCGAGGGGCCCGTGTGCTCCGTCTGCAAGTCTCCGCCTTTGCATTGCTTGGCTTCCTGGAGTAAAAAAAAATACAACAAAACGGTAGGAAAAATGTTTATCCAGAGCTCGAATAAACTGGGTTATCTCTTGTTATCTTCTTTCCTGCTGTGATATTCAGAAATCCTGTGGAAACAATTAGGGATGATTGGGAAGTAGCTGCGAGACTTGGAGTTCTTGCTAACTACTGCAATTCTTTTTAAAGCAGGCATGGGCAAACTTTGGCCTTCAATTCTCACAATTTTCCTAACACCTGGAGGGCCAACGTTTGCCCATGCTTGCTTTCAAGGGATATAACTATAGTAGACATATTTGAGGAGCGCCCAGTGACATGGATGTTAAACCACTGAAATACTGATCTTGCTTACTGAAAGGTCAGCGATTCGAATCCGGGGAGTGGGGTGAGTTCCCGCTGTTAGCCCCAGCTTCTGCCAATCTAGCAGTTCGAAAACATCCGAATGTGAGTAGCTCAGTAGATACTGCTGGTGAGAAGGTACCATCATTCCATGCAGTCATGCCGGCCACATAACCTTGGAGGTATCTGCGGACAATGCCGGCTCTTCGGCTTAGAAATTGAGATGAGCACCAACTCCCAGAGTTAGACACGACTAGACTTAATGTCGGGAAAACCTTTAGACATACTTGAGTGGTTATTATCCTATATGAAACTCCTCTGGGAAGTCAGTTCCATTATATACATGTTCACTTACACTGGATTTGAAGTGTATGGTATGGCCCATTATCCACATAACCAGTGTACACAGTTTCACTTTTCCATGGCTTCATTTGTCAAAACTAGTTTCTTGTTAAGGATCTGGAATACTTAGAACTCACCTTAACAAATCTGGCTCTTAGTGTATTGCTTTTAAAAGGACAATAATATAGAAGTATATATACTTGTACGGTCATTATGATCCTACATGGCACAGTTCAGTCTTATCCATGCTTCCTTACAGGATTTGGACTGTTAGATATGACCATTATGAGTCTCCTTTAAAACAGAGTAGTGCAATAATAATAATGGCACAGAACTATTGGATTTGGACTGTACGCTATGACACAACATCTGCAGAATCAATTTATGCAGTTTCGCTTTTCTACAGCTTCATTTACTGAAACTGGTTTCTTGTTCAGCTGCTGGAATACTCGGAACTTGTATAAATAGATCTGGCTCCTAGAGTATTGTTTTTAAAGGGACAATACTATAGAAGTCATACTTCTATGGTCATTATGAATCTCTATGAAATTCATCTGATGGACAACCCAATGCTGCACATATTTATTTACCAGATTTGGACTGTACGGTATGACCCATAGAATCATAGAATTGGAAGAGACCTCGTGGGCCATCCAGTCCAACCCCCTGCCCGATATCCACAGTTACACTTTCCCAGGGCTTCATTTTTTAAAGCTAGTTTCTTGTTCATATGCTGGAACACCTGGAGTTCTTGTTAACAGATATGATTCCGAGTGCATTGCTTTTCAAGGGACAATATTACAGAAGTCATATTTGTATGCTTATAATAATCCTATATGAAAGTGCTCCACATGCTTGTTGGATGTAGACTTTTTGGTATAACCCAATATCTATAGAATCAATATATTGTTTCACCTTTCCACAGCTTAATTTATTTAAACTAGTTTCTTGTTAAGTAGCTGGAAAACCTGGCTCCTTGTGCATTGTTTTTAAAGGGTCAAAACTACAGAAGACATACTTGTATGGGTATGATGATTCTGTATGACACTCCTTTGAGGAATAGTTCAGTTCTGTACATGCAGAATGTGAACTGTACAGTACCACTCCATATCTGCAAAATCAGTGTATGCAGTTTCACATACTCAAAAGTTTCATCTATTAACTCTACCCTTCTTTACAAGCTGTAACCTCTTCTCAGTTCCTCTGTCATTCATCTCATTGAAAATAATGGGGTTCATTGTTACTCCACTTTTACGTATCCGTGCAATGTCAGGGGACGTATTCCCTGCAGATACAGGGGTCATACTATAATTTTATGATGTCAGGGAATGTTTTCTACATGACATATTACTGCTGTTGTCAGTTTATAAAATGGTTGATTCATGTAGGCAGTTGGATCCTAGGGTAGTATTTACTAAGTCTAGCCATGTTCAAAAGGACTTTCACACTACTATGTTTAGGACTGCAACTTAACTGCATTTCACATTGTTGTAGGAAAAAACTACCTGAATATTTTGAACTTATATGAGGTGGTTTAAACAAGATCTTCTCATGTGCGCGATTGCATCTTTATAATAATATTGAACTGCTGTAAGAGTAAGTGAATTTATATTGTTGTACAGTGTTCCCTCACTTATCTCGGGGGTTACGTTCCAGGATGACCCGCGATAGGTGGAAATCCGCGAAGTAGGGACACTATTTTATTTTAATATCTAAACATTTTAATAATTAAGTGGCCCTTCTCGCCCTTGCAAGCCCCGGGAAGAGTGAAGCCTCTTACCAGCGCCGGCAGGCCCCTTGGTTGGTATCTGCCATGTTGCCCTGGCTGCCTCTGCTCCTGGAGCCAGGGAAGAAGACACCACTCTGCCCAGTAAGCGAGGGAGGGAGGGAGGGTGGGTGAGAGAGGGAAGGTGGGCAGCAGCAGAAGGGCCTGGAAGAGGCGGCCAGGCTCCATTTTTTGCCACCGCTCCAGCCTGCCATGCCAGGAAATATGGAGGACTTGGTAGAGGGGGCAGGACTTCTGAGTCCCTCTTCTGAGTCCTCCACGTTTCCCAGCATGGCCCAGCTGGAGCGGCGGCAGAAAAAGGAGCCTGGCCGCCTCTTCCAGGTTTCTCTGCTGCCGCCCGCCCTCACTCTCTCACCCACCCACCTTCCCTCGCTTGCTCGCTTATCGGGTGAAGTGGTTGTCTTGTTCCCTGGTTCCAGGAGCAGAGGCAGCCAGGGCAACATGGCAGGCACCAAGCAAGGGGCTCGCCAGCACTGGTAAGAAAGGCTTCACTCTCCCTGGGGCTTGCAAGGGCGAGAAAGGCCACTTATGTAACTATTAAATGTAGCAATGAGGTGGGTTAATAAATACATTTCTCGTGAAACAGCGAGTCCACAATAAGTGAATCGCGAAGTAGCGGGGGAACACTCTACATCTTTCTCATGCTACACAGTTATAACTCTGAGGCTCAATTTTCAATGTAATGGCTGCATCTACAGAATCCTAGGATTCATAGTTCATGAGGTATTTAATAGGCTTGCTCAAATAATTCGATTTCCCCGTTTGTCGTTAGTAATTCGTTAGTTTTGTAACTTATGAAGCAATATTCGACCTAGATTGTCCACTCGTGTGGATCCCGCGGTTTCAAACCGCGATAGGCCCTTTTTCTAATGTTGTCATTTTTTTTCGCTAGGAAAACAAGGTTTTGCAAATCACCCAAACTTGTTTAAGTGCACTGGGGCAACCTAGATATTGTTTCCACCTTGTGGCCAATCAGAGAGCACGTTTAACCCAGGGGAGGGGCTTGTACGTCCTGAATGAAAAGAGCGAGCACAGGGAGCCTCGTGGCTCATTTGGCTCGGGATCTGCAGAGAGAGGGTGGTGGTTGGGACTGAGATTCCAGGCAGGCAGGCAAGATTGCTTCCTTCCTTGGCTGAGCTAAAGAAGACCGGGAGAAAGGGTGGGTGGGTGAGGACTGAGGAGGAAAACGGGTGGGTTAGGGTGTTTTTTCAAAGGGCCTGTGGGCTTTTTTTCCCCACCAGCTTGGCATTTGCCATTTGCCCACCAGCCCTCCAATTTTTCTGCTGCGCCATATTGCCTGGGTGCGGGGTGGGCTTTCGTTTGATTAGGAAACTTTTATTTGCATAGGCATTAAAGTGAGTTGCAAATAGAAGAAATCAAATATTCCAATTTTCATTTTGCAAAGTCTGGCAAAACTCCCCATAATCCACCGAAAAACAACTTGGGCAAAAGGGAGGGTGTATTGTTTTCTCTTTCCTTTCTTCCCTGAGCTGCTCAATTTGGGCTTGCTGCAAATCTCTTTCTCCTATCAACCCTAGCAAAGTCTGGCAAAAGGTTGCAAGTCCCATCATCCTCCGCAATACCACTTGGCTTGGGCAAAAGGGAGGGTGTATTGTTTTCTCTTTCCTTTCTTCCCTGAGCTGCTCAATTTGGGCTTGCTGCAAATCTCTTTCTCCTATCAACCCTAGCAAAGTCTGGCAAAAGGTTGCAAGTCCCATCATCCTCCGCAATACCACTTGGCTTGGGCAAAAGGGAGGGTGTATTGTTTTCTCTTTCCTTTCTTCCCTGAGCTGCTCAATTTGGGCTTGCTGCAAATCTCTTTCTCCTATCAACCCTAGCAAAGTCTGGCAAAAGGTTGCAAGTCCCATCATCCTCCGCAATACCACTTGGCTTGGGCAAAAGGGAGGGTGTATTGTTTTCTCTTTCCTTTCTTCCCTGAGCTGCTCATTTTGGGCTTGCTGCAAATCTCTTTCTCCTATCAACCCTAGCAAAGTCTGGCAAAAGGTTGCAAGTCCCATCATCCTCCGCAATACCACTTGGCTTGGGCAAAAGGGAGGGTGTATTGTTTTCTCTTTCCTTTCTTCCCTGAGCTGCTCAATTTGGGCTTGCTGCAAATCTCTTTCTCCTATCAACCCTAGCAAAGTCTGGCAAAAGGTTGCAAGTCCCATCATCCTCCGCAATACCACTTGGCTTTGGCAAAAGGGAGGGTGTATTTGTTTTTGTAATTTGTTTATTTGTATTTGAAGGACTTTCACAGTGAAGGAACCCCTATTGAACAGGAAATAACAATTCAAAAGCAGGAACAGATTTTTGCAATTGTTAAATAAAGTTTTTTAATATGAACTATGAAATTACGTAATAAATCTTAGGAAAGGGCAAACGCTCTGCAATTTAGCGAGCAAGCAGGGTGGATTGTGTTCTCCCACTGTACCAAATTTGGTCAGTATAGCTGAAAAAAATGAGTGCAGGAGAGCACCATAAAAGCCTTAGGCTGTTTTGGGCCACTGCGCATGCGCGTCTGCCATTAACGAATTACTTTTGAAACTAACGAATTTTCGTTAATTTCGGTTTTTTGGGGGGGCAAAATTAGGAAATGACATCAGAAACGAAACGCTACCCCCCTACTTTTGAAACGAGTTTAGAATCAATTTTTTCGTGGATCGCTCAAGCCTAGTATTTAAAATTAAATGCCAGAGAACGCTAGTGTCTTATCAAGATACAAACTCCAGGGTTCCATAAGATGGAGCCATAAAAGTTAAACTGGCATCAGAGTGCTATAATTTCTAGATTGAACATGATGCTAGGTTAAACCCTATCTGGTAGAGTTACTGAAAGAATAATGGGATAGGATGCGGGGGCAGGGGGAAGGAAAGATATAATGAAATAAATACATTACCATATATGTTCATGTACAAGGCAGGTTTGGGGTCCAAAATTGTAGACTTCAATATGACCCATTATAAGTTGAGGATCGTTGCATGGAGAGGGAAAAGTACCTGTGCCACCCTAGGAGGCTGGCTGCCATTTTTCTGCCAAGGCACTCAAAAAAGACCTGCTACTTTACTCAGAAAACGGGAAGATTCCTTTTTTGTTCAGTGTTAAACTATAATTAATGAATAATAAAAAGAAGCATTCATCTCTTGAAATAGAGTAGTAAAAGGTAAGAATTAAGTCCATCCCAGAATAATCTTAACAGACACCCTGACGCTCCCCACTGTGGCACCATTTCTAGCCTAGATGGAGAAAGGGTGATGGTAGTGGCTCTTTAGAGCTTCCCTTCAAAGGATGTCAGAGAGTAGAGGGGCTTAGTCTTTATTTTGGTTTTCCTTGGTTGGGTTAAGGAGCCCCGGTGGCGAAGTGTGTTAAAGCACTGAGCTGCTGAACTACCAGACAGAAAGGTCCCAGGTTCAAATCCCAGGAGCGGAGTGAGCACCCGCTGTTAGCTCCAGCTTCTGCCAACCTAGCAGTTCGAAAACATGCCAATATGAGTAGATCAATAGGTACCGCTTCGGTGGGATGGTAACGGCGCTCCATGCAGTCATGCTGGCCACATGACCTTGGAGGTGTCTACAGACAACGCCGGCTCTTTGGCTTAGAAATGGAGATGAGCACCAACCCCCAGAGTCAGACACGACTGGACTTAAAGTCAGGGGAAACCTTTACCTTTACCTTGGTTGGACTAAGCTCTCACCTTTTGACTTTCAGAAAAGAGAATTATTCCTTTTTTGATAATAGTTAAGGTTCAGTAAGTATGCTAACATACAAATAAGTCAGTCCTGTTTTGGGGAGGGGTGTCAATTTTTGATTAAACTTTTTAGACTTCTACATGAGTATACAGTAAACTGTAATCATTGGGTCTATTTTATTGTAGTGTCATTGAAGTCTGTACAGATATGCAGTCATTTCAAGTGCATCTTAATGTTCTTTCTTTTAAAAGGTAACGTGAACAAAAAAGGAAAATGAACTTCTGAACACAGTGGAACAAGATTTATGTGAAATACCTAAACTCCAAGGAAGAGGACCCTCTTCAGTGGACATTTTATATCCAGCTTGCAAACTGGAAGAACTTTTATTTATATTTTTATCTTGGTGAATATTTACAATGAATGGGCACAGCGATGAAGAAAGTGCAAGGAACAGTAGTGGAGAATCAAGGTATGAACTTGTAACTTTTTCTTACATTCATACATTTTGTGAAAGCTACATATACAGTATGTGTATATGTGTATTGTTTCTTTTGAGACAACAGACCAATTTTAGTTACTTTCAGATTAGTTCTATTGAAACAAAATGTATTTAGTAACAAATGTGAAAGGAAAAACCTAAGCTTTGTGTGTAATCTATTTACTTCATAGAGTCTCACTTATCCAACATTCGCTTATCCAATGTTCTGGATTATCCAATGCAGTCTGCCTTTTAGTAGTCAGTGTTTTTGTAGTCAATGTTTTCAATACATTGTGATGTTTTGGTACTAAATTCGTAAATACAGTAATTACTATGTAGCATTACTGCATATTGAACTACTTTTTCTGTCAAATTTGTTGTTAAACATGATGTTTTGGTGCTTAATTTGTAAAATCAACCTAATTTGATGTCTAGTAGGCTTTTCCTTAATCTCTCCTTATTATCCAACATATTCGCTTATCCAACATTCTGCTGGCCTGTTTATGTTGGATAAGTGAGACTCTACTATACTACTAACTTACTAGTATGTATATGCCTGTATTGACAGTGTTGTTTTATTACTGATATACAGTTTCCCCAAAACATACAACATATATCTTCTCATGGAGGATATAGTAATCTTTATGATACTTTTTTCTTCTTTTGTTAGGCAAAATTCTGCTCTAGTCTTCACCTCTAACCCCCACTTTCAGTTTCAATATATCTTTTGTTTTGTCTTTTGTTACATTCCTGTCCAAAATTTATCCCACCCCCAGCCACTCTAAAACTAAATGAAATTTCAATACTATTTTTAAATTAAATGACTAGAAAGGGATATAAAAGAATGGTGTATTGGGCAATAAAACACGTCGCAGGATGAGTGGCAGGGGATAAGAAAACATGGAGTTTATTGTTAGGATAATTGGCTAATGATCCCTGTCCTCTTGATTATGGCTGGTTTGTAATTGTTTTTTATTGTCTATTTTAATTGTATAGTTGTATCTGTTTTAATATTTTCTCTCAATTGCTGACTATGTAATGGATGTTGTTATTTTGATTGGAAACTGCCCTGAGTCCTTTCGGGGAGATAGGACGATATATAAATAAATTATTATTATTGTTGTTATTATTATTATTATTATTATTATTATTATTATTATTATTATTTATGACATTGCTATAAGTTGACAAGTGACTAGAAGGCACACACACATGAAGGTGAATAGAAAATAGTGAAGTTTTATAAAGAACTTTTACTCAATATGTTGACGAAGGCTTTCATGGCCGGGATCACAGGGTTTTTGTATGTTTTTCAGGCTGTATGGCCATGTTCCAGAAGTATTCTCTCATTGTGAAGTCACAACCTCAGAGGATGCCTGCCATAGATGTGGGCGAAACGTCAGGGGAGAATACTTCTGGAACATGGCCATACATACAAAAATCCTGTTTTATTCAATATTTGTTACAGATACCTGTTAGCCATTTTCCGAAAAATTTACATAAACATATTAAGAATAACATTAGTAAACTGCAAAGATTCTCCAAAGATTCTCACAGCTTATTTAAATTTCAGATTTAAAAAATTGGTTGTCATCTTATACTTTCTTGTCAGGAGTGAACCCACTGAACTTAGTGGAGCTTATTTCTGAGTAGATATACTGTATAAGTTTTGTGGAGTTTTATTTGTTGGTGATACCATAGTGCAATTCTGAGCAGTGGCTCTTAGGAGCTAGATGTAAGAACTCTTTCTAGCTTAGTGGTGATCAGTAAGATCTGAGCAGTAGCAGTAGTTATATTCAGATTGATTTATCTCTTTTTGAAATCGAGTAATTCCCAACTGTCTATGTGTGTATTGAAACACTGTACATATTACAAATGGAAGACTTTAGGAACACAAGAACACCCTTGTTCAGCATCCTGCTTTATAGCATGACTGTTTATACTTAATGTTTCTGGTAAGACCACTAGCAATGTGGAAAGGACAGCCGTTCTTCAATGTTGCCTTTTAACAGCTACTGTTTAGTGGCATACTTGCTCTGGACTTGAAAGCTTCATTTAACTTTCATGGTCATATACACCTACCTGCAGTGAATTTGTCTTAACACTTCTTTAAAACTATATGAGATTGTGGCGATTGTATGACATTAAATTATTTAAATATAGTGCATTAGGAATGATTTTGTTTCAACCTTAAATATACAGTTGGCCCTCTATATTCATGGGTTCTGCATCCGTGGATTCAACCAACCATAGTTTGAAAATATTCAGGGGGAAAAAGTGTATAGTACTTGTTTGAGTTGTTCATTATATAAGAAATGGAGTTCAAGAATCAAATCTAATGGCCCACTGTACTACTAATCAATTTGTATTAATTACATGACTCGACTTCTGTCACTGCAATAGGAGTTTACCTCCCCCATCAATGTCTTTTCGTCCCTCACATGCCCCCACAATCGAATGCAGTTGGTTTTCCAACCCTCTGAAGCTGTAGTGGGTGTTTAGGAATTTGACTCACTGGCAGAAGACTACAGTCACCTCCTACCTCTATCAGCCCTTTAATAGCAGCTATCAGTATACATCCTGAAGACAAAAAGTGCAGGCTGTAAATGTATTATAACACACACATACATTTTATATGTGAGTATTTGGCAATAAAATGTGCCTCTCTTGGTTGTGTCATACAAAATATGAGGACGGTTCTCATTCATCCATAGCTATTTGAGCAAAGATAATGGACCAGAACTATGGTGGCTTGGTATGTGATATAGTGGCTTGCTGCAGCAACATGAAGCCTAAAATGAAGTTTGGTGGTACAGTAGAGTCTCACTTATCCTAGCTAAACAGGCCGGCAGAAGCTTGGATAAGCGAATATCTTGGATAATAAGGAGGGATTAAGGAAAAGCCTATTAAACATCAAATTAGGTTATGATTTTACAAATTAAGCACCAAAACATCATGTTTTACAACAAGTTTGTCAGAAAAAGCAGTTCAATACTCAGTAATGTTATGTTGTAATTATTGTATTTACGAATTTAGCACCAAATATCACGATATATTGACTACAAAAATGGCTTGGATAATCCAGAAACTTGGATAAGCGAGGCTTGGATAAATAAGACTCTACTGTATTAGTTTTTGCAGTCTGGTGAAATGTGGAGTTGACATTATCCAGGCATCCTTCTTGCCTCACTCCACCCATATTATCCTCCTGCTGGCCTCAAATGACACGTCATGCATGAGACAGCATATTTACTATCTGTCCTTTCAAGACGTCATCTTAAATTTTATTAATTACTCAGTTGTTTGGTGTTCGTATAGCTGTGTGAGAGAAATAAAATGATACTTAAATACAGTAGAGTCTCACTTATCCAACCTTCGCTTAAGATGTTGCCACAGTTGTTAGACGAGGTCAGACTGGCCAAATAAGATCCAGTGAAAAGAGCTCTTCAAACATCTGATTTTTACACGTTACATCCCATTTTTGAGATATGCCATTTTTATTGGTTAACTATTTTAGTATACAGGCAGTCCCCAAGTTATAAACAAGATAGGTTCTGTAGGTTTGTTCTTAAGTTGAATTTGATTTCCCTGACTTCCTGTTTTCTCACTCCCATTCTTAACTATGAGTTGTTTGTAAATCAATCTCTTAAGGTCTTCCGGGGAGGCCCTCCTCTCGTTTCCACCTTCTTCACAATTCCGTCTGGGGGATGAGAAGAGAGGGCCTTCTTGGCCGTGGCCCCCTGTCTCTGGAACTCCCTCCCCAGGGAGATTAGGTTTGCTCCCTTCCTATCCTCCTTCAAGAAACAACTGGAGACTTGGATGTTCTGGTTGGCCTTCGGTGAGACAGTCACTGGATGACCAGTCTCAGATGGCATTATAATTCTATCCAGAATTGTATTAGGTCCCTGTTATGTATTTTAACTTACTATGTTATTCTTACATGGCTGCTGTAGTTCCTTCACCTGTGTAGACGAAAGAACTGTACCTGGTTGGTTGATATTTTAATTGTTGTAAATTCTTGTCTTACTGTATTACCGTTTTATCTTTTATATTGCGAATTGTATTTATGCTGTGGTTTTTGCTCAGTTGAATTGTTCGGGCCTTGCCTAACCCTAACCCGAGTCCCTGTGGGGAGATGGTGGCGGGGTATAAATAAAGTATTATTATTATTATTGTTTGTAAATCAGATGTTTGTAACTCAGGGACTGCCTGTGCACTACTATGCTTATTATAATGTGTATTGTAATATTTTTTCCATAAAATATCTCACTTAATCCTTTTCAGTTAAGATGGGAGATAAGACCATGTTATAAGAAACCATAGTTAACCAGGAATATTAGTGTCCTACTTGACTCCAAGCCCAGGATATCCTCACATTGCTAATTTTTTGCCAGTATTATTTATTAATAGTTAAGGATTCCTATATAATTTCCACTGCCAGTATACAAAGCAAGCAATGTTAAAATAGTATAAATATTATGAAAGTGTATTTATTTATTTATTACAGCATTTCTACCCCACCCTTCTCATCCACTAAGGAGACTCAGGGCGGCTTACAAATATTTATATATATATATATATATATATATATATATATATATATATAAACAATTACAATTACATTTCAATTCAGTTTACATTAAATTACATTAAAACATTCATATAAATAGACATATAAAATACATATACATATCTACATATACTGTTGCTTTATAAACTATAGTAATATGCAACACTGTAAATCTTACATAGTACCGCATGCAGAATTATTTTGAAAACATATAAGATACTTACATAATGCTCCTGCATAGCATTATTTTGACAGTGGTAGTATACTAAAATAGTTAACCAAGGATTTAAAAATTGATTACTATCTTCTAGAATAATAACTCACTTTCTTTTCGCTGAGCTTTATAGAAACAGCTTGTATTACAACCTCACTCTGTTGCTATAGAAAAATCTTTTAAAAATATCTGTTTTTGTTCCAATTCCTGTTGCAGCAGGATTATTTTCTTGTTTATACTATAAGCCTCAGTAAAGAGGAAGGGCAGAAAAGCTATAGTGTTTCGTAAAAATCTTTACTATCAAATAAATCAGCTTTTTTATAGAAAACTTAAACTTGATTTCTTCAGACTGTAAAAACTTTATTATCATTTATTTATTGAGTAAACACATGTATCTTCTAGAAATTTAGGAATGATTTTTCTGTCAGATCAAGGTCTTGATTTTTTTTCTCCTTAATATATGCGATGCAATGTTCAATATGAAAACGCACTGCATT
Source organism: Anolis carolinensis (assembly GCF_035594765.1). NCBI lineage: Eukaryota > Metazoa > Chordata > Lepidosauria > Squamata > Anolidae > Anolis > Anolis carolinensis. Next base: position 275,345,110 of record NC_085842.1, read on the forward strand.
CACTTTTAACCCCTGTGTTTTACTTTTCAAAATACAGTGCATTTTTCAATACTTCATAAAACACAGAAAATAAGACAGATGTCCCATTGTGGAGCATGTTTGTTTTGAGAAGTAGAGATTTTTTACTTTTCCTATTAACCACCCATTATTTCTGTTGCTGTTGGCTCTTTCCCTACCCTGGAGGGAGTGTCTAGGTCCTGTTTTACCTCATATGGTCCGGAAAAAGCTATACAGTTCTCTCACATTGAACAGAAACCAAACCATTTGATTCTTCTCTGAAATACTGTGTGGGCTCAAACAAAAGATACTTCCTCTGCCTCCCCTTCATAACCCTGCGGACATATGGGAGTGATTGGATATTTTCTTCATTTGATACTAGAAATGTTATACTTCTATGTCCTGCAAATGATAGCCATAAGAGAAAAGACCTATTTTGTCGTGATATAGCCGCCTCTTAAAGAGCCACACACACAATAAAAGTTCTTAAATGTTTATTAGATGTTTTAAACTCAAAAACACTTAACTGCAGTGTTTCTTTTAAAAGGTAAAAGTCTTAGTTCAAAAGAAGTCAAAAAGCAAGAACAAAAGAATAATCCGGATTATCTGGCTTGATAATCCGCATCAAACATAACACAAATGTCACCAAAGCTGACGCCATGTAATGTTGTGGCTCAAAGACCTAAAGAGGAGCTAAACGCTCCCAAAAGGCAACTAACAGAAGCGTAGTCGAAAGCCAGGCCGAGTTTCAAAGACCAAAGTAGGAAACTAAAGACGCCAAGCCAGGAGGAAGCACAGACGTAGTCAGGAGTCGAACCGGGTTCAGTAGCCAGAAACGCCAAAGCAAGAGCACCAAGGCAGGGACGCCAAGGCAAGCACCAAGCTGGAAATGCTGAAGCAGGCTCGCCGAAGCGAACGCCAAACTGGAAACGCCAGAGCAGGAACACTGAAGCCAACGCCAAACTGGAAACGCTGGAGCAGGGATGCCAAAGCAAACGGCAAACTGGAAACGCCTGAGCAGGAACGCCAAAGCAAACGCCAAACTGGAAATGCCAAACGGGAAACGTTGTTGTCAGGAGCCGAACAGGAGTCAGAAGCCAGGAACACCGAAGCAAGATTCAATCCAGATTATCAGGAAGCTGTACAGCCAGGACCCAAGGAAAACAGACAATGACAAAACAATGTCCCCAAAACGACACCTTGCCTTCTGCAAGGCAATAGCTCTTGAAACCCCACTTTTAACTTACTCACCGGAGTCCGATGCTGATGAGGCCTCCACCCTGTCCTCATCATCCACAGCTGATCTTGATCTCATTTGTGGACCTCACCTCCCATCCCTCCAGTCCATCTTCGTTCAAGACTTAGATCTTCCCGTGTCCCAGGCGTATGAGAGGCTTGCCAATCCCCTGATGCAGCCCCATGAGCTGGCTCATCATCCACATTTACTTGAGTCCAATCAACATTCTCCATCTCACTCCCAGACCCATAATTCCCAGAGAACCCTTCAAATGTCTCCTCATCCGTGGGAGCAGTGAGTATATCCCAGATCTTTTTCCTTTCTCTTTCCTCATCCAACTCCTGCTCTCGAGTAGACCTTTTAGTTCCTCTACTCTCTGTGAAACCATCATCCTCCAGCATGGATTCCTCATCACTAGAAAACCCATAAAACGTCTCATCCTCTGAAGGAGCCATAAGTATTTCCTGGACCCGCTTTACTTGTTGTTCTTCATCAAGCACCTGCTCTCTATTAGCCTTTTTTCTCCTTCCAGCTGTTTCACCCATAGAACCATTACTGCCCCTTGGCCCAACTACAACATATTTTGTCTATGTTTTCTTCATCAGTGGGACAGCTTTATAGTGAGCAGGTTGCTGCACTAGTAATCTAAAACATTAATTCTGCAGGATGTCTCATTACTTCATATTTGAATACTTGACTAGTAATGTATGTGTGGGGGGGGGGGGAGGGTCAGCTATGGAGGTGGGAATGAAAATTGTAGTTGAAGATATAGAGACCTTGGGCTTATCCATCTCATGCAGTTCTGGTCAAATTGGAGGCATACGTCGAAATCAGACTATTGTGTGCCAGCAGTGTGTTTTACAATATGTGAGGAATATGTATGTCTTTCCTTCATTTTTATTTATTTATTTATTAGACTTGTATACCACTACTCCCAGTTTGTCTCGGAGCGGTTTACAGAAATAGATTAAAACAATACACTTAGCTTTAAAATAACAATAAAAACAACAATAAAAACAGACATAGCCCCGAGTTTTTCACCCATTGAAAGCTTGTCGGAAGAGCAAGGTTTTGCAGGCTTTCCGAAAGGCAAGTAGATCTCGGATAGTTCGAGTTTCACCTGGCAAGGCATTCCATAAATGAGGGGCTACAATTGAGAAGGCTCTCTGCCTAGTGGAAGACAAATGCTAAGTCAGTATGTTAGGGACTTCAAGCAAATTTTGGTCTTTGGACCGAAGTAATCTCTGGGGTTGGTAGGGGGATATAACATGTTTCTGCTTTAAGAAACCATGATTTTGTCAACAGGACACATGCACACATACTGAACAAAAATGCCAACATTATTGAGTACAGTGAGCCCTTAATATCCATTGGAGTTTAGTTCCAAAATCCATGGATGCTCATGTCTCTTTATATGTTATAATAAAATGGTGCTCTTTATATAAAATGATGACAAAATCAAGAGTTGTTTTTAGATTTTTTTTCCTGAATATTTTCAAGCCATGGATAATTGAATCCATGCTATAGAGCAGCAACTACAGTTGTATAAATGCTGTATCTGTAACTTATTAAGTGTATTGAGTTTAATACAACAACACTGTTTTCTCCCAAAGTGAAATCTTTATAACCAGTTGTAACAAAGGTGAAAAATGTCATAGCATGTCTCTGTTCTGAGTTTGGTTTGGTTTTGTTTGAAGTGGGATATTGTATTTTGTTTATCACTAACAGAATTTTATAAAAATGTAAGTTATAAAGAACAAAAATGATCAAATCCTTTGCCTTCAGTTTCTGATTCCATCCCCCTCTTAGCAAAGGTTATGTTTTCTTTTCTTTTTCATACGTGCATGGTTTATTTCTGGCTGGGCAATGTATTTAAATCAGTGGTTCTCAACCTGTGGGTCCCCAGGTGTTTTGGCCTACAATTCCAAAAAATCCCAGCCAGTTTACCAGCTGTTAGGATTGCTGGGAGTTGAAGGCCAAAACATCTGGGGACCCATAGGTTGAGAACCACTGATTTAAATCATGAAAGCAGCACAAGTTTATTAAAGGTATGGAATAGGTGTTCAGACTTCTGTGAGATAAAGTTTTTCTAAAACAGCTTGAAAAAAACAATCTGCAGTTGAATGATCAGTGCATTCAGTCGAATCCTGTGATTTATACTTGCATTTAAATCACTCTTGCTAGCCTACGTTTAAATACATGAGCCTGACGTTTGAAACAACCTTGTAAACACACCACAAGAATTAAGAAATTACAAAAAATGAACATAGAAACATTAGCCAATAACGTCTTGGCTAGTTACTGATTTCTAACAAGAAGGCTAGCAGAAGAGAAATGAACAGTCTTACTTATATGGACTTTTATGCAGTTGTTTGCAGCTACTAACAAATTACTACTTACAATATTTGTTTGAAATGCATTCGATCAGTCTTTGAGAAAGCACTAAATATGTCCAAAACATCAGCTATCATACAGCATCAGTCCACAGCTTTTAAGTTACATGATATGGTCCAGATGGATTAAAGTTGGGGAATTGTGATTGGGATGTGGAAATTTCAGCATTCCTTGGTACAGCTTGCTCGGATTTTCAGCAATTAAGGGCATAAGCTCATTCCACCCTGTACATTGGTCTGTATTCTAAATATGTGCGACAAAAGCCTTCTCAAATCTCCTCACACTCCTTATATATCCCTTGAAAAGGTTAGCCTGTAGTTGTAAGTACTGTTAGAAAGATTTAGAATCAGGTGGATATTTGGGTAAACATTCATCATTCGTTACTTAAAAGCAAGCACTAAGGAGCTTTTGAAGGATGCATAACCATTGGGAGCTAAATGCAGTGCTAGTCCAATTAATTTGTAGTGCTTGTTAAGTGGTATTTATGATGAATGAAAACAGTTTTCTGGAATTTCTGGAGTTTATGAAGTAAGAACTTTCCAGACATTTATATTATGAAAACCTTTTGCCCCATAGTTCCTAAATGCAATGTATTTAAGCCCCATTGATTTATGCGAGTTTACTTTAGGATGATCTGGGATTGAATTTAGCTCATTGAACCCTCCAAAACCAAATTGCAGTGTCCAGTATTCTTCAGCATTAGGTATGCTTGCTGTAGTTCCTGGGACTTGCAATCCAGTAGCATCCCTAAGACTGCATGATGTGCCCCCCTCCCCCTGGTTTAGTTGTTGCGTTTTCACAGTCTCTATAACATTTATACTTGCCTTGTCATTGCAGCCAGTCAGATGATGATTCTGGTTCAGCATCAGGTTCTGGATCTGGTTCAAGCTCTGGAAGCAGTAGCGATGGAAGTAGCAGCCAATCGGGAAGCAGCGATTCAGACTCTGGTTCTGAATCTGCCAGTCAATCAGATTCAGAGTCTGACACATCTAAAGAGAAGAAAGTGCAAGCAAAACCACCAAAGGTTGATGGAGCTGAGGTAAAATGAATTCTTATGTGTAACTGACTTCATTTTAAATCAGTATTGTTTTCAGTAAGCATCTGCCTAGAAACTTCAGTGGTTTTGTATGGGGAAATTGGTAATGCAAATGAAGTTGTACTCTACTGATGCCCACATTTAACTTCTACTAGAAACTTCTAGTGTACAATTTTAGTTGAGGCTAACCAACATTGCCACTTTTTGCAAAATCAGAAAAATTGGGTTGAGTTGGGGGTTCAGGGAAATTGGTCATAGGGTGTACTTACATTTTAGAATTAATGCAGTTTAACACCATTTTAAAGCCTTGGAATTGTAGTTTGATGAGGCATCAGTAGTCCTTGTAAGAGAATGCTAAAGACCTTGTACAGTGACAGCTCCCATGACCCAACAGCGTTGAGCTATGACAACTAAACTGGCGTCCAACTGCATTAATTCTACCATTTAGATCAGTGGTTCTCGACCTGTGGGTCCTCGGGTGTTTTGGCCTATAACTCCCAGAAATCCCAGCCAGTTTACCATTTGTTAGGATTTCTCAGAGTTGAAGGCCAAAACATCTGGGGACCCACAGGTTGAGAACCACTGATTAAGATGTATCCGTGGTCCTGGAATATTTGATTGACAGGCCTGCACACCCTTCGGCCCTCCTGGTGTTTTCAACTTCAGCTCTCAGAATTTGTGTCTATTGAACAAGCAGACTAGGGTTTCTCAGAGTTGGAGTGCCAGGTTGTGCAGGCCTGGTTTAAGATGTACTTGGATGAGACCAGAAGCACCCATCGGTGTTCTTTTTAAAAAATACAAGCTATGAAGATTTTCCTGGATTAAATCTACCTACAGAAGGTTGTCCAGCTAAACTAGGCAAGTAGGACATTAATCAGAGAAACAACTGAGATGGTGGTGGTAATTTTGAAAGCTCTTTCTCCTGGCACACATGCCTTCCCACTTGCCATCTTGCCTGTGTGCGCACCCCGCTTCTCGCCCTGACTCTCCCCTTCACTTGCCCACTTGTATGCCTGCCCCATTGCTTGCTTGCCCTTCCCCCCTCCCAGTGCCCAAACATTAAATCTGTGGCAAGCATCCTCAAAGGTTTGTTCAGAGATCTCTCAAAGATACTTGCCACAGATAAAGGCAAAACGTCAAGAGAGAATGCAACTGGAACATGTTCATGCAGCCCAAAAACCTAACAGCAACCCAGTGATTCTGGCCATGAAAGCCTTTGACAACAAATTGTTTCTTTGTTTTTTAAACTTTACTTGTTCCTGGATTGTTGTGACTTGCTCCAGGTTCTTGTGATCAAAGTCAGGATTATTTTTTTACAAAAATAAATTAATTAATGTGGCTTTGGAATCTGTATGGGTGTAGGTCTTCCATGGTAGTATCTTCATGCCACTACCAATTCCAAAATTCCAGACTGAAATTTTTCAGGTTGAAATTGAAAGCTCTTTATCTGTTGTGATGGAAAACACATTCTCATTCACATGTCCCCATTCTCATTTTCTCTGTGTGTTTACTTTAGATTTAGAGCCAGTATAAGGATAGCTTTCTAACAACCTCATACAAATTATTACTTGTGATATTTCTACTGAGCCATTTATTAATTAGTAAGTGTGGCTACATAATCTTTTAATTTTAATTCCACTCTAGTTTTGGAAATCAAACCCAAGTATTCTGGCTGTACAGAGATCCGCAATGCTTAGGAAGCAGCAGCAGCAGCAACAGCAACCACTATCAAAAGCGGCATCCTCAAACAGTGGCTCAGAAGAGGTGATTAATAAACTATAAGATGATGTTTTGCTTGTAAGCATGGAATTTAGTTTTCACTAGCCTATACATAAGAAAAAAATGGAATCTGATGCTCTTCAGATACCTCAAATCAGTTATCTATTGTATTAATTTGTTGATGTTACCTGTTTTTCTACTGAAGATCATTGCTTTTTAAAGACTGTACAGTTTACCTGTCAGTATCCAAAACATTTTGTATCTCCTTGTATGAAACAGAAATGTGTTGTGGATCAAACTCCCCATATCTCAGAAACCTATGGTTCTCAACGTGAGATTCTTAACCTCTGGGTCCCCAGGTGTTTTGACCTACAACTCCCAGAAATCCCAGCCAGTTTACCAGCTGTTAGGATTTCTGGGAGTTGAAGGCCAAAACATCTGGGGATCCACAGGTTGGGAACAACTGACATAAACAAATTTAGCATCCCAAATCTTCACTCATTGTAATTATAAAACACTTTCAGCTTCACCAAGCCTACCTCAGATTTTCCAGGTTCTCTGTTTTTCATTTGGAGGGTGGACTAAATAGTATTACAGTAGAGTCTCACTTATCCAAGCTAAACAGGCCAGCAGAAGCTTGGATAAGCGAATATCTTGGATAATAAGGAGGGATTAAGGAAAATCCTATTAAACATCAAATTAGGTTATGATTTTACAAATTAAGCACCAAAACATCATGTTATACAACAAATTTGACAGAAAAAGTAGTTCAATACGCAGTAATGTTTTGTTGTAATTACTGTATTTATGAATTTAGCACCAAAATATCACGATATATTGAAAATATTTACTACAAAAATGGCTTGGATTATCCAGAAGCTTGGATAAGCGAGGCTTGGATAAGTGAGACTCTGCTGTGTGTGTGTGTGTGTGTGTGTGTGTGTATATATATATATTATCCGTTAAAAGCTGAAAGTATTTACATATCTGAGAATAAATGTTAAATAAGTTAATAGTGCTTACTTTTGAGTAGACATGTGATTGCTGTGTAAACGTTTGTGTGTTTGCTTTAATGAAACAATTTCGGTGTCTTCTAAGAATGCTTTCAAAGTTTTACATTGCAAATGCAAACTATTAGATTATAACAAATCACCAGTAATTTCGATGATAGGAGTAGGAAATCTTTGGCTTTCAAGATATTGCTGGACTCAATTTTCTATCATGCCTGAGCATTGGCCCTCCTGGCCAGAAGCACAGTTTTCCAACTAAGACAATATATTATAAAATGCAACTATTAACCTTTCATCTTAAGTAAAGCAGCTACTTATCTCATGTGATATGGATGGTTTTCAGTTGATTCTTTGATTGTATTTTAACTTATTCTATAAGTCCTTTTAGATTTATTTCTCAAATTCTTCTACCTGGATCATATTTTTCCAGTCTACTATGAAAACTGCATTTTACATATTTACAGTGTTTTCCTGTCATTATATAAAATAGTTTAAATGATTTTATTTCAAAGCCTTTTTGTTATACAAAGCCTTTTGTTATACTTTAATAAATGAGAGTAAACTTTGATTCTGAAATTATATTGCAGTGTATTAGACAGAATGAACCTATTTGTTCACATCCAAACAGATCTTTTTTTTGCCTTTGTATGCAGGACTCATCAAGTAGTGAAGACTCTGCAGAGGACTCATCTGGTGAAGTTAAGAGGAAAAAACATAAAGAGTAAATATTTTAAAATAATTTATTGGTTTCAGCAGGTAACTAAAATTTCTATTTCAGAGGAGCTCACTGTGCTTGGGGAGTTGTAAGGTCATGTCTCTGATATTGTATTATATTGTATGCACTTAAAATATTTCAGAAATACATCAAAAGATGCAGTTATCTTCTCCAAAGTTTGCAGCTGAGAACAGAGGAATCGGATTGTCTCTATAATCATACTACATTCTTGAATGCTTAGGAGTGTAGTATGATTTTATAGAGACAATCTGCTTTGTTATGCTCCAGAGACTGGGGAAGAGGCAAGCCTGCCCTTGCACTGTACCTTATTTTGGATGTTCCTTAGCCTTGATCATTCTTCTTTGGATTATCTCAGAGTTATGCTCTGCTTTTAAAGTTCTGATGGTGTCTCCAGGAAACACCACTATTTTGAGGATAACCTTATGGCTCCTGTTCAAAGTTTAGAGGTTCATTAGAGGTGGGAAGACAAGTTCACCTCAAGGATAACATATCTGTGGACTTCTGCAAAACTCTTTAAACTGAGAAGAAAGTATGGAAAATGTAGATGTTTTTATTAAACATTTCTCCAGTCAGAAACCCTTTTTGTCAATTCATTGACTTAAATCCATTTCTTATTCCCAATGGTAATATACCCATAAAATTACTATCTTTTTATTGATTCAGTGGGGTGTTTTTTTTTCACTTTAACTGAGACTGACAGTTAGATTTAGATTCTTTATTGCTTAATTTGTCTGATGTGTAAATCTGGTTAATGATAACACATGCCACAGTGGAAATGATTAATGTTCAAGGTACTAACATCAGTAATTTAGTTAGCATTAGATGTTGATTATTTTCCAGTTATGCCAGGTAATGCTTCTAGTGCTGGAAAAGCTCTAGAAACAGATCAGAATGCTGTTGGTGTCATGCAAGTGTAAGGTCCTCTGTAGATGTAGTTGGATATTTTGTCCGGTGCCCAATGTCTGAATTCAAAGGTCACAGAAACAGAGTCTTGCATGGGGCACAATAATGGATGTGCATTCATGATTGATGCATATACATCTGTTCTTGATGAAATTGGCAGTATTTTTCTTCCATCACACACTCAGTTGCACAATATCACAATTCAACACAAGGGTCATGTAGCACAATCAATACACATGTTGTGTTGTGCAACGTCAATGCAGGATTTCAGCCATAGAGTTAGCTAAAATATTTTTAATAGATGGTTCATTTCAATTACTTGTAAGCTATATTCTCTGTTTTAGAAAATGTTGCATCCTTTTTTACTTTAAATTTATTGCTAATCTTTCTATAGTTTCAACCTTTTGTTCCTAAAATGTGTTAGGAAACTGACACTCACATATTTTGAAACATGATACTGAAATGTCTTAACTGTGTCTGTTAGTAAGATCATTCTTATTTCATTTACTTAAATGCATATATACATATGTTTCTTACATTTTGATTTTACGTAGTGAAGACTGGCAAATGTCTGGATCAGGATCTGTCTCTGGAACCGCTTCAGATTCTGATTTGGAACAAAGCAGAGATAAAAGCAGTTGTGAAGCGAGTGAATCTGATTATGAGCCAAAAATCAAGGTTAAAAGCAGGAAGCCTCCAAGAAGGTATGTGACAATTCAAAATGAAAAATATATTGGATTTTCATCCAATATAGCATGAATGCTAGGTGAATTTCTCTCTGTTTGGTCAAGGTTTGTTTTAGGATGTGAAAGACTTGGCTGAGTAAGTATTTTCTGTTTTTACCTTAGAGATGCTCTTTTTTTCTGGTTTCATTGGTAATGGGAGGTGGCACAAGCATTTAAAGTAGTTCAGCTCAAAATGTCTGTTTGCTGACTAAACTGAGTAAGATGGAAAATTGCTGAAATTTGTTGATCTGAGTTTCTTTCTTTGTGGCTTTTGTGTATTAAACATGGCTAGAGCCAGCTTTATAGTTGCTTCTGTGCCTTTGAGAAGTATAGTGTAAATAGCAGAATAGCAACAGAAATTACTAATGCTGTTGTTATTAAGAAGGGTTCAAGAAGGGTAAATAAGGTTTTAAGGCATGCATTCATAGCTCAGTCACCATAGATTGATCCAGCCCTAGCATCTTACCTTTTCCATGGCTGCGGCATGGCTGTATTTTCAAAACCACCTTTTCTTGTTTTAGTGACTAATTAACTAACTTGAATGTTAGTCCTGTCTAGAGTAGATTCATTGAAGCCAGTGAAATGTAAGTTAGTTGTTGACTAATGACCCATTCATTTCAGTGGGGCTTCTATGCATCTGATCAACATCAGCTTTGTCTTATGCTCAGTTTCTCAGATGCTTAGTTTTATGGAATGGTATAGTTTCTGGCTGTGGCATGGGGATACGAGGGTAATTGCATTTGTGGGAAACAAAAATCTTAGGTAAAAGGCTTGCTCTTGGTAGTAGGGTGGAATTGTCCCTCTGAGCAAAGAATGGACTGGAAAGAGTTATGAGGCAACTCTAGGGTCTTCTTCACAAGCTTTAGAAAAAGTCTATACACTAATACTAATCAGAGATTTCTAAGCATAATTCACTTCTTGTTTGTTTGAAAGCATTTTATTTCAAGTGTTTTAAATATTTTTTATTATTTATTAATATTTAAGAATAAAACCGAAAAGTGGGAAGAAAAGTACAGGGCAGAAAAAAAGACAACTGGAATCATCATCATCGTCATCAGATGATGATGATTATGATAAAAGAGGATCTCGCCGTCAAGCAACTGTAAATGTTAGTTACAAAGAAGCAGAAGAAGCAAAGACAGATTCAGATGATCTGCTGGAAGTCTGTGGAGAGGATGTCCCACAACCTGAAGAAGATGAATTTGAAACCATTGAGAAATTTATGGATAGCCGGATTGGACGAAAAGGAGGTGACTTTAATTTAGTTTTGTAAAATCTCTAGTTGATGATTGTGTGAAATTTCTGAAAAATGTTTACATTGTGAATTATGAAATAACTGATGCTTTTAATTATCTTACTGCTCAAATGCTTCCCTATTTTGAATATGAACTAATAACATTTGGAAGAAATAAATAAGACACCTCAATGAAGAATTAACTAATGTCAAAACAGTTTAAATGGACAGTTTTTCGCACACTTCCTAAATGTAGTTAAAGTGGGAACTGATTACAATTTTGTGGAGGGTATGTTTCAGAATGCAAAAGCAACACAGGGCAAAGGCCTTAATTTTTTATGTGATGTAGTTTTTTATATATATATATGTTGGTTTATTCCATTCTTCTTTGATTTACGGCGCTCCATGCAGTCATGCCAGCCACATGACCTTGGAGGTGTCTACAGACAACACCGGCTCTTTGGCTTAAAAATGGAGATGAGCACCAACCCCCAGAGTCAGACATGACTGTACTTAACGTCAGGGGAAACCTTTACCTGCTTGTGTATAAATTGACATCATGTAAAATTTGGGGGCAGGTTCTTCTGACTTGAGGATATGATGAGCTGCTCTGAGTCCCCCTCGGGGTGAGAAGGGCGGGGTATAAATATGGCAAATAAATAAATATGTCAACAGCAAAACAGGCAATTTCTCCCTCCTTTTAAAATGTTTAGCAGGAACATAATTAGGAAGAGAAGGAGAAAATCATTTTATTTGAGAGGTTACAATTGGAAAGGGGGTAAATTCCATTGTTGCTCTTAATATGTCTACATCTGTACAAATACAGATAGAAATATAACATAGATATGGAAAAAGGACAAACATGCTGCTTGAAAAAATTGGGGGGGGGGAAGCAATTAGGAACCCAGCGCAAAAGCAGTGCTGAGAGACAGAGACAAAGAGCACTCTCATCCTTCTCACCTCTGCCCCTTGCCACTGCCTTCATACTGGATCCCTATTCCAGCTATTTTTGTCAGTTTTTTTCTGATGTATTATATGTGTATATACAGTAGTGCAGTTTGTGGTTAAATCCTTAATGACACTCGGAACTTCAGTACTATTTCATTGTCTTGCTTATTAAACAATACAATTAGTATTGAATCCATTTGATCTTGAGGTTATTTTGTTGTCTTCAGCAACTGGTGCTACAACAACTATCTATGCAGTTGAAGCTGATGGAGATCCCAATGAAGAATTTGATAAATCAAAAGAACCTGGTGATGTGCAGTATTTAATTAAATGGAAAGGTTGGTCCCACATCCATAACACATGGGAAACTGAAGAGACTCTGAAACAACAAAATGTTAGAGGAATGAAGAAACTGGACAACTACAAGAAAAAGGACCAGGAAACTAAACGATGGTGAGTTTAGTGTATAACTGTCTGTTACAAAATTATGTTACAAGCATGAAAATTCTCAAGTATTTTGATAGCACCGTCTTACATTTTACTTGGGTATGGCAACCTGCTCCGCATGGATGTTATTGCACAATAAACGACACCACACATTGTGTATGTTTGGGTATAAACTGGCCACAACATTTTATTGGATACAGGAACAAGGGTTGGCTGCTATGCATGGGTCCTGGATCACTAATCGGTCAGCCCAGTGCTGCCCGATCCCAGAAACAAATCCAAGGCGCGACCGATACCAGCCCGGTAATCGGTACCAAAGCGCCGCCTAGCGACCGCGATGCTACTTCCTCCTCCTGCCAATGGGGGGGGGGGGGGAGTAAGCATAGCTGATCCGGAGCCCATGAGAGTATTGTATTTTATTTTATGTCTTGATTGAAAGTAAGTATCACATCTTTCTAAATGTTTTTTTTATTCTGTTGATCAAAGGAAACAGAGTGACAGCATTAATCACATAGACTGAAAATTGTCTTCAGGTGGTAATGAGAGTACTGTACTACTATACTATGTGGGATACTTCATAATGTTCCTTTTTCCTATATGACTGGAGTATTATCTGTAATATGTTATATCTGTTTTTAAAATCTAAGAATTTCTTTTTTAAAAAGGAAGATAATTGGAAGGGTCTCCTGACTATCAAATTAAGCACATCAGACCTCATCACCCGGGGGGGGGGGGGGATACAATAAAAATCAATTGTATAACTGTACATTTATTTATATTTTCTTTTCTGAGAGCTTACTCCTTCTTAGAGCACCTTAGGATTTGAAAAAACCTAGGAGCTAAGATCTGCAGAGATAAGCTTTTCGGAACCAACAGCTTTCTCTCTGCATAGTGATAGGATGGTTCCCCCCCACCACCACACACACACACACACACTGGTGTTGTGCAACACTGAGAAAAAGTGCAGTTTGCTGAATAGTGTGGTTTATGTCCAGTAAATTCCACTTCCGTTGCTATTCCTTCTTTGTGAGCTAAGATTCTGTACTCTGAAGGAAGGTAAAAGTGAGGATGTGCACCCCAAGACTTTCATGTCATCAGTTCCTGAAGGAACCATTAATTGGCCTGGGAGTTTGTTAGAGTAGCTGTTCCTATTGACACTTTGGCCCAGTTCCTTTTAGGAGCCATCCCAGGATTTTATCAAGTATGTCTATTTTATGCGACTTTATTTTATGATTTATTTTATTGTTTATTGATTTGTTTTACTGTTGTGTTTTTACATTGTCTGTTTAGCCTGGGCTTGGCCCCATGTAAGCCGCCCCGAGTCCCTTTGGGGAGATAGGGCGGGGTATAAAAATGAAATTATTATTATTATATTATTCCTCTTCCCTGCGTTTCCTGGGCCAGTATAAGACTCCTTTGGCCTTAAGGAAGGCAGAAGAGCTCACGTCATCAGTTTCTCAAATCAATCTTCAACTGATCTTAGAGAATTTAGATTTTACTTTCTTGCTTCTATAAAATTTGCTTGTTTTTAGAATTAATGTGCTTCAATGTCTTGGGAGAAAGATAGCATATAAATGTATTAAATAAACAAAACAATACTTTCCCATCTTTTCATCTTCATTAATTCTCAATTAAAGAGTGGGGGAAGAGGGTGGCTTGTACAACAGCATACAGTGGGTCAGTAAACCAAACAATTCCAGGACCATGCTGCTTTTTTGATGCCAACTGATAAAAGTTGCAACTTCAATCAGTTAAATTTTCTAAGGTTCCTCATACTTGTGGTTGTTGTTCATCACACCAACTGATGCTGTACAGAGAAGGGAGGGGGGAAGACTGGCCAATTCCTCCTTTCTCTCTTCCCCCTTTTCTATGTTGCTCTGGCCAGCAATTTCATGCTCGGAGGTCGCTATAATTCAAGGAGAAGATGGGCATGTAAGTGTGGTCTGGTAGCATCAAACTAGGTTTAGCAGTTCTGAGCCGTACAGACTCCGTCCAAACGCGAGATCAACTCATTGCCACACAGTGTGAACTGCCATGGTGCTACTCCAGAGTATCCCACTCTGGATCAGCCTCAAGGTATGTGGTCTGTGTAGATGGACTCTTAGTCCTCCGAACAGAAACTCGTAGAATATTTCTAATATCACTTTGTTATATCTTGTACAGTGATGTTATTATAGTGCATGTAATGTTTTTTCAGGTTGAAAAATGCTTCTCCAGAAGATGTGGAGTATTACAACTGCCAACAAGAACTCACAGATGATTTACATAAACAGTATCAAATAGTAGAGCGAATAATTGGTAAGTGACAGAACGTGGAAGTAACAAGGATGACAAGACAGCAAAGTGCATCATTAGGTAGCATCTATTGCTGAATTTTTGCTGCTAAAACAGCAGAATAAAGTGGAAACAGGAGATGGGCTAGCTGTCCTTACCATTGCAGCTCTTTGTGTTTTCCCAAAACAAGTCTGGGAATGCTAAGAAACCCAGAACAGGGGAAGGAAGTCGAATGATGTTCTCTTATGCTTTGAGTTTAGCAGTGTTGTTTAATTGGAAACAATTTGTATTTCATATTACCTTTACAAAGAATTTATTTTTGAGTCATCATAGATTTTAGAGGGTTATTCCTGAGTTAAGCACTCAATTTCTTATTTAAGCCTAACCTGAACAATAAAGCAATATGTTAACTTCATTTTTTTAAACATGCTTTCCATAGCTCATTCTAATCAGAAGTCAGCAGCAGGCTATCCAGATTATTACTGCAAATGGCAGGGTCTTCCTTATTCAGAGTGCAGCTGGGAAGATGGTGCTCTCATTGCAAAAAAGTTTCAGTCACGCATTGATGAATATTTTAGCAGAAACCAGTCCAAGACTACTCCTTTTAAGGAATGCAAGGTAAACATATATTCTTTCAATAGATTTTTTCCACAGTCAGTAATTTGGGTTGTACTATTTTCTTACATCTAACAGGAGTACATTGAATTGCCATCAACATAATTCAAAACAAAAAGAAACAGGCCTAAACTTGTGCACAGAAAACTATTAGATCAAACCTACTCCCTGGAGTGTTATGTTACTTCCTTTTTGTAAAAAGGATCTTTCAAACATGATCTTGAATAATATTTTGCTGCTTTTACAATCTATTTTTGTATAAGTTACTTCATGAATAGCAAAAATTTAACCTTTCAATTTTGTGTATGCAACTAAAATTTACCAATATTGATCATGTTTATTTTACTTTTTGCCAGGTTTTAAAGCAGAGGCCCAGATTTGTAGCCCTAAAGAAACAACCATCTTATATTGGAGGACAAGAAAGTTTGGAGCTAAGAGATTATCAATTAAATGGATTAAACTGGTTGGCTCATTCTTGGTGCAAGTAAGCTCCTAAATAAAATATTGTAGTTCCATGATTTTTTTAAAAAAAATATGCTCCTTATTTTATTACAGTATGTTCAAATAAGACAGCCATATCCATTCAGGTTATACCATACAAATACAGTCTGTTTCAGACTGAATACAGTGATTTAGAAAACAGCTTTCTTAAGCTTGGAATAATTCAGAAATTGCCCATTCTGGATGTGTAACTAATGAATTGCCATTTCTCTTGGTGTAGCATTTCCATATTTTTATAATATAAATAGTTACAAAATACATAGTTTCAGAGGGTTATTTATGTTTTGCTGTTGATGTGATTGCAGTTGTCACCTACATTGTAAACACATTGCAATCTGAGTACGTTTCTTGTAACCAACACTGACTTGTTAACTGATGTTTGTATATAAAGTGTTCATGACTATAATATTTAAACACATTGTCTCTCACTTTTCAGGGGCAATAGTTGCATTCTTGCAGATGAAATGGGATTGGGTAAAACAATACAAACAATCTCCTTTCTAAATTACTTGTTCCATGAACATCAGTTGTATGGGCCTTTCTTACTGGTAGTGCCACTTTCCACTCTGACATCTTGGCAAAGAGAAATCCAGACATGGGCTCCTCAGATGAATGCTGTAGTTTATTTGGGAGATATTACTAGCAGAAATGTGGTAAGTTCATCTGTATGTTAAGGGAATAAAAGGCTAAAGAAATTTGTTTGATATTTGAAGTGCTTACACAGTGATTTCATATTATTGTAAGGATATTTTTGTTACTTTTGTTTGTATTACAACGTTTATAACCACACTAGCTACTAGAGGAGCAGCAAGATCATAAAGAACTAGCTTTGCCCGGCCACGCATTGCTGTGGCTTTTGGGAATCATTTGTTGGCCAGGTGGAATCGCAGTGAATAGCCTTGTAGCCTCAAAGCCTGGCTGTTTTCTTCTTATGGGAATTGTTTGGTGAGCTGGAATACAGTGAGTAGTCTCGGTGCAGCAGGTATGAATGCTGTTATTAGTCACCTTGATTAGCATGTAATGGCCTTGCAGCTTCAAAGCCTGGCTGTTTCCTCCCTGGGGGAATCCTTTGTTTGGAGGTGTTAGCTGGCTCTGATTGTTAATTTAGACAAATGTAATTTGTAAGTCTGAACAGGGACATTTTGAAAGTGCAATTCCAGCCACACACACACACACATATATATAACCTGCCCTATCTGTCCAGGGGGGTCTCTCTCTCTCTCTCTCTCTCTCACGCACACACACAGAACTGGAGTTACACTGTAAAAAGTTCTCTGGAAGTTGAGTCCTGGAAGCTGTAGTTCAAGCATGGGCCAACTTGGACCCTCCCTCCAGATGTTTAGGACTCCCAACTCCCACAATTCCTAACAACCTACCAGCTGTTAGGAATTTTGGGAGTTGGAGTCCAAAACACCTTGAGGTGGGTCCCCCAATTATTATATATTATATTATCTGCTTAGACCTGGAGTATATGAGGCTCCTTCTACACAGTTGTATAAAATCCACTCTGAACTGGGTTATATGGCAGTGTGGACTCGTAAGTAATCCAGTTCAAAGCTGATGTTGTGGATTATGTGCCTTGGCATTCTGGGTTATATAGATGTATGGAAGGGCCTGGAGTTTACACTGCCATATATTCCAGTTCAAATGTGATAATCTTTATTTTATAAGAAATGTGGAAGAGGCTGAAGTGGGCAAACTTGGGCCCTCTTGGTGTTTTGGACTGCAACTCCCACAATTCCTAGGTCATCTTGACCAGCATTTTCTCATAACGTGTTGGTGCGGTGTAGTCAATTGGCCACCTTGATCAGAATTTAATGGGCTTTTAACTCGAAAGCCTAGGTGATCCCTACATGGGGGAATCCTGTGTTGGGAGGTGTTACCTGGCCCTGATTGTTTCCTGTCAGAAATTCCCCTGTTTTCAGAGTGTTGTTTATGTACTGGCCTGTTTTTTTATTGCTGGGAGTCAAGTTTTGTGGATATATTTGTGTATATTTGATTTGTAATTACCAGGCATGGGCAAACTTGGGCCCTCTTGGTGTTGGGACTTCAACTCCCACAATTCCAGGTATTAGGAATTGTGGGAGCTCAAGTCCAAAACACCGAGAGGGGCAAAGTTTGCCCATGCCTGGTCTATATTATAATGTTATGTAAGACGGTAGGGGCTTGCGCCATCTTGCTGTGCCCTCCTGGTCTTTTGGACTTCAAATCCCACAATTCCTAACAGCAGGAAGGCAGTTTGGGATTGTGGGAGTTGAAGTCAAAAACTGGAATGGAGCATCAGGGAGGGTTTTATGAGTATAATGCAATGCAATGTTGGTTGGCCAGGTTGAATAGCACTGAATAGCCTTGCTGCTTGCAAGGCTGGCTGCTTTCTACCTTATGGAATCATTGGTTGCCCAGTTTGAATAGCAACAATGAACGTTGTAATTAGACACTTTGAGATTAGCATGTAATGGCCTTGCAGCTTCAAAGCCTGGCTGCTTCCTGCCTGGGAGGAATATTTTGTTGGGAGGTGTTAGCTGGCCCTGGTTGTTTCCTGCCTGGAATTCCCCTTCACACAGTGTTGCGGACTTCACACAGTGTTGCGGTGTTGCGTAAGCCTCAAAGTGACGTAGTTGTTTCTTTTGGGGGGGGGGATGTTCTGCGCATGTGCTGTAAGGAATTTTGTGTTTTGGGTTTTTTTTGTTTTTGTTTTTTTTTTTGTTTTTTTGGTATTTCCAGATTATATTTTTTTGTTTTTTTGATGTAAAAACACAGATCGGGTGACTATGTCTTTTGTTGCCAAATTTGGTGTGATTTGCTCCAGTAGTTTTGCTGTTTAAGTTAAGAGAATTATGATCAAAACATTTACATATATATTTGTTTTAGAGATAATACATTATTCCTTACGTTTGGTTCAATAAGGGAAGAATACCTGAACATGTACCTAAGCATTTACAATGCTAGAAAAACTAGGCACAATAGACAGCTTATTATATTATCTGGTTTAAGAAATGAGTCTTACAATTTTTGAGGTGGTTAACTCTTTGAGTTCAAGAATTTAAGTTTGAACTATCAAATGTATTATAAATCATGATAATTAATTATAATATTTAATAACATTACTTTTTGTGAACCATACAAATCATAATTAAAATCAACAGTGATTTAAGCATAATAGATCTTAGCAGCGTGCTGACTGATATAGTGCTCCCAACACCCATAAACCCTAGGCAGTATAGTGTGTGATAGGGTTTTTGTCCAACAACATACAGAAGAATCAGTTTTACTCTTGTTTCCTGTCATCTCAGAGGGAATGAATTCCAAAAGGTTCATTCCTCTTAACGTGCTTAGTTAAGAGGAATGAAGATCTGCAAGTAAATTGTGTACAAAGGCTTATATCCAGTTGTTTAGGCTTTTGCTGAAATAGGCCTTCCTTCATATAAGATTAGAATGACCAGATTGGTCAAGGGGAATGAAGGAGATTATACTTACTTGTATGCTGTATATATCACATATACTCAAGGCCAAGCCAATATCTCTATCTCTTGAGGTAGCAATAGATAGGGGAGGGGGGCTTTTTTTAGCGAGTCATGAAGAATAGTTCCAAAATAATAATTTAGAAATCAGGCTCCATCGATAAACGTCAGTGACACTCATGGGGATTTAGTTACTCAGTTAAAATTCATGAGTAAACCAGGTTTTTTAAAAAACCTGAAAAAATTACGCGGGGGGAGGGGGGGTTGAACTCCTAAACTGCTAAACTCCTAAACTGCCCTCCTTGGCTACAGCCCTGCATATAAACATTTGCTTGTGCATAGCAAATGTTTATATGCACATCTGCAAGCTGAGTGTGAAATGGCAAAAGTTAACACTGTTACTATGTTTAATAAATACATTAAAAATATAATCTCTTATCCTTGTATATTTTGTAGATAAGAATGCATGAATGGATGCATCCACAGACCAAACGATTAAAATTTAACATCCTGTTAACAACTTACGAAATTTTGTTGAAGGATAAGGTAAGACCCATCATTCACTTCTAGATGTATCTGGATAAAATTCTTGCCTAGAGTGAGATATTAAATAATTTTTGATAGTATTGAAAATTGTATGTAGAGTGATATAGTTAGGAATAGGCTTGCACAAGATGCTTATGTTCCCCATAACTAGGTTAACTTATGACACTTTGGGTATGGTGCATCAGGTTTCACAAAAAAATAGTATTAGGCCTTCTGTGTATGTCTTATTTATTTTATCCCTTTATGTTATAACATTAGTCTTTGGTTAGGGATTCATCTGCCTTCAGTGTTGTCTGCTGGCACTGTTACATAGACTGGTGTCTAAACTTAATGGATCTTGGATTGTCATATTGAATCTGTTCCTGGATTATCAATTTCTTGTCTGGACATTCCCAGAGGGTTAAATTAGGTAATCACACCTTGTCAACTCTCATTCTCAACACTGGGATGCTACAGGGCTGTGTGCGGAGTATTCTGCACCCCCGTCCACCATAGCAATATGATTACCAATTCACACATGATACAACAGTGGTGGGTCTTATCTCTGAAGAGAATGAGTCCGCTTATCGGGATGAGGTGCATTGGCTGCTCTTGTGATTCAAGGACAATAATCTGGTTCTTAACATCAGTAAGACCAATGAGCTTATAGTGGACTACAGAAAGAACAGACCAGAAATCCAGCCCTTGGTCATAAATGGAGACCAAGTAGAGTGGGTGGCCAGATTTAAGTTCCTGGGTGTCACTCTTAAGGAGGATCTGACCTGGGGCACTCAAACGGCAGTGTTGGTTAAGAGGGCCCAGCAGACTCTGTACTACCTGAGACTTCGAAGAAACCAACAACTGAATGAAAAACTGCTGGTATCTTTCTACTGTTGTGCTATAGAGAGTGTCCTAACCTATTGCATCTGCACATAGTTTGGTAACTGCTCAGTGGCAGATAGGATAGAATCATTGGTTGCCCTCTTTGAAAGACCTTTATAGGTCCTGCAGCTTTAAGAAAGCTCAGAGCATTCTTGGGGATCCATTTCACCCAGCATATTCATTTTTTGAATTAATGCCATATGGCAGATGGTACAGGGTGACAAAGACAAGGACAAACAGACTGAGAGATAGGTTTTATCCTAGAGCTGTGGCTATGTTGAACTCCATGGTTTCACATTGTTGTGGCATTGGAAGCTGTGCAGTGGCGGTTAGGGTGTGGAGGGATGGGTGTGTTGTTTTGTGATGTGTGCTAAGGAAGGCATTTAGTTTCATTGTGAAATAGTTCAATGACAATAAAGCTATTCTATTCTGAAAATTGATTTTGCAAAACTATAACTTACTGAAACTACCATGTTAAATACTTCATTTTTGAAGCAAACAATGATAGTTTTCTTTGTTTGATGGTTTTTTTTTCAGTCATTCCTTGGTGGATTGAACTGGGCCTTTATAGGAGTGGATGAAGCCCATCGACTAAAAAATGATGATTCCCTCCTGTATAAGACATTAATAGACTTTAAGTCCAATCATCGCCTTCTTATCACTGGAACACCACTGCAAAACTCCCTGAAAGAACTTTGGTCTTTACTGCACTTCATTATGCCAGAAAAGTAAGCAGATGCCCTACATTAAATGTATAAGTGGTCTTATTTCAGCAGCCCTCTTCAAAAATGTACAATACTTTGGTAGTGGGTTCATTGTTTTTTACTAGTATTTGAAAACTATAGTATTTATGTTCTGCATATTGTGCCAACAGAGTATCAAGATTTTAATTTTTCAGAATGCTTGTATTAGCCAAGCAAGAACTTGAATGAACTTGTTAAAAATGGAATATAGTTGCATGCTTATTTGCTTAAAAGAGTCTCATTAAAGAAACATTATTTCTAATAGTTATTAGGGAGAAGGAGAACATTTATGCTCAGTGTCCCTTACTGTTGATTCAAGAGGAAATACATTTATTTTAAGGAACACAATTAAAAGTGTAGCCACCAAAGGGCTTAACCCAATAGTGCCCTTGTATTCATGTAACTGGAAGATCTGGTACTGAAATATGGCACCACCGATGCTAGAGATAATAACTGAGATAATGTATAGCCATTATGACTAGTAGGCATTGTTAGCCTAAACAATGTATTTGCCTAATCCCCTTTAAAAATGGAATTTGGGGAATAATCACTACATGTTTCTTTGGCAAATTTCATTTTTCAACTATGCACTCTGCAAAGGATTTTTCCCTAGGACAATTTGCCTTCGCATCATCACCATAAACGTGGATTCTAGTATTACAAGAGAAGAGGAAAACCTCTCCCTGTTTGTTTTATCCATTCGACATAATTTTATATACTTCTGTTATGCTGTCCATTTGTCATTATGTTTTAAAAATATCTGTAAACTTCACTACCATTTATTAATGCATTCATGTATCTGAACACAAAGAGTTGAGATAGTACAGCAATGATGGATCATTATAGAATTTGAAAAGTTACATAGAGGGCTTTGTAGATAGCTTCTGAGAAGATTCAGGTTCATCACTGTGATTACAGAATTAAAGACATTCACACAAAACAAAACAAAAATATGTAATACAATTGCAATCTAGTTTGCTTAAAATAGCCACTTAATGAAACATTCCTAATAATTGTTAGGGAGGACACACAATGTTTAGTTTACAGAATTAAACACATTTAACACATAAGAAACAAAGTATTTAAACATAAAGTTTAAAACAACAACAGAAAAACCCAGCTATCTTTAGTAGGTGTCAAGCTAGTCATTCATTGGATGACTTGCTACAATATTGACCTCCTGTAAAGAATTGCTTTGTAACACGATTTTTGTTCCTGGATTATAAATGTCATTTCCTAATTGGTTCTATCATAAAAACATGGGAAAATTTATTAAACTGCAAAACACCTTGGTTTTGCAGGCCATCCTGCAGCATATTTGGTTATAGTTTTTCAATGAATATCTCATAGAGTCTCAATAAATTCAACATGGTTTGTGGCAGCCACAAAAACAAAGTTTCTGGGATATAACAATTATTTTCAAAGTAAGTACCTCACAATTAAACAGGAAATAACACTTTCAAACCAGGAACAGATTTTTTTTTTTAAAATCTGTTACATATTGTAATCAGTGCCATTACAAGACTAAAATAATACGGGGTTTTTCTTATCTTGGCATTTCTTATATGTTTATTTTTAATCTCCAGGATTTTATGCTGAAGTGAAACATTCACTCGCTAATAGATCATGTATTTGAAAATCTTATCAGCTTCAAATTCCATGTTTTCTGGGTTGTTGTATGTCTTTCTGGAACATGGCGACATAGCCTGAAAGACATACAACAACCCTGTGATCCCGGCCATTGAAGCCTTCGACAACGCCATGTTTTCTATTGAAGGTTTTCTTCTTGGGAGGATTTCGAAGAGGAACATGGGAAAGGAAGGGAAGTTGGCTATGCAAGCCTTCACAAAGAACTTGAACCATTTCTTCTAAGGAGAGTTAAAAAAGATGTTGAAAAATCTCTGCCTGCCAAGGTTGAACAAATTTTAAGAATGGAAATGAGTGCATTGCAAAAGCAATATTACAAGTAAGTGATTTTATTAAGTTTTCTGCAGCATCAGCTGAAATGTGTTGTTGTCAGTTACTTGCCTGATAAACATTCTTTATTTCCCATGGTTGACAATATTTTGTTATATCACAGGTGGATTTTAACTAGGAATTACAAAGCCCTAAGCAAAGGGTCAAAGGGCAGTACCTCAGGCTTTCTGAATATTATGATGGAGCTCAAAAAATGCTGTAATCATTGCTACCTCATTAAACCACCAGATGATAATGAATTCTATAACAAACAGGAGGCCTTACAGGTAAAATTTCACATAATGCTATTAAACTGCTCTGTATGTACCACAGACTTGGGTTTTAGTTCACTATGACTTCTTTCCTGCTGCCGGTGACTTGAGATACCCTTTCATGTAACTGTAGAACAACTGACAATTGTTTGTTGAAAAGTGCTCCATACCTTACTTCAGTAATGATTCCAAACCATTTTGCAACAACAACAAGGAAAGGTACAAGGGTTGGATAACGGTGTATATTCAAAACAGTACATGAGGAAACCTAGCTGAATAATAATGCATTTGCTTGACACGACAAATACAAGGTTCTGTCCCCTTACTGTCTGAGACAGTGGAGTTTTTTGGAGGTAGGCATGTTTTGCAGTTCCTGTTCTCCTTTGTGGAGTCTGTGAAATACGCACACATGGGTTTCCCTGTGCATGCTCAGCAAAACCCATATGTGCAAATCTCACAGACTACCACTCCCAAGAAATGTAAGCACAGGTAAGCAACCTATACTTCCTCTTAATTCCCTAAACAGTCATGCATTCTCTTTTGAAGTTTCTGACAATAACCATGGGCAGATTTGAGGTGCAGGAATTACAAGGAAAAGAGGGCATTTCAAAAAGTCACATGATTCCTTTTCCAATAAGAGGGACCATGCAGCAGAGGAACTTGTAGTAATGCTGACACCAAAAATATTGTGGGAAAATGATTGCCATAAGAGGGACAGACCTTTAGTTGACATCCTCCTCAGCTTATTTTTTAATAGCCTTGCTATGAGTCCCTATAGCAGTGGTTCTCAACCTGGGGTGCCCAGATGTTTTTGGTCTTCAACTCCCAGAAATCCTAATAGCTGGTAAACTGGCTGGGATTTCTGGAAGTTGTAGGCCAAAAACATCTGGGGACTCCAGGTTGAGAACCACTGCCCTATAGCATAGTTTTAAACATTAGAATTATCTGCCCAGTCATAGATGTCAGCATTCCTTCTGTGGACAGAAGTAAACTCAGTTCATTTTCTCCTGTCTGTCTCTGGCTATTACATTATATGATGCTTGACATTACCAAGCTAAAAGCATAATGTCTGATTGTATTCCACAATTAATAAATCCAGACGTTTGAGCCATCTATATCAGATTTCCTCCTGGAAATGAACAGTTAAAATATATGTCATTTTATCTAACTGGTGTAATACTAAATACAGAAATTTGCTCAATTCAGATTATTGTTTGTAAAGTCCCAATATCTTGTTTTTCCTTTTTAAAGAATTTAATCCGAAGTAGTGGGAAGCTAATCCTTTTAGACAAATTGCTGATTCGCTTACGAGAACGTGGCAGCCGAGTGCTTATATTCTCTCAGATGGTACGGATGCTGGACATCCTAGCAGAATATTTGAAATATCGTCAGTTTCCTTTTCAAGTAAGAACTTTATTTGTAAACTATGTCACTATGCACACGTTTTAATTTATTAATTGATCTCTTACCATTCACATCCTTTGCACAGTTTTCATTTACTTGTTTTTCCTCCCCTATAGAGGCTAGATGGCTCAATAAAGGGAGAACTGCGGAAACAAGCACTGGATCATTTTAATGCAGAAGGTTCTGAGGTAACCTTTTCTTTGCTTGCAAAGCCTTTTCATTTATTTCTGTTTTCTCTTGGGAGCTATAAAGAACTGTCTGTTTTCAACTGGATTTAACAAAGCATCAAACAATGGATTAACTCTCTGTTTCCTAGGAAAACGGGGATTACTTGGCTTTTTGTTTCTAAGCTTTGTGCCACTAGACTCCATTTGGTTCTTTTCAATTTCCTAGAACAGAGCTCTGCTATTCAATTCCTCTTTTATTTCTTAGTGGTATTTGTTCATTTAACTTGTCCTAATCTACATTGCTTAGACTAAAATAATGCACCTTTTGGAAAGGGGGTGGAATATAAATAGTAGCTCAATTTCAGAGTTAAACCATACTTAGAGTAACACAGTTTAAATCAGTGGAGTTTGTGTTTGTCATTATTTAGTTCTCATTATTTTAAGTAGAGCCAATATTTACATTTTATTTAAATACTGTGGATCAAAGTTCATATGTAGTTATGGCTATATTAAGGTTGACCTTAGTTGGTCCATAATGTCAGCATGATTTAATATCTTTATTATGTGAATTTTGAATGATTTTTTATTTAATGTATCCCTGTCTTTTAATTCCAGGATTTCTGCTTTTTACTGTCTACCAGAGCTGGAGGTCTGGGTATAAATTTGGCATCTGCTGATACTGTAGTTATATTTGATTCTGACTGGAATCCTCAGAATGACCTGCAAGCTCAAGCTAGAGCTCATAGGATTGGACAAAAGAAGCAGGTATGTATGTTTAAATTACAATTCTAATCCAATAGCTGGGTATCTCAGTGTAAGATCAAAATACTTTAAAATAACAGCATGTTTGGGGGAGTCTTTAATTATTATTTCAACCTGATTTGTTACAACTACACATGGGTTATATAGCTACACACCTAATTATGCACATGTGTTAAGAGTAAGGTAGGGAACACACCTTACTCTGAGTCACAGCTATCCCAAGGCTATTTAAAAAAAACTTAGGCTGGACTGCATGCCGTCTTGTGTGGGAATAATTTCAATATGTTTCGCACCCTGGGAAAGAGTTAGGACTTTTTGCCCCTCCATACATCTCAGATGGCACAGGGTTTGGATATTTTAAATTAGAAAATGGAGAAAGCATTTTTGAGGAATCAAAAGTGTTGTGTATGCAACCTTCCAAGGCAAAACACAAGTGAGGGAAAGGGGACAGACTTCAGATCACCCTGTGATAGACAGATATAGAAAGGAAATGCAACTAGTTGTCTATAAAAAGGCACTGGATTCCCTAAACGGTTGTTAAATTTAAATAGCTTGTTGTTTCTATTCCAATTTATATTTTAATTAGTAATTAATTTTCTGCTGTATAAATATTACTTCACAAATGATATAGCTGGTTAGGAATTTTATAGATAGGATAGATTGGTTTGAGTTCTGTTTGACCATGGAAACCACTGTATGACCATAAACAAGTCATTTTCTGTAGTCACACCATTGATATTTTCATTTTTCAAATGCATTTATGTAGTATTTAGGAATGTCAGTGTATGCTAAGTGGAAGGATCACTCCGGGATTCACCATCTCATTTCTGCTCAACTTCCTATTGTTTAAAAACTGCTTTATTTGTCTGGCAATGTGAATATTCATGATTGCTTGCTGAGGGTTGCAGCCGATGGAATATGCTGTTTTTATTTAAAATCATAGAATAATATAAGGGACAATAAGGTCTGCCTAGTCCAAACTCCTACCATACAGGAGTACATAACCAATGCGCCCCTTAAAGATGCCCATCCAACCTTTGTTTGAAGACTTCCAAGTATCTTTTACACTGCTGTAACTGCTCTTACAGTAAAAAGGTCTTAATTTAACTGTGAAATCCATTAATTCATGGTCTGGTCTCTTGAATAGCATAAAACAAACTTGATCCATCTTCTACATGTAGTTCCTTCAGATATTTAATGATGGTTATATTATGTCACCCTGGCTTTGCTTCCAGACTTTTGATCACCTTGGCTTCCCTTTTTTGGACCTGCTTCTGTTTGTCAATAGCCCTTTTGAACTGTGATGCCCAGTTCAATAACCTTTACATATATCAAGAAGAATTGCTATTTAATTGGTTATATCATGAGGAAAAATAAAAACCTGACTGCTTTTCAGTATAATGCATTTGTGAATAAAACTACACATTAACATACATTCACTTAGATAATCCTTCAAAATTACTTTTGTTTGTTTACACATAGGTTAACATTTACCGTCTAGTCACTAAAGGATCAGTAGAAGAAGATATCTTGGAAAGAGCAAAAAAGAAGATGGTTCTAGATCACCTAGTCATTCAGAGAATGGACACTACAGGAAAAACCGTACTGCATACAGGTTCTGCACCTTCTAGGTATGTTATTTTTGATGAACTATATTTAAAAGCGCCTAAGTACTCAGTTCACCAAATTCCATTTGATTTTTAAAAGCTATATAGGGTCAATAAGTGCTTAAAAACGTGGCTCTTTCAGTGCTCTTTTGAATAATCTAGTCCCCATGATCAAAACTTTATTTAATTGATTCTTACTATATTTTCCACCTTATTCTACTTTTCCCCTGGAAGTAACTTGAAGTCTTACCTCACTCCAGTTCTCCTGAGAATATTTAAGTACTTTGTCCTTCTACACTCCCAAATGCCACCATAATTTTACACCGTTGTACTTTTGCCAGATGGCCCTCCCACTGTACCTTTTCTCTCCTAATGATGATCTTTTTATGTCATCATCTTATGTTTTTAGAATTGGTTTTACTGTGACTGTACTGTTATTACATTGTATTATTTGGTTTAATGTGTTTGGTTTAATTTGATTGATGATGCTGTTTTATATGTATTTTACTGTGTTTTATTTGTTCTTGGGCTTGGCCCTGTTGTTAGCCGCCTCCAGTTCCCGCAGGGAGATGGTGGCAGGATAGAAAAATAAAGTTGTTGTTGTTGTTGTTGTTATCATCATCATTATTATTAAATGGTGTATCGCCAAAGAATACTGCATGCTGTAGGCTATATTCAGACGAATATAAAATTGGTTTAAAAAGATTTCAGAAACTTTCTTGAATTGGTGAGTAATAATTTTTCTGTTCCTTGCCAAAATCAAAACTGTTCCTTTCATTTTCAGCTCTACTCCTTTTAACAAAGAAGAATTGTCAGCTATTTTAAAATTTGGTGCTGAGGAACTTTTTAAGGAGCCAGAAGGAGAAGAACAGGAGCCACAGGTAAGCAGAGCTTAATTTCCCTTGGTTTACTAGTCTTTTCAAAGCAATGTGTTCATTGTATCTTTTGATTTTATTTTTTTCAGGAAATGGACATAGATGAAATTTTGAAGAGGGCTGAAACACGGGAAAATGAAACTGGCCCATTAAGTGTGGGAGACGAATTGCTTTCCCAGTTTAAGGTACCAAATTTTCTCATTCTGTATCAACTATATTAAATATACTCATGAAACAATTTACTTTTTTTAGATGTTTGTTCCTTTGCTGTACCTAACATTTTCTTTAAACATTTTAAAAAATATATTTAGATGTCACCTGTGGAACATGCAGGATTTATAAAATATATTTGAACTTCAAAAACTATAAAAATTTAGGAAATTGTGGTGGCCCTACATATTTATACCTGCATTTTATTCATTTCAGAAATTATATTTCAATTGCAACTGTTTTGTGTTTTTTTCTCTTTTTAAATAAATAGATAACAATTTGACAGTGCAATCCTGTGAACACTCACTTGGAAATAGAATTAGATATTGAACTTATTTATCTTTTTTTTTTTTTGCTATGTATCAAGTGGCAAGGTCCTGAACTACAAGAAATACGTAAGCTATACGTAAGAATCTCCTTGGTTTTGTCAGATGGAGGAGCAGACAGATTTTTTTATAAATAGGACAGTAAATCTATGAGCATTTTGTCTTCACATTTTATTCATCATTTTAAAAGACAATATGGCATCATTCATTTTTTTCTTAGGTGGGAGTCAGAAAGAATGTTTTTCTGCCTGATCTTTTCTAGTTTTTTCCCCCTGAGATTTCACATTTCTACTGTTGTTTCATATTATTTCCAATATACAGTTTAATGCTTCAGTTTAATCATCCTGGCACCTAGTGGGAATTGAGGCTTGGTCTGCTCTCAGACCTACTGACACAATACTTTCATTTCTTTTGGAACAAGATCTAGACCGGCTTAGAGAGACAAAAACGAGAAGGTTAAGAGATCACATTCTGTGCCCAAAGTTTTGAGAGGTTGCTACACTGAAAGGTGAAGCAAGCTTGTTTTTTACTGCCTTAGAGACTAGAACACAGGGGAATGGATTCAAACTACAGGAAAAGAGGTTCCATGCAAAAAATTTGAAGCTGTTTGGCAGTGGAATATGTTGCCTCGGGCTGTCGTAGAGTTTCCTTCTTTGGTTTTTTTTTTTTTTTTTTTTTTTTTTTAAAGAGTAGTATAGTGGGCCCACCATATATACAGGCTCATAGTCCAAGAATTCAACCCACTGGAGTGCACTGCAATCACCCTGAGATTTATATTGGTGGGGATCTTGTTTCTTCACAAATTACTGTGCAGGACCACTTGTTGCAAGGCAGCAAATAGCTGCCAGGGTGAGCAGTGGCATCACTCCTGCTCAGTCCTTTGCAGAAGTTGCTTGAACGCAGAGATGGATGGCTAGCAGGTCCTCCAGCTCCACTTTTGCCCTACCTCATTTGTAATAAGGACGTCAGCATTTTATTTTTGTTATCCATGGTGGATCTAATCCTCCACAGATAATGAGGACCCATTGTATGTGCATTTCTAATTGAAGCAAAACTAATGTTTCAACAGGTGGCTAATTTTTCAAATATGGATGAAGATGATATTGAACTGGAACCTGAACAGAACTCAAGAAACTGGGAAGAAATCATCCCTGAAGTGCACAGGCGAAGATTAGAAGAAGAGGAAAGGCAAAAGGAACTGGAAGAAATTTATTTACTTCCCCGAATGAGAAACTGTGCAAAACAAGTAGGTTTTGTCCTTGAAATGTATTTTGCCCCTCATTTCTTTTTGGTTTCCTAATGCTGAATATAATTTAGTGCCATATTACAGCTCTTTCACAGTTTTTTTTTTTTAAATAGATCAGCTTTAATGGAAGTGAAGGGAGACGTTCTAGGAACAGAAGATATTCTGGATCAGACAGTGATTCCATATCAGATAGGAAAAGGCCCAAAAAACGTGGGAGGCCACGAACTATTCCACGGGAAAACATTAAAGGATTTAGTGATGCAGAGATTCGGAGGTAAGGAACAGGAAGAAGGTTCTGTTGGAGATATTCCATATAACTGCTATCAAATTACTTAAGTGCACCTATATTGTTGTTGTTGTTGTTATTATTATTATTATTATGTTTATTTATACTTCACTTTATCTCTCAAAGGAGAATTAAACATAACAATATTAAAATTCACAGTGTTAAAATTACTTAAGCAGTATCTGAAGTGTAATTAGTGATAGATGTTTTTAATTTATATACATTCTGAAATATTTTTCCCTCAGTAAAAAATAATATGTGGGACCTGCTGATTGTTATAGATATGTTTGTGGGCAGTTTTAAGTTGAATGGAAAGAGAACAGCTGTACTATATTAAGTGCATGTTTTTAAAACTTACAATTTAGATAAAACAAATTTAACGGTCAATTTTTATTAACGTACCTTTTAATTTTGTTAAGATCCTCTCCATTGTGTCTCATAGCAAACAGATAATGATAATGAATCAACATGTTTTTAAACTAGTTTCCCAGTTTAAAATAACTGTGCTGTTTCTGTTACCTTATTTTATAAAACCACTTCCTGAAATAACTGCTAATTTATCATAGGATATTTGTTCAATTTTTAACTTTTCTGTGTATCTAACAATCTTACTTTTAGTTCATTTACACACCACTTCCAGTCACAAACATGTAGCTTCCATTATCTCTGTTCACTGAAGTAAATCAGTATTTCCATTGTGTTATTTATCTAGTTTATTTTGTATGCGCTGTGTATGTTTTACTATTTCATTTTAAATTAGATATAATAGAAAGAGCTTGCACATCACCTATCAAATTGTTTTCATTAGGTTTATCAAGAGTTACAAGAAATTTGGGGGCCCTCTTGAAAGGTGAGT
The DNA here is from genome assembly GCF_035594765.1 of Anolis carolinensis. Taxonomy (NCBI): domain Eukaryota; kingdom Metazoa; phylum Chordata; class Lepidosauria; order Squamata; family Anolidae; genus Anolis; species Anolis carolinensis. The sequence goes on from NC_085842.1 coordinate 275,376,464, forward strand.
CACTGTCGTGTTTTTCTCCACCAATATTTGACTAGGAAAAAGAGTGATGTCCCAGTGGCTATGTGATAAAAGTCATATTGCCAGTGACAGGAATTCAAGGGAGTTGCAGCAAATCTTGTTAGCCAAAACACCAGGCAAGTTTAGAAGAAAGTATGTATGTTTGGCAATCCTATGCGTGCACTTCTCCCAGTGTATGTGGTATTGGAAAGGGAACTTTTACCAAAGCTGATTATTGAGAATAAGTTAATATTAGAAGAGTATATAAATACCTAAAGCTAGCACACATTTTGCTATGAAGAAATGTGTGTTGAGAGTAGAGTTTTCCTAATGCTTGTGCCCTCTTACAGGTTAGATGCCATAGCTAGAGACGCTGAACTAGTGGATAAATCTGAGGTAGACCTCAGACGCCTTGGAGAACTGGTACATAGTGGATGCATCAAAGCTCTAAAAGACAGCTCATCTGTTCCAGAAAGAGCAGGTATGAGTTGCTTGACTAAAATGGGAAGAATTACAACATATATAAAGTGCTGAAGGACAATGTTCCATAGTACCTTTTCTGCCCACATTTGTAGTTCTAGTCTTGGTTGGGCATGTTACTGAGTCAACAGATAGGTGTTATAAACAGGCTTTAACTGCTACGACTCATAACAGTCCCCATTATTATTCCAGTACTGTTTCTAGCAGTAACTTTCAGCCACACATCGTTGCCCAGTTCATATGTTACATTTGTCTTTCTTAGTGCATTCCTGGGAACAATCTAGACCAATAAAATTGAGTAAACTGAGTAGTTTCCTCTCACTCCACTGTACTAGATGATTTGTTCTAACTTTTGAAAGTCATATAAGGCATGTTGTTTTCTGGGGTAGTATTATTTGTTTCATGATAACCACATAAGCAAATAACATGTCATACAACCAGCTTAAAACTATAGATGATATTGGGTTAGATAATATTGTGATAAGGTTTACATTCATTATGTGTGCTGTATCTGTGAGGACATATTATCACTTCATCTGAAGATTTAGATGTTTAGACCATAGAACAGTTATGTATAAAACTCATGTAATACTTGCCTGGTTTGTATTTTTATTTTAAGGGGGCAGACTTGGAAAAGTTAAAGGCCCAACATTCAGAATATCAGGAGTTCAAGTAAATGCCAAACTAGTCATAGCCCATGAAGAAGAGCTAGCATCGCTGCATAAATCAATTCCTTCAGATCCAGAGGAAAGGAAGAGGTTTGTTTGTTCTTCTTTAAGCATATATTTATACTGGGGAGTTCCTAATGTTCTATCTTTACAGCAAAACACAGCTATGAACGAAGCAGGACTAATACACATCAACATGTACCCCTGGGGCTCAACATTGCTCTTAGTGCAACTGGAAGTGATAAAGCATCTTGTGTCAGCTTTAGGCAGGAAAACAGCTCTTGGAGGAGGCAAGAAATCCTAACTTGCCACATTTTTGTGGCAGTTCAAATTATTAAGAGGCATAATTTGTCCAGAAATCAAACTAAATGAAATTACTTGGAGGAGGGGAATTTGCGAGCTTTGGGGTCTCCTGGAACATTAGGTTCTGCAAAATAGGGCCAAGAGTCATGTTTTCCCCATCTCAAGTCTAGAAAATTCACAATTGCATAACACCATACTCTGCTTTTACCACAATTTTCCTGAATTGGTATCTGATCCCTTAATAAGCTAGACAGTTTTAGTGCAAACTCTTGAAGAGTAGAGTCAGTATAATATAGTCACTGAGATGCCTGACAACATCTGGGTAGCTCAGGCACCTCTACTCATCCATGAGACTCACTGAGCTGAACCCAGCTATACCCAGTCTAACCTACTTCACATATTTGTCCTAAACATAAAGTGAGGGAAGAACAATGCATTCTCTTTGGTGGAAGGATATAATAATAATAATGATGATGATGATGCTATTATTTATCAATGTTTGTTGATATTTACGTCTTTGGTTAGTTTTGAAATCCCATGAAGAGCTGTTAAAGTTGCTTATTATTTTTTGTGTAGATACGCTGTTCCTTGTCACACTAAGGCTGCTCATTTTGATATGGACTGGGGAAGGGAAGATGATTCCAATCTTCTAATTGGCATCTATGAATATGGATATGGTAGCTGGGAAATGATAAAAATGGACCCAGACCTCAATTTAACACACAAGGTAAGCCTGTTTTCCATCTGTTGAATATATCATAGCTCAGGAGATCAAAACAATGTTGCCAAGCATCTTTGGGACAACTCAAGAGAGAAACTGATACATACCAAATCTTCTTAATTCATTTCATTTGCTATCTGCACACCACATCTCCTCATTTGTCTCCTGTACTTCTAGTTGTCTGTACAATACTGTAGGAGGACTTTGGTCCTTAAGATTCTTTGTCCCTTTTACTGAACCATTATTCGCCAAAATGAGTGTCTGTTTGCGATTGTTTTGAGTCATATATTTATATATATATCAGTAAATTCTGTCACGATGGTGTGTGGAAAGTGGATTTGGGCTTATAGCAGCACTTGAAGGAGACACAATGTATGTCTATTAGACAAAATATCAGGAACTGTATATAGGTTTTGCTTTCATAGTACAGTTGTTGAGAACTGAACCCATTTTATCATTTTGACCAATCTAGTTATATATTACACACATGCGTGTGTATGCATAGAGATTGTTCATACATAAGTATGTGCCTTTGTATGTATTCGTAAATAAATGTTAAAATGAGCTGTGCAGATAATGCTACTTGGCAGTTTGCTCCATTCAAAATTATTTTGTTAACATTTATATTAAACACAGAAGACGGAATTTACAGAAGTGTTAAAGACCTGAACCATAAAGTCCTTAAAATATATGTGAGCTGAAAATTAAGCTGAAACAAGTCCAGTTCAGAAACCTTTTCCCAATTTAGCAAATACTGTACTTTATTTTTATCCATATATTCATGTTTTTTGTGTAATTTAAATAAACTATTCCTAATTGCCCTTTCAGATTCTACCGGATGATCCAGATAAGAAACCCCAAGCCAAGCAGTTGCAAACACGTGCAGACTACCTCATAAAATTACTAAATAAGGATCTTGCAAGGAAGGAGGCCCAAAGGCTTTCTGGGGCAGTAAGTTGTTCTGTTTACAGTAGGATGGTGCCGTTGATAGTATAGACCTAATAATTATGTGCATGACTTTTTCAAATCATTAAATTAAATTAAATACTCATAAAAAGGGGAAATCAATTCTGTAAGCATGATTTTTTTAACTAGTTCTTTTTCTTTTTCTTACAACGTATGTAATTTAGAAGAATGCAACTATTTGAACTTGTACTATAAATAATAGTTACAGTAGTATTAGTAGTCCACTTCTAAAATCTTTCTAATATGCAGGGAGGTTCAAAGAGACGGAAAATGAGATCCAAGAAGAGCAAGTCCATAAAAGCAGCAAAAATAAAAGAGGAGATAAAAAGTGATACATCACCAGCTGCATCGGATAAATCTGAAGAAGAGGAAGAGGATGACAGCAAGGTGAATATTGATATTTACCTTTACAAAATCATTCTTAAGTTATGGTGTCTGTGTCTTGAAAGGGCTGTTCAGATATGAACTATTCGGAAGTTTTGTCACTTTCCTAAAGTAATAATAATATATTTATATGAGCCTGGGTAAGATGTCATGTGATGATTTCTGGTGTGTTGTTATTTTACACAGTATGATAAATATAGTGCATGATCTGAAACAAACACATACAATGCTGGCAAAATATAGTGGATTGGGCAAATCATACTTTTCTATAGATGATTCTGTCGTATTAGATGTACTTCTTGTTAGACGTTACTTTTGTCCAGAAATTGGTTTTGATATCACTTCTCTGATCCCTTCAGGGAGATAGGACAGTATATAAATGAATTATTATTAGCAGTATTATTTTGCCATATAATTGCAAATGGTCACTTCTTTAAAACTTGGAAAACTTTTGCTTATCAAATAAATCTCATACGTATTTCCATCTATAGTAAAAATGAAAATAATAAATCTAGGCCACCATTCAGCCCTAACCAAATTTGCCTAATCGGTTTACAATACAATAAAAATAAAGCATTCCACATTTCTAAAAATTGAGAGATTAAAGATCCAGATATTGTAATTTGGTATTGCAATTAAACATAGTTAAAGTCCAGGTGGAATCAAATTAATGGCTGGCATTCTGTTTGTGACTTACGATGCCATGTTTGACTTGGATCATTGCAACGTGATCAGAATGCCCCCTTTATTTTATGAGCAATCCAACCTCTACCCCACCAACATCACCGTTTCTCACATTTGTGCCAACCAGTCATCAAAAAATCTGAGTGAGATCAGCCATATGATCATGTTTGTGGGAAGGCTGTCTTTCAGGCATCCATGCATTTAGTCATTTAGGACCTTAGAATCAGCACCTTTAGAGCCAGCATGATGTAATAGTTTGAGCATTGGACCAGGACTCTGGGAGACCATAATTCAAATTGCTGCTCAGCCATGGAAACCCAAGAGATGATCTTGTGCAAGTGACACACTCTCAACCTCAGAGGGAGACTGTTGCAAACCCCCTATGGACAAATCATGCCAGGAAGAAGCTGTGGTAGCTTCATCTTAGCAGCTTCATAAATTATTGTCTACTTGAAAGCATATAACAACACAAGCAGCACCATAAGTTGGACTAAGAACAGAATTAGAAGCCAATGCAATTGATATAAGAGAAAAATTATTTGATTTGAAAAATGTTCAGATAAAAGCATCTTGACTTGCTACATTTGTACTCGTTGCTGGGAGAGCAGTTCTGCATACAGAATTTATGTTCAGTTTAATATACAAGTTTTAGCACTCTTGATGTTACTTATTTTATCAATAGCCAAAAATACCTGAGAACTGAATTAAATATGCAAGGAAACAATCAATCCTCCTTAACTTCCACATAGCCCACATCTCTGCTCCTTTGAAATGTTTAAGTGAATAAGGAACAATTATTTCAAACAATAAATAAATATAGAGTAAAGCTTCAGAGTTTAAAAATTATGTTAGAATTTTCTGTAGTGTTTCCTGGTCATGGATTGGTTGATCCCAATTGGTTGGTTGGATTCAAGAGTAACATCTGACTGTTGTCAATGTTTTTGTTGTATGCATGATGTATGCTTCACTATTCCAGGATGAAGTGGTTTCTGTGAAACATTCAAATAAAAAGATAAAAGCAGAAAAAGAAAATGAAGAAAACCTTGATGCAGATCTTGGCATGAAAAAGGAGGCTGAGGAGAAAAGAGAGACTAAGGAAAACAAGAGGGAGCTTAAAAGAGAGAAGAAAGAAAAAGAGGACAAGAAAGAATTGCGGGAAAAAGACATAAAAGAGAAGAGGGAAAACAAAACAAAGGAATATATACAGCGAGAAAAGGAATTGAAAGAAGAAAAGGTAATTAAGTGGAAACTATATAGGACAATTATCCCTTCTCTCTTTTAAGCAGGCACTTGATTTAGTTTGTCTGCTGTCGTCTGCAGTTGGCTGCCAAAGGAGCATTAACATTTTTGTGTCTCCTGTATTTTGCTCTTTCATTTCGTAAAACGTTGCCCTGCCCAATGTAGTTCACTCTCTGTACCACATCACTTCAGAAACCTAACTTTTTTATTTATAGACTAGTGACTCCAAACCTGACAGCAAAGAGAAAAGCAAGAAAGTCCCTTCAGCTGACACACCTGTTCATATAACAGCGAGTAGCGAGCCAGTTCCTATATCTGAAGAATCTGAAGAGTTGGATCAGAAGACATTCAGTATAGTAAGACATTTTGAGGATTTAAGATTTATATTAAGTCATTGTGAAGATTGATTTACACATCATCTCACTGTCTTTTCAAAGCACCTTTGTGGCAAAACGTGCCAGGGCAGTATGGCAGTTTTGTGTATTGTATTTAATATAGGGAGAAGTCAGTCTTTTCTCAGAAATGCAAACTATAGTTTGAATATCCTTTACCTGAAATGCTTGGGAAAAGAAGTGTTTCGGATTTCTGATTTATTTGGATTTTGGAATATTCGCATGTTCATAATGAGTATATCTTGAAGATGGAACCTACATATAAACATGAAAATCATTTATGTTTAATTCTGTGCATGAAATGTCAGGAACCAAAAATAACATTGTCTCAGTCAGTCCTGTGGACAATTATGAAGCATTTCCGATTTTGGATTTCTGGATAAGGGATAGTCAACCTATAATATTTTATTGTTATTTTTAGGACATTTAGGCTGCAATTCTATACATGGACTTCTTAAACTGTGGTTGAGTGACAGATTGATTTTTTTTCAACAGTTTTCAGCTTTTAAACAATGGTTCATTCAATGTTCAATGGTTTTAAAAATATATATTCTATTACTATGCTTTTAATTGTAATTTGTTTTGCCAGGAGAAAGACAGCATATAAATTAAGGAACTATAGGTTGACTTTATCTAAAATTATATATATGTGACATCTTTGCTGTTCTGATTATTCAGTTTGCACAAACATTTATGCACAAAGCTATTTAAAATATTGTATAAAATTACCATCAGACTATGTGCATATAATGTGCATATGAAACATAAATGAATTTCATGCTTAGACCTGAAACCCAGTAGTAAATTTTGCAGTTAGCCTGGCAGTCATTTTGAGATGTTTGCAATATTTTCTCAAAACCTAAAATATGTTTATGTAGCTCAAAAAGTTGAGAATCCTGATCTAGGTTATTTAATAAACAGGAAAGGAGTAATACATGGTGGTGGATTGGTGCTGGACAGAGTGTCTTAGAATATTTAAATATTTAAGTTTGATGTTCAAAATCAAATTTTTAATGGTGTTTAATTTGCGTAATTATCAAAAAGAGGGAGTAAGAGAAAGCAGCAATTAGTGTCTTTATGCTATTCAGTATGTTTGTAAGTGTCATTGAGCTGAGGGGTTAATTGACACAATTTCAGGCTCCATTTTCTGAAAATATTTTTGCAGTGCAAGGAAAGAATGAGGCCTGTCAAAGCGGCCTTGAAGCAGCTGGATCGGCCAGAAAAAGGTCTTTCAGAAAGGGAACAACTGGAACATACAAGACAATGTCTTATCAAAATAGGAGATCACATAACTGAATGTCTAAAGGAATATACAAATCCTGAACAAATCAAGCAATGGAGGAAGTAAGTATATTCAAAGATGGCAATATTCGCGTAATCATATATGTTCACAGTTTGTCTGGGATGGAGAGAAGTCAACCATTTTCTAAACCTAGTGATTCTTTTTGGTGTCATTAAAATTCCTTTTCCCTGGACCCCAGTTAAGATTCCCATCTCTGTGCCATGGGCTTTTTGATCTGAACATGTTTGTGGTGGTCCTCCATATGTTATTCTGTTTTTGTTCCTTTTTTTGTACCCACTTATCCCCCAAATCCGTGACTCAGAGTGGCTTACAAAACAAAAGTGATAGCAAGTAAAAATAGAGGTACCTAAAATATACAAAAAAGTTATGATTAAAATCATGTTAAACTCAATAAAATAAAAAGAATTAAAATTATTGATTTAAAAGAAAAGTATATATACTCGAGTATAAGCCGACCCGAATATAAGCTGAGGCACCTAATTTACCACAAAATCTGGGAAAACTCATTGACTCGAGTATAAGACGAGGGTGGGAAATGCATCGGCTACGGGTCAAATTCAAAAATAAAAATAGATATTAATAAAATTGCATTATTTGAAGCATCAGTAGGTTAGATGTTTTTGAATATTTATATGAAACTAATTTAAGATAATAAGACTTTAATAAGATAAGACTGTCCAACTCTGAATACCTATATACCCAAGTATAAGCCAACCTGAATAGAAGCCAGCCAGGACCCTCACTTGAGTATAAGCAGAGGGGAGCTTTTTCAGCCCTAAAAAAAGGGCTGAAAACCTAGGCTTATACTCGAGTATATACAGTAATACAACACTTGAAAAAGTCAGGCTGCATCTACTCAACAGACATTACAGATTGTTCTGTTGTCCTATACACAAGCAGGAAAAGCAAGATGTGTGCTTGGACTTTTGAATTGAAGGTATGGGGAAATCAATTGCCAGATTTGTTCAGAATTTAACCCTCCCTTTTTTGAGATTTGGACATGTCCAGTTGTGAAGAGAAAAAGCAATAGAATAACAGATTTGTCTGTAATATAAAAAGGTGTTTTGTATGGCTCTGTTGTAACCCACCTCGAGCCGTGAGGAGAGGCGGGTAAGAAATAAATAAAAATATTATCATTATCATTCTATATGGCTCTCTTACAAGGTGACAGCTGAAGGATACTGCCAGACAAAAAAGTTGTTATGTGAGCCTACAAAGCTGGTTTATACCTTCTATAACCACTAGATGGAAGCTTCACTCCATTATACTAAACGTAAAAAGTAAATGCACCTCATACAATTTGAGCTGTATCTGCCTATGTGCTTTTAGGTTTGTGCACTTACTCTAAAAAAATGTTTTTTCAGTTAATTGTTTTTATTTGGAATACAATATCATTCATTCTATAACAAGATCTAATAAAAAATAAAAAGTGTAATATCAAAGTTTGAGGTTGCAAAACTACATCAGGGCTGTTCATAACAGTATGCCTTCGAAGTCTCACATTCATAGGGCCACCATAAATTGATACCAACTTTCATGGCAGTTAAAGAATATCAAAAGCCCAGTATACAAAAGGATCAGGAAGATGATTAGCATTTCATAAGAATAGAGATCTAAATCAATTTCTTCTTTTCTCCAATTCTAGAAATCTCTGGATTTTTGTTTCGAAATTTACAGAATTTGATGCCAGGAAGCTACATAAATTGTACAAACATGCAATTAAAAAACGCCAGGAAACTCAGGTAACAGCTTTTTAAAAGTGTGTTTCAAAGTCTACATTTTTATTGATATAATGCAGAGCAATCCTGATGGGTTGGATATAATCTGTGTTTTTGTCTTTTTTTAAAAAAAATGTCACTTCATGAACTGAATTTTACTGGGAACTTGACTACTTAAAAATTAAATCAGAGTAATAATTTCCCTATTTATTTCAGCAGCATAATGATCAGAATATCAGCAGTAGTATGAACACACACATAATCAGAAACCCAGGTAAGAAGCTCAACTTTGAATGCTTACTTGCTAAATAGTCAATTTCTATGTAAATTTAATGTGCACTGTTCCAAGTCAAACAGACGTTTTGGTATATTTGTGAGAGAAGCCTACATAATAACTGTGATTGTATTTCTACACTAGTAACTACAAGCAGTCATTTTGGATGACCAGTTTTATTACTGTTTTCTAAGTTAGTGAAAGGATGAAATATTAGGAATGAGAGACAGGTTAATGCCTTTTATCATTTTTAGATCAGTTTTCCCCCTTTTTGAAGCTTTGATTACCTGTTTTTGGTATTTTATTTTTCCTGTTTTTAAAGAAAGCACTTCTTTGAATGATTTTTTTAATCTGGGACATTGGCCCATTTATTCAGTTATCAATTTTGACAAGTAACAAACAAGATTGTTCTTGAGTCGAATTTATATGTAAGTCGGAACAGGTACATTTTTAAGGGTGATTCCAGCCTATCTATCTATAGCTTTGGATAGCATAGGGAAGGGTTAACGTCCCTGTAGTGTTTGTTTTGCTATCTGTGTCCCTGTTTGGAACATTTTACCCCACTTTCTATCTCTGTGATAACTGGATTTTGAAAAAAATTGTTTGTTTTGGAAACAAGGATTGGTGATCAAGCTTCAGTGACAAACCTTTTCCTCATGATCATTCTTTCGGAAGTGAATTTCCCTTCCTAGAGATAGATTTGTCTCACTTCCTGTTGTCTTGCCCCCGTTCTTAACTATGAGTTGTTGGTAAGTCAGATGTTTGTAACTCGGGGACTGCCTGTACTTACAACTAAGAAATCTCTGTCTTTCTATTTAAGCAGAAGTGGAACGGCTGAAAGAGAACACAAATCATGATGATAGCAGCAGAGACAGTTATTCATCTGACAGACACTTATCACAGTATCATGATCATCACAAAGACAGACTTCATGGGGACGCTTATAAAAAAAGTGATTCTAGGAAAAGATCTTATTCTTCCTTCAGCAACGGGAAGGATCATAGGGATTGGGATCATTATAAACAGGATAACAGGTGAGTTCAGTGGTATTTATCAATTCAATCCTTCATTTCCTCAGTATTTCTTTAAAATGTTGGTTGGAGTAAGTGGAAAAACAGGTCTGACGTTACATGTGGTCAGCATATTTGATTTCTTTAACAGTGAGAACTGTGGGGTGGGGGAAGGGTCAGGACAGCACCCCTTTCCCCTCCACATTGTCTCTGTTGCCCTGCTACCTGCTGTTTTTCCCCTGAAAAATCACAAACTTGCCTATATCTGACACGTTTCCTTATCTCACAATATAAATACCAGATCACTCCATTTGATGTAATAGGTAATCAAGTTCAAGCACTGAAAGACTGTGTAGTTATATAGGAAAGGGGAATTGTATGTGCTGGTGATTTGTAAAGGTAGGAAAATTCATACCTTTGTTTTAGCAGAAAGCAGAAATGTTACTTTAAGGAACCTAAATATTTTTTAGAGAGAAATGATTGTTGATGCACATTCTACAAGATGTAGTGTTTTACATTTTTATCCACTGCTATTACAATTTTCTTTCATATTTTTCCAGATATTACAGTGAAAGTAAACATAGAAAACTAGATGACCACAGGAATCGAGATCACAGGTCAAACCTGGAAGGAAGTTTAAAAGACAGTCGATTACACTCAGATCATCGGATGCCCTTAGATCATCGGTCCAGTTCAGACTACAGTCATCACAAATCTTCCAGGGATTATCGGTATCACTCAGACTGGCAAATGGACCACAGAGCTTCCAGTAGTGGCCCCAGGTCACCCTTAGATCAGAGGTCTCCATACGATTCGCGATCTCCATTAGGACACAGATCTCCATTTGAACATTCAACAGATCACAAAAGTACTCCAGAACATATGTGGAGTAGTCGGAAAACATAGCAAAGACTAATGTTTCTTGGACTCTTTTTTTTAGCCATACACAATAAACTAACACAGCAATTGCCTTACATGACTTGAAAGACATGGACCGGATGTGCTATGAGTAGCAGTATTGTTATTACTTTCCAATATGCTAAACCTATTATCCCAACAGAAGAAGAGATATTTTTGTATTTAAAAGTTTTAATGCTGCACTGTGCTGCAAATGTTGTAGCACATTTTTTTAAGAAATGAAAAAAAAATGTTTACTTTTTACAGGGACCTCAACACTGCCCCACTCAGACTGGATCTTAATCTCAACTCCTTGTCAAAGTGGTTTTATCCTGAATACAATTTAAATTATGTTTGTAAAGGATCATTCACATGTTAGCCTGTGATCATGTTTCAGAAAAAAAAAATCAAGAGGTTTTTTTAAAAAATAAAAGAAAAATAAAACAAAGTAACATAACATAAGGATTCAAGGACTTTGTTCACTTTCCAAAGCTATTTGTTTACATTGTACACTGCAACCATCTTGCCGCTTTTTCATCAATAAGCTTGAATATTTAAATTCTGTACCTATAATTGTAAAATAGCTGGGCATTCTCCGGTTTGATCAGTTGCAATGCCTTTTTACAAAATGGCTGTAAATTATTGTAAATTAATTAAATGAGCTTCCCCCTCTTGAAGGTTTCCTTTCTAACTCACCTTGTCTTGATGAGTTGTGGAAAAACGTTGAAAAAAAATATCTGATGGAATTATTGTTCAGTATATAAGCATGAGAAGACAGAACCTCTTTTACCAGTGGCTTGTAATGACATAGCATATTTAAATTATTGGATGACTTGGTAAAAAGTATATTCTTTGTTTTTTAAAATATATAATTTTATATTTTGACAACCTGAGTTTAATTTACTAATGATGGATCTTGGAACACTGCATTTTGTAGCATAACCGAACCTAACATAATCTGGTGGGAACGTGGAGAGAAAATCCATAGCAACAAATCCAAAACTTGGTTGATAATGGATTGAAAATGACTCGAGATGGAAGGCTAACTGCGATGATTCTAGGACATCCCAGGATAGTGGGCAGAAAGATTTGGAGATCCCAGCTGCTATTAAGGGAAAAGCATGTAGCAATGGCAATTCATTTTCATCATTGAAAACACCGGCTGGAATCTTGTTCGTATTTCAACAAGACTTACAACCTCAAATACTGTTCACATTTCTGGTCATTGCCACAACCAGAAATGGTCTCCAAACCCATCTTAAAAGCTGGGTAGGCATATCCACTGAAGAAGTTCTGCAGCCCTAGTAAATGGGGTGCAAAAAGTAAATGGGATGCATCCAGCCCCGATGCCACTAGAACGCCACAGTTCAAAGAACAGCAGCAGAAACCTACTCGGGGATGGGGGGGAGGGATTCAGATCAGGAGACTTGGTGTATTTGCACTAAAATTAATGCAGTTTGACACCATTTTCACTGCCATGGCTCAATGCTATGGAGTTCTATGATTTGCAGTTTGGTGAAGAAAGCTAAAGAGTAAGAACTCTAATTCTTATAATTTTCATACCATTGAACCATGGCAGTTAAAGTGATGTCAAACTGCATTAATTATATACTGTAGATGCAGCCCTATTGTCGCAATACCTCTGCAAGATCTTGACCATTATCAGAATTGCACTATATTTATGGAAGGCTAAAACTTAACAATTTATGCAGGCAATACCAATGTTATAAATGACATTTAACTAACAATGTACAAGTAATTATAATTTTCATTTTTCAACTGTTGCAGTGATAGGACATTATTCCTAGCTCTGGAAGCCAACTTGGAAATGCAAATTGAGATAGAAAATGTTAATTTATACACTTTATACCTTGGTCTTACTTTTAAAATGCGATCTCCGAAACCTGTTTCATCAAGCAATAGTATTTTAATTACACATTTGTTGTTAGATTCTATTTGAAAATAACTGACTCCATACTATTACTGCCATAATGAATTTGTGAAATTGGTGGGTAAATGTCAGCTTTCCCAATGATAAACTGCTATTCTCCAGGCTGATTAGGGATGATGGGAGTTGGCAGCCAATGGTTGGAGAGTCACAGGTTTCCAAAAGTGAAGTAAAATCAGTTTCAGTACCTCTTGAACTGATCCATTTCTTAGGTACAGTGTTCACTGCTGTGTTTATCATCCTAATTGCTACAATTTAACTGGGTTTGAAAGAAAGAAACCAGGTTGCCATTGTTACAAGGGTGAGCAGAGTCCTGGAGAAACATGCTTTATAATTTTCAGCCTATTCAAACTGCTTTTTTCTGAGTGAAAAAAGAGTGAATTGCCTTTTCTAGAAGTCTCCAAGCTGAATTATTCCTCTTTTTAGGTTGTAGGCATCCAACATACTTTTAAAAATGAAAAGGAAACAGGTTCTGGCCATTTCTGTTTTTTAGTTGGCAGTCCGCAGCCCACTGAGCCCTGGGACAGAAAATTTGCCCTCTGATCTCCTGCACTTGTCTGTCTCTAAAGAGTGTAATAGTATTTGCTGCATTAATCTTGGATATGGATTTTCTAACAATATGTGTTATTAGGATAAATGAATTAGTGCACTGCTCCATTAGATACTGTAGACTGTAGGAACTTCTAAAAAGATATTTCAGAACCTCAACAACTCAAGCAAGCAGCTTTATAGAATCCACTATTATTTTTGCATCTTGGATTGATGTGCATTCCTTTAATAAGTTTATTAAAAGGCCTGTTCTTGGGCTAAAAGTGTTGATTTCTTCCAGCAAATGCAAGTTGGATTAACTACTGTATCACTAAGTCACACTCTTCTGCCCTTTAGTAAACCCAGGACTACAGCTTTTCAAAGCAGAGATCTGAACAAGTATTTTTTTTCATTCTGGAAAACAATCCTTTTGTGAAATGTTGAGTTTGACTACTACACGTTGTAAGCAGTAAATGTTTACTATATTTGATAAGACTACCTCCTTATTTATGGAGCCATTTCTGCAGCGAACAGGTTCTCTTTAATCCATGTCATGACTGATTAAACGGCTATGTAGAAGTAGCCTACGACTCTGGAAATCAGGGTTACTCTAATTCAGGCATGGACAAACTTGGGCCCTCCAGGTGTTTTGGACTTCAACTCCCACAATTCCTAACAGCTGGTAAGCTGTTAGGAATTGTGGGAGTTGGGAGTCCAAAACACCTGGAGGGTCCAAGTTTACCCATGCCTGATCTAATCCTTTCTTCGCCATAGAAACCCACTAGCTGACCTTGGGCAAGCCATCTTCACTCAGCCTCAAATGAAAGAATAGCAAGCCCCCTCTGAAAAAATCTTGCTAGGAAAATCCATGATAGGTTTACTTTATGGTTGTCTTAAGTCCGAAATTACTTGGAGGCATATAAGAATGATTTAAAAACTTCTCTGCTCTCTCTGTATAATTATCTGCTGTGAAGACCGTCAATGATTATAGAATCATAGAGTTGGAAGAGGCCTCATGGGCCATCCAGTCCAACCCCCTGCCAAGAAGCAGGAAAATCACATTCAAAGCACTCCTGACAGATGGCCATCAAACCTCTGCTTAAAAGTCTCCAAAGGAGCCTCCACCATGGTCCAGGGCAGTTTCACTGCCAAACAGCTCTCACTGAGGAAGTTCTTCCTAATATTCAGGTGGAATCTCCTTTCCTGTAGTTTAAAGCCGTTGTTCCGCATCCTACTCTCCAGGGCAGCAGAAAACAAGCTTGCTCCCTATGAGTTCCCCTCATATATTTACATGGCTATCATGTCTCCTCTCAGCCTTCTTTTCTGCAGGCTAAATATGCTGAGCTCTTTAAGCCGCTCCTCATAGGGCTTGTTCTCCAGACCTTTAATCATTTGTCGCCCTCCTCTGGACGCTTTCCAGCTTGTCAACATCTCCCTCCAACTGTGGTGCCCAGAATTGGACACAGCATTCCAGGTGTGGCCTAACCAAGGCAGAGTAGAGGGGTAGCATGACTTCCCTGGATCTAGACACTATACTCCTATTTATGCAGACCAAAATCCCATTGACTTTTTTTGCCGCCGCATCACATTGTAGGCTCCCAAGATCTTTTTCACACGTACTGCTGTCAAGCCAGGCGTATTTAGTTTATTCAGGAGATAAGCTAAAATAGCTACTGAATTTCAAATTGTGACTAAAGAAAGGGAGCACCAACTTTTTAACACCCCCGCCCCCTTGGTGTAGAGTAATGCAACAAAAGTACTTATATTACCATTAAGCTAAGACAGTGCTTTTCAACCTGTGGGTCCCCGGGTGTTTTGGGCTACAACTTCCAGAAATCTCAGCCAGTTTACCAGCTGCTATTAGGATTTCTGGGAGTTGAAGGCTGAGAACCACTGAGCTAAGGGGACCCCATTTAGGGCCTGGATCCACAATTTTAAAAGCAGTGACCTTCAGAGAAACAACTGCATGATGAAAGGAAAGCAGACAAAATAGTGGCATTGCCCAGAGATGCCAAGTGTCCCTGTGTATCTCTCTGCTTCAAGAATTTCAGTCTTCTAATGATCTGACTCAGAATAAAGTCAGTTGCTTATATTCCAGAAGGTACCTTGGCAAAAGCAATCTGAGAACAATGAAGCCCAGCCTCCTCATTAAACCTGTGAATTGCATTTCCCATCTTCCAGATGTCATATACAAGCAGCCACTAGAGATCAGTAATAGCACAAGGCAAACATTCCACAGCATGGTATGTAACTTTATTCTTCTATTGTAATAATTTAAAATATTTATACACTGCACGGTCACTTTTTTTTCCTTTCTCTTTTTTACACAAACATATACTTATTAGTATATCCATGAACCACATCTAAAGGGCTTTTCAACAACAATAAGAAAAAAACTGGGCACACAGTGGGGTTGGGATTCATTTTCCCTCCCTCTCAAAGCATAAAAATCAGCTTGAAGCCTTCTGTGTGAGAGAGACAGCCATTTGGAGTGTCTGTGAAAACCAGTGTTCCCTCTAAGCATAAGTTCTCCCCAGAGACCACTCACCAGCTTCAAACTATCCATATGTTTGGCATTAACTGTGGGGGACTTCAAGAGCTGACATGTGCAAATAACATTTTCTCATGAAATCCCACAGCGGGGCCAAGAAAATTAAAAACTAATTTTTAAAAAAATGGAAAAGAAACATACATACATTCCAGGTACTAACATTTCTGAAATATTACTTATCTCTGGACTTCATGATTTAGATATTAGCGTACATATACACTTGTGGGGCTCGGGAACACAGGAAATTAGTTAGCACGCAGCTGTTGTTTACGATGGGCTCACATTGCAGCTAACAACTCTAGACTTGTCTACCAGACTTCTTCCACAAATACCTTACCACTTGGCACACAAAAAAGGTAAAATTCAACTACTCTAAGGTCATGTTTCTCTCCATACAAAACCAAGGGATGGGGTAGGGGTTTTTTTGTGCTTCAAATACTCCATTTCCGAAACAATTAAAGGCAGTGTGTTTTTCTTTTTCCGTAAAGCAAAACAGTTCGGGATTGCATGAATTAATTTACATGAGACTAGGAAATGGGAGCCTAGTCTCGACACCATTTTGACTTCATACAATTGCAGTTTTGCCCTTATGCCCATTTCCTGCACTGACAAGTTATAAAATGATACACGGTCAGACCTCCACATTCACTGAGGCTAGGGGCCCAAAACTCTGTGAAAGTGAAAAACATGAATAAATAAATTGCCTTTTTAAAAAAAAAATTGAGAGAACATCCTCCAGGAATCTCTAGGTTCACCAGCACAACTGTATTGTTAGTATCCACAGGAAGCTAAACACAGAATTGCACTGGAAAAAGTTGTTTTCTAGAAATCTCTTAAATCATCCAGCATGACTAGAGGAATTTGCCCATGGGGTCTACTGGAGGATTAAAAGATTCCTAGAAAGAACATTTTAAATCAAATTTGCAAAAGTCAAAACCGCAAATGTGGAAGGATGACTGTATTTTCTTAGATTCTATCACTAAATCAAAGCACTGTCAGATGCTTGGGTTTAACTTCACTATCTCTGGAAGAGCCACCAAAGAGAGGCTAATATTACTAGGTCTTATGGAAGTGTTTTATTGCAACATCACCAACTACTCCTCAGCACATAGATTTAACCACTATATGTCAACAACCCTCAATTCAATCCCAATTAGCAACTATTCATAGATCATAATGAGTCCCAACCAGGCTCTACTCCAGATCAAAGGTGTAGCACAACACACAAAGATGACAGAAAGCTCAAATCCCAAGGAACATTGGCAAAGGAGACAAAAATCTATGCTTTGCAACAAGCCTGTCCTTCTCCAGATGTTTGTGAACTTCATTTTGCAGTATCCCAACTGACAACATAGTCTGAGCCCAATGGAAGCTATAGTCCAACATCCTGAGAGCCACAAGTTACTTGGGCCTAAGGTAATGAACTAGTAACATGATGCAGTACAAAGCAATAGGACACATTCATGACATGGTGCCTTTCTTTTCTCATTAGAAGTAGAAGAGGGAGGTGAAACCTAGGGTCCTCTAGACACCACTGGGCAATATATTCATGCATGAACTGGTGGAAACTTGAGTCCAACAACTGGGCAGACCACAGATTTCCATATCTGAGCCTTAATTACTATTCTCTCTATCGTATATTCCTTCTGAATTGAGGCGGCTGGCACCTCAACTCCAAAAAGGTTACCTTTTCTGGATCTTAAATCTCCAAATCTTCCACCTAACTTGGAAGAGAGTTACTTTGCAATAGAATACAAAGTAGGCCTATGATCTGCTCCTTTATATAAAAAGATAGAAAAACAATCTTGTGGCATTCATTTTCACAAGGTACAGCTGACTTCCTCAATGGGGCTTATGGAATCATAGATTGTGACATTACCCTAAATGCAATCTAGTCCAACCTCCTACTCATGTAAGAGTGCGCATTACACATAGACACTTTAGCTGGCATTGTTGGTCTTTAAAAGGCA
This sequence comes from Anolis carolinensis, assembly GCF_035594765.1. Classification (NCBI taxonomy): domain Eukaryota; kingdom Metazoa; phylum Chordata; class Lepidosauria; order Squamata; family Anolidae; genus Anolis; species Anolis carolinensis. Next base: position 275,394,497 of record NC_085842.1, read on the forward strand.
TCATACGATTCTAGGGTTGAGTGAGTTCTAACAGACTAACATGGCTGCCCTGTGGAAGATGTCACAAATGGGAAACTTGTTAAAAATTGAACTGACCATGTGGATCAAACTATGCCAGTTTTCTTTAGGGCAAGGGTAGGTAACGTGGTTCTCCAAGGCGTTGTGGCTGCAAATCAGGTAGCAGAGCCAATGGGAACTTTAGTCCAACAGCATTCAGTGCACAGCATGTTCCCTACTCCTGCTACCCATCAGACAATGAGAGCCATTATCCCGGTTACTTACACGCACACACAGTTTTGAGATTAAGCTACTGAAAGTCTTAATTTTCTGCCTCTCTTATTATTATTATTTTTGACAATTCAGGATGCTAAAATTCAGAATATTTGGGGCTACTCGGAAAACATACCCTGCAGTTTGGGTGGACAGATTTATAGACTGGAAATGGGGGAAAAAGAGAGAAATGAACCAGATAAGGCCTACTACTATAATAGGCTACACATTTAATACAAACAACTTGAAGACATCCATATACCAATATATACTAAAGAGACTTGTATCCAAATCACCCCCCAAAGCTTTGGGCCCTGCTCACATACATTTGGAAGTGGGGGTGGGGAAGACTCATGTTCTGTACATGTGCCCTTCATACAAATCATTACAAGGTATGTCATTTTGTGCTTGTGCATTACAACCCAAGTACAAAATAATTAGATAAAAGTAGTCCTTAAGTAAAGGAAGCAAAGATTATCTGCATCAAGGGGGGGAAAACCAAGATGCAGTTCTGACTGCTGTGAACATGAGAACCAACAATAAAGGAAGATCTTTGTTTCATGAAACAAAGACTACTGGCCCAACGTCCAGGCAAAGGTGGGAAACTTGCAGCCCCTCCAGTTAGATATGGACTACAATTCTCATCAAGCATGCCCAGGCAGCACAGCCCATGAGAACTGCAGTTCAATAAGATCTGGAGGACTAATTGTTGCTCACTGCTGCTCCAACTAGAAGGGATGGCTCTTCTCAAATCTGTACAAGAATTCTAAGCCAGGCTTAGCTGGCCAAAGGAATGGGAGAGGGGAAAGGGAAGGATCATCAGTATGTTGATTAAGCTAGAAAATACTTAGAGGGAGCACTGGGTATGGTATATATACACAAAGATATAAGCTGTACATATTACCTAAGTACACATAAATATAAATATTTTAATATATAAAAAATAAAGTGCTTTCTATCAGGTCCTGATGAAAGGACATTATAAAACATTTCACCAACTGCAAAGCAAAAAAAGCAAGGAAAAAAATTACAATCAAAAAGAATGTTTCATTCAACATACATGGGGAAAAAATTGGTAACACAATATATACAATCCGCTGGGTATCCCAGGACAGAAAAAAACATCCCTTCATATACATGGTATATACATATATACTCTTTACTCAATATATTATGACAATATATATTTTAAACCCTTTGTTCTCAACCACAACAGGAAAAAAAACCTACAAAAACACAACAAGCATCAAACACACAAGTCCAAGGTGAAGAGACAACTCGCTCCCCCAATCCCCAGCCCCATTGTTGGGGAAAATGTGCCATCTCTCCTTCCTGGGGTGCAGCACCTCGACATCCTGCAAGGCACTATGAGCAGCGGCTGTGAAATTGGCATCCCCGGTGGTGAGCAAATCAAAGATGCAAGAGTAAAAATAGAGGTCCTTCAGCGGCATCTTCTCATGGCACTTTGCTGTGGCACTCTCCAGCGTGTAGACAGACCGGCTCTGACTCGAAGCGCCAGGAGGAAGGAGCTGCCCCATGACTGGCAAAGGGAGATGTCCGCTGTCATCAATGCGTTCGCTTGAGGGGCAGCCATTCACACAGAGCTGCAGGTCCTGGCTCTCTTCATAAGCCATGGCTAGCTCTTTTGGCATACGGATGGCCAACGTTAAGTAGCGGCCTAGCTGGCGCACAAACACAGTCGTCCCAATGTATCGGGCATGCATTTCCACATATTTGCCGCTCACTCGCTCCACGATACGTAGGCTTTTGGTGTCACCATCACCACCACTTGTGGTTCCATCCACAAAAGCTGCTGGCAAATCGTCGGTCACTGCCTGGTACACCTTTTGATCTGTACAGTCTTGGTAAGATTTGAAGATAATGGTGATCTGTGAAGAGGAAAGAAACAAGGATTCATTTAGATCAGGACAATCTATCTCATAGATATTTGATAGGTATCTAAGGGTTTATATATTCCATGAAGATGATGACTTGAAAGTGACTATTAAAAGGACCAATTTGTCATTACAATCAGCCCAATGAAGCACATTACAATCTTCAGATTCTGCATCCACAAATCCAACTAACCACTGCTTCAAAATATTCCAATAAAATTCCAAAAAGCAAACTCTGATTTGGCCGTTTTATACAAGGAACACCATTTTATTACATCATTATAGTGAGGGTCCACTATACTTTGAACATTATTATTAGAACTGAAGTGCAACTCTTCGCCTACAACACTGATATGGGTTTTCTGGTAAAAAGCAGAACTGGAAAATTTTCCAGCAATTACCAGATTGACCATTTTAAGTTAAAGTGTTATATTGAAACATTTATACAATATAAATTAATAATGGCATTATTTTACTGGACTATTTATAATACTGTAAAGGCAACACACCTCTCTTCTATTGTAATAAAAACGACCAGATCTGAAAAAACACTGTATTTCAGGATGCATTGAAAGAGATATACCAGCGGTATCTTATACCAACAGGTTAACTTTCTATTGCTGAGATATAGCGGAAGTATCTTTCACTTTGAATTACTTATAGTTTCATTTCAAGTTGAGAAAATAACGTAATAAAGTTTATAGACGTTCATATCCTTTATTTAGATCATCCTAACATGACTGATTGTTGTACAATAGCTAAGACAACTATGGATAAACATGGGTGGCTGGGTGAGAAATTTTCCATGGAAAAATAGACCAATGGAAAATTTTATATTTTTGAAAAAATTCTACCCTACATTTCTGGAATACAGCCCTTCCAAGCAATCATAGTAGTGAAACAAAACTATCCACACACGCCAGTATATAATATCCTTAAGAGTTGAACATTTTAATTTTTAAACATCCGGTGTACTCCAGCATGAGCATATACCTGTAAAAGTAGATTTGCTCATTGCTATGTATTAACATGCATCAATGATTTAAATGGGAAGTATTATTGAGGCATATCAAGTATAGACAGTTGTAACATCAGATTTGAAGCTATACAGTAAGGAAAACTTCAGTAAATTTTTAACCTAGAACCTCAATTGAAGATGTGATGCACTGAAATGCTGACCATCTGCAATAGAAAAGACATCACACATGTGCTTTGTTCTCCACTTTTGGTCTACAGTTATTTTCAGGACTTCCGTTCCCAGTATCCCTAACTAGTGGTCATGCTGGTTGAGGCTTGTCAGGGCTGAAGTCCAAAAGGTTGAAAGCTATAGCCTTGTACAGCAGTCATGCAGACTGAGCATCTTAGAACCTGACTGGTTTGGTATCTATCTTAGAAGAAGAGGAGATAAAACAGGTAGGCATCAAAAACCAGGATGGCCAAAAAGGGTGGGGCTCAGGCAAAGCCTAAAACTAAGGTTCTGAAAAGGTTTAACGGAAGGCTGCAAAATGCTTGAAGTACTTTGGCATATGTTTTTTCAGGGGTAGATTGGAGACATTGCGATTTCCCCAACTGCCACACTTCCAATCTTCTTTGCCCATGAAAAACAGAACTGTACTGAGCATTTCATAGCCTTCCCATTAAAAAGATACAAGAATACAATGCCTGCAGACCACATGTGTCCCATTGCCACAAAGGCTTCACTATTAATCCACAGTCAATAGCAAGAAACACTGGAAGACACAGTTTGAAACTATTTGGAAGACTGCACATTCCTCCTCCTTAAAGACGCATCCCATGGACAACTGTGGCAACAAGTACATGGACCAGGCGCATGAGAAAATAAGTAGGAGCAAAATGCTCCTATATTGTAGGAGACCTAATTCTCCTACTTTGTTTTTCACCACCTGATTTGTGCCATCCAAAAAAATAAAACCGTGCTGGGCACAAAAGCACTGAATCAGATTGTCTCTGAATTTGCAAAGCCTCCTTGAACCTTTGCAGAAGAGCAGCCCCAAATGTTCATGTGGAGAAGGATGAAAATCTGTTGAAACGGCTCTACCACACAAAGAACACAAGACAAAACGGAGGTTCAACATCCTTTACTATAGCTGACATATTCCCCACAGCCCCGCCATTCTTCACCTCACTCCACCCCCACTGCGACTAATACACTCCTCATTATTTTCACTCCACATGTTCCCACCAGTGCTGTCTGACTGGAATTTTCCAACAGTTTCTTCAGTTTAAATCACTTCCACTTCTAACTGGAGGCCAGCTGCAGTCAAGCAATCTGTTAAACGCATAGCCCTGAGCTAGAGCTGGGACTGCGGGGCTTTGAGGGGAAGTCTGCTCTTGTGTTGTCTGGATTTAAGTAAGAATCCTGCCCTTTCTACTCCACCGGAGAAAGCCACAATTCCTCCTCAGTATTAATCATGTTCGCTCAGCTCAGAATCCCCCCAGGACCACGCTCTGGAGGCTGTCTCACAAGTGATTTGTTGTGCTGCCAATTCTTCCCTGCAAATGCTCTCAGAAAGGGAGAGGGATGTAGAAACAGCTGCTTTCTACAGGACAGGAAATACAGTTTATCTTGTGAGTAACCACACGTAGACGCAGCACTCGGCACTGCAGCCACTCAGCAAGGGAAAGTTTCTTGGCAGCCATGTTGAAAGTGGAATTCCATGCAAGTCTGCTCACATCGCAGAGATTAACTCAACAAATTATTATTAATGAGACGCAGAAGACTTTCTTCCTCTTTGTCTTTCCCCCAACCACTGAAACCTTCTTTCTTCCAAGTGACAGAAATCAGACATTGGACACAATAAAGAAGAACATCTCCCTAACAAGTGTTCTTATTTTGAGGGACTTGTGTCTTTCATTAAATTAAAACCCAGTTCCCCCTCTGGAGGAAACTATGGCTAGATATATAACTGGCCAAATTTCTGGGTCTCTTTTTAGATCACGTCTCAAACTCAAGGCCCGCGGGCTGTATTTGGCCCACAATGGTATAACCAACTGTCCACGGGAAAATGGTAAGCATTTTTCTAAAACTTGGATTTGAAAACATTTGAATGGTTGTGCTTACATTTTGTGTTTGCTGTCATTTTCAGACCAGAATGAATGGATGAGAATGGCAAGTGATATGGTGTTTCAGGTTTTTTAACAGCATGTTATGAGTCGTTACATTTATACAGTCCTCCAATTACAAACGGCCCTTTGAAGGCAACCATAAGGCTGATGTGGCCTTCTGTGAAAGTGAATTTGACACCCCTGCTTAGAAAAGATAAAGCAGGATAGAAATAAATAGGAGGAGGGGTTGGGGTGAGAAGAGAGGATGAAGAGAAAGATAGCAACTCATTATGGTAACAAAACAGTCTGAGGCACTCATTCAGGCAACACAACAGTCTATAGTGCTCCTGGAATGATGCTCAGAAAAGCTCAGCCCTACTCCATCTGTCTGGCCACTCCAGCTCTCTCCAAAATTTCATGGCATTCTACTATATGGGCTCACACTAGAATCTCAGTCTGTGTTGAAAAGATTTATAAGAAGGCTTTTAAGCACAACTAAAATAGGAAACAGGGAAATAGTGGTACAGTAGCCTCTCGCTTATCCAATGTTCTGCATTATCCAACGCAGTCTGCTTTTTAGTAGTCAGTGTTTTCAATACATTGCGATGCTTTGGTGTTAAATTCATAAATACAGTAATTACTACATAATCTTACCATGTATTGAACTGCTTGTTCTGTCAATTTGTTGAAAAACATGATGTTTTGGTGCTTAATTGGTAAAATCATAATGTAATTTGCTGTTTAATAGGCTTTACCTTAACCCCTCCGTATTATCCAACATTTTTGACTATCCAACGTTCTGCTGGCCCGTTTATGTTGGATAAGTGAGACTCTGCTGTACTTAGTGTTTTAATGATCCTCAGCACCATCTATCTTCATGAAGTTAGAAAGCTGCACCAACTTCATTTACCATTCCAATAAACACTAATTATTTTTCTTAAAATGGAAGCAGCACCCCAGTTACTTTTCACAAAGTCTATGTACACAGAGCCATCAGAAAACGAAGGTATTTCTATCTCACTCATCCATGGAGACAATGTTGGATTTTCCAGAATAAGTGATGCTCAACTTGTTACTCTCAAAGTTATGAAAAAAATGCCAGGCGACCCAGTTCCAGAGTCATCCTTCAAACTTTAAAATGCTACTTTTGGAACTACAACTCCCAGAATCCCCAGCAAGCTTGGGATTCTTGGTATTACAGAGTCCAAAATGCCAACTTTACTTTGCTCTGCCCTTTGCCCAAGTGCAAGGGAGCGACAATGTGCAACACATTTCTTCATCTGATCCTAGAATACTATCTGCTGAGGAGAATTCCTTCTTGCCACACACCAGACTCCTGCTGTCAATTACTGCCCCTTAAAACCTTTTTGGAAGAAAATCCATTCAACACATCACTTTCGTACACCCCCTCTCTTTGAATAGGTCCAAGGAAATACTTTTCTGAAATTTCTGAACCTCCAAACATCACTTGCATTTGGTTATTTTGCTTTCCTGACCTAATCCATAAACTGCAATAACTTATCTGGCACATTTGCTCTACACCACACCATTTATTATTAATAGATAATGTTCCATTTAAAATATCAATGCCTTTGTTAAAGATTTCGCCTCCCTGCCCCACTTTGCCAACTCTTCCCCTAAACTACTTTGGCCCTCCTCATTCATTTTTAATCCTTCAATTCCACTCAATCCCTCCCATTTCACCAGTGATCTATACTTGCTATCAAAGCCCATCTCTCCAGGGATGACCTGCAAAAGAAACACTTGATTTCTACACTCCATGCATACCTTTCAAATTTAGATTTACTGCTTGGGCTTTAAATGGGGAAAGTCAGTATCTAGTGGTACATCTCTAAAGAATTTGCACTAGATCTTAAATTTTTTTATACTCCCCATCATTTTACAAGAGCATATGAAATCATAAGGAAAAAGTATCTCTGACTTAGTAAAACAGGGATACCAGTTGTTGCTTTAGACCTAGTATTTTCATCTTTGTTATAGCTATGTGCTCCTCATGTCTTTTCTGAATTATGGCAACCTGCAGCAAACCTATCATGGGATTTTCTTTGTTCACAGAGGGGTTGTTCTTTCTCTATGGCTGAAACTGAGGCTATTCCAAATTTAGTTGGTTTCCATGGTCAAACAGGGGTTTAAAATTTGTTAGTGTACCAGGAGAACATCTCAACATATGACTTCGTCACTAGGGCATCTGTTTTGTGTATGACTGGTTGGTAATCTTGGCATTATGGTAAAAACAAGTGTATATTGCCAGGCTGGAGTCTGCCCATCTTACTTATTTTCATCCCAGACCTTCAGTACGTATGAGTGGAATCCATGTAGCTCCATAGAGACACTCTAAATTTTATTCAGATTCTAAATGTTCATTCAGATTCTACATGAATCTACCAAAGGAAAAGAAAGAAAAACAAAGAAACACACCTTCCTGGAATAGATAAAAATTGGAGGGTGGAATCAATGGGGGCAGGCCATATATTTAGTGGCAAAATTGAATTACTTCCAACATGTCACAACCAAAATAAATACAAAATTTTATTTGAAAATCCTTTCATTTTTATTAAGAAGCCTGTAAAGATATGACAACTCAAGAAAATGCTGTTTCCTTTTATAGCCATTTTTTCAGAACAAGAACAATATAAACTGTTCAACTGATTTTACCATGCCAAAACTCTAAATATGGTACCATTAAAATACCAAGCTGTCCATATGGATGTCTTCTTGGTGTTATCACTTGAAAATATTTAATCACAATTATTTTAGGATTTCTGACATGGTTTGGAAACAGCATTGTGAAAATTGGGGGGGGGGGGGATTACAGAGAGATAACGTAGTAGAAAAAACATCTGGCACAAAAATCTCTACTGTAAGAATATAACCAGAATGGTAACTTTTCTTGATCTGTTTAACACACAATAGAAGGGTGTGATCTTATGTAAGAGATCTGTTTTCTGAGCACTTAATGGATATTACTCACAAGCATTTCCTGAGTTTCATTACCCAATGACTACAAACAAATGATACCACCTACAAAAAAATTAATCTGGCTCTGGCTCTTGAAGATGATCAGGTAAACAGCGAAAGGAAATAACCCATTCTGCCTGTTTGCTGAATGAAGGAAACTTTTTATTTGGGACTTTGATCAGTGCATAGTATTCCAATTGTTTATATTGCACCACTGATGCAAAATGTAGTCATCCAATCAGTCATTTTATTTATATTCTACTTTTGAATGCTGGGGCGCAGATGTGGATTTGCAACTTTCATTAAACAGCATAACTTTCAAGACAATATAATTTCCTGCTTAGATGAAGAGGCTGTTCTGGTTTCTTCTGTCATCACGCACAAATAATAAGAACGGGAGGTAGAGGAAACGTACCCTGGCAGAAAATGATACCCCTAAGCATACTTGAGAATCTTTGTACTTTAAAAGAAAGGGCATGAATTGTCTTCTGTCATACTTTGAGCTAGCTCCTCCCATGTTTAAAAGGATACGTTGGTTTGATTTTTCAAAACAGGTAAGATCCACCCGGATTTTCTTCAGGTAGTCCTAAATGTAGCTCAGAAAAGTAAATAAATAAAAGAGATGCCAGGATGATCTCCTCTACATCTACTGGAAAACACTTTGTGCTCAGGACTCAATATGTGCAACAAGAGCTCACATAATAAGCAGGTCTACTGTATAGTGTCTTGAGTGTTGGACTAGGATTCCAGTAGATTAAGCTTTGAATCCCTGCATGGCCATGGAAATGCACTGGGTGGCCCTGGGCAAGCCATTGCCTAAGGGAAAAGCAATAGCAAACAAACTCCGAACAGATCTTTTCATAAAAACTCCTGTGGACACCAACTCCCAGAAGCCCAAGCCGGCTTGTCCTATGGTCAGGGAGTCTAGGAGCTGAAGTCCCAAAGACTTGGAGGGCCACAGGCTTAAGAGGTTTGCTTTGGAATATGATCAAATGACATAGGTTGGAGTTCATCTGAAGGCACAGAACAGCAACACAAGTATCAATGACATTTCAGGATAGGAGGAATCAAGAGGGCTGAGAGAAGCTGCACCAATTTTATTCTCAGCCTGCCATGGTAGGAAACAGAAAAACATAAGTGACAGAAGAAGGAATAATTACTCAGACACCTTTTGAAAGTATTTTCAATATTGATGAACATGAAAAGGATTTTTCCATAGACATTTTGTCACTATAGCAAGTTGTCATCTGTAACTATAATTGGCATGCAAGTGCAATACAATCCACCAACAGGTCTGTGGAGCTGGCATATCTATAAACCTTTTCAAAGCACGGTTGTCATGCAGACTGCTGAACTAGCAAGTTGAGTCAACAGAAAGCACACTCTTAGCTATTTTTAGATCTTTCATTTTCTAACACAGGACTTTTGAAAAGACATATCTTCACTAACTACATTTCAGATGACAGAAACTGCAGATGCTGTTGATGGGAACAACAATTAACTGGATTTAATAAAACTTCAGATACATCACAATAGGAAATAAGGAGGGAAATCAGATTTAATAAGCTCTGATATAAGCAAGTCAAAAAGTCTCTAGGAAGGTGGAAATATGTGATCACCAAGATCTATGAACTCTGAATAAGGGCAAACAAAACCAGTGATACAAATTACAAAGAAACCAGACAACCTTTCCATTGTACCAAGTTTCCAAATCAAGGAGGTAAAACCAGTATAAAGAGAACAAAGCAAATAATCACACAGCCCTAGGGTCAAATTTACTTGATTATTCTTGCAATTTATTTAAAGGAAATAATAGCCTTTCCTATTTACTGTTCAGCAACTTTTGGAGGAAATTTGAAGGGAGATTTAACTAGCATCAGTCATCATTTCAGTCAAGTCTTGCTGATAAGAAACCCAGAGACAGACAAGTGACAGAGAACAAATGATTTGGGGAAGTCCTAATTTACAGTCCACTCAGTTAAAACTTGAAGTCCCACACAGCAGTGAGGTAAGAACATCTTGGCAATATAAGGCTTTGGGAGTATGACTAAACAATGAGGCTAACCCATCAAGGTTTTAAGAACTGGGTTTAAAGATCTGGATCTATGGAACTCCCTACTACAAAACTGAATGAGGTTTTCACTCACAATGATGAAATGTTGTATTTATTATAGACTCATTAACGCAGGCTGAATAACACATAGTCCTAAAACCCCTTTTCTATGCCTCCTATATGTCTCTTTGTTGCTTACAAATTTGTCACTATGATCCATACTGCCATTATTCTGTAAAAAATACTCGAATTCCTTTTCCTTTAGCAACAAAGGGCAAAAGACACTCTGACCTGAAATCTCAAAAGGTCTTCTCTGAGGTACAGGTGGATGCCCTCTTACCAATAAAGCTGCCAAAAATAAGTGCCATTTATAAACACTCAGTAATGGGATTGGCACTACTACGAGACACAAACTTATAAGAGGAAACAAATCAAGATGTTAATCAGGAGAACAATTTGCATAAGGGAATAGTTTTGCTTTCCAAATGAATGAGTAAGACAACTTAAACGTACAGTCGGTAGGTTAAATCTGCTTAGTTACAGGAGACTTCCGCAGCTAATTAAACTCGTAATAGCTTTTCCCTCAAACCAGATCTACTCAAACCAGATCTATCTAATCTTCATGCCAACAACCAAGAACAGATGCTGTACAGCAACCTTCCTCTGCTTCATGATTCTAGGATGACTCAGATGTTTCAAAGACAATTACTGAATTCCCTTCAGAGTGACTTCTGCTTTAGGATTACTTAAGCAGGCTCTGCAGCTTTCTTAAAAGTTCACCATGACATCACATCTTCCTTCTTTCCATGTTCATCTACTCTGAAGCTCCCAAAAAGCCTTCCTCGAACTCTGCTTTTCTTAAGTCGTGGTCTCCTATCTTCAGGTATTTTTTTCAACTGAATACTAATGCCAATCACCAACAAATTTATGTCCAACAGAGCCTTAAAAAATCCTAGACCAGAACCTCTCATCAACCACATTCTTGCCCTGTGTCATGGTCCTGACCTATTGGTCTCTGGGGAAAAACCAGTGGCTCTTAAATGAACTTTTCATTATGAATCAAATTTGTTGATCTCCCAATAGAGCCAAATTATATCCTCTCTCTTCCTAGTACCTATGTAAATAAACAAGTTCTCCTAGAGTCATTTTCAAACTGTCACCTTGAAATTTCCCTCCCATAGCACCTATAACTAAGGCAAGCCTCCATTGCCTTTATATTCAATATAAACGTGTAAATCCAGGTTTCTGGCTTACCTGATGACATCAGGGATGAGCAGAAAAAAGATGAAAGTGTACTGAAAAATGTCTGGATATTTTGCAGCAGTACAGCATGGGGGCCCATTTATAAGAAACCATTCTATATTCTACTTTAACTGCCATTACTCTATCCCATGGAAGCCTGGGATTTGCAGTATAAGGATTTAGGGAAAAGCAGTGTGATGATTTTAGTATTAGGCTAGGACACTGGTTCGAACCCCACATAACCACAGAAGGCTATCCAGGGTTCGAACCCCCATATAACCACAGAAATCCACTGACTTTGAGAAAATCCCACCCTCTGAGCCTCAAAGGAAGGCAATGACAACCCCCCTCTGAAAAAACCTTGCCAGGAAAAGCCATGATAGGTTTGCTTTAGAGTCGCTATATGTCAGAAATGACTTGAAGTACATAACATCGTCAATTTAGATTTCACATCAAAGGCATTCGGGTGCGCTGACAAACTACCAAGCCCAATGGTTCTACAGGATGTTGCTACGGCATTCACAGTGGAATACAGTGCTTTGTTTAGTGTAATAGGTCTCTGATTCTCAAACACTTAACAAACGCAACAAAATGATATTGCTGCATAGGAAAAAAAAGCAACAGTGAAAGGATTTTGTTCTGCGTGCCTTAATTGAAATTGAAAAGTCCATGAGCGTGCTTTTTGCTCCTAGTGGGTGGGTCTCAGAGTACTAATCAACAATAACACACAAAGTAGATCCAGCAAGTCTTAGGTATGTTCACTTCTGAGTTTCATCACTGCCCCACTCAAAGGTTACTCACAATCGAAACACAGACAAAAAAGATTATGGTTCTTCTCAAGTAGAAGAAGAAACTTCAGATAGATATTGGTCAGAAATGTTGTCCCAACTTCACAGAATGGTCAATGAAGCAAAGCAGTCCTAGGAGGTGAGAAAGAAACACACACCCTTTGGTATCAACATGGGAAAGGATAGGGTACTTCAGACCCAGTTAAACTAACTAGTAAGTCAATGCTTTAGGCACACACAGGAGTTAGAGAAGAATACAAACACTTTGGGTGGTGGTGGTGGGGATATCTTCCGGAGTGTGAGTAATTGTAGCCGTCAATACTGAATCCATGGATAAAGGTGCCATACTGTACTTGTGTAGTGTGAAAGGGCTCATTATTCCAAAAGCTCATACATTAACATTGCTTTTCCTTCCCTGCCCCAAAGTGACATCACTCATTAGCTATGTATTACTTAAAAATACGAAAACAGCTTGATCCCTCAAACTAACCCTTCTGAAGGAATGAATAAACTGTACCCATTAAACCACAAATTCTAACCATGTCAGTAACTGCTAAGTAGTTTTCTAAATCATTGCTCCCTGTGGTCTTAGTGGTCTTGAACAGGGATCCCCAAACTACGGCCCGCAGGCCACATGCGGCCCATTAAAGCCATTTTTCTGTCCCCCACGGCAGATAAATGACTTTAATTATTAAGGGGTGTTTTGCTAGTGCTTTTGGTGCCCAAAGGCAGAAGGGGGTTGGGCTAAATGGCCCAAGGGGTCTTTTCAACTCTCATTATTATTATTACTATAATTATTATTATTAACATTGAGACTGGGTGGCGATCTTTCAGGGGTGCTTTGCTTGTGCTTTTGGTGCACAAAGACAGAAGGGGGTTGGACTAAATGGCCCAAGGGGTCTCTTCCAACCCTCTTTATTATTTTTATTATGATTATTAACATTGAGGCTGTATTTGTTCCCATTTTGGTGGGGTTTTTTTGTTTTTACTTCAAAATAAGATATGTGCAGTGTGCATAGGAATTTGTTCATTTTAAAAAAAACTATAGTCCGGCCCTTTAATGGTCTGAGGGATTGTGAACTGACCCCCTGTTTAAAAAGTTTGGGGACCCCGGTCTAAAATAAAGTAGGCAGGTTTGTTAAAATTAACTAAGAAACTTAGAGGAAGAACTTTATTCAGCCTAAACTACTTCAGGGATGTGATTATCTTTCTTATATTAAAACCACTACAGAGAACACACCAAAAGAGAGAAACCTATATTGACAATAGTTTGGCACAAATTAAAAGAGGGAAGCATACTTAGACCCTTCTAGGAATATGCCCAATGCAATAAAGAATTATTTCAGTCAAAAGAATGTAAGAGCCTGCAGGATAAGGCCGCTCAAAAAGAACAAGAGAAAAAGCAATGTTCAGTGAAGACTCATGCTATGTCATAGATTTTTGCTGCAAAATATCTCTAGAAGCTAAGATGACTAAACTGAGATTGTTGTACATTGTCCATATTGTGAGAAGACAAGACTCACTAGAAAAGATAATAATGCTTGGTAAAGTGGAGGGTCATCTCATATTCCAGATGAACAGATTCAATCAGGGCAGCAAAGTCTCCAAGATCTAATAGGGTCACTTAGAGGTTTCACATTCTTAGGGTTAGCATAAGTCAAAGCTGACTTGATTACAATTATCAACAAAAATCCCAAAGATCTTGAAACCGACTTCTGCATGCCTTCATAATGAAAGGGAGTAAAGTAAATTTAACAGATCACCAATCCAACCGAAGTCATTTTGCAGACTGTAACAAAGCTTGCTTTTGATGCCGTCACAGTGAAGGGTGTCAAGGAACAGATTACCACAGAATGAAACAGTGGTCTTAAATACTGCATTACAGTAGCCTATACTTGGATTACTCCTTCAGAAAGATGAAGAATTGACTACAGGCCTGCTACATGCTCATCAAAAGCCTCCTGCAAACAACAAAACAAGTCATCCACCACCATAATGAGAAAGATATTCAGTGATCACTACAACTGATACTCCATAGGCTACATCAGGCTTCACATTAAATTGAAGTCTAATCATCACTAGTATTAGTACACCCCATTTACAACCCACCTTTTTCCATTCAGTTGAAGGCAGTATTTGTGGTTGTTTTCCTCCCCTTGTTATACTCACAAAAACCCTGTAAGACAGGTCAAGCTGAACAGGGTATTGGATCCACATTCATCCAGAAAGCTTTATGACTCAGCTGGTCTTCAATCTACATATCCTAAGTACTGGCCCAATACTAACCATTACACAACATTGGCTCTCTAATACTAACACAGATTTGTTCCCTTGACTAATAAAGCCATATCAAAAGCACTGTTGTACTTGAAAAAGGGATTGCTTTGGAAGAACTCATTACAGGGAAACCGCTGTCCCACAGATTTTGTATGTTCTGTGACTTCTGAAAAAAAAACACATGGAAGTTGTAAATCATACTGTAATCTGATCTGATATATATTAAAAGGAGAGTTATTGTCACCCCTTACTCCACTATTTAATCATGAGTCAAACTCAAGGCCCACGGGCCAAATACAGCCTTCCATGTCATTTTATGTGGCCCTCTAGATCAGTGGTTCTCAACCTATGGATCCCTAGCTGTTTGGGCCGTCACTCCCAGAAATCCTAAGAGCTGGTAAACTGGCTGCGATTTCTGGGAGTTGTAGGCCAAAACACCTGGGGATCCATAGGTTGAGAACCACTGCTCTAGAAGCTGGACTAAAACTCCTGTATTCCTCATCATTAGACATTATGAGAGGAGCTGATCAGACTTGTGATACAGTAGCATCTGGAAGTTTGCAGTTTGTTCTGTTTAGTCAATATAGTGGAGTTTAAACTGAAATACAAGGCTTACAAATCCCATTATCCTCAGTCCTCATGACAGATAATAAAAAGTGATGGGAGTTGTCATTCAATAACATCTGGGGACCCAAACTGAGTAAAAACTAAAAAGCATCAACCATTACACACACAGACACAGACACACACACACACACACACATATATATATATATATATATAGTTGGCCCTCTGTACACAGATTCTCTGTGGATTTAACGGCCCTTTAAAGGCAACCAGAAGGCTGATGCAGCCTTCACTGATAATGAGTTTGACAACCATGAGTTAAATTGTTTTGCTGGTTTTTTTTTTATCTATTAGAAAGAAAATATTTCTAACTAAATTAGAGTTAAGCAGACTCTCAAGGGAATGAGTTTGCATTAGAGCACATAAAACAGTATATAAAATGGTTACTTCCTAAGTATTACTCTTACTTGCTAGGGAGAATAATCAGTATGCTTGGTTAGTACTAGGGAGAAATCAATATGATTCCAAAATGTTTGGTGTCAAGACTTTAAAAAGCCTTCCCTATTAAGTGGAAGAAGCCATATCCATGACACAGTGCACAGAACTGACAAAATAATCCTAGAAGGCAATGAATTTTCCATCTCACATCTTTTTTAAAAAGAAAAAGTCTCAGCTCAGAAAGCACAGGCTTCAACTAATGCATTAAGGCTTTGTCACGGGCAGCAGCCATGAAAGCCAGAGTGGTGCATGAATTCCCACAAAGGTGTTCTGATAAAAGCATTACTGCCTGGCAGTGGAAGCAAAACCTCAAGGCTGCAACACTTCCAACAGAGCCACCACTGCCAAAAAACCTCTTTCAAGCATCCTACAGCAAAATCCTCTGCACACATACACACACCATTAGCTGCTTCTGCCCGCTGTAACCTCCCTGTGGATACAGAATGACAGTTCAGATCAATCATCTCTTAACATCCAGTTGTATTTTCTGCTGCTGTTGTTAAAAGGAAGGGCGGTGAACACAGCACTTTTTAACAGGTTTGTGGGCCAAGGTGAGAAGGAAACTCAACTTTAAAGCAGCCTAAGTGGAAACAAGAGAACCCAACACCCAGGACAGCATCCACCTTGGTTATTATCTAACAGCTCCAAACCTGTTCATCCACTGAGTGGGAGAAAACCATCTTGCCAGAATAAAACATTTAAAAGTAGGAGTTAAAAAAAGGGTTATGACTAGAAAACAGACTTTTAAAAGGTTATTTTTTTTCCTTTTGAAAAAAGCAAAGATTTATTTTCCTCCAAATCCATGAAAACTCCAAATTCCGTATGGAGCGAAGTATACTGAAGACTTGCAATATACCTGAACTCAAACAACTGCAACTCTGAAGCAACCAACAAAGGAAAAAAATACTTAAAATAAAAATCAGTTAAACTGTGTCACATTACGTTACATTTATCTTTATTTGTCTCCATTTGCTTCAATTACTCTATTTCAATAATAATACAAAGTTAATACAGAGTTTATGGTATTGCACAGTATGGGATACAGTATTTATTAGGCCTATTTTTTATAACAACTCTCAAGAAACCAGAAATTATGTTTATCTAGCATCTATCAATCCCCATGGGTGCCAGTTAACTACTGTACTATGTGATCTTGAAGCGCAACTAGCCAATAAAAGGACACATCAATGCAACAGTAAAACTCAAGTATATGCTGATCATGAAGCTGCAGTCAATTGACTTCTCTGGAATATGACTCAATAATACACTCTTTTGTAAGCATAGCATTTTTAAATATATTTTATATTCCAAAATATTCACATCATTGACTGCGTGTTAAATGTCTTAATGAAAGCCCATCTCCCTTACCTTCCTGTGAACTCCTGTTTACTAGACTGCATATGATGTCTTCACTCTGGGATCTTCACAGATCACCACTAAGAGCCTTACCAAGCTACGCTGTTATGCTACATTATTTCACCTTAGCTGCCTGTGGGAATTCTGGGATTTGTAGTTTAGTGTGGCTCAAAAGCTCTCCGGCTGGAAAATTTAAGTTTGTTGCTGTGTGTCTTCAAGTCCTTTTTTACTTACGGCAATAGTAAGGTGAACCAATAACAGAATCTTAGCATGATTCAAAGGGGGGGTTGCTATATGAAGCTGAGCCCCCATCTACACTGCCATATAAAATTCAGATTCTGATTTGAACTGGATTATATGGCAGTGTAGATTCATATAATCCAGTCCAAAGCAGATAATGTGGACTATCTGCTTTGAAAATCTGAACTATATATGGCTGTGTTGAAGGGTCTGAGAGAGTATGACTTGCCCAAGATGAGCCAGTGGGTTCCAGTGGCCAAGAGGGAATTCAAACTCTTGGTGACTAAATGCCCCTCCCTCCCTAAACTGCAAAACCCAGGATTCCACAGGATGATAGCATGACAGTTAAAATGGAATACAGTGCTATACTAGTGTGGTGTAATAAGGCTTTTAATTGCTTTAGTCTTCACATTTTAATATCTCATATGAGCGACTGTGCAAAAAATGTGTCCCAGGGATTTGAAAGTCTAATGACATGAATAGCTCAGATAACTAGATTAAGTTTATGTACTAAATCCATTCTTAATCCTACTTAAAATGGAGCTATTGAAACCAATAGGATTTAAGCCACTTGTAATTAACAAATCCCATTAATTGATTAATAGGGCTAACATGAGATTTAGTATAAGATCTATCACTGCTTGGTTCAGAAGGATTTTCCCATAAAATAGAGGCTTCAGAATGCACAACAAACGCATAATTTCTTAACATAATCAACTGATAGGAGTCTTTAGAACCTGTCAATTTAAAACAACCAACAGGCTTTTAATGGATAATGAAAGCAGCCAGGATTTTTTGTTGATTTGTTTTCTGACAAATAATTATAACCTCTTATGGCATCAATGATGCCGACATTCCAGCACCAAGTAAGAACTTAATTGTTTCTTAAATTTTGGGGTCATGATTAATTTCATCCAAATGTCCATACTTAAATAGTTTTACATTGTTTTAACTGAATTTAAACTTTCTTATGCCAAATGCTTTTAGCTCTTAAATTGTTATTATTTCTAACAGTTTAAGTTGATTTTACTGTACGCTGCCCTGAGAACCTCCTATATAGAGTGAGATCTATCCTTAACAACACAACACATGATACGTCACAACCTCTGATGCCTGCCATAGATGTGGATGAAACATCAGGAGATAATGCTTCTGGAACATGGCCATACAGCCCAGAAAACTCACAGCAACCCAGTGGTTCCTGCCATGAAAGCCTTCAACAACACATTGAACACAAGAACATCTTGTTCACCCAGAAAAGATCTATCTCCTATATTACTTTTTGAAGGAATAATCCCAATCAGAAACACAAACTGATTCATCAGAAATTGATTAGCAACCCTAATTTACTTTCTGCTCAATTTAGATATTGTAATAGGGCTTTGTTTCACATATACACTATCCATTCCAGATCTTATATTGACAATCTCTCCCATGGATCCATTCAGTGGCCACTGACCAGTGTGCAGAAGACCATGAGGTCCTCCACTGCCTTCACCATGGCAGATCAGTTGCTGTAGTGGCTCCTAAGTAACAATTCACCTTGGTCCATCACATAACAACTCTTTAATCACCATGCTTTCTTGTGTGGGTTGAATGTTATTGGACTAAAATTCTCAGCATCTATCGCTAGCATAGACAAATGGTGTTACAGTTCAATAGCACTGGAAGTGCTGCAGGATTCCAATTCCTTTTTTACTTCAGTGACTTTCCAGCTCTTTATATTCAATCACCTGGAAAACACCTTTACAGCTTATGGCCCTTTTTTATTCATACTGCCTCTGTATCCCCTAGTCATATATTTTTGTTCCTTCTCCATGCTGGGCCAAGGGTATGATGTGATAAGCAGTGCCCAAAGGGCCTCAATCTTTGTCATGCTTACTGTCTCATTGCTACATGAGAACAGTTTTGAAATTCAGAATTAAGCATCGGACATTGAAGTATAACACCAATGTTTCTTCACCTATAAAACGGGAAAACAACTGGCCCACTTAGAGTAGTATGGGATCATTAAAGAAGATACTATTGATCAACTATGTTTTAAAGACTCAGGCGCATTCCACTCACTATGGACTGCACTCCATGATCAAAAGCAACATTAAACATCTCCTCTGACAATGCCTTTTTACTGTTGGATTCAAAGTTTGCATTACAGAGGAGAGTTGGTGCCAGAGACCATACGCACCTTATTTGTGGCAGTAGCACTGGATCCTGCGACCACAGGCACATTCGTCACTTGTACTGACAAGTAGTTGTTGTCTATGAGAGGCCATGCCCCTTCCACTTTGCATGTCTGAAAGTGATCCTTAAAGGTCCGTAGATGGGGATCTCCAAATAAGCCACAGAAATAGTATGTAGGAGGAGTCTGCTCCCCTCCACGTTGTTCTCTGCCTCCCTGGCGTCCACTGTAATTACATGGGTCATGTATGACTTCAGGGTTAGTTGAGGATGTCGGGCCATCCTTGGAGCAGTTCCTCTGGCTCATGAGGTCACTGATCCCCAACACAGCAGAATGATAGACCAGGTTCCCTCGGCAAACTTTGGAATTGCGGGTGGTGCAGGCGGAATAGGCACGCAGGGCTTTGCAGAACTCCAAATCAAAGCCATCAATGGCAGAATTTAAGTGAGAAGTCAACGATACAAAGTCTGTGGTGCATTTCTGGATGCGACATGGCGTCTGCAACTGGCAATCACCTAAATGGAGAAGCAAGAAAAGGAACATTAGCTTGTGGCATAACATTCTTAGGAATCAATAAGGAAATGGTGTCCTTTCAAGTTAAGACTGGGCAATCTACATGAATCTCTCTGGGTCTCCATGTACTCCACATTCCCATATGCCATGGGTGTCATGTGCAGGGGGAAAACCCAAAATGTATGTAATTTCGATCCCACCCTTCTCCCAATGTAGGACTTAGAAAAGGCAACTTTTCCCTCAAAAGCTTCTGGAGTACACATTTTATCCTATTTCCTTGGGCTGGTCCCATCTAGTTTCTAGGAAAATACCCTCTGGAGATTAAAAAAAAAAAAAGCCCAGGTGGATTACATTAACAAAGCACACTTCAACCAGGAACACAATTTGCCATTCTCAAACTTTTCTAAGGGTACAAGGTCAGACTGCAAATTTCAGGGAAGGCAAAAATGGCATCTGGACTTTCAGAAGTTATGTGCCTCACATTAAAATAATTCATATGTTACTTGAATACAAATAGGTCTCTCTAGCGTCATATTCCCCCAATCCCGACAGCATTCACATGATTTTGAGTCCAAGTTCTTCATAAACACCTGAAGCAAGTGCTACCAATTTCAGTGGGACTTACTCCCAAACAAATGTGCATAGGATTGCTGTCTCACTCTCAGGTCAACAAACATTTAACTTGGCTAATGCTAGCCTCCTAAGTCCCAAGACGACCAGCAGCTCAATCCTATGTATGTTTTATTGGAACAAAATCTCTGGCATCCATAAATGGGTCTTATTTCCAGCAAGTATGCTTAGGAGCCCTGCCAAAAGTGGTTTGTACTTTGGGCTTTTTGTTTGTTTGTTTTAAAGTAGTGTGCCTAATGCAGCACTTAATTTCCAAAGACGAAACTGGATTTAAGCGCAAAGACCATAGGCAAACACACCAAGATGTTGTTGTTGTTTGCTTTTAATTTAAAAATAACAACCAATGCTTTGTAACGAGAGCTGTGTTTATCCTTCATGGCCCGCTCCTTTCCCAAAGACTGCCCAAGAAATTTGGACATTTTATAGCAAGGAAGTCAAAATTTTACCATCCGAATTAAACAACAGCACGATTTGACAAATTATTATTTGTATTTACCCTTCATGATTCAGATTTATATAACACACAGGGATATTATAAACGAATAGTCATCCAAAATAATTAGCAGGTACCGATCATGGAAATAGTATTAACATGGCAAGCAAGAGCACTGGGAAAACAAAGGTGAAGAGAGAAATCATAAAAGAGAAGTCATAATTTGGAAATGTTGCTTTTTTAGGACTAAGATTGCCAGAATCCTCCTTTTCCAGAGAGGGGCAAACTTCTAACTCTCAACCCTAATTTAAATCGTTAGAAATTTCCACTAAAACACCACTAAATTTATAAACGTTTTTTTTTCTTCTGTACCTCTTATTTCAAAGAGTGCAATGACTTCCAGGATTCTGTGTTAGTGTAGTGATACCACAACACAGACTGCACATAAACTCTCACACATTCAATGAAATTGAAAGGAACAGAGCGTGCAAAGCTACCTTTTGGCAGAAAAAAAAAATGCAGGCCCCAAACCCAGTTTGACTTCCTTCCTGGCTGAAACCCAAGTGCTTGCTCTCCTTATAGAAAGATGGGGCCTCTATCCAGCCTCCCACAATTATTCAAAACTGTACTTAATATGTATTAACCATAAAAACCACACAGTGCAGTTATGCCTCGTAGCCTGAGGGCGAGATAGAGGGGGCCATGGCAGGCAGGTGGCAAATTTACAATTCAATCCATTAAAAAAAATTCCAAACACCACTAGCTTCTCACTACGTCATGATTGCCTGGCTTCTGGGAGGGGGGGGGGGAGCTGGTGGAATTGGTGCTGATAAAAGGACTCCCTGTTGCCCTCCCTCCAACTAATCTGTTCAAACTTCTTAACCATACTCAGCTGAAAGCACAACTCATGCAGAATTCTAGTAAAACCAGTACCAAAGGACAGACTTCCAGATGGTTTGGACCTAAAATCTGTAGCATTCCTGACTAATAGCCATGCTGACTGCTGGGAGTTGAAGTTCAAGACATCTTGTTGGGAAAGGCCACAGTGGGACATTCCAATTTGTACTTTTGCCCTGCTTCACATGCTATGCTTGGAATTGCTAGTTCCTCCCGTTTGAGTCTTCCTGGTGAACCTAGATGTAGGTAACTGAAACTGAGAGTAATGAACTTGTGGATATTGGGAGGGGGGAGATATATTTTTATATGAATCACAGTGAAAGAAATGGAGAAAGTGGCTTCCACCTTGTTCCATTATTTTACAACCAGAGAATTCAATGCCACTTTCAGGAGCCCCGGTGGTGCAATGGGTTAAACCCTTGTTTGTGCCAGTAGGACTGCTGACTGAAAGGTCAGTGATTTGGATCCAAGGAGTGGAGTGAGCTCCTGTCTGTCAGCTCCAGCTTCCCCTACAGGGACATGAGAGAAGCCTCCCACAGGATGGTAAAACATCTGGGAGTCAGGGCAACATCCTTACAGCCAGCCAATTCTCTCACACCAGAAGTGACTTGCAGTTTCTCAAGTTGCTCCTGACACACAAAAAATGCCACTTTCAACCATCAGGACTAAAATTTCTGAAAGTTGGCTCATCTGCACCCTTATACTCTTAGAAAGAGAGTTTCAAGATTAATTTTCATACCCCCAAAACAGCAAAGATTTAATTTCTGATACAACTGGGAAAAAAACCCCAGAAGCAGTATCCTTGAATATATGATGTCAATCTAACTTCTCCCCTCCCTCCCTCCTGCTACTCTGGAACAAAGCAATTTAGATCCCCCCCCCCCAAATATCATCCATACTGTACTGGACACCAGAATGGTCAAATTGCTTTTGAATTACATTTCCAAAATGGCCATTTGGAGTCTAGGACACCAGCAGAGTAACTTTTCTAGGCTCTGACTGATACCCACTACTTTGTTATCTGTATGTACTGTCAGCTGATAAAAACTGATAATAAACCTGGATAATGAACATATAACAAATTTATGACCAGGAAGGAGGGAATGTCAATGGCTCCATAAGTAGAAATTGGAAGTTTTCAGTCTTCTAGGAAGGTAAGGAGGAAGTGATAGAAGGGACAAAATAGTTATAAGTTAGTTTGGGAAACTTCTCAGGTTTAATAATAAAGCATTCACTGAAATCACTGTGGATCTGTGTTCTAGGAGCACTATACACCAACATAATTAAATGCCGTTCTTAACAAGCACACGGCCCAGCAAAAGCGTATGGTCTCAAATGTCTTGAACACTTGTCTTTTCATACTCTCCAGCATTCCAGCCAGGATAAACTTCTGAAGAGCCTGAAACAGCATTCCATACACAAAGCCTTCCCACTTTTCAAAAGAGTATTAATTACACTGCCTAGCAAAAAAAAAAAAAAAGCCAGCCATATTAAATGACTTTGCATGTGTGTGAAGTATATGCTCGTATAAGTAAGGGATATTTTTAAGCTATACAGCAGGATTTCACTTCAGAGCACTCTGGAGCATCTCCAAGAAATGCTACAATCTGTTTTGTTCTCTTAATAAGAATGCTCTTTGGGGAACTGTAAACCACCCGAAGTGGATAAAGTGAGCAAAATAGGATCATGTATAAGGGAACTTCAGCAGAGCTTAGAAAAGTTATTTAACTTGGATACCAATAAAGTAAGATAAGAAAAAAGAAGGCAATTCCTTCCCTCTTCCATTGAAATCAGTACAGTCAATGATTCATTTCTGGCTGCATTATAAACCAAAGGTTTCTGTCAAACTGTTGTTACTGTCTGATGGATTCTTAGAACTGAAGCCCAAAAACAGCAGCATGTCCAAACTTTACTATTAGCAAGACAGTCTGATGGCATCAGGTGGCACCCATGCTACATCTTCCCAAAGGAAAAGTGCCATGCTTATTTGGAGTTGTTATAAAATATATTCACAAGCTGTGAAGTTCGTTAGCAATTTCCAAACTTTACTGAAAACATCAAGGGGGAGAGCCTGTGCCATGAAAACGGCATCTGTGACCAATGCAAAAAATAAATACATCAACAATGCCAATTTTTAAATGCAGCTTTCTCTTCCCAGTCCCACTGATCCTCCTTCCACTGCATTTGTTTCCTCCATACTTTATAATTAACTGGTTTCCATGGACACCCGAATGCAATGGTGGTTGTTTTCAAACTCAAGACCAAACCAAAAAGGGCACAAGGGAGTAAAAACCTAAATAAGAGCTCTATGTGATGTTAACTTGTGTTATTGTTCTCAGTGTTCACAAGAGGGAAAGAGTACATCAGTATTACCAGCTTTATATCCCGTTTATAGACAGATCTGTTTCATTCCTTCAATCAGAAGGAAGAAGTAGCCAGTCTCCGGTTGCTTAAAAATCAAAACCTTTGTTTGTTAAAAGTCTGAGGCCTCCGAGATTGGGGGAGGAGGGAAGATTTGAGGATAAGGAATTCTAGTTTTGGCCTTTATAATAAAAGAACAGGGACTGGTTCAGCCCTGATAATTCAAGTAAATCTCCAGGTGGCCTGTCACAAAGCCAGGAAAAGGAGAAAAATATGCCGACAGCCCCAATTTTATGCATTTTTAACTTGGAAGATAATTTCCACTCCCTTCAGAGTTCACCGACTCTTTTAGGAGAACATCTATCTAGAACTGCCTCTTGTTTACACAGAATTGCGTGAATCTACTTCCAAGTAATGGATGTCAGGTCAGTTCTAGAAGTTAACTAGAAGACTCAGTACTGATTTAGGAAGATTTGCCTTGCAATCTGACTGAAGTTTGGCTTGAATGTTCCCCATTCACAATTAAAATGGCTTGAGCAGTTGCATCCGAAAAATTAAAACTGAAGTTCACTTGGCACCACTAAGGCAGTGTTCACAGAACTATAAATCCACCGTGAAAGCAATACCACAAGATTGCCAATTTCAGCCGCACTGGTGCCTGTTCTTCCAATATCCTTATTAGTGTGGCTTGCTGTTTAGAGAAATGGAGAGGAGTTTTAAAAGCTGCATGAGTGAGGAAATAAGTAATGTGGGTGTAATAAAACATATGCCTGCCTAACCACCTGCAAGAGGAAAAGCATTCGGATGACGACCTTGCAAAATCCTGCAAGAAATCACTCTCACTTCAGAAGGAACCCACAAAAAAAGAGGCAGCAGCAGCTGGGTGGCATACGAGTCATTTTTTTCAACAACTTCTATTGGATATAGAGTAACATTTACCTGAATTCTAATTATAACTGAAAAGGCCATTTTAAAAATCATTGCTTTAGTACAGCTAGCTTGTTTGTATTCCACCATATTGGACTGAAGCTGAATATTATACATCATCTTACCCACCTGCCTTCATGCAAAGCAGGGAATCTAGAGAAATCCAGTCATAAACTGGATTGTATCTACCTTCACCTCCACTCCATGAAATAGAAAAAAAACCTAATATCTGAAAGCTTTTCACTTCAACAACCATTAGTGTTGCCAGATCAAAACTATACTAGGTCCTGAAATTTCAAGGCAAAAACCGGAGATATAGGGACAATGTCATGCACCCCCACAGGTGGAACATCCTACTGATATCACAAAGGAAAGTTACAAGCAATATCATTAAGCATGATATATTACCATCAGCCACAGTTCCACAGAGTATGCCATTCAAACAAAAACACAGATTTAACAAATGAGGAAAATATATACACATATATAAATTTCAAGGGTTCTTGCCCTATATTCCCATAAGTTAACTACAAGTTTCTTATTTCCAATTGAAGGGGGGGGGGGGGAGAATATGCTAAGTCAGGCATTAATAAATAAATAAAAACTTAGAAGAATTGTTTTGTTTGACTACACTTTCAAAATCTACCAATCAGCATGGTCACTGACTAGGCTTGGGGATTTTTGGTGCTGCAAACTAAAAATTTGTTTTCCAAGTTTTAAATAAAGTAGCCCATTTAGGGCAGGGAGCAGAAACTGTATGCATGCTGTTGGCACTATAAATCCCATCACTCCTCATTGCCGGGCTATGTTAACTACAGTTACAGAGTCCAGCAATACCTAAAGGGTAGAATGAACTCTGCTGTATCTAATCTAGTTAGGTCTGGGAGACTTGTACAAAATAAAGCAGTCAAGGGAGAGATCTGACAATATGGGATGTACTGGCGAATTAGCAAGAATATGGTTATGGTCATTCAGTGAAGGCTCTATTCACACATTTTCAAATTGTAATCCAGAATAAATGTGTTTCTTCCTCGCTCAATTCCAATTCACTGTGTGCTTTTCAATCTAGATGCTTTGCACTAGTCCCTCTACGGACTAGTGAGTTTTCCATCTAATATAATCAAGTCAGCATCAGAAAGAGAACATTCAAGTTTCCCCACCCAATCAAGAATAAAACCAGTCTCTTGGGAAGTACTGAATTACTTAACTAAACTTCTACTGGCTTAAACCAGATCAGAATCCAAACCAAAAGTAAACAAACAACAACCAAAGAGCCATTGGACTAAATGACTCAGAACACAAGAACTGCCAAACAACACTCAATCTGATGAACAAAAGAAACTGTTGTAAATAACTAGTTTGACTGGAAAGGAAAACTAGTCTTTTATCAGGCTATAGTCTGTCCTAGTTCCAAACACTGAGTGCATGTATTCAGGTCACTGGATTACTTGCAATACAAGTATTGGGCATGAACTATAGCTGAAGGCCTTTTCATTCCAGACTGCCAAGATAAACAGGATGCATTATTTTTGCTCATCACTCTTAATCAAAGGCCAAGAACTACAACTGCATTTCCCAAACCCAGCACATAACCCTACGCTGTGTGCTGAATTAAATATACACAGGGGCATGACCCAGGAGATTGCATCTAGTTCTCTTCCACATTGTAGGCTTTGGTTCTTAAGACAAAGTCCCAGCAGAGATCTGTACCTTACTCTGGGGCTTTCTCGTAAACAGAAATTCAGACTCTAAAGCAACAATGCATGAATGTGTTATAAAGGAAGCCAAGGAGGTGAACTCACTGTTTGTTCAGGACTATGTGCTAAATATTTAACAAAGGAAGTCACAAGGAGAATTTATTATTTGTCAATATTATTCCTCCTCTGTAAATACAAAAGCCACTAAATCTCCACATTACTTCTTTTGCTGATGTACACACAAGAATAAGCTACACAAGGGAGAAAGAAACATACTGAAATCATTTTAAATCTCTTATCTTAAATTTGGAGCTTAGTGAAGTTATTTTTAAACTACAGCTTCCAGAATCCCCTAGCTAACATGGCCACAATGTAAGCGAACTACATAAGGGACCATGCTATCTGGATTCTAGTAGCCTAAAAATGTAACTTTTCCAAACTCTGCCTGAAGTGTGGTGCACTCAGACTTGAACAAGTGACTGTTTGCTAGAACACCTTAAAATTCAAGAAGTCTCTTTGTTTCTCTGAGGAGGTACATTAATGTTCTATGAGAAGTTGAACAATGTAATTCCAAAGATTTTAAGCCATATTGGGTCAAAAGTAGAATCAAGCATTTCTGGAAGACTGCTTTGATTTATGACTGTTTCCTGTTTCCTGCAACATGATCTGTCAATGAAAAAAGGATCACTTGAACGCAGCAACATCCTCAAACGAGTTGCAATGCTTCACTCAATACATCCAAATACAGTTCCTACTGGGTTTCTGGGTTTGTACCAAGAACATATGTGTCTAACTTAATACCTCCAACCCTTAAAAATAACTGATTTTAGAGTTGGGAAGCATTTTTTTTAAATAAAAGCTGCATTATTTTAAATGTTTAGACAGAAAAGCTGTGTAAACGATACTGAAAAACAACACTGGGCAGGCAATGTGCAGACAAGGAAAACCAAAGCTTTACTGGCACAGTTCCCCTTTATGTTGGAGAAGCATGACAAGAAAAACAGTGGGTACATTGGGTGTTTCTCCCTTCACATAACAAAGTTTCCTAACTCTACTTTGAGAAAAGGTCTCTTTTACCCCTGAACCACCCATTCAAAATTTTATCTCATTCCCTGAACAATCCTATAAAGATCAATTCCATTGTAGAAGTAATGCAGTTATTCTTTGGCAAAGAAGGACAAAGACCTTATAAAATTACTGTGAGATCTGATCCAACAGAGTAAGGCTAATAGCAAAGCAATAAATGAGTGTGTGTGTGTGTTCTTTTTTTCAGATGTGAGAAAAGAAGCTTGAAGGAAAGAGGACAGGCAAGTCCTATCAAGTTGTATCAGAGAGCAGACAGAAAAAACAAGGGCTGGAGAAATAATCCACTGGGAGTTGTTGTCCCACAGAAGTAATTTTCACCAGCCCTTTTTTTTTCCAATTCGGAGAACTGTGAGTTGCATCTACACCGTAGAATGAATGCAGTTTGACACCACTTTTAACTACCAGGACTCAATGCTAAACTCCTGGGAACTGTAGCTTGTCAGGACGGAATGGCACTACCTCTTTGGCCGAAAAGGATAAAGACCATTGTAAAACTATAACCCTCATGATTCCATAACATTGAATCCTGGCACTTCAAGTGGTGTTCAATTGCATTCATTCTACAGCGTAGACACACACCTGTAGGAGCCACTTTCTCCAAGCCAAGCTTTGTTTTCCAATCCCAAACCAGACCCGGCTTCCAGTTGAGCTCCTATAAAAGCAAAAAAGAAAGGAGGCGGAGAAAAGCTTCGCCTTCCCCTCCACAGTTCCTTCAGCGCCAGCTGCAGTTTAGCAAAACCAAGAGGAGGAGGAGAAGGAGGCCAAGAGGAGTGAAACCTGATCTCAGCACTGCTGCCTTAGTAAACATACCAGGGCCAGGATGGGGGAGCGGTGCCAGCCAAACGCCCAAACTCTGTAGCCCAAGATACACACACACCCCTCTATTTATTTTATTTGCTTGTTGTGCAACCGGCCAATTTTCACTTTGATTCTTCTGGGGATGTAAAAAAAAACCAAAATAAGCAAAGCCTTCGGGGGTCTAAAGGAGAACGCCCTCCACTCTTTCCTTTCTACCTACATTATAGAATTAATCCAGTCTGACACCAGTTTACACTGCTACGGCTCTGAAAAGGCACCACCAGTCCTCTTCTTTGGCAGAGAAGGCTGGAGACCCTTGTAGCACAGATGGGCAAACCGGTGGTGCTGATCAAGGAGAAATCTTTGACCAACTTCAAACAAGGATGGGAACAACTCTTGGATTTTATAAATTAGAGGGATAATTTCAAAAGTTGAAATATGGAATTATCTAAAGGAAGAAGGTGATAATGTCTAAATCCTGACAGACAGTGAGTGTAAGATTGATAGAATAGTTTTAGCAATTGTTTGTTAAATAGGTGTATATTAATGTTGGTAGGTGCTAGGTTAGTGTGTGTTAGAATTACACTTTGTTATGTGTTATATAAAACACTATAGTGCCTTCTTTGTATTATCTTTGTTCTTTTGCTTCTTCCTTCACTTCTCAACAAAAATGAGGATTTAAAAATGTATCCTTCCCAAGATTCCATACCATTAAGCCATGGCAATTAAAGTGGTGACAACTTGCATTAATTGTACAGTGTTGATGCCTCCAATCCTATGGAACGTAGGGAGTTGTAGTTTGACGAGGCACCAAAGAGGCAGAGAAGGCTCAAGAACTTATAAAACTATAACTCTCAAGATCCCACAACATGAGCCATGGTAGATGCCCCCAATGCGATGGACCGTAGGGAGTTGTAGTTTAACAAGGCACCAAAAAGGCAGAGAAGGCTCAAGTACTTACTAAACTACAACTCCCAAGATCCCATAACACTGAGTCATGGTAGATGCCCCCAATTCTATGGAATATAGGGAGTTGTAGTATGACGAGGCACCAAAGAGGCAGAGAAGGCTTAAGGTCTTGCAAAACTACAACTCCCAAGATCCCATAACATTGAGCCATGGTAGATGCCCCCAATGCGATGGAATCCAGCAAGGCTTCCACTATAGAATGAATGCAACTTGACACCACTTTAACTGCCTTGACTCAATGCTATGGAATTCAGGGAGTTGTAGTTTGACAAGGCACAGCTCCCAGGACTCTACAACATGGAGCCGTACAAATTACAAGTGTTGTCAAACTGTATTCATTCTTTCCACAGTGTAGGTGCACCCCTTGAGAAAACTACAATTCCCAGGATTCCACAGCATCGAGAGATGGCAGTTAGGAGCAGTTCCAAGCTGCGTTAATTCTACTGCATCCAAGTCTATAGAATCCTGGGAGATGTAGTTTGTAGAAGAGGTTCAAAAATCTGCAAAACTACAACTCCCAGGATTCCATAGCATAGAGGATGGCAGTTAGGAGCAGTGTCAAACTGCATTAATTCCACTGCGTCCAAGCATATGGAATCCTGGGAGTTGTAGTTTTCAGAAGAGTCTCAAGGCCTTGCAAAACTACAACTCCCGGGATTCAACAAGATCGAGGGATGAGTTAGGAGCCGTTCCAAGTTGCATTAATTCTACTGCATCCAAGCATATGGAATCTTGGGAGTTGTCGCTTGCTAAAGCAGAGAAGGCTCAAGACCCTGCAAAACTACAAATCCCAGGATTCCACAACACCGAGGATGGTAGTTAGGGGCAATTCCAAATTGCCTTAATTCCACTGCGTCCAAGCCTATGGAATTCTGGAAGTTGTAATTTATAGAAAAGGCCCAAGATCCTGTAAAACTACAACTCCCAGGACTCCACAGCATGGAGGAGTGGCAGTTAGGACCGTGCCAAGCTGTGTTAATTCTATTCCATCCAAGCATATGGAAACCTGGGAGTTGTAGTTTGCAGAAGAGGCTCAAGGCCTTGCAAAACTACAACTCCCAGATTCCACAGCACCAAAGGATGGCAGGAGCGGTTCCAAGCTGCGTTGATACTGCAGCATCCAAGCCTATGGAAATCTGAGAGTTGTAGTTTGCTAAGGCAGAGAAGGCTCAAGGCCTTGCAGAACTACAACTCCCAGGATCCCATAACATTTAGCCATGGCGGTTTAAAAAGTGGTGCAAGAGCGCATTTACAGTCTACACCCGCAAAGGAGAGCGCACGAGGGCGGTACCTGCGTGAAGAAGGAGCCCGAGGCCGACGAGGAGCCCCAGGAGAGGCGGGGGTTGGCGCTGTTTGCGGCGTTGCTGCTGCTGCGGCTCTTCCTCAGCGCATGCGCAGTACGGGCCCGCCCTCCCCATGCCCGTCCATGCAGCTCTGCGGGGCTCCAGCGGAGAGGCGGCGGCGGGGCGGGTGCATGAGCAGCCGGGCGGGCCTCCTCCTTCTCCTCGCTTCCTCTTCTTCCTCCTGAGGATCAGCCCCAGCCAGGGACGGGCAGCGAAGGCAGCAGCATCGCCGAGCCAGAAAGAGAAAGCAGAGGCACAAAGCGAGTCAGGATCCGGGAGCGCCGTTCCTCCGCCTTGCCTTCCCTCCCTCCGGACCTTCCTGCCTTCCTTCTTCGCTGGAAGCAATCTCGGCTCCGCTCTTCCCCGCCCGCCGCCCCTCCCGCCGCGCTCCCATTGGCTCCCGCCCCGCCCACCTCGCCCCTATTGGTTCTTCCCCCCACCTGCTGCGCTCCCATTGGCTCCAACAAAACAAAGGCGGCTCTCATAGGAGGCCGGAACTTCCCTCCCCCTCCTTTGAAAAAAAAACATTGGAGTCGACTTTTGCCAAAGAGCCCAGTGGCTTGTCTGGGTGTTTACACTTTAAGAAGTGGGTGGGGTTGGTTAGATGGTGAAACTCAAAACAAAACTGAATCGGGCGAGGATTACAAAATCCAGCTCCTAGAGAAGGCCCACTAAGGGTGGAAATATCTACACTGTAGGATTAATGCAGTTTGGCACCACTTGAACTGCCATGGTTCAATGCTATGGAATCCCGGGATTTGTAGCTTGGTCTTTGCCAAACATTCTTTGGCAGGAAAAGGCTAAAGAGCTTGCAGAACTATAACTCCCATTACTCCATAGCCGTTAAAGTGGGGTCAAGCTGCAATAATTCTACAGTGTGAATCAGCCATGTAAATGCACCCATGGATTCAACAGATGTGTTGTTGAAGGCTTTCATGGCCGGAATCACTGGGTTGTTGTGAGTTTTCCGGACTCTATGGCCGTGTTCCAGAAGCATTCTCTCCTGACGTTTTGCCCACATCTATGGCAGGCATCATCAGAGATAATGAGGTCTGTTGGAAACTAAGAAAGTGAGGTTTTTATATCTGGAATGTTCAGGGTGAGAGAATGAACTCTGGGTTGATGGAGGCAGGTGAGAATGTTGTAATTAATCACCTTGATTAGTACTGAATAGCCTTGCAGCTTCAAAGCTTGGCTGCTTCCTGCCTTTGGCGGGGGGGGGGGGGGTCCTTTGTTGAGAGGTGATTGATAAATAAAGAACACCACAAGACTTGAATCAATAACAGCCAGCTAACGCCTCCCAACAAATGAGTCTCCCAGGCAGGAAGCAGCCAGGCCTTGAAGCTGAAAGGCTATTCAAATGCCAATCATGGTGGCCAATTGCAACATTCACACCTGCCTCAAACAGAAAAGAGTTCTTTCTCCACCCTGGACAGATAAATAAACCCCACTTGACTAGTTTCCAACAGACCTCACAAGCTCTGAGGATGCCTGCCATAGATGCAGGCGAAACGTCAGGAAAGAATGCTTCTGGAACATAGCCATGCAGCCCGGAAAACTCACAACAACCCAGTGATTCCGGCCATGAAAGCCTTCGACAACACATGCAGTCATTATTTAAAAACCCCGGGGAAAAGCGATTTTTAAAACACATCTCAAGTTAGAGAAAATTCGGGACTTTCCCTTTAAGAAGGGGAATCGCGGTCTGAGCCCCGCAGGCCAACTCCTTCGGCCCTCCGCCGTACTTCTTACAGCCAATCACAGCGCCCGCCGCGTTGCCCCAACATTCCGATTTGGAACGTAGGCTTTTGCCAGAGTCCCAAGCCAAAAGCACTGAGCTGGGCCAGGCTGGGAATATGATTGGCTGGGAGCGAGGAGGGAAGAATAGGGAAAGGGAGGGAAAAAAAATCGCACACGCATGCACCCCATTGTGTCACGTGACCCATGGAACCTCGGTTTAGGTTACATACACATCATGCGAGCGCCAACTAGACGGATTCCTAAGTGCAAAAAACTCGGCTGGAACTTGAATGCTGGGGGAAGGGAGAGACGCCTGCGGATTGCCACCGATTTTGCCACTGCAACTGAGGGTGCATCTACACCAGGCATGGGCAAACTTGGGCCCTCCAGGTGTTTTGGACTTCAACTCCCACAATTCCTAACAGCCAGGAGGCTGTTAGGAATTGTGGGAGTTGAAGTCCAAAACACCTGAAGGGCCCAAGTTTGCTCATGTCTTATCCACACTGTACATTTACTGCAGTTTGACCCCACTTTAACTTGGGAGTTGTCCTTTGGTGAGGCAACCAACCACGGGCTGTATGGCCATGCTCCAGAAGCATTCTCTCCTGACGTTTTGCCCACATCTATGGCAGGCATCCTCAGAGGTTGAAAAAAACATGCAAGTGGGGTTTATATATCTGTGGAAGGTCCGCTCTTTGTCTGCTTGAAGCAAGTGTGAATGTTGCAATAGGCCACCTTGATTAGCACTGAATGGCCTTGCAGCATCAAAGTCTGGCTTCTTCCTGCTTCATATTATTTGAAAACACAGAAATGCTGGAAACACTCTAACAATTGTCAGGCTACACAGAGAAGCCACTGAAATCCACAAGCATGTGGACAATTTCAACAGAAAGGAGGAAACCACGAAAATGAACAAAATCTGGCTACCAGTATTTTAAAAAACCTCTAAAATCAGGACAGTAAATAAAGAACAACACTCTGAAAACGGGGAATTTCAGACATGAATCAATCAGGGCCAGCTAACACCTCCCAACAAAGGATTCCCCCAGGCAGGATGAAGCCAGACTTTGAAGCTGCAAGGCCATTCAATGCTAATCAAGGTGGCCAATTGCACCATTCACACCTGCATCCAACAGACAAGAGTTCTTTCTCCCACCCTGGACCTTCCACACATATATAAACAACACTTGACTAGTTTCCAATATACCTCAACCTCTCAGGATGCCTGCTATAGATGCGGGCAAAACGTCAGGAGAGAATGCTTCTGGAACATGGGCATACAGCCCGGAAAACTCACAGCAACCCACTGAATGAATACAGTTTGATGCCACTTTAAGTTGATGTGGCTGAAGGCTGTGGAATCCTGGGATTTGTAATTTGGTGAGGCGCCAGCACTGAAGACCTTACCAAACTACAACGTCTGTGGTTCCATCGCTTTTGGAACATGGCCATACAGCCCAGAAAACTCACAGCAACCCAGTGATTCCAGCCATGAAAGCCTTCAACAACGCAATCAGGACCCTGGCAGAGAAGGCTAAAAACTGTATAAAACTAGAACTCCCACGATTCCATAGCATTAAAGCAGTGCTAAATTTCATTCATTCTACAGTGAAATGCGCCCTAACTTGTGTTCAACAAGATGGGATTGGCATGGATTGTAATTTTAAAATTACAATCTGCTTAAAATTAGCTTTCAAGGTTTTGATTTGGCTATTAATATCACCAATCTGGGCAGCTACTTCTATGTGTTTGCAAGACCTGAAGGGAGGTGCTTGAGGTCTTTCAAGTCACTATAAATTGAAACCGAAAACAACTACATTGATAGCACTCTCTGTTTTGCTCTGTGCATTTCCTCAATAGCCACCAAACACACCAAAAGCCTATGGAAGGGAGGAGAACAGACACACTCTTGGGGGAGGGAAGCTAACAGGATCCAATTTCCTTATCAGTAAGTGTAAAGTGGAATCTAATCTTTGTGAATTGCTTTAACACTTGAATACACTTTCCTGTTCATCAGCTCCTATACGCAGCTCCTTACTCATGGCAGAGGTTTTACTAACTTTCATACACAGCTATAAATTTATTTCTTGGGATAGTTTTTATACAGAACTTGAAACTTCTCATCAGCCTTATAAATGTACACAGTCTTTGAAGGAAAATGTACAAACTTAGCCTCTCCCAAGCCTGGGAAAGTTGGATTTCTGTGCGACAAATCCCAGAACCCTCAGCCATGGTGATGGGGATTCTGGTAGATGTAGTATAAATATCTATTTTCCCCTAAATTCTGTTTAAGGTTTAGTCTGTTAATTCATCTGAGGAAATGATTTGTAATCCGCCCAAATCCATGCTAAAATTGGTTTATTTTAATCGTATCAAAATACATTGTCCTCATGCACCCCCCTTTTAAAAAAAATAATCTAATCCTTTAAACAGAAAAGAGGCATCAATGATTGCTGTGAGGAAAGCCCTGTTCCACAAATGTAAATGGGATTAAACCACTGGAGCAAATATATTAACAATGCTCTTTAACTTAATCCTGAGATAATTTTCGGCAAGTTGTTTTAATTAACTGCCACCACCTTTTCTAAGAACATATTTGCACACTGACCACAATGTAGCTACATATGCACAATTAAGCCTTTGAAATGTTTATTCAGAATGATAGCCCACCCAGTTCAATGGGAGTGGCTCTTTAGTAAAAACACCAGCCTTGAGAAACAGGTGTACCCATCCCAAATAGTCCCATCTGAAAATAAATTCCTTAAATGTTTTTATCTTGTCAGAAGTGACAAGAACATACTGCAAGTCGCTTCTGGTGTGAGAGAATTGACTGTCTACACTGCAGTGATTCTTAACCTGTAGGTCCCCATGTATTTTTGCCTACAACTCCCAGAAATCCCATCCACTTTACCAGCTGTTATGAAATAATAATTTTGGGGAGTTGAAGGCCAAAACATCTGCCGACTCACATGTTGAGAACCACTGGTCTATAGAGAATTTGCCCAGGGGTGTGTTACTGGGAGGCTTCTCTCATGTTCCCACAAGCTAGAGCTGACAGACAGAAGCTCACCCCATCTCACAGGATTCAAACCTTCAGGTCAGCAGTTCACAAGGGTTTAACCCAGGATGGGCAAACTTTTTGACCTTGGGGATGCATTGTGGGCCCGGCCAGGAGGGAGGGTGGCTGGGCACACACTGGGTGGGATGGGCCTGAGAGGGGGAGGGCCTGTGAGAGGGCGGGGCTGGGAGTGGGCGGGGCGGGGCCCGGGTCATCCACATGTTGTCCTCCTGGCATGAGGACGAGTCTACCTGCCCCATCCTTATGCCGGAAGGAAAAGGAGACATGTGGCGACTGCCCCAATCCTTCTCTCCCGATCTTCAGGCTGTCCTCCTCTTGGCTGAGAGTGCTCCAGAGGGATCTCAGCTGCTGCCTGCCTTCCTCCCCTATCCTCATGCTGAGATGACAGGGAAAATGATGGGGCCTGAGGTAAGCACCCAAGGGGTCGCATCCGGCCCCCAGGCCTTAGTTTTCCCATGCCTGGTTTAACCCATTGCGCCACCATCCATGAAATGATGGATTCAAATTACAAAAGAAGTTCCACTCAGAACCTTTGGAAGAACTTCCCAATTGTAAGAATGGTTTGCCAGTGACGCAGATGACCTCAGAGGTCTTCAATTTTCCTTTGGAGGTCTTTAGACAGAGGTTGGGTGACTATCAAAAATAGTTTAGCAGAGGATTCCTCCATGGCAAGGGTTGGTCTGTATTGGTTCTTGAAGTCTCTTCTTGCTCTATGCTTCTATGTTCTACTGAAGCCATAACATTTCAAGTATTTCAAGTTGTAAATCAATTCTTGCTGCTGCTTCAACCTAGAGTAACCCTAAGGTGAACCTATCACAGTGTTTTCTTGGAAAAAGTTGTTCGGAAGACATTTGCCTTTGTCTGAGGCTGAGAGAGTGTGACTTGCCTAAGGACATCCAGTGTTTTTTTTAATGGCCAAGCAAGGGTCGCCCAACATTCAAACCACTACATCACACTGGAAAATAATTTACTTTACTAGGAGGATTCAAGAGAAGTTAAGCGGATTAAGTCGTAGACCACAGGACACTGCATATTCCAAACCTGTGCCCTTTATGAACTGTCTTGAATAATACAGACCTAAGGAACAAAGCTTTTTCCACCACTTATCTCCAAAGCTTCAGAAAGTTAATGTGAACTACAACTCCTAGAACCTGGAAGAATTCTGGCTAGGGATCCTGAGAGCTGTAATCTAAAAAGGTAGCCTTTACTACAATCCTTGGCAAGTTTCATTTGATTTAATCCAGACATAAAAACCTTTGGATTTTCAGTTCTTTACCATATTATAGTGACATTATGCTAAACTTATCATGGGTTCTTCTCTTTGTTCTGAGTGGATTTGCCATTTCCTCTTGCTAAGGCTGTGAGAATGTGACTTGCCCAAAGATCACCCAGTGGATTTCCATGGCTGAGTGAGGATTTAAACTGGTCTCCAAAGTCATAGTCCAATACTCAAAGTACCACACTACCCAAAGCCTGGAAGAGGTAGTGGGCTGAATGAAGAGAAACAAATTGAAACTGAATCCAAATAAAACAAGGGTTCCTAGACAAATGCATTTGTTCACAACATTGAACAATTATATTTTTGGACTACGACTTAAAACCTGGGGATGGAGGTGTGTCATCCAGTTCTGGATGGGTTACCCCCCCTCCCCTGCCCCTGAATGTCTTGTTCACAGG
Organism: Anolis carolinensis; assembly: GCF_035594765.1. NCBI lineage: Eukaryota > Metazoa > Chordata > Lepidosauria > Squamata > Anolidae > Anolis > Anolis carolinensis. Next base: position 275,432,057 of record NC_085842.1, read on the forward strand.
TACTCCTGATCTGTCTCTCCAAATGTCAGCCTAGATAGATGCCATGGTCAAGAATGCTTATTACCTTCAGCTGATGGTAGTGCATAATAATAATGATTTTATTTCTTACCCACCTCTCCTCGTGGCTTGAGGCGGGTTATAGTGTGCACATGCTGGTAACCTCAAGGTTGGACTTCTGCAATATTCTGTATGTCAGACTAACTCTGTTTGGAAACTCGATTAGTTCAAAACATTGTAGCCAGATTGGTTATAGCAGTGGTTCTCAACCTGTGGGTCCCCAGATGTTTTGGCCTTCAACTCCCAGAAATCCTAACAGCTGGCAAACTGGCTGGGGTTTCTGGAAGTTGTAGGCCAAAACAGTTGGGGACCCACAGGTTGAGAACCACTGGGTGACAGGAACATCTAGGAATGAGCACATCACACTCCACTGGTTGACAATTGATTTCCAGACAAAGCATAAAGTATTAGTTATAACCTCTAAAGTCCTACATGGCTTAGGTCCAGGCACACCTTTTCCCATACAATCCTCCCCTTAGAACACTTAGGTCCCTTGAGGGGCATCTTCTCCAGCCAGACAGAACCTGATTGGACCTTTTCATTGGCTGCAGCAACACTATGGGATTTTAAACCATTAATTTTAAATGTACATTCTATTATTACTGTATTTTAATCCTTACACTATGTGTTTTAATATATGCATTTTATTGGATGTATTTTATGTTGATGTGTTTTGACTGTTGTACCCTACCTCGAGCCACGAGGAGAGGCGAGTAACAAATAAAATTTATATTATTATTACTACTATTACTACCACTGCTGCACTGGTTCACATCTTTTCGGCTATGCCTTGTTTTAATTGGTTGTAATAAACTTTAGGCCCTACTCTGGAAGACAAATTGAATATAAATTAGATGATAGATATACAGACAGATCTGGGTTTGGCTGCATGGTCCCTTACAAAACAATCTTTAGCCTAATATGCTTGGACTCAAGGGGGCTTGAATACACTTGTCGATATGAACCGTAAATTAAATGGCTATGTTGAGGGATTTCATGAGTTGCAGTCCAAAAATATAACTGTTCCAGGCTCTGTATTTGTCCAGGGACCCACCAACTATAGTTCAATGTCTATTTATCCCAGGCAATTCAACTTGCATTCAACTTACATTAAAGTGCTACAATCTTTCCCCTGAGACTCAGTTCTTACTTTGTTATGTCCCTCCACCTTCCTTAAAACAATTATTTAGTTCTAAAGCACGATCAGAGAAGGAGACTCTGTGTCGATGAAAGAACATAATCTTTTACAAGGTATATGTCAAGAGTTCAATATAACAGATATTTCAAAGCCAGAAATCTATCACAAGTATTTCTTTTCTTCTTTGGCAACCAATAAACAAATGCAGGAGAGGTCTTACTCTCCAAATCCAGGCAATTTTAACAGCATAAATGTATCTCATTAAGGCTACTAAATGTTATCTCATTAAGACTACTATTAAATGTGAAATTCCTATTCAGAAATCTGGAGTTGCATGATGTCCCTGATGCTGTAGAGGGCGCACTTGCGTTTTGTAAACATTCACTTCATGAAATGTTACTGCTTTCATAAAAAGAAGCTACATTTCCCCAAAAGGAGCTTTTATTGTTCCCTTGCAAAGGCTGAGAAAATTGAATTTAATGCTTTCTATTTCCATCTTTTACAATGAAATAAATGGCAGCGGTAGGAAAATGTTTAGAAATACTGGCATTCATAGAAACACTCCCTAAAATAAATGTTAACTCTCTGCCTTTTGCCCCCAATGAACTTTTGGATGTGGTTCTTCTGAGGCCAAAAGTGTGGGAAGCTGATCAAGTGCTGGCATGTTAAAATAGATTAACAAGTTTGTGTGTGTATATACAATTTAAACATTCAGCAAAGCAATAAACTGGAAAGAACTTGCTGGCTAGTTCTGCTTCACTTGCCCTGAAACAGGCACATTTTATGTGCCAATCCAGAGGCAAAGAACCAAATCTTGTTGGATGTCAACTCCCATCATCCCTAACCAAGGCAGTCAAGACAAGCATTATGAGACTTAGAGTTTAGCAAAAACTGGAGGAGCTCTAAAGAAAGTCAAAAACATCTTGGAAACCATGTCTATATTTCAAAACGGAAATAGCCATAGAAGGACAGTGTGAGCAATTTGCGGACTAAAACCTTTAAAAAAGATTTTAACATTCCATGACATTGATAGGTTTAGCAAAAATGGACAAAGTAACTTGTTTCATTAGAGAAAGCTCCTCTAATGACATTTCTAGAAAACTAGAATCCTCTTATGAACCTTTTGCAAACAACTACCCTGGTTACTTTTGGTTTTAATTATTAGAAGGTATTGCTTAGGGAAAAGACAAGTTGTACTAAAGTTAGAGGGTGAGGTATGAATAATTATGTAGTATTAATAACTTCTGAAAAGAATGGAAGAATGGAGATCAGTGTCCAATTCCCTTTTCAGCCTTGGAAACCCACTGGGTAAGTTGCATACTCTTAAACCCTGTGATAAACTTGCTTCAGGATCGCCATAAGTTTGAAAGGACTTGAAGGAACACAAAAGCAACAACAAAGTTAAAATCTTGGGGTGGAGTGAGGGGAGGGAAGGATTCCATGGAAAGTTAGGAGAGGGAGTTATTCTAGGGAAACTTATTTGGTGCCAAGAGTCTTCCACTGATTCAGGCTGGGATCCTATTAGCCATACTTGGGAGTCACAAAATCCAGCAAGACTTCCACTATAGAATGAATGCAATTTGATACGACTTTAATTGTCCTGGTTCAATGCTATGGAATCCTGGAAGTTGTTGTTTGATGAAGTACCAGCGCTCTGGCAGATAAGGCTAAAGATCTTGTAAAATTACAACACCCAGGATTCTATAGCATGGAGCCAGGAAAGTTAAAAGGGCATCAAACTTTAATTCATTTTACTGTGTAGCCCAAGAATCATCCAGAGATAGGTCACTTTGAGAATGAATGTATTTGCACTCCAGAACAAATGTGGTTTGACACCACTTTAACTGCTCTAGCTCAATGCTATGGAATCCTGAGAGTTGTAGTTTGGTGAGGCACCAGCACTCTTTGGCAGAGAAAGCTAAAGAATTTGTAAAAGTCCAGCTCCCAGGATTCCAAAAAATTGAACCATGGCAGTTAAAGTGGTATCAAGCTGCATTAATTCTAAAATGTAGGTGCATAAACAGGGAGAGAGGCTAAAAATAAAAGCCCTGTCTCGAAATATTTGGCTACTCACATCATTTTGAAGCCTTCTGGCGGAGAGAGCTCCTTCGTCAAAAGCACATTGTCCAAGACTGGGCCTTTCGGGTGGGTCGCTCAGGACCTGTTTTTTCATTGGGGGAAAGAAAGGGAAATTGAGGCTGAAGAACTGAAGAAAAGCAAGCTCTAGATAAGGGCGGAAGCCCTGGACTGGGCAGAGGCGGAGCAGCAGGTGCCAAAAGCCCTTGCAAGAGAAAGGGCAGGCATGCATTTTCTGCCCATTTATGTCATGAAACCGAGGTGTTCTATCTTTCGCAACAAAAGTTCACAACTTCTTTACCAGTCCTGACTCTGGACCCTATTGTCGTTGTAGGTGACTTCAAGTTATTTCCCATTTATAAAAACCTGAGCAGTTTATACAAACCCCTCAGCCATGAAAGCCCACTTGGGCAACTCTGAGGGTGCATCTACAACAGTGTAGATTTAGTGCTGCTTGACACCCACATTAACTGCTGTGGGTCAATGCTATGGAATCCTGGGAGATGTAGTTTCACAAAGTCTTTAGCCTTATCTGCCAAAGAATACTGGCTTCTCATTGAACTGCAAATTACAGGATTCCATGACAAAAAGCCACTGCAGTTAAAGTGGGGGGTCAAACTGCATTAATTCTACAGCTTAGATGCAACCTGGGTCTCGGAGAACCCCATGATAGAATCACCATAATTCGGAAACAACAACAACAAGGAGAAGGAACCTTTGAGGGATTTGAGTATGCTTGTCCATAGTGTGACCTTGGCACAACCTCAAAAGAAGGCACTCCCCCCCCCCACCAAAAAAAATAACCCTCCAAAAAAAAAACCTTGCCAAAAGAACCCCACAATAGGTTCCTTCCCATTACTGTTGTGTACATTCAGTCACTCCTGATTTAGAGCGACTCTAGGCAAACACAACAGAGTGGGTGTGCCCTTGGCTTTCCTCTGAGGTTGAGAATATGGGGCTTTCTGGTCAAGCAGGACTCAAACCTGAGTCTCCCAAAGTCCTACTTCAACACTCAGTCCACTATACAGTTGGTCTTCAATCAAATCTCAGAGTCCCCTTAATGCAGTGCTTCTCAGACTATAATGAGGGTATGTGTGGGTTTTTTCTCTCTCTCCCAGTATTGGGCTCCTCGGCCCTTTGTTAAACCAACTCACAAAACATGTCTCAAACACCTTTCAGTCAAATCAAGATGGTGATTTCATGTTTGGGTTGAGTGAGTTTTCCAGGCTGTATGGTCATGTTCCAGAAGCATTCTTTCCTGATGTTTTGCCTGCATCTATGGCAGGCATCCTCAGAGGTTGTGAGGTCTGTTGCAAACTAGTCAAGTGGGGTTTATATATCTGTGGAATACTCAGGGTGGGAAAAAGAACTTTGTCTGTTTGAGGCAGGTGTTAATGTTGTAATTGGCCATCTTGATTGGCATTGAATAGCCTTTCAGCTTCAAGGTCTTTGTTGGGAGGTGTTAGCTGGTCCTAAATTATTCATGTCTGGAATTCCTCAGTTTTCTGAGTGGTATTTTTGAGTATTAAAAAAACTCTAAAATCAGGAGAGTAAATAAAGAATACCACTCAAAAAAACAGGAATTCCAGAGATGAATCAATCAGGGGCAGGTAACATCACCCCACAAAGGATTCTCCCAGGCAGGAAGCAGCCAGAGCTCGAAGCTGAAAGGCTATTCAATGCCTATCAATTGCAACATTCACATTTTCCTCTAGTAGACACGAGTTCTTTCTCCCACCCTGGACATTCCACAAATATATAAACCCCACTTGACTAGTTTCCACAGATCTCACAACCTTTGAAGATGCATGTGATAGATGCAGGCGAAACGTCAGGAAAGAAGGTTTCTGGAACACTGACCGTACAGCCCGGAAAACTCACAGCAACCCAGTGATTCCGGTCATGAATACCTTCCACAACAGATACTGTATAATGTTTTTCTTCTGTTAGGATTATTACCGGTACCTCTTTTTAGCCAGGGTAGCACACAAAGATCAGCCCGGTGCTGCCAAAAGCGTCACTCCCATTCTTCTGGGCTTTCTTTTTCAAAGAAGGATCCCTCCCGTCTTGCAAAATCTCAGCTGTGGCACGCCCCACAAAGCGGGACCCACCGCGAGAGAAGGTCTGACGGCGTGGACCTCCCGGATCTGGACCAAACTGAGCCTGCCTTCGGCCCCTTCCCCGCCGCCCACGGATCACGCGGGTCAAGGAAGGAACGCCACCCGCGGAAAGAGGAGCAGCTCACTTCCAAACGGGGAAGGGTCCCAGGAGAAGCGCCAAGCTTCATTGGACACCCTCCCTATCTCTCTTTCTCTCTCTGACAACATCATCTCTGAGCAAATGCTACCTTCAGCAAGGGACAAGAGGGATCCTCTCACCTCTGCAGGAGTCTACCGTATCCCATGCTGCTGTGGACAAGTCTACATAGGGACCACCAAACACAGCATCAGCCGAACACGAATCAAGGGACATGAAAGGCACCGCAGACTGATTCAGCCAGAGAAGTCAGCCATAGCAGAACACTAGATGAACCAACCTGGACACAGTATATCATTTGGGAACACAGAAATGCTTGACCACTCTAACAACCACCCTGTCAGACTAAACGGAGAAGCCATTGAAATCCACAAGCATGTGGACAATTTCAATGGAAAGGAGGAAACCAGGAAAATGAACTAAATCTGGCTACCAGTATTTTAAAAAACCCTCTAAAATCAGGACAGTAAATAAAGCAAACAAGGGAATTCCAAACAGGAAACAATCAGGACCAGCTAACACCACCTAACAAAGGATAACCCCCAGGCAGGAATCAGCCAGTCCTTGAAGCTGTACGGCTTTTCAATGCTAATCAAGGTGGCCAATTACAACATTCACACGTGCGTCAAACAGACAAGAGTTCTTTCTCCCACCTTGGACTTTCCACAGCAATAAACCTCACTTGCTTAGTTTCCAACAGACCTCTCAGCCTCTGAGGACGTAGGCGAAAAGGGCTGTGACTGTGTAGTTCGGGCCTGGGCCAACTTTGTCCTTTCTCCAGGTGTTTTGGACTTCGACTCTCACCATTCCTAACAGCCTCAGGACCCTTCCTTTCCCCCCTCAGCCGCTTAAGCTGAGGCTGTTAGGAATGGTGAGAGTCGAAGTCCAAAACACCTGAAGAAAGGACAAAGTTGGCCCGTGCCTGGGGTAGATGTACTCCAGATACGTTTAAACGGGATCTCTGTCCTAACTCTCCTCTTCCTCGGCTACGAAGCAAGCGGCACTCACCGGGCGCATCGCATCGCTGGCGCCTTCCTCGCAGCAGCCCAGCCGGGCAGGCGACCCTCCTTTGCCTTGGCCACTCCTCAAGCCGCCCTCCTCCTCCTCCCTCTCCCCGCCAAGTGCAGCTCCCGCCTCTTCCTTCCTTCCTTCCTTCCTCCTCCTCCGCGGAGTCGCCGCCGTCGCCACGGATCAAGGAGGGCGAGCGAAGCGACTGCCGGCTCGGAAGCTCAACCAACACCCGGGAGGAAGGCTCTCCTCGTCGGCGCTGGCTTTCCCGCCCACCGCCTTTGCTGCCCCCTGCCGGAGAGCGGGAGAAGGCGCCTCGCCTCTGGACCCTCCGCTGGACTGACCAGCCCTTTCTCGCCCTTGCAGACAAAGAAGGCTTTCTCTTTTGGCAGCTTGCTTGCTTTCTCTTTTTGCTTGCTTGCTTGCTTGCTTGCTTTCCCCCCTCTCTCCCTTCCTTCCTTCCTTCCTCTTTCTTTTCTTTTCTTCCTTTCCTTCCTTCCTTCTTTTTTCTTCTTTCTTCCCTTTCTTCCTTCTTTCCTTCCTTCCTTTCCTTCCTGCCTTCTTTCCTTCCTTCTCTCTTTCCTTTATTCCCTTCCTTCTTTTCTTCCTTCCTTCCTTTTCTTTCTTCCCTTCCTTTCTTTCTTCCCTTCCTTCCTTCCTTCCTTCCTTCCTTCCTTCCTTCCTTCCTTCCTTCCTTCCTTCCTTTCCTTCCTTTCTTTCTTCCCTTCCTTCTTTCCTTCTCTCTTTCCTTCCTTCTTTCCTTCCTTCCTTCCTTCTTTCCTTCCTTCCTTTCTTCTTTCCCTTCCTTCCTTCCTTCCTTTCTTCCCTTCCTTCTTTCCTTCTCTCTTTCCTTACTTCCCTTCCCTCCTTCTTTCCTTCCTCTGCTCTGAGCTCAGGAGGAAAAAGGTGCTCATAGAAGACTCATCATAGGGTGCATCTTCCTTGCAGAATGAATTTAGTTTGATACCACTTTGACTGCCATGGCTCAAAGCTATGGAGCCACAGGCGATGTAGTTCAGTAAGGTCTTCAGTGCTGGTGCCTCACCAAATTACAAATCCCAGGATTCCACAGCCTTCAGCCATATTAACTTAAAGTGGTGTCAAATTGTGTATCTATTCACTGGGTTGCTGTGAGTTTTCCAGGCTGTATGGCCAATTGGCCATGTTCCCGAAGCATTCTTTCCTGACGTTTTGCTCGCATCTATGGCAGGCATCCTCAGAGGTTTGTGAGGTCTGTTGGAAACTAGGCAAGTGGGGTTTATATATCTGTGGAATGATGTCCAAGGTGGGAGAAAGAACCAGTGGTTCCCAACCTGTGAGCTGTGGCCCATTGACCTAAAAGCAGATTATTAAATTCTGTGGGTGATTACTGGATGGCATAGGTTCTGTATCAGAAACTAGAGCGGATGTGGTCTATCCAATACAATTTTCTGGATCGGCACCCCAAATAACCAAACCAAATGTAAAGTTGACCACAAACAGATTTGTAACCCCTTTGGTACTAATGTTGGAGAATGGTCCTGGTCAAAGGCGGGGAATCACTGATTTACACATATGACCAGCCACTGCCAGAAGGGACAGAGAAGTTTATCTATGCTGATGATCGTGCCATCACCACCTAAGCAGGGAGCTTTGAAATGGTTGAACAGAAGCTCTCCGAAGCTTTAGATGCTCTTACTGCCTATTACAGGGAAAACCAGCTGATTCCTAATCCATCTAAAAAGCAGGCATATGCTTTTCACCTTAAGAACAGACAAGCATCTTGAGCTCTGAGGATTACCTGGGAAGGAATCCCACTGGAGCATTGCAGCCCACCAAAATACTTGGGAGTTACCCTGGACTGTGCTCTGACTTACAAGAAGCACTGCTTGACTATCAAGCAAAAAGTGGGTTCTAGAAATATCATCATACGAAAGCTGATTGGCACAATCTGGGGGTCGCAACCACACACAGTGCTTTGCTTCTCTGCTGCTGAATATGTATGCCCAGTGTGGAAACATCTCACCAGGTCAAAAAAAACACACAATCAAAGCACTCCTAACAGATGGCCATCCAACCTCTGGTCAAAAACCTCCAGAGAAGGAGACTCCATTATGCTCCAAGGCAGCAGTGTATTTCAGTGTTAAACAGCTCTAACATCGGGAAATCTTTTTCTTGCCATTTGAATCCATTTCTCTATATCCTAATCTAGCACAGTGGAAAACAAGCTTGCCTCTTCCTCGATATGGCATCTTTTCAAGTATTTAAACATTGGTTATCATGTCCTGTCTCATCCTTCTCTTCTCCAAGTAAACAGACCCAGCTCCCTGAACCATTCTCATAGAGTTTGGCTTCCAGACCTTTGACCATTTGAGTCGCCCTTCTGTTGTCAATATCCTTCTTGATCCTTTGCTTTGTTACTATGAGTCCAAACTGTATCATTTTCAGCTCCATTTTTAGAGGTTTGTATGTGGAATGATAGTCGTTCACTTTCAGCATCTCACCTCTCTGGTATCCAAAAGGGCTACTTATTTTTGGCAGTGAATGTCTTGAAAATGCTTTCCTTGCCTATCAAAAGCAAGGAGAGACTTTGTTCCGAGCACATTTTTCTTTTTTAATAAGTAATTTCTTTATTCAAGAGAGAAAGAAAATATAATAGAATAGTAATTATAAAACAAACTACAGTAGAGTCTCACTAATCCAAGCTAAACGGGCTGGCAGAAGCTTGGATAAGCGAATATCTTGGATTATAAGGACTGATCAAGGAAAAGCCTATTAAACATCAAATTAGGTTATGATTTTACAAATTAAGCACCAAAACTTCATGTTAGACAACAAATTTGACAGAAAAAGTAGTTCAATACGCAGTAATGTTATGTTGTAATTACTGTATTTACGAATTTAGCACCAAAATATCACGATATATTGGAAACATTGACTACAAAAATGGCTTGGATTATCCAGAGGCTTGGATAAGCAAGGCTTGGATTAGTGAGACTCTACTGTAACACCTTTTGGCATATTTAATATGAAAAAAAATTACAGAACTACATGCTACCTACTACTACTACTACACACCTGCAGCTAAGTAGCTATCAAAAATAACAGAGCATAAACACAAAAACAAAACATACATGCAAAAACTAAGCAAACAAAAAGGCAGATGTTCAAATCTCATACTGTCTGAGTTTGTATCACTTATTAATCTACTACTCCTTTTAAATAATATTATATAATCACACGCCTACTAATTCATCATCCTACAGTTGACAAATGCCCCCCTTTTTGTTGTCCTCAGCACATTTTCCAAAGGAATGCCTCTTTTGAACTTCACTGAGCAATCCCTTCATATTGTAATAATACACAATATAAAATAAATACTGAGATGGATTGAACAACACAAACAAAGACTCCAGAGTGCAACCACTGAGCATGATGACTTGTTCCCCTAGCCCAAATTATGTTCTGAGTAGATTTATTTCAGAGCCAATGGCGGGACTTGTGACCTTTTAGATGTGGTTCAACTTCATTTCCCAGTGTTCCATATCATTACCCATGTGAGCTAGGGCAGCTGGGACCTACAGTCCAAGAACATGTGAAGGTCCATATGATTCCAATTCTATCTTCCTCAAAGAGCTCCAATTATCTTACCTTGGTCACCCCTGTGGTCTTTCCTCCAAGGATTGGTCATACTGAGCATCCACAATGCGGCATGCGTGGATTTCTGTAAGTCTTAATCAATTCCTCACTTCAGTGGGGGTTAACTCTTATTGTTCTCTATGGTACTTATCTTCAAATAGATATATACCGGAATGCATCATCAGGGGCAAGTCACTCATCACATCATCCCAAAGTTTTGTCATCTACCAGAGTTCCTTATCATTCACAGCCTGACTGAATGCGGTCAGAATGAGATTTTAGGTATACAAACAGACTTATCTCCTATCATGACATTAATAAAAAAGACAGAGCTTTAAGTACTTTAAGAAGTGATTTAATCAAGACTGGTGTGGGATCTATATGCTTCTACTGAGTCCTCTTCCAAGGACAACCTAATCATGTGGCTGAGAAGCTCACCTTCTTAGTCCATGAAGTATTCAATCCATTTTACATAATCATATCTTAAAGCACTTCTGATAAAACACACTATCTTGTTTGCCACATATTTTCCCCCTTCGTCTGAGCTTCTATACCTTTATCGGTATGTAGCATTCAAGGACTGAGGTTTTCCATTTCCTTAGATCTGTTGTGTAATTAACTGGGAAACCAAATAAATGGGGTTTTTTTTCAAAAAAATTATCTGCAGCCTTACCTTTTTAAGACAAGGGTGAAACTATACATTAAAAGACATGCACCATTACATCGAACATGGTTCCCTTCTAAAATCAAAGGCTCAAATGAGGACTGTCATAGGCAATGAAAGACACTTTGTCTACACAGCGGTGGGACTCTTGTGGCCCTTCAGGTTGGCTGGATTGCAATGCCTAGTATTCATTATCATCGGTTGGACTGGTGGAAGTCATAACCCAACAGGCTTTTAAAGTATCTGTTATGTTATGTTGTTTATACCTTTGTTATGTTATTTTAAATTACTGTTTTAATTACTGTTGTATGTAATGGTATGTTATTGTTTTTGGGCTAGTCCCTGTGTAAGCCAACCCGAGTCCCTTCGGGGAGATGGAGGCGGGATACAACAATAAAGTTATCATCATCATCATCATCATCATCATCATCATCATCATCAGTTAGCCTGTATTTGTCTCTCCTCTGAGTTACATGCACAAAGAAGGGAAAAATAGGAAATAAGATCTTTCTTCCCAATGTAAATTGCATCTTCGTAGGAGGAGGTGATTTTTCTAGGACAACATGGACAATCCCTTTGTTTTGTTTAGTTCTGATTTCCAATATGATTGTTTGAATATAAATCTTATTGAAAAGATTGGGCCCTTCCAGATGTTTTAATTTTGCTGAAGCCCCAGTTTGTTTGACCAGCAGCTAGGAATTATGGGAACACTAGTCCAAAACATCTAAGGGACAAATCTTCTCTTTCCTAACTGCAAGCAATGTTTAGAGATGAAGGAGATAGAGTTTGCTCATTATGAATCTATTCTGTCCCATTTTCCCCCCGTCCCTTTTGTATAACCATGCATACGCATGCGCGCAATGGCGCGCGCGCACACACACACGTATTTGATGCCACCATAGATTTTGAACTAAATACAGTTAGACATATTTTCTGCTAGATCAGGTCTGAACAATTTGTGGCCCTCCAAATGTTTTTGACTTCAGATCACAGAATTCCTGACCATTGGACAAGTTGGCTAGGGCATCTGGTAGTTGGAGTCCCAAACACCTGGAGGCCACAGGTTTTGCAGGGCTGTGCTAAATCAATCTGCAAATGGCCTCTTAAACATTTCTACTCTAAAACAGTGCTTCTCTATCTGAGGTCCCCAGATGTTTTTGGCCTTCATCTCCCAGAAATCCTAAAAGCTGGTAAACTGACTGGGATTTCTGGGAGTTATAGGCCAAAAACATCTGGGGACCCCAGGTTGAGAACCACTGCTCTAAAAACATTAAAAGGAGTGGGGCCATTTTGCATATTCAGGTATGAGATGTGTTCTGCCCACCAAACCCAAAAGCCATACAGAATAATACCACAACTTTATTTGGTTACAGCTGTAATAAAGGGTTGGCAAATACATGGGTCTAGATCCAGTCATCAACCAACCACCAGCTGATAGATGAACCCTCTAGAGATGGTCTGAGATGTACCAAATGGGCCAAACCCAATCATAGCTTCTCAGTTGCCAGTGTTTCGGGGAAGCTTCCATCTACAGATAAGCAAGACTGACTCTGAACCACATTCCCTGAGTCCTCCATTTGGAACCCCTACACAAGCCTATGCCTAGTATTGGCAATCCAATACTAGGCAATTGGATTCAAGACCACTCCATAAAGTTGTAACAAAGTAGAATACTAGAATACATATCCTCATAAAACAAAGGAAAGGTGGGTGGAATGAAGCTTGGAGTAATCAGCGTGCACTCCATCATGGGAACAAAAACTCAACCACCTTACTGGAAGTGAAAACTACATTTAGACTACCCCAGATGACAAAGCAGGGGCTGCCAGCCGAATAGTGTATAGCATGCTGCTGCCAACCCATTGATTGTCCCCAGCACCAGTAAAACATAACCTGGAGACAGGGAGATTAAAAAACAAGACACTGTCATGTGACAACTGGGAGAAACTGCCATGCTTTGCACCCCCCCCCCCCAACATGCAACCTTGGCTGACTAGCTATATTATGCATCACATTTATCAAATTTCCCTTACGAGGAGGAGACTGTCTCCAACATTATCTTCATGACTGTGGCTTACCATTTGCAGTGGCAACAATACAGCATGTTTCTCAATGATTTACTGGCAGCTGCTGCAATCACTGAGAAATCACTGGGTTGACAAACTGGCCACCATTTTGTATCTTCCACAATGGTCCTTGCATGGTTTTGAGGACTGGGGACGAAATCCACAGACATTTGTCATTTGGAGATTATATGACAAAGGGACCTTTTTTTTCATTTTTTTCTCTCAGAAAAATACCTTTTGAGATATTATAGCCCTTCTATAGTTCTGCCCCCACTTTCCAATACAGCAAAGGAGGAAATTGCAAAGCTGCTTTCAATAGGAAAGGTAGAACATCAGCTTTTTCAAGTATAGCATCTTGTTCCGTGTTCAAAGAGGCAAGAAAAGAAGCCAGCAGTGGACAGAGAGCAGATCTTTAGCTCTTTGTCATATATCTCCAAATGCACTTAGGAGTAAACTAAAAGGCCTGAAACCCCAGGTTCATAAATTGATTCATTAGTAGGTCACTGAGGTTCTCTAATTTGAGAAACCACCCATGATGGCGCTGTAAGAAAATACCATAAAAGCTGAAAGCATAAACGGAGCAGTTTTGAGCTCCAATAAATCTCAAATGCTCAGAGATACATTAATATTGTCTCATCCTAAGGACAGTTTCATTTTACCTTGGAGTACTTCACCAAGACATAATGGTTGTGTTGATCTGCAGAAAATCATTTAAAACAAAAAACAAAAAACCCCAAAGTAAGTATTTTAATAAAACAAAGCCAAATAATTGCCAACATTAAAGTCCACTTTTTCGATTTTTGCAACATGGTGAAATGAATCACTGTGGATCACTTGCCTATTGCAGTTAGTTAAATGTATGTATCACATCTGAAAAGGTTGATGGTAAATAAGGAAAGAATAATAATCAGCCCATTTTCATTTTAATGGAAATTTTGAATGCATCTTTGCCTTTTCCTCTCTTCCTTGTCTATCATTTCTAATGATTTCTCTTCAAAAGCAGTCAAGGCAGGGACACTCCTACAATTAGCCAGATTGAGACTGCAGATTTTGCATGATATGAAAGGGCAGCTAATCGTTACTTATTTACTTTATTATTGTTAGTTTTTAACTCATCCCAGGGATTGGAAAATGTTCTTGGAAGGTTTTCTGGCTCATCTGCCAAACTAATTTAGCTGACCTTAGCTACTATAAGCCGCATCTCTGCCTCTCACTTCCACCTGATAGTCCCAGGGATATTGTGGAATCGTTGAACAAGTATCTGAATGTGGTTTTGGAGGGGACAAGGCCACAAAAAGTGATGCTTAATCCAGAGATATGGTAGATAGAAAAATCTTCTGATCTGTATGAAAGTATGAGACTGGTATTGTATGGATTTTCACCACCTCCCCATAACAAAGTCTACAACTTAGGAATTTTCCTGGATCATTTATCTATGGAGGTGCTTTGGCATTTATCAGACTTGGTTGCACCCCTATTGGGGAAAGGAAATGCTTTGGTCCAACATATCCCGGTCTCATAAATTAGACTAATGTCATGTGCTCTAAATTGTTCTACATTTGGGGGTTCCTGCATATGCAGAATGCAGCTGACCAGCATATTACAGTTTTAAGAGACCCAATTTTGCTTATAATGTTAGAGTTGTTTTAAACAGTGTTTTGATTTTTTTCATTTCATTTTAGTTTTATTCTGGGTGTGTTTGCATGGAAGATGGGAATCCAAATATGAAGAGATAAATAAAATAGTACTCTGCATCTTGATTTGGGTGAATGGCTTTCATTTGCAGGTCAGGTAGCAAAATACCTTGAGTCACAGCAGAATGTAGGTTTTTATGTTACACAGGTTGAGTATCCCTTCACTGAAATGCTTGGGACAAGACACACACACACACACACACACAAAACACCCATAATTCAATATCTTGGTCTGAAAATTCATGGTAGCAGCCAGGAGGGTAGTTGTTTTGATTAGAAATCCTAAAGGCAACTTTTGTCTGTTTCTCTCCTCCCTCCCTTGTTGTAAGCGTAAAACAGATCTGACACATAAAATAATAATGAGGGAGAGTTCAAAGCCATTCCAGAAACCTTGCCTCAGAGGATGTATTCTAATGCAGTTCCAGCCTCTTTCTCCTGATCTCATGGTTGAGGTTTTGCCTGGGAAAAATAAGGAAAAATGAGAATTCAGTCAAGAGGAGAGTAGTTTGTTCCTTCTCTCAAGGAAGATTAAACAACATGTCTAAGTACTTATCTTATTAGGGTTAAAATAAACACAGTAATGAAATAAACACATTGTAATTTAGTCCAGAATTGGCCCCTTCAGCTCAGGGGACCTTGGCTTTGGCAGCTGTCCTGGGCTAATTTTTGTCTGATTTCCAGCTCTTCTGACACTTCGAAGAATTATCCCTATGGGATTTCCTTTGGGTTTCAAGGAATTGGAAACACCATAAAGGAAGATGCAATACAATCTGTCCATATTTTTGGCTACCCTTCAAAGTTTAAGCCCAAAATAAAACAAAACCCTAAACTGACAATGAGATTAGCATTAATATAATGAACCAGCTTCTTTGAGCTGTTCTGCATACAATGGCTTGTGAGAGTGAGCAAAATACTTGTCCCATTGCTTAGAATCCCTTAATTCAACATTCTGATGTACAGAATTTAAGAGTGAAACAAAACATCTGTTTCAGAGTTTGGTAAAGTCGTTTGTTTCAGACTACATCTACCAGACTCACCCAAATAGCTTTTTAACTTGTCAAAAAATTGTAGATAACCATTTTCTAAACTCTGGACCATCTGTAAAGAAAGTTACTGTACATTTTGTATTTGATGCAGACCCTAACCACAGACAACTTACATAACTTTAAAGTCAGTGATTTTTTTTTCATATCAGGAACGTCTTGGGAAACTGCAAGTCACTTCTGTTGTGAGGGAATTGGGCATCTGCAAGGACATTGCCCAGGGGACACCCAGATGTTTTGATGTTCTACCATCGTTGTGGGAGGCTTCTCACATATCCCCACATGGGAAGCTGGAGCTGACAGAAGGAGCTCATCCGTGCTCTCCCCAGATTCGAACCAGCAACCTTCAGGTCAGCAACCCAACTTTCAAGTCAGCAGTCCTGCCGGTACAAGTGTTTAACCCATTGCGCCACCGGGGGCTCCTAAGTCCATGATTAAGACATTGAAATAGTTCAATATTTTCCATAACTTAGTACAGTCATTAATCAGGGTGGTGGCTGCAGTAAGATATCAGAAGAAGGGGTGCATCGTTATATAACTACAAATCCCATGATCCCATAGCATTGATTGATTACAGTTAAATTGGTGTCAAAACTGTATTGCATTCATAGTGTAGATACAGCCTTGAACTTGGAAAACCAGCTATGAAAGTACTAGACAAAATCCTGAAGTATCAATACATAGAATTGAATACTAGATTTAAGATAGTCCTTGCCATTGTATTCTTTATTTTTATAGATCATGAAAAAGGCTAACAGGCAGAAAATCAACTCATTTGAGCTATGGTCCTGGAGAAGAGTTTTGCAGATACTACTGACTGCCAAAAAGACAAATGAATGGGTCCTAGAACACATCTCCATAAAAGCTACAATTAGTAAATGAAGGCTGTTGTATTTTGGCTATATCATGAGAGATGACTCATTAGAAAAGAAAATAATGCTTGATAAATTGGATTTTAGCAGAAAAAGACAAAGATGCTGTTCCAGATGGATAGACTCAATCAGGGAAGCAATTGCCGGGGATCTTAAAGACTGAGCAAAGCTGTTGATTTGGAGACTTGAAGGCCTCTCATTCACGGCGTCACCATAAGTAAAAAATGGACTTGAGAGCAGTTAACAACAAAACAGGCTCTCCCATATGCCTTATTCTCATTTCCACTGGAGTTAAGACCATGACATCTTAAATAAATTGTTACTTGGTGTCCATATTCATATTCAAATGATTGAAATGTGGAAGTTTCTGTACTGACCTTGAGACTGAGGAGGAAAAAAAAATGGAATGAATAGAGCTCTGCAAATATATTTACACAAGTTATTAGCTCTGCAGATTTTTTAAAAAAACAGCTTGTCCTTCTATCTGTAAATACAGAATTGGTTTTTAAAAAAACAGCCTCAGATCTTATGATATTGGTTAATGCTGTAATCAGCAGAGGATTACAAAATAGGGACCTCTTTCTATTACTGCTTTGCAGTAATTTCTAGAAGATATTAGAATAAACGTAGAGCACACAGTAAACGTAAAAACACTGAATCCTCTAATGCAAGAGTTTTAAGATTTCAGATGACTTTTTCTGAGATTAGGGAGAACTATGAAGAAAATATTTGTTAGATCATTGTTTTAATGTGTAGAAAAAACCCCAATGTTTCTGCAAAGAAGCTTTTTCTCCTCTCCACCCTCCGCCCTGAACATATTTTTTTTACAACACCAAGGTTTTTTAAATTGAAGATGGAGATTTCTTTCTTCTCTCCTATACACAAATTTACACATATCCTATATCCTAGTTTTCTCAAAAATGTTTTCTACCAGATTTCAACATTGAAGCAATAATGATTTAATCCCCAATCGAGTAACTAAGAAAAAAGTCCTTCTGAACCCTCTACGTTGGTAGGTTTCATGGGGTTATCCCCTTATTTTTGTTGACTGTATCCCCTTCCTACACTTCCCCCATTGAAATCTGTGGGGGTGAAGGATGAATGTGAATTACTAGTCTCATTATCCTCAAAGGATAGTCCTGTAATTCTCTTTTAGAACAAAGCAGTAATAGAACTCCATGCCTTGTTTTGTCCATTCACTCCCAAAACTTCCAGCCATTTGCTGTTTTGTTCCTTGTGGATGGTGCAACCTATAGAAAACAGTAAACTTGGTTTGTATAGTTGTTTTAACTGAAATATATTACTGTGTTTTATTGTCATTTTATTTCAATTGATGTGTTCTATGTTAACTCCTGTTGTTGTAAATGTTGTCATAAATTTTGCCACTTGGTGTTTTATTGTTTTTGGTTATATTTTGTGAATATTTTATGTATTTCACTTGCATTGTGTTGCCATGTAGCCACCCAGAGTCTCTTCGGGGAGATGGGGCTGGATACAAATAAAGTTGTTGTTGCTGTTATTGCTGTTGTTGTTGTTGTTGTTATACGATATACAACAAGATGAGTACACAGCGAACAAGATCACTATGCTGACTTTGTTTTGGAGCACACGTCGGACACTTCCCAAGTGTCTAGGACTATGTGATATATCGGCAAATAATGTGTGCAGATCCGAGTAGGGTGGCCTTTTGTAGCAGACAGATGGTAATTTTGTCAGCGCCGATTGTTTTCAAGTGTAGGCCAAGGCTTTAGGCACTGCACCCAGTGTGCCGATCACCATTGGGACCATATTTACTGGCTTGTGCCAGAGTCTTTGCAGTTTGCTCTTTAAATCGTTGTATCGAGTCAGCTTTTCCAGTTGCTTTTCAATTCTGCCTTTGATTTCACTTTATTATTATTATTATTATTATTATTATTATTATTATTATTGCAAGTTCAAGGAGAGGGGAAAAGGCAGATTAGGAGGACTTGAGGGTTGGAGAAACTTCCTCCTCCAACCCCCAAGTAATAAGCACAAACCTCCAGTGACATCACTAGGGTAGGTGTCACTCAGTGCGGTAACTCATGTAATGTTTTTGTACTAATGTTACTCAAAATTTATACTAATACATTTGGCGAAATCAGTGACTGTAAAAAAGCAGCAGTGACAGAAACAAAAACATGTGCTTGTAAAATGTATAGGCAAAACCATGTGATTGTAAGCATAATTCTAATTGGGTAATAATGACAGCTCTGATCAGAGCACACATACATTAGAAAGTTAATTAGCATGGCATTTTAGCCTTCTAGATATATTGATACAGTACAGGTAAGATGGTTTTTGTGGTTATAACTAGCTGCAGTGATATTCTTATAAAAAATAATAAAGTTCTGCTTAAACACTGCATAAGATTTGATAGTCTTTTGGATTTTGCTCCATTGGATGGTGTCACCCCATGTGGTTTACACACCCCATGCACCCCCTAGTAATGTCGCTGCAAATCTGTACTCTCAATCAAATTAAGTAGCAGAGCTTCCAGGGCAGATGGCATGATATTTATGCAGCTTTAAACTTTTGATCCCTTGCATTTTCTTTGGGACTTAAGCCCTGGTCTCTGAACATCTGCAGAATCTCATTCTCATTTTAGAGCATACAGGAAAACCTGCTTTGTTACAATTTTTTTGTGGAAAAAATGTTTTTTAAAAAACATTAATGATTACTATAGTCTACCTGCTATTTCTGTCCAATTTCATTCCAAACCTTTTATTACTATTTCAGTCCCTAACCAAGAATGGGCAACTTGGAAGTCCCTAAACAAACTCAGAAGCAGAGTGGGAAGATCAAAAGATAACCTGGCAAGATGGCACTACCTGGAGGAATCCTCCTCCTTGTGTGACTGTGGAGCAGAACAAACAACTCCGCATATGTATGCTGGCCCACAATGTCCTGACTCATGTACGGAGGAGTTGTTGTTTAAAGCTACAGACAATGTGGTCGCTGTTGCCCGCTTTTGGTCTAAAACTGCTTATGATTCTGTTATTTTATCACTTTTAAACTTATTTATTATGCAGTGCTTTTGACACAAAATAAATAAGTAAGTCCCTAATCTGAATTTGTCTTCTTGGTTCATTGACTAAATTGTAGGCATCTGTTTGTATCTACTGGATGCCCCGAGCTCAACATGCTCATGCTTACACAATCTTTTGACGGAATAAGTTCAACCACTACTTCAGACATTAGGAGTCTGTATCAAGCCTGAAAGCAACATCCAGCCCTTTAAGGATAGCTTTCAGAGGGCCAACATTTCATCTGGGACTTTTCATTCTGATCTGAACTCTTTCTCCAGCCTGTAGTCTTACTGAGCAGCACTGGGAGATGGCTGAACACTGGTATGTAATGTTTCCATTTTCATTGTGCTATTGAAGAACAATCCACTGAAGCATTTGAAGGAGTTATAAGAGCAGATAGTAGATCACAGTTGCTATGGATGATGTTTCTATTGTTCTTTCTCACTGGTAAACCAGCAAACCACTATTAAACTCACCCAGGGTCCACAAATGGCATATCAGAGGACACTTCATTAAAGACTTTCTCTTGGTTTCAGAGAATGTACCAGCTGTGTTCATATTGAGTATTCTTGTATACATCAGGACTAGCCCAAGATATTTTCAGGACCACAAGCACTCCCAAACAAATAATATCTACCTGCAACTTTTTACTCTTGTGATGATGGGAATAACAGTATAATGAAATCATATATGGAATATAATCTAATGACCATACTGACATACCATGTAATGATTTCCATTTACTTTAAAGGACAACTTGTCAGGAATTCTTTGAAGTTTTATGCTATTCTCTCCTATATCCTCAGATTCTTCCACTCCAAAAAGTAACTCAAAGAAAATCAATGCAACAAATTATGTCACAAGTTACATTTTTACAACACTTGCAACAAGTAACAAGAATAGGTTACTTCCAAAACAATGTAACCAGTTCTGACCAAAAGTAACTTGGACTTTGTAATGAGTTACTCCTAAGATATACCCCCACCCCATAAAGTTGGCAAAATGAGATTCAGTCAGGCAGAGAAGCTTTGTGATTCCTACTGAGGAATGGAATAATGTTGTTTTCTCTCGCTGAAGGCATCCATCTCCTATCACAAGCCGCTTGATGACATTTCACCTGGAAAGATGAAGCATGTGCTGCATAACTTCTCTCCACCATCCTCCATGTTTACTTTCTTTTTCTCTTCCAAATTATGCTGCATCCATTTGTTATGCAGGAGACACCTGGGAAGATTGATAAGGGTGCTCAAAAGACAGTTTCTTCCTCCTCTCCAGTTTGTGAATGTCAGATAAGCAATGAATATTAATACTTTTTTCATGCAACAATGTTAGCATTTCATTAATTTCAACTCAAATAGTCCATTATATCATTTGATAGGGCAGTGATTTCTCGTGGGTCATCTCATCTATCCCCTATAGCAGAATAATTTGATAGCTATAAACTTTTTAAAATTGATGGGTGTCAGCAGTAACCTTGAAATGTATGAACCAACAGGAATCCTGCAGCTGCTACTTATAATCACTTCCTCAGTTAGGCAACAATTCCTAATAGCATAGTAGTGTTTTAACTAGTAGCATATGTGACTAATTGGTCTTTAATTGATCTCAGTTTAGTCCTTCCCCCACCTCAATTTAATCTCTAATTGCTTGATTACAGTTATGGATAGATTGATAAGCAATTCATGTGAAAGAAGTACTCTGGTGTACTGGATGAAAACATGAGATCTAGGATCAAGCCTCGACTCATCCTAGGAATGAGTGAAACTATTAATTTCATTTTCTCACTTTTCCATATTGCCGGACTCTCATAATTGCATCAACCATATTCAATCCATAGTCCAGGAATTCCACCCAGAAACTATCAGGGCCATCAGCTAGCCCAGATTCTAATATTTCATTAAAAACATAAAGAGAATATAACTATAATCCAAGATTTTGCCCCACCTACAGAAGCAGAAGAGGGAGAAATAAAAAGAATCAATGGTGAAAATCAGAGGGAAGTTGATCACGCACCTAAAATGGATATGTTGAGAATCATAGGGGTTGGAATGCAAAACTAGGAAACAGAGTAGAAGCACAGATTGGTGAAGAATTTGGTTGAGGATCAAGAAAAGGTGCAGGAGAGCAACTAATTGAATTTTCTGACATCAGTAGTTTGTTCACTGCAAGCACATTCTTCAGGCAACCAAAAAATGACTGTATACTATATACCAGGGGTCCCCAAACTTTTTAAACAGGGGGCCAGTTCACAATCCTTCGGACCATTGGAGGGCCGGACTATAGTTGGCCACCGAGCAATAATAATAATAATAATAATAATAATAATAATAATAATAATAATAACAACAACAGCAATAATAAAAAGAGGGTTGGAAGAGACCTTTTGGGCCATTGAGTCCAATCCCCTTCTGCCTTTGTGCACCAAAAGCACAAGCAAAGCACCCTTGACAGATGGCCACCCAGCCCCAATGTTAATAATAATAATAATAATAATAATAATAATAATAATAATAATAATAAAGAGGCTTGGAGAGACCCCTTGGGCCATTTTGTCCAACCCCCTTCTGCCTCTGTGGACCAAAAGCACAAGCAAAGCACCCCTGACAGATGGCCACCCAGCCTTAATGATAATAATAATAATAATAATAATAATAATAATAATAATAATAATGGTTGTAAGAGAAGAAGAGAACCTTTGGGTCATTTAGCCCAACCCCCTTCAGCCCTTGTGCCGTGGGGGCCGGATAAATGGCTTTGGTGGGCCGCATCCGTCCCCCGGGCCTTAGTTTGGGGACCCCTGCTATATACGGATGTCTCCTAATGGTCAATATAGAAATCGAATAGTTGTAATTGAAATTGGAAGTAGAAGGTAGAAACATTCAATTATTTCTGCAAACAAAAGATCAGGAATAGATGTGGCATCAACCCTGAACTGTTAATATCAGAAATTTAGAGTAAAACTAAAGAAGAACACATCAATCATCATGCCAAAATGGAACGTGAAGAATGTCCATGTATAATTTAAATTTATTGCAGAAAAATAAATATATATTATTAAGTCTAACTGACTGAGAAGTAGAAGAACTCTGTACTGAAGTAAAGGACATTGTAAAGGAGGAATGCAAAAGATCCTATTTCCAACCAGAAAAAGAAAGAAAAGTCTCATTTGGTGACCAGTGAAATGCTTCAAACAGTTAAAGGTAGAATACAAACAAAAGTAAAAGGTGACAAAAATAGGATCAGAATCCTGAATGTAACTGTAAAACTAGTGGACAAAGAAAAATATTATAATAGCCAGTGCAGGGCAACAGAAGACAACAGAAAGGTATTGAGAAATGAAAGGAAATGTGAGCCAAGTGTGAGGGTGCTTCATAACCCGTAGGGAGAATTACTACACAACAAAAAATGTTAGAAACAATACACTGAGAAACTGTATAAAACTGATGAAAAGATGATAGATTATTTCAAAGAAGACAATTTTAGAAAGTGAAGTAGACATTGTACTAAATGCACTTTGGAAAATGGAATAACCATGAAAAGATGGCATAACAATAGAACTATCTTAAACTACATAGATAGAATCGACTCAAATTTGAACTAAAATCTAGCCACATATATGGAAAATAAAGCAATGGCTGGAAATACTCAATATACATTCAATTCCTCAACAACAACAAAAAGACTTTGAACATATGTAACGTCCTAATTGGGATTAGGAAAGGAAGAAGCACTAAAGATCATATTGCAAATGAACATTGGACAATGAAGCACATCAAAGAATTTCAGAAGAAACTTAGCCTGTGCTTTATAGATTGTAGCAAAGCCACTGGTTGGTGCCTCATGAAAAAACTATAAATCAATATCAAATAAATTGATATATACCGCCACATTTTTATTATCTTGGTGCATAGTTTATGCATAAGACAACAGGCCACTGTCAAGTAAGCATGTATATAGAGAATTAGCAAAGTGGTCAAGAAAAGCTCAATTTTATCATCCTATTATATTTAAGCGACAAAAATAACACACGGTCAGATTGATAAACTCTACAAGTTAGCTGGCATTCCCCCCCCCCCCCGCCCCCGACGTTTGACGGGAAGCTGCTGCTAACTGTGAGAGAAATAAGGTCGAACATTGTGAAAGCCACCCACTGCGTGACTATCAGCCTCCTCCCACCAGACTCAAATCAAGGAAGGGCTTCATGAGAACCACCACTCCTCTTGATGTTCCCCTAGCAATAGCAAGGGTGTCCCTCTGGGCAGCTAAACCAGGCAATCCCAACTGGATGGCCCCCCCATGAGGGTCTGCCTCCAGGGTCAAACCAAGAATGGGCAACTTGGAAGTCCCTATACAGACTCAGAAGCGGAGTGGGCAGATCAAAAGACAACTCGGCAAGATGGCACTACCTGGAGGAATCCTCCACCTTGTGTGACTGTGGAGCAGAACAAACAACTCCGCATATGTATGCTTGCCCACAATGTCCTGCCTCATGTACGGAGGAGGAGTTGTTTAAAGCTACGGACAATGCGGTCACTGTTGCCCACTTTTGGTCTAAAACTATCTAGCTGCTTGTGATTCCTTTATTTCATCACTTTTAAACATATTTATTATGCAATGCTTTTGACACGAAATAAATAAATAAAATAAAACAAAGCTTGATTAGATTTGAAAGAAGGAAATGTGAAAATAGGAAGAAGGAATATCATGACATGCAGATAACACTGTACTACCAGCAAGAAATACCAAAGATTTGCAATGACTAATAAAGAAAGACAAGGAAGAAAGTGCAAAGGAAGGGTTAGAACATGTTTGTTTGTTTATACTTCTTTCTTTACAGTATTTATATTCTGCCCTTCTCACCCTGAAGGGGACTCAGGGTGGATCACAATGTACATATATGGCAAACATTCAATGCCATTAGACAAACAACACACTGACACACACAGAGGCTATTTATACTGATATGATTGTATAACTAAAGTAATATAGAGCATTTTTAATTGTATTCTGTTTCTGGCCATCATGAGTATTCATTATATTTCATTTTTATTTCCAAAAATAATTTTGTTGGAGAGAGAGGGGGGTGTGATTAAAAAAAATTAAAATGTTTTAAAAATAAAATATGCTAAGTACACTACTGAGTTCTAGCTGTTGTTACAGATTGATGGGGAAACTGCTGCAGGGCCATTCCTCCCTAAATTCTTCGCAAAACAATAATGAAACATGAAAATGTTCATAAAGCTCAGTCATTTGGAAAATGCAGAAGAAGGCCGTATAACAATAATTAAAGACAATGCTGGGTAATTTGCTCATAAAGTCAATAAAACCTGAGATGCTTTCCTTTTTCAAAAAATTGTAAGCCCCGTCTCCATGGGTGAGTCTTATGGAGATAGCAGTTCAAATAACATTCATATTACACAGATTAAGTGTAGGTGACATTGAGGTTGCATTTAGAAAATGATAGCAAGGTTACCTTAAATGATATCAGGAAAGGTGCATGAAAGGTAAAGGCTAAATTTGCCTTATGTGTTATAATACCAATAGCAGAAGCAAGTTGTCCAATATTCTACTGCTTTTTCCTCATGTAAAACGTAGATGCAAGGGTGCATCTACACAATAGATTTAATTGTTTTTGACACACTTTAACTATCATGCTATGAAATCATGAGAGCTGTAGTATTAAAAAGTCTTTAATGTCTATGTCAAAGAGTGCTGATGCCTCACCAAACTACAACTGCCTGGATTCCATAGGAATGAAATGAATCATGGAAATTAGTGGTGTCAAACTGCATTAATTCTACAAAGTAGATACAGTTTTATTTCGACTTCTGTACATTTGCAAGTATATTTTGATTTCTTTTAAAGTGCATTTACTTTTCATTTAACTAGAAATTACATTTTAAGGTTCATTTCAATGTTCCTTCAAACTGCTGAACTGGATTCCTGTTCATCTCCACACTGATGATAAAAATGGGATGCTTTGGCAATTCATATTTTCCTACTCTGGTTAATGATGGCTACTTTCATTTTTCTTTCTTTCTTTGATGGAACTGGATTTAAAATGATTAAGTTTCAGATAATCTGTGGTAGGCTGATTTACATTCAGAATGCTTACTCCAACTTATTACAGTTTTAGTTAGAAAGTGATATGGGTCTTTGGGCTTTGCCTGAGGCAGAATTACCGAAAGTTCAGTGAGAGACTACACCATTTCAAAATGCAAAATCTTCTCATAATTGGAAAGACCAGGAGTGGGCTCGACTCTGAAATTGAATTTCTTACCCTATCTCAAAATTTGGTTTTTTAAAAACCACTAAACACATAATTGTATCCATTACCTTGTATTCATATCATTGCTTCACTGATAAAGAATTAATAATGAAATGGTGACTCACAAGTAAGACACATAGTTAAAATTATGATAAACTATCCAAGTCTCAGACTAGGACAATGGGCTTTTTCTGCAGAATGTGTAAAAGGTGCAACTGCAGTCATTTTCTGCACAGAAAACAAATTGCTTGCATACAAACAAGTAGAAAATACTATTTTCTGATATATATATATATATATATATATATATATATATATATATATATATATATATGGAGGGAGGGAGGGAGGGAGGGAGGGAGGGAGAGAGAGAGAGAGAGAGAGAGAGAGAGAGAGAGAGAGAGAGAGAGAGAGAGAGAGAATTATTTTCTATAGAAAAAGCTTCTGTTCTGAAGTCATTGCATTGAGAAGCCTTGGGAAAAAACTACCTCAAAGTTAATAGTTCTAGGCTTTTTGTAATGGTAATGGTTTTCAATTGCCTATTCAAAATGAACCTGTTTAGAATACATCATATTAAAACAAGGTTGCATTGAAATATATCGTAACAGGGAGGATTTTAGCTAAATTCACAGGGAAAAGAGAATCTGGGGTGTTTCTAACAATTTACCTCACAACCTCCATACCTCACAACCTCTGAGGATGCCTGCCATAGATGTGGGCGAAACGTCAGGAGAGAATACTTCTGGAACACGGCCACACAGCCCGAAAGACATACAACAACCCTGTGATCCCGGCCATGAAAGCCTTTGACAACACAAAAACAATTTAGACCCTATGAGTTGGTTACAAGCTCTGCATATACTGATTTAAGAAACCAAGTCATATCCACACACAAAACTAAGTCTATTGTGTTGTTGTTATTATGCCTTCAACTCACTTCCATCTTATGATGGCACTAAGGTGAACTTTAATAGGATTTGTTTAGAGGAGGTTTGTCTTTGCTTTCCTCTGAGGCTGATAGTGTGACTTGCCAAAGGTCACCCAGTGGGTTTCCATGACTGAGCAGGACTTGAAACCCTGGTCTCTAGAGTTATAGGATGTACCTACACTGGCTCCTTAATCCTCAGCCAGTTTGGAGCAGTATGGTAGTTCTCTAGACTAGACCTGGTAGCAGGGCAGAGATTACATGGCTCAGCCCCACCAGACCATCACATTCCTTTCCCTGTCTCTCGTGCCTAGTGGTCAGAAAATTATAGGAGAGCTCCTGGTTATTGCAGGCACCACAAGCTGACATGAGTTGGCACAATCGGGGACAGGAGAGGCAATCTTTTCCTTTTCCTCGTTCACAAGATGTCAACATGGGGCACCTGTGATGGAGAGGAGCAATTCCTAACATCAATGACCATCAGCAATGGAGATAGGGCCAACATGGGCCCAATCCATCCCCTCATCAGTGCAGGAAAAGGGGGATGGTGGCAGTGGTCCACGTGGACACTGGATCAGTCTATTTCAGTCCAGATTTTGTTGTCCACACTGTGTCCAAAGTACAAGGGCACTCTGGATTCTCGGGCAAACTCTAGAACATTTCCTGACTTTCCTTAGCACAGGTCTAAACTAGTTAAACCTGTTTACTCAACAATGAGGACCAGACATCCCTGGACAACATGTAAACTTCCAGGAGCAACTTCTCAGCCACTTAAACCCATATAAACAAGCCCCTCTTCTCCATACAGTAGAGTCTCACTTATCCAACATTTACTTATCCAATGTTCTGGATTATCCAATGCAGTCTGCCTTTTAGTCGTCAATGTTTTGTAGTCAATGTTTTCAATACATTGTGATATTTTGGTGCTAAATTCATAAATACAGTAATTACTACATAGCATTACCACATATTGAACTACTTTTTCTGTCAAATTTGTTGTATAACATGATGTTTTGGTGCTTAATTTGTAAAATCATAACCTAATTTGATGTTTAATAGGCTTTTCCTTAATCCCTCCTTATTATCCAACATATTCATTTATCCAACGTTCTGTCGGCCTGTTTATGTTGGATAAGTGAGACTCTACTGTATATATTCATCATTGTTACCATTCCTATATTGGAATTTGCAGGTTGGTGCAGTAAGACCATTTAATGCATGATTTTATTGGACACCAAGATATAATTCTTTTCCATGAGATCTGGAAGTGTGATAATTTAATGCTTATAAAACATACCTCTTGAAAATAGAGCAGAGTATAAAGGAAATTCACCCTAAGGGATATGGATCTCTACCAATTTTTGAGCTACCCACTCTGGATTTGATTCCCTACCTAATATTGCAATGGGTGTGGCTATTAAATCAAGTTTATTTTTATTGTGTTGTCGAAGGCTTTCATGGCCAGAATCACAGGGTTGTTGTATGTCTTTCGGGCTGTGTGGCCATGTTCCAGAAGCATTCTCTCCTGACGTTTCGCCCACATCTATGGCAGGCATCCTCAGAGGTTGTGAGGTATGGATAAACTAAGTCAGGAAAGGAAAGAATATATATCTGTGTAGAGTCCAAGGTGTGGCAAGAGTTCTTTGTCACTGGGAGCCAGCATTAATGTTTCAGTTAATCACCCTAATTGGCACTGGAAATGTTTTGTCCCTTGCCTGGGGGCATCCTTTGTTCAGTCAAGTCCTCATTGTGTTGGTTCCCATCTACTGTTTTGATTTTGGAGTTTTGTAATACTGGTAGCCAGATTTTGTTCATTTTCATGGTTTCTTCCTTTCTGTTGAAGTTGTCCACATGCTTGTGGATTTCAATGGCTTCTCTGTGTAGTCTGACATGATAGTTGTTAGAATGGTCCAGCATTTTTGTGTTCTCAAATAGTATTCTGTGTCCAGGCTGGTTCATCAAATGCTCTGCTATGGCTGATTTCTCTGGTTGAATTAGTCTGCAGCGCCCAAACAAGAGTCAAAGAACATGAAAGGCATGTTGGTTGCTAGGGGACCAAGTGGGCAGAGATTAGTCCTCTAACTAGCAGCAATTGGATAAAAACAATTATTCCTTTCCCTCTAATTAGGACTTTATTTTTCTTTTCTTTTTGTTGTATCAACCTAGAGGCATGAATGATGGGTTGTGTTGTCAAATTTCGAGGTTGGGGGGCCTGTAGTTTTGTTGTTTTGTTGGTCGCCGTGATGCCATCACTCATTTATATATATAGATGTTGATTCTAGTATTGTATTTTATTCCATTTCATTGTACTTATTGTATTTTGTTCCCTTTTTCTTCTTCTGATCATTGATTTGAATAAATATATGCAGGGATGGTTAAATATCAAGACTTGAATGAAGAATAGGAATCATGTTGCCCTCTAAATGTTACTGAGCTATAAGATGCAGCATTTCTCACCATTCAATTGCTGTCTACTGTTACTGAAAGTTCCAGTTCAAAAATATCTAGAGGACTGTATGATTCCTACTCTTGTCCTAAATCCAGCCAGTACTCTGAATTTACATAGAGCCATTGAATTAACAGCATTTACACAAATGTTTTTTAGAATTCCCATAGATTTAATTTCTTTACTCTCATTGCGATTATGAGTTAGATTAAGGACACATGTGTCCCTCTAGATCAGTGGTTCTCAACCTGGGGTCCCCAGATGTTTTTGGCCTTCAACTCCCAGAAATCCTAACAGTTGGTAAACTGGCTGGGATTTCTGGGAGTTGTAGGCCAAAAACACCTGGGGACCCCATGTTGAGAACCACTGCTCTAGATGTTATTGAAATATCAGAAGCTCTGGCCAACATACCCTGTTTCCCCTAAAATAAAACATCCCCAGAAAATAAGACCTAGTAGAGGTTTTGCTGATTTGCTAAATATAAGGCCTCCCCCGAAAGTAAGACCTAGCAAAGTTTTTGTTTGGAAGCATGCCCAACGAACAGAACACCAGTATATAATAAATGTTCGGGTTTTTTTGTTCAACAATAAATGTAAGTTCTTCTTCTTCATGGAAAAATAAGACATCCCCTGAAAATAAGACCTAGAGCATCTTTGGGAGCAAAAATTAATATAAGACACTGTCTTATTTTCGGGGAAACATGGTAGCCAATGATATCAGGAGATGAAGAGCAACAATATCTAGTGGGTTTCATGATCCTCACCCCGATATAAACCAATGCCATTCTTGAATATGTGATTTGAACATTTTTGGTGAATTCCCATTAAATAGGAAACTGAACGGAAATTATCTCCAATCTGGGTTTTAATATATATATATATATATATATATATATATATATATATATTAAATAGGTACAGCAATTTCAGGATGGCAAGGAACCACATTATACATGCCTGCCATCTAGGTTGTAAAAATCAAGAACCTCTTCACATGGGGCATTTTTGCCTCATTTTGCCACTTTTATATGCGGCTTGGATGGGGCCTGCTGTGCACCATCACACTATGCATGGCAGGGCCTGCCCACATTCCTCCCAAACCCTCTCAAATAGGGTTCTTTGAATACAAGAAGTTACTTTTCTAAACTATGTTCTTTGAGTGCTTCTCTCTATAGCTATGTGGTTATTTTCTAGGGAGTTCTCTGGATCCCAGGTTTACTTATATTCTCATAAGTCTTTGTGTGCTTTGCTACCCCCCATTTTCTTCACCCAGTGTGTAGCTCAAATGTCTTTTCTTTTTTACCAGTGTTGGGAGTTTGCTGAAGGAGAGATAGAAAAACACAGAATTTTAGTTTAAGCGTGCAGTTGTGGGTCTGCAGTAAAATATGCAATAAACAAAGCTTGCGCAAGGGAAAAGTTGGATTTTTCTGCAGCTGATTCTACTGTAGCCATGTGTGCCTGTCCACAACTGGCAAGTTAAATGGCATCCTCTTCCAGAAATTCTTATTGATACATCAAGAGCAAAACAGGAGAAAGGAGAGACCAATTAGCAGCTACTCACAGAATGTCAAAAAATAGAGATATCTAAGTCTAGCAAACAAAATTAAAATCAACGGAATGGTGGGTGCCAGTGAACAAACAAACAAAACTGCAAATCAACCAACAAAAGTAATCCCTGGGCGGATTGTGGAAGAAGCCTATATATAATCTCTAAAGAGTTGAATTTTTAATTTTTTTACTTACTGTAAAGCTCACCAGATCTTATTGTTTCATTTTCCACAAACATATTGTCAATTTTGAATAAAACATTGCTTAAATCTATTGAACTGCTCTTCTTTTTGGTGGGGTAGGAATCTATCCCTATACTTTCCATATGATTTCTGCCTCTGGCATTAAATTTTTCATTAAGGAAGCAATGCCCAAAATATGCCTGCTTAGTTAAGGGAGGTAGATCTGTATCTTCAGTTAAGAAATTCAGCATAATAGAAACTACCCTGCTTCAAATGCTTTGCTTCTCTTATGCACATTTCAACAAGATCCCTCATTGAACCATATTTCTCTAGCAATGCTGATTTGCCCTTAAAGTCTCCCTTGGCTGTTGTACCTATTGCAATTGTTACAATTTCTTTCTAGCTTGTAAAGGAAGATTCATAAAAGCAGATTTATTAATAAAATGTTTGTTCTGAAATAATAGCCTAAGAACACTATGATTCCATCCCCTTTCGCTTTTTAATGAGGGTTTCTTGGCAGCCCAGCACTATAGAACAATCAAAGACAAAGTGTGTCTGTTCAGTTTCAGGTATGCACATTAGTACTTAGCACAGCGGGTTGCTATATATGAATCTGTTAATAATTCATAATGTTCTGCATCATCAAAAGACTGTTATATTTGTATGTAGAGTGTGTCACTCTCTCTGTGATTGTGAAAGAGAGGCAAGCGGGAAGGCAGGCAGATAGACCTAAACCTCTCTCTCTTTCTTATACACACACACACACACACACACACACACACACACACAGAGAAATAGCAAATTAAGTGCTGAAATAGAACGGAAATTTTGAGGCACTAAATTCCTGGATCAGTACTTGTCAGGTTCAGGACACAAAGATTATTGGAAAATTCTTAGCACTTTATTATCAACTGCCTGCCTGGCATAAAGGACATTACGTCTTGGAACAAAGGACATTATAATGAATGGGGCAGAAATGCAGCAGATTGGGCAGCTCTCCTAAAACATGAAATGTTAGATTAGTCCATGAGGATGGCAAGGGGGGGGGGGGGAGTGGGAGAGAGAAAAAGAAAACATCTTCTAGTAGAATATATGGGGAAACAAATTCTATAATATAGAAAGAGATACATAACAAGGGTATCTGAAATAATTTGGCAGCTGGTCTTGAGGTACCACTTCATTTCAGGCACAGTTCAAAATACTCAACACGTTCTATAACTATACAGTTCAGAATCAGATTATCTCAAGGTGATATGTTGTCATATGATCCTTTCTGAGTTCTGAGACAATGTAGGGAAGGCTTTTTCTCACATCAATCACTATTACATATATTTTGGGTGAGGACAGAAGAGAAGACTTTCTTAGTTGCTGCCAGACTATGGAACTCTCTCCCATGAGAGGCCAAGTTGGCGCCTTTCTGCTCTCCCTTCAGTGGCACACAACAGTTTTCTTATTTGGATGGCCTTTTGAACTTGTCTTCTTTTGTAATTATTTTTAAAGATGAAACTTGCATGTTTTCCTTCCTCATTATATTTTATTTTATTATTTTCCCAACACTTTTAATTAAAAATTAAAACAGAAAAATGCAAATAAACACAGACATACCTAACATCAACAATTACACATCAAACTATACAATATACATCTCTACCCCCGTTCTTATATTTGAAATGTTTTCAAATTCTTTTAATATTTTCTTTGTTTTTAATGTGATTGTTTGATCATTTTACATTGATTTAAACATTATGATTTATATTTAATCTATATGCAGATGCCACATCAGAGAAAAGGTAGAGATATAAAATAGATAGATAGACTGACAAGTGACCTATAGTGAAGATACATGGCTGGAGCTAAGAAAACTGTGGCTTGTCTCTGGTTAGGTGAAGACTGATAACAATACTCCGCAGTATTGCTAAGGTATGTAACTACAGGCAGTCCCCAAGTTATGAAAAAATAGGTTCTGTAGGTTTGTTCTTAAGTTGAATTTATTTGTAAGTCAGAACTGGTACGTTTTAAGTGTTAAGGTAAAGGTAAAGTTTTCCCCCTGACATTAAGTCTAGTCGTGTCCGACTCTGGGGGTTGGTGCTCACCTCCATTTCTAAAAAGAAGAGCTTGTCCATAGACACCTCCTAGGTCATGTGGTCAGCATGACTGCATGGAGCGTCGTTACCTTCCCACAGAAACGGCACCTATTGATCTACTCACATTTGCATGTTTTCGAACTGCTAGGTTGGCAGAAGTTGGGACTAACAGTGGGAGCTCACTCGCTCCCTGGATTCGAACTGCCAATCTTTTGGTCAGCAAATTCAGCAGCATAGTGGTTTAACCCACTGCACCACCGAGGCCTCCACATTTTAAGTCTCTCTCTCTCTCTCTCTCTCTCTCTCTCTCTCTCTCTCTCTCTCTCTCTCTCTCTCTCTCCACACACACACACATGCTTTGGATAGCATAGGGAAGGGTTACTACGTATGTGGTGTTCGTTTTGCTGTCTGTGCCCCTGTTCAGAAGATTGTGCCTCACTTTCTGTTCCTGTGATCATTGGCTTTTGAAAAGAATTGACTTGTGGTAAAAAGGACTGATGAGAAAGCTTTAGTTGAAACACCTTTTCCCCATAACCCTTTCAGGAGTGAATTTCCCTTTCGAGGGGTAGATTTCTCTCACTTCCTAACTATGAGCCGCTTGTAAGTTGGATATTTGTAACTCAGGGACTTCAAGGCCTGTTCCGTTGTGGCATCCAGATTTTGGAAAAGCTTCTTCAGCTATACTTTCTCTCTCCCAGTGTTTTTGATAGGATTTCACTAATTCTTCATACACATTTTTGTCTCCTTCTTGGTAGACTGGCTTTTATAGTATCTAGCTAATTAGGTAGCCAGCTTCCTTGAAGGTCTAGATTTCATAAAAGAGAAAACATTGCTGGATCAGAATTTACTATTTCTACTGTTGATGAAGAGGTAACATTTCCATTAATATATTCCTCACAACCCCATGATACCTTTCCTGGTAATAACCACTACTTCCAAAAAATACAGAGTATCCAAGGAGTTAAAACCTGAATTATTTTTGTTGTTGTTAGTGGCACTTTGAATGAGGGACCCTCAAATCAACTGATCATCAACAGTCCTGCTTAGGACTTGCAGACTGAGATCCATAATTTCCTTGATAAGGTCTATCCATCTGTGATGTAGTTTTCCACTTTTAATACTGCCTTCTAACTTACCAAGCATTATTATCTTTTCTAGTGAGTCAGGTCGTCATGATAGGTCCAAAGTACGACAGCCTCAGTTTACTCATCTCAGTTTCTATGGAGAGTTCAGGCTTGATTTACTCAAGGATTCTCCTCTAGTGTCATATAATTTTCTTCCCATCAGCTTTTTCCACTGTCCAGCTTTCACAACCATACAAAGAAATGGAGTCTTCAAATACTATGAGACATATTGTTGTGTTTCCTCTCACAAACAAATATAACTATGCCCTTTTATTTTCCCATTATCCTCCCATCTGAGTGATAAAATAAGATAGGACTGATTGTTCTTTGTATGGTAATGCCATCAGCAAAGGCCCTTTGCATTTTAGAATAGCCCTAAACTTATCAGTTAACATTGCCACACCAGAACAATGAGGCGGTGAAGGTTATCTGGGAAATTAAAATGTTTCCCTTTGAATTTGTCATGCCTACTGCTGTCATCCTTGGCCAAACATGCTGCTGTGTTGGTGGGAGGGAGAGGAAGCTCCCCTCCCTTCCTGAAATTCCCCTTGGCAACGACTTAGAAGAGGCGCTTTGAAGATTTTTTCCATTCTGAATAATTCGACTTAATAGGGATTTTAAAGCAGAGGGACATTTTATGATCTGAAAAGTGTCTGAACCTTTTTGGAAGAGAAAGCATGTTCAGTTCTCCCTTGAGAATGAACACTGGGAAGAGTTCCTACATGACAGAAGAAGTTTTTCAAGTTGGAGTATTGGTTGCAATGTCAAAGGCAAGCTCATCGTGCAATCCATTTCCCAATATGAAGTCTTTGGAGAACAACAGGCAGCAATCTCACTGCAAATGGAAGGTTGTGTGTGTATGCATGTGCATTGCTCAGTATTATGGGAATCTATAATAAATTCCTTTGGCTGAACATTTCAGCAGACAGCTTAATATTGTGTGTATTGGTCACGAGGGGTGGATGGGTTAAGGATAAAGCATTATCCTCTTTCTCCTTCTCCCCAACATAATGCTAAAAGAGAATACCTCAGATCATTTTTTTTAAAGTTCAGTTATGGGTTTTTTTTAAAAAGTTACAATGTGTTTTCCCTAAAGCATGGTTTAGAAATAATGGTTGATATCATGGATCGGGGAAAATATTGTAAAGTGTAAACAGATACATCGCCTCCTGCTTCCTCCCTAAGCCGACTTTTCAGCTGCTACTGCTCACCTCTCCCACATCACTTCTATTATCTGTCATAAAGGCATGGTGAAGAAGTTGCCAGGTTATGTTTTTATAATGGGACACATAATGACGAGCATCCTCTAAGACAGTGGTTCTCAATCTGTGGGTCCCCAGGTGTTTGGCTTACAACTCCCAAAAATCCTAGCCAGTTTACCAACTCTAGGACATCTGGGAGTTGAAGGTCAAAATATCTGGGACCCACAGGTTGAGAACACTGCTCTAGGATCTCTGGAGGTCTCCTGAAGAATCATGTCATCTGGATTGCAGATATGATTAATGACTTGTGTACTTTTTTTCATTTCCAATTTATGGTGACCTTAAGGAAAACCTATCACAGGATTTTCTGAGGCTAAGAGTGTGTAACTTGGCCAAGGTCATCCAGTGGGTTTTCATGGATGAGTAGGGAACAAACCCTGCCAAGAAAACACTGTGAAATGTTCACTTCAGAGTCATCATAAATTAGAATGACTTGAATAACAACAACAACCACAGCAGCAGTAGCAACAACAATCCTCTCTTTCCTAGGCCCCTTAGGAATTCAGGAGAGTGAATTATAACTCTGTGTTATTACTATGCAGTGCAGATCCATCCTCAGAGTGTGTGTGTATATGTACTACTCACCAATGGTTTATTTAACAGCTCAGGAACACATGCTGATTTTCTACCTAGATTTTTTTTCCACTTCTCTAAGATACTTTGCCATGACATTGAAGAGAATCAATATACCATTGTTACTGCTTCAGACTATTACATCAGATCCTGATGTTGGTTTCCCTAAAACAGATTTCAGATCAGACCATGACAGGTGAAGGAATCAGGACATAAGAGAGTGGTGAGGAGGAAACATAAAAGCATGTAGTACACTATGTTGCTAAACATCCAACCATCGGTTGGATGATTGTCTGAGTGGAGCCACTGGCACTGTATGAACTTTCCCTCAATAGTATGATCATGCTGCATAATTCCAAGAATACAAACATTTCTTGCCATATAGTCTTGCAGTCTAAGGCATTTTTCCAAATGAAAACAGAAAATCCTGATGTTTAAATCAGAGGAATTAGAACCAGACGCCAAAAAGAGACTCCTGCAAACTAAGAAATTATCATTCATAGAAATTACTATGATCAACAAAATGAATGATTTTAGAATTGACATTGGTCATGAGGTGGCTATCCTAAGTTCGATGTATGCATGGGCTACACAATGAACTCTACATAACATGGCAGTAGCCATCTTAGTGTAATGCAAGAGAGGAGTCATGGGGTGGGACTTTCCAGTTAGTTTGTGGCCCTTCCTCAGCTTTCCTCCAACAGTTAAATTCTGCTAATCTTGAAGTAAGATCATGTGGGGAACTTTAAGTGCTGTGGCGTAAACTGAATGATGAAGTGTTTCACTCTTCCAATAGACACATTTATACGCATATGCTGGATCTTGAGATTTCAGAGGAAAGAGGAAAGGAACGAAGGGTCTGGGGGGTCAGGAAGAAAACCATATAGAAGCCAGCCAACAGGAGTGCAGGAGAGTGGTAAAAGTAACAGGAAAACGAGAAAGGCTACTGGTTTGTATGATATGCAAATGTATTTATATACAATTCATGTATAAATAATCCAATACAGCGAAGCCATGAACATGGTAGGAACACCCTTTTGTAATTTCAGGGTGGGGCAACTATTTGTGTTATGGTTGAGCCTCATGGCTCTGCTACTGGGAGACGTGGACGTAAGACTCCTCGAGAGTCAGATACTCTCGAGGAGCGAGAAAGAAAGCGGCTGCGAGATATCTTTGCAGAACCATCTGACGAGGATGATTTTGAAGGGTTTACTGAGAGAATGGAGGAAGAGATGGTTAGCTCGGAAGAGGATGATATGGAATGGACTCGTGTAAGGGAGGATTTGGGTGCCACTGGCAATGATAGAATGGAAGGCGATTGGGGACCTTCAGGATTAGATCCATGGGCAAGCTGGAGGGATGGGACGGGATCCACAGCTGGGGATGCTGTGGGGCGTAGTCAGAGGTGTTCCAGTTCTGATGAGGAAAGTGATGAGGAAACGCCTGGGCTAAGGAGGGCAGCTGATAGTGATGAGGACTTGTAACTGGCATAAAATGGGGTTTGGGAGCAATAGCAAATTGCGTTGGGCAAGGTAATCTGGACGAACGCTTGGGATCTGTGTGGGAAGTTTTCCTGAAGACGGGTGTGTTTCGTTTGCTGACTACGTAAGTTATCTCGGACATTGGGCTCAGACGGCGGGAGGAATTGTGTGGGGTTTTGTTGTGCAACCTCTGCTTAATCTTAATAGCTTTGACCTTCCGTCGTCTTCTTGAGGGACGCCATCTGCTTGTACTGGACCTACGGACTGCTTGACTACGGCTTCGGATACTCCTACTTGTATTGGACCTGGTGAACTACAAACGTCTGCATCTACCTTACGACCTTCGGAACGGATTGGGACCTTGCTGACTGCTTAAGCCCTCGTCTGCTGAGTTTGTATCGGAAATCTGCCTGCTGTGTGGAGGAGTAACCTTTAAAGTTACTCAGAACATAGTTTTGGCAGCAGAGAAGTATCTGCTGCCAATTAGTTGCATTCCTTTGAACTCTTTGTTCACCAGCTTCTGTTTTGTTTATTCCCAGGCTGAAGCAAGCTGTTTTGATTTTACCCGGATTAAACTCCGGTTTAATCCGGTTTATCTTTTGAATGTTTTTCTTGCCTCTTTTTACTTTTAAGGCCAGTGTTTGCCTAGCCCTTGTCTTTTACGGGCATTTCGAGTGCTGTAACTCCAATAAACTCTGTTATCTTTTATCTTGTGGCGTTCTGTCCTTGACAATTTGGCTTTCAAGACCAGTTTGAGTTTACATTAAAATGAGTGAGTTTGATGCCAATGGGGTCAAATCAGGGCAGGATACTGTGCCCTGGACCTGGGATACAGGCTTCATGTGGATTCAGCCCATTGAATCCCGTTGAAGGATGAGAAAAAAATATAACTAAGAAAGAGGGATGGTAGACCTTGGGCTATCTCTGGCAAAATGGAAGGGTTGGACGGTATAAGGAGTTATCGACCAATGTTATCTGTAGCGGCATAGATTCTCATTCCTCATCTACCAACTTTGATCTTTTCATTTTGAAACACATAAATCAAGTCTAATTGTGTCTGTACAAAGCTAGATATCCTGATAAGAATTCTTTTGTGTGACAAATCTGGGTAATCTTTTTGAAATTAGAATCTAAAAGGTTTTCTCTCTCTCTCTCTCTCCCCCCCCCCCCACCTTCCTCTGGCACAGATTTCACACAGACTGTGTGAATATTGGAGGATATTCATCTTGGAGGATAACTGCAGCAGTGAGGAATGTACTCTCGAGAAACATACGCCTACAGTCCAGATGTGCAGCTGGCCAACCAAAGAGCATTTTTTCTGCTCTAACTAGTTCTTGAACACAGGGAGGAATAGTACAAAGCTCCGGACCTTTTCCAAGATTTATCATTGAGCATGTAGTCCAAAGGTTTGTATGAGTTGGCTGAGAAAAGAAACACATTTCCTGCCCCAGCCAGTTCAGCTCCTACAGCTGTGCTTAACTTACCATCGGAGGTATACTTAAAAAAAATAACATTCTGACATAGTTCAGAATCCCTGATGGAGTATGTATGAGAGAATCCAAGGAGGGAAAGTATCATTGATTTTAATGGGATGTGTTTGTAATGTTTTCCTTTAAGGACATTGAAAATTTAGCCAAACAAGGAGAAAGACAAAGAAAGGCAAGAGGGATCCTCTCTCCTCTGCAGGAGTCTCCCGGATACCATGCAGCTGTGAACAAGTCTACATAGGGACCACTAAACGCAGCGCCCAAATAAGAGTCAAAAAACATGAAAGACACTGCAGACTAATTCAACCAGAGAAATCAGCCATAGCAGAGCACTTGATGAACCAGCTTGGACACAGTATATTATTTGAGAACACAGAAATGCTGGACCACTCCAACAACTATCATGTCAGACTACACAGAGAAGCCATTGAAATCCACAAGCATGTGGACAACTTCAACAGAAAAGAGGAAACCATGAAAATGAACAAAATCTGGCTACCAGTATTAAAAAAATTCTAAAATCAAAACAGTAGATGGGAACCAACACTCTGAGGGCAGAGGAGCCCCAAGGACGGCTAATGACTGAACAAAGGATGCTCCCCAGGCAAGAGACAAAACCTTTCCAATGCTAATTAGGGTGATTAACTGAAACATTAATGCTGGCTTCCCAGTGACAAAGGACTCTTGCCACACCCTGGATTCTCCACAGATATATATATTTTTCCTTTCTTTGCCTAGTTTATCCATACCTCACAACCTCTGAGGATGTCTGCCATAGATGTGGGCGAAACGTCAGGAGAGAATACTTCTGGAACATGGCCACTCAGCCAGAAAGACATACAACAACCCTGTGATCCCGGCCATGAAAGCCTTCGACAACACATGTTCACCTCTTCTTTTCCAAACTCTTGTTTATATCCTCAGACAGCAATGGCTGGAAGGAATCCCATACAGTTGGAACAAGTGGTATCGTAAATAATTGCTCTCATGCTATATTTGTAATTGTGTCCAATTTAGCACTTGACTTTCAGAAATGTGTCTGCGGATGGTGGCATGGTGAGAAAGACCTCACTTGAAGATCTCAAGCCCAGGCAAGCTTGTATGGAGAGAACATAGTCTTTCAGGAAGAAAAATGATAATAAAATCAAATTAAACAAAAGTACAATTAAAAACATAAAAGAAATAAAAAGTGAAAAGATGCCAGAAACAGAAAGAACAGGACCCATCAAATCAACAACCCTTTCCTCTCTTCTATACAGATGACATTATCAAGGCCGTCTCCAAATTTTGGAGAGAAGTTAACATTCTTTTTTTCACAGCTGAAATCCAGGAATAAACCCATTACAACAGGCTCTAAGTATGAAGTGGTTCACCTTTCTGCAGACACAGCTTCTTACAGTATTAGTAATAAAAATATTTTAAGTATAAAAAAGACAGGATTATTCCAAACAATAGTGAAAGAGAGAAGGGGCAGGCAAGCATGAAATTTCAGTCTCTTTGTCTCCCTGATGGCTTTTGAAAATAATTTAATTGACATTATGATTGAAAATATGGGCAATGTTTTTACATCTTGACTAAAAACATACCAGGCTGCGGAAAAGTAGAACATCCCCCCCCCCCCCGCCCCATCTTTCTGGCTCATGCTGTAAGTTAACAAATCCTTGTATTACAGATTGCCCAAATTGAGTCACGTAGTCACTATTGCGCCATGCTTTCTCTAACCCAGTTGAGCTGGGAGGGTCCATCCTATGCTTCACACTACTGGCTGGGCTGGTGTGAGAATGATCTAAATATCCGCAGTTGTCCATAATATTTGAGGGGAAAAACATCCATGTAATTTCCTTCCTCCCCCCCCCCTTCTAAAAAATGTGTAAAACCTTCTTGTTGACTATTCATGTTCACACATTTTCATAGTCATACAAATATTTATGTACATTATTGATGCAAATAATTAATATACCAAACTCATACCGATGTCATGTCTACTTATAAGCTTGTTTCACATAATGAAAAGAACATGTTTAGACAATAAGAACATGGTGGTAGGTCTTATTTAGTCAGGGATCCAGGCCCCTGCTTGGTGCATTCGCTGCTTCTTCTCTTGGGGAGAGGGGCCAAAGCTCAATAAGAACTTGGATGATCTGATCTGCACTTATATTATTCTGAAAATCAGAAGTGAGTCTACATCATGGTTGAAATCTGCCTCCTTTAAGCATTAGGGTGCATCTATACCATAGAATTCATGCAGTTTGATATCCCTTTAACTGCCATGGCTCAATGCTATAGAATCCTGGGATATGTAGTTTGGTGAGGCACCATGACTCATTGACAGCAAAGGATCAAGACCTTTTAAAACTACAACTCCTGTGACTCCATAACATTGAACCATAATAGTTAAAGTGGTGTCAAACTGCATTAATTCTACAGTGCTGATGCACCTTTGGTTAATTCCAACTAGAATAGACCAATAAAGGCAATTGTTAAATAGTGACTGGAAACATAATAAATCCTGTGGTTAACCAGGACAATTTAGGCCTTTGTATGATTAAAATAGGTTTACACATACCCTATTTTAAGCCTACTATTTTTTCCCCTCTTTTTCTATTAAATCAATATTTTATTCCTGGATCCTTATACACAGTTCTTGTCATTTACTGTCTGTAAGGATGACATAAATTAAGTAAAAACATCAAAAACATCCGGGCGTCCCCTGGGCAATGTCCTTGCAGACGGTAAATTCTTTCACACCAGAAGCAACTCAGGTTGCTCCTGACATGGGGGAAAAAAAAGCTTTAAAACCTAACAGGAACTGTGAGTATAAAGAACCATACCATCATGCCCTTGTGCCTGATTCTTTATAAAAGACCAATAAATGTGACATGCAACAATCTTGTGAGCAGGACATAAGCAGTTTGGCACCATACTATCAGCAACTCCTGAAAGATCTGTCTAGGGCAGCTGCTATGTAAACTATAAGAGTCAAAATGCAAGAGCTCAGCCATACACATACACACGTACAGTTTGCCTTTGAAAAAAGCAAAACCAAGCATATTGTCCTTATCATGATTTAACAGATTTTGAGAACATATTTGCACTACTGTTAAGATGTTAGGACTAACCCAGATAGATAAAGTGGCCTTGTGCATTAGTAATCTGCAGATAAAACGGTACACTCTCCAAAGCTTTCAAGTAAGCCTCCCGATAACAACTTGGGCAGTTAATTTCCATGGCCTATCACAATTTTCTGTTGAAGTGCTAACAGTGAGTTCAGAGACTTCAGTGATTGTGAGGCTTGCTGTTCGGAGTTGAACAACTCAATCTGAATTACAACATAAGCCTAAGTAAGCATCACAAATGTGCTCACCCAAGCTCAAGAACAGTTGGTGTCAAATCTGATGTGTTACCGCAAGGCAACTCTGTCAAGTACATCGCTAGCACATCACTGATTCAACATTGCACTGTATAACATATCACTGAATGATGCCCAGACAGCAAATCTGGATACTTCTACCTCTAAGGTGTTTCCCTTAGTGCAGGGATCCCCAAATTAAGGCCTGCAGGCCAGATGTGGCCCTCCAAGGACATTTACCTGCCACCCCCCATCCTAAACAATAGACTTGGGGTCACCCTATGTCTGAAACTACTTGAAGGCAAACAACAACAACAATCCTAATTAACTT
This sequence comes from Anolis carolinensis, assembly GCF_035594765.1. Classification (NCBI taxonomy): domain Eukaryota; kingdom Metazoa; phylum Chordata; class Lepidosauria; order Squamata; family Anolidae; genus Anolis; species Anolis carolinensis. Next base: position 275,474,655 of record NC_085842.1, read on the forward strand.
GGCATTCTCATCAGCCAAAAGCAGGCCCCCACCTCCCATTGAAGTACACACAAATGGACGGCTAGGACTGGGATGGGCGGAGTTACGAGCTCTGAGGCAGGGTTGAGCTTCTATCCCTATCCTGCAGTGCCTTCCAGGACACAGGAGGCAGGGCTAGAGGAGGGGGTGGGGCCTCTTCCCAAGTGCCTGACGGGGCTGAACCTCTATACCCCACCCCCATGTTCCAACAAGCACCTCAGGGGAGGTATACAGAGGCTCAGCCCTGTCTTGCGCTCTTGGGAAGAGGCCCCGCTCCCACACCTACCTCCACCCTTTAGTCCTAAAAGGCCTCTCAGGAGAGGTATAGAGGCTCAGCCCTGTCTCGGGTTCTTGGAAGGAGGCCCCGCCCCCTTCCCTAGCTCCGCCCTCTGTGTCCCAACAAGCGCCTCAGGAAAGGTATAGATTCTCAGCCCTGTCTCGGGCTCTTGGGAAGAAGCCACACCCACTCCTCTAGCTCCGCCCCCTGTGTGTCCTAACAGGTGACTCAGGTGCTTAGCCCTGTCTCTGGCACTTGGGAAGAGGCCCCGTCCCTCCCTTGGCCCCGCCCCTGTGTCCTAATAGGTGCCATCACCGCCCCCTGGATCGCTCCAGCGCCCACCGGGGGGCGGTAGTGCCCACTTTGGGAATCACTGATGTAGGATATTAAGGAAAATTTCAAAATAAATGCTGTAATCATGGAGTTAGAAGGGATCACAGGGGCCATCTAGTCTGGAAATTAACCACGGTGACACAATGAGTTAAAATCTTGTGCCGGCTGAACTGCTGACCTGAAAATTTGGTTGCTGACCTGAAGGTTGCCGGTTCAAATCCGCAAAACGGGGTGAGCTCCCATCTGTCAGCTCTAGCTTGTAGGGACATGAGAGAAGCCTCCCAGCAGCACATCTAGGCATCCCCTGGGCAACGTCTTTGTAGATGGCCAATTCTCTCACACCAAAAGTGACTTGCAATATGTTCTCAAGTCGCTTCTGACATGATTTGAAAAATCTTGTCCAGTCCCCTAACATCCAGGAATACACAATTCAAGCACTCCTGAGAGAGAGCCATTCATTCACTGTTGGAAGATATCTAAAAAAGCAATCAATTCTTCAGCTTTTACCGCCAGAAAATTCTTCCTAATGTTTAGGCAGATTGTTTTTTTTCTTGTATTTTGAATCTCTTGTTTTGCATCATTGCCTCTGGAGTAGGAAAGGACAACCCACTTTCAAGAAAAAAAGCCATTGAATTAATAAGAACTTAAATGGACACTTGTGCCAAGATAAGGTCTCTGATAAATATTATTTTGTGATCTGTGTTTTTTCTTTTATGCCCTGCTTGAAGCTCACCCAGATTTATTCATCGTTTTAATGATTTTATACCAACAATCACCAAAATGGTACATTCATCAGCCAAATAAAAGATGGCTTTGAAAAAGGATCAGATAAATTTGTGAAGGATAAGACACTAACGGCATGACTAAAAATGCAAGTTGGTGGGGAACATGAGAAGAATTGGGTTTTTGTTCTTATGTCTTGCTTTAGGCGTTCACATAGATATGAAGCTGGCCACTGTGGGAAACAGGATCAGGACTAGAAAGGACTCTGGTTTGATCTAGCAGGGCTCTTCTTATGTTCCTTACTTCATTTTCTGACTCCTTTTACTGTCTGCCTTAGAGATCCGGTTGGTCAGTGTTGGCATTTCATTCTCCTCCTTTTGTACAGCCTCGTAAAAGATACCAAACATTTTTATCAGTTGTGACATTCATGAGACTCAGATTGCTGTTAACTTTCCAGATCTCATCCAAATTTTGAACACCATCATCTGGAAACATCTCCAGTGCAGCACTGTCATTTTCCTTAAAGTCAATGCTGTCCAATTAATGTCAAACTACAAAAAATTAAATTAATGAAATGGATGTTAGAAAAGGAGAACTCAAGCCAGCCACAGTAGGTGACTGCTATGTTGTAACCATAGGAACAGGGCTAGTTTTGCAGTATGGACGACTCCTAACTACGTATCACACAGCAAGAGGTAAGGATGAGAGAAGGTCTGTCAAAACTTTTATTTATTTATTTTTTCATATGCTGCTGTTTTGGAAAGGTCAGTAGGTTGTGAATATCTTCCTTTTTCACCCTTTTTAATGATGCAAAAAATTAAATTATGCAGCAGCAGACTTAGGTCTATGCCTTCCAAAAATAAAAGCACTCAGTGATATATCAGATATCATGTATATATCAGATATCATAATGTTTTCTGTTTATATATGTCTGTCTACGCATGTGTATGACAGTAATAGTGAAATTAACCTTAAAAGAATGGAAGCTACTCTGAAGCTACTCTAAAAATGCAAACATCCAAGATTGAATACAAATGCCTATATATGTACATCTTGCTGAATTGATGACTTTTTGTGGGCCTCCTCTTCCTCCTCCTCCTTGTTATTGCCTTGTTGTTAATACAATACTTTTTTTACCCAGCTTTCACCTTCCTAAGCTGGTTTACAATTAAATATGTGTTTTGGTCATGTAACTATGCAAAGTTGTCTGTTTGATTAGATTCATGTTTTCTTTTAGCACAGATTTTCTTTTGATTTTTGTTTGTTTGTTTTGTTTTGTTTTTTGGGGTTATGTATTCACTTACTGTCACTGTCAAATCTTCATCATCTCATTGTAAACCACATGATTATAAATGTTTGCAATAAAAATTTATTCAAAAATTAAAAAGCATCTCAGATTTAAACAATAATCCAAAAAATTTAAAACAAAGGAATATCACATATTTAACAATAACAAACACCATAGAGCATTTCCCCTGAAAAAACTATCATGTGAAATAAGAGCAAGTACCTTGGTATCTTTAATTATTGTGTAGAAGAGAGTATTTCTGCAGCTCTTACTTGTTACCTGATTTTGTGACACACAACACCTGCTGAAGTTCTCCTACACAGCCATCAAAGTAACAGCAGCTGTCTCCCTTGTTTCGTCTGTTTACTAAAAGGTTAGGGAGAGCAAGTGTGCTTCCTTCTAAAGAGTGGCCACAGGCAAAGCTAGACAGATCATTTTCAGGGCAGGGGCTTTGCATAGTGCATTATACTATTTTTATTTGCATTTTCAGTATCTTTCATAGCATTTTATAATAATGGTATTTATCTGGTTATAAATGCAAAATTTCACTTGATCATTTCATGGTTTAAATTTGCCATTGTTTTGGCACATCTAACGGTTTTCATGAAATGTCAAATAAGTCTTTCATTTCCCCTTTTACTGCTCTTATTTGATATGTTAAGCTTTCTGTTAGGGCTGGAGCCCATTTTTAAATCAATTCCTTATTGATAAATTACCTAATCCCCTTCTCCCTTCCAATTTTGGCAATTATTAGCTTCTGGGTTGATGTGAGTTTTCCAGGCTGTTTGGTCATGTTCCAGAACCATTATCTCCTGATGTTTCACCAGCATATGGCAGGCATCCTCACAGGTTGTGAGGTTGCTGCACATAGAATAAGTGATAGTTTAAGGTAAAGGTTTCCCCTGATGTTAAGTCCAGTCGTGACCAACTCTGGGGGTTGGTACTCTTCTCCATTTCTAAGCCGAAGAGCCGGCATTGTCCATAGACACCTCCAAGGTAATGTGGCCGGCATGACTTCATGGAGTGCTGTTACCTTCCTGCTGGAGCGGTACCTATTGACCTACTCACATTTGCATGTTTCCAAACTGCTAGGTTGGCAGGAGCTGGGGCTGACTATGGGCGCTCATTCCGCTCCCAGGATTTGAACCTGGCACCTTTCGGTCCGCAAGTTCAGCAGCTCAGTGCTTTAACACACTGTGCCATCAGGGGTCCCTAGAATAAGTGATATGAGGTCTTTATTTGCCAGATCCTTATCCTCAATCTCAAATAAAGAGATCATTAGTAGTGTCCTAAAATAAACCATTTTCCTCACTTTTTGACTGATTCAAGAAAGAACATCCCAGACTCTTCATACTTTTGTATATGTTAGCCGCATGTGGCTCTAATCTCCCCATCTTCTTTAACATAGTTTTGCTGTTCTCTCTGTGCCTTGTAGTATGATTAGTTCCCACATGGACCAAAAGGAAGGGGTTAACAGTCAATGAGATTGATGAGTCTTGTCAGGCGTTAAGGGACTTGAAGCCGCTATCCCACAGCATTCCCGCAACTAGGGAGAGGAGCAACTTACCAAAATAATTACCTTCACTATCATACGTTTCTGAGTGTCGCACTACTGCAACACTTTTCAAAACCTGGATAGTAGCAGAACCCTGCCCTGACAGTTCCACTGGTCTGGAGGTCCCATTTCAAAATATTTTTTGTTTTAATAGAAGGAATTGTGGTGAAGTTTAAGGATTGTTTTTTTAAAAAAAAATAATTATATCAATTACAGCACTGAAAGTGGGAGAAAAGGACAGAAGCAGGTTAGATTTATTTATTTATTTACTTTGTGTTAAAAGCATTGCATACATAGGTAAGTTTAAAACTGATAAAATAAAGGGATCACAAGCTGCTAAATAGTTTTAGACCAAAAATGGGCAACAGCGACTGCATTGTCTGTAGCTTTAAACAGTTCTTCCTCTGTGCATGAGGCAGGGTGGAGGATTCTTCTAGGTAGTGCCATTTTGCCAGGTTGTCTTTAGATCTGCCAACTCCATTTCTGAGTATGTTAAAGGACTTCCAAGTTGGTCATTCTTGGAAGACCCTTGTGAAGGGCCAACCAGTTGGAATTGCCTGATTTTGCTGCCCATAGGGATATTCTTGTGGTTTCCAGAAAAACATTTAGAGGAGTGATGGTTCTCATAAAACTTTTCCTTGATTTAAGTGTACTGGGAGGAGACTGATAGCCATAGAGTGGGTGGCTTTCACAGTGTTCAGCCTTATTTCTTTCACAATTGGCAACAACTTCCTGTCACACATCGGGGGTGTGTGTGTGTGGGGGGGTGTTAATGCCAGCTAGTTTAGGTAAGTTGTGGCACTGTGAGACATTCAGGGGCTTTTGACAGGTTTTTCCCATTGATATCTGGAAATGGGTTTGCCACATGAAGTTAGCAGATTGGCAGTTGATTGTACACTTTGCCGTGCGATTGGAATAAGCACCATAGGCAATGCTCCTGCTTATTTGCCTGCTTGCCACCTTTCTGTGATAAAGTCCTATACTAAAGTATAGATTTTTGCAGTACACCCGTCAAGGCATCCTATCATGTCCACAAATTAATGCTTTGGTACCCCTCAGTAGAGAGATCCGATCACCATCACACGCCTTTGAGTATCAGCAGGGGCTTTTCCAATGTTCTGAAGCTTCCAAGGTCCCCAGCATGTTCTTTGAGGATTGCTGCTCTTCTTCCTGTTCCTTGTTACTACTGATAAAGGAGACACCTTTGAAACTGATAGAACGATCCCTGGTCCTTTTCTATATTCCTCCAAATCCTATGTTTGGAAATTGATTTCCTCAGATGCATCTCATGATATGTAAGTCAAAATAAATTGACTGGAAATTAGATTTACAAGAGGGGCAAGATTCATGACACAGGCTAAAATAAAGACAGATTTTGAACAAGTAACATGCTTTGTCCACTTCAGAGAGCACTCTGCAACGTGTTACTAAATAATATATTTTGTGCTGAGCTAGACCATTGTTTTGTTCTTGGGGTATAGAGTTCACAAGGGATGCTAGGCAAAGGAGTACATTTTATGTATTTTTGTAAACTGTGTTTCAGTCAAATCAATAGTTAAGCTTCATAGAAAGGAACCTTTCGTATTTGCCCATTCTGTCACTTTAAATGAGGCAAACCCCTGTGTATTTCATCACTTATAATCTTTCCATTTAATTTGGATAATTCCGTAATCAGATTTCCATCAAAATTGCTTCTCAAGTTTGTTCTTTTAGCTTAGGGCTCAGACAAATGCCTTGTTCTTGGGTCTTCCAGCTGTTCAAATATTTACCATCAAACACTCCCCGGGGATTAGTTAGAAAGATGGACAAATGACATTATAGGCATCAATTAACTGTAGAGTAACTATATTTTAGAAACCCTAGGTTTACCTCCATTGACAACACTTCCTCTAAAATTCTACTCTGACAATATAATATTCCTTAGATTAGTTGCAATAGTAACTGATATAATAAAACTTATATCTGTTTTGTTTAATTTATAGCCTGTGTTTTTCTCAGGGTTGTGATGCATATAAAGATTTCAATAGAAACACAATAAATTATATGTATCATAAGGCAAGTTGGGACATATTATAATAGTAAGAAGTAATTTAAAAGACTAGAAATATTGCAGTAATAATCGGTAATTTGTAAATATTAAAATGTTCAAGATATCCTTTTTTAAAAGATGAGACATTCTAAGTTAGCTAGTTGCTGATGGCTGGCCTGAATAGAAAAGTCAAGACAACAAAGAGGGAGCCTAAACAATATCAATATGAATTTATCATGTTTCAGGTTACTGTTGTCATCATAGCAGTAGCTGCGAAGTAGTTAGATGCTCTTAAAAGTTTCCTTGTTTTATTTGTCTAAAATATTTCTGAACAGTTTCCCCATATTTTCAAATGCAACAAGATTAAATATATATATAAAATCAAGATTAAAAAAACATAAAACATACCAGAAGTCATTGCTGAATACAGAGTTGATCATGGAATATGCTTTTCTTTTGGTCACTTCACTAAAATAATCTGCAAGAATACGGGCCATTAATAAAATCTCCCTTATTGGGTGAACTGATCAACAGTTTATAAGGGGAAAACCAGCAAGACCTTAAACCTTAACAACACTAGAAGATGACCTAATAGCAAATAGATGGTCAATGTGGTTTGTTCAACATGGTGGTGATAGATTCACAACTTGGAGTTCTATTTAGCACCTCCACCACAGTGTTCTGTCCCATTTCCACATAGGGAGTATATAACAGTAATCCAACCATGAGGTTGCCAATGTGGTCATCCCACGCTGGATCTACACTGCCATATAATCCAGTTTTTGAATCCAGATTATCTGCTTTGAACTGGATTATGTGGCAATATAACCCAGTTCAAATCAGATCATCTGGATTATATGACAGTGTAGATAGGGCCAGAGTCTCAAATTTTTTAAAAATTCAAAAAGCATCCAATAGATGTTAACACACAAATCCTGAATAATTTAACCACACATTCATGAAGTTTCAGTCTTATCAGATTTTAACCTCAATGTGTTGAGCTTCATTTACCCCACTTCCATGTTCTGGTGTAGTAAGGTACAGGTACAGCTTCTCCAAATTCAGATGTAATAGAAAAATATGACCTCAACAGGTGGACCACTGGAATACCATGATGTGTGGTGATTCTGGCAGTGCACATCCGGGGGCATGGGGAACCCATCACCCCATGCCCCACATTGCCCGACTTACTCATTGCCCCATTCCCAAGGAGCAGGGGGAAGGAGAAGCATCAACCACCCAGCTTTCTCCCATTGATTCAATACAACATGGGAAGTCTCCCATGTTGCCGCTATGGCAGCATACGCTGATTTGTCTAGACTTTTGCAGCAGAGACCACTGGAAGTTGCTCTGCATCTTGAGATGGAGGCTGGTGGGCTGTCACAAAAGTATAGGCAGCTCATGCCACCAAAAAGTGCTTCATGTGATGAGGTTGATAGAGTCTGGTGTCATCATTCTACTAGTGACATTATGACTGGGATCCTATTGAGTACACACAGGTGTAAACATAATGGAGAAGGTGGCAAAAATATGGTGACAGCAGAATGAAAAAGAAAATGGCACACTAACACTGAAGGAAGGCAGACATAGCACTGGTGTCAGGAGGGGAAGGCTGCTAGATCCAATGTCAACCTTCTAGATGAGGGCAGAGTGTTCTTGGGGTTTAGTTGTACTGAAAATGCTTGGAGACTCAGGGTCCTTCCACACAACCATATAACCCAGAATATCAAGGCAAAAAAATTCCCACAATATTTACTTGGAACTGGGTTATCTGAGTCCACACTGCCATATATTCCAGTTCAAAGCAGATAATGTGGGATTTTATTCAGCTGTATGGAAGGGGCCTTACCTGTTCCATGACATGCTGGTATTTCCAGACTATTTACCTTTAGAAGACATCCTCCTTGCAGGTATTGTAGGAACAGGCTGTTTGGAGTTCTATACTGGTGGAAGTCTTTCCCTCTAGACAATGACAGAGATGGCTTGGTTTTTCATCTTTCATGATTACTGCACAACCCTTGAAAAAGTGCAAGTCCTTGTAGAGAGGACCATTATGTGGATGATGGCCCATTTCTTAATTTTTAGAACCATTTTTCTTCTTATAAATCTTTTTATTCTAGTCACTCATCAATAAACATAGCTCTATGCTGCATGACACATGAGTCTGTGGAAAACAAACAGTAAAATAAAAAAACCCTATGCCATATTCAAGTTCCTGCATTTTGTGGATAAGGCAACTCCAACTTGATGTCCTCCATTTGTGTTGGACTGCTTCTGCTACCTTATATAGTGGCTTCTAGGAAGTTGGAATTGTTGGCTTGGTATCAGAGTTATGAGTAACATGCACCCTGGTCTTATGTTCCCAAGCGAATCCCATGCTTCTGATGTGGTAAAGGATGTTGTTCCATCATCCATATTGAGTTAAATTTCGATACAGAGTGTGACTCTGGAAAGGGGATGGGATTCCATTTTATTATTTGCCATGAATAGGAAAAAGTTCTAGCCTGGCTTTGAAGAAAGGGACAGTGGGAGACCCAGAGATGTACTACACTGTGGCCATTTAGGGCTTAAGAATGTCAGGATATTAATAATACCATGGACAAAAAGAATTAGTTTGCTTAGAGCTGGAAATCAAAGCAAAAAAAAAAGGATTGCAAGGAAAGCTGTGGCTTCAGCAGTAATTTGGAACGACCCACCGTAGTTGACTTGTTCTGTCAAGTTTTTTTTCTAAATAAAATATGGTAATGTAAACAAATCCCTTCTGTCATTTTTAAAAAAAATGTCTTTAGAAGTTGATACCTTTTTAGCATATTGGATTTTAGAACAGCTGACATTTGGTAAGGATTATATGGAACAATTCCAAAAAAGGCTGATACTGCTTATAATTTTTAAAAAACTGTCATCCTTAAAGCATTGGCATATATGACAGATCAAAATTGTAGTAACAGCCAAGGCTAGAAATGCTGTTTAAATAATATGCCTTAGGCAGCATTACTTCAGAGCTTTCAGGAAGCTTTGGAGTAAATCCTGTGTTCCCTTGATATGGATTAATGGCTGAATGCAGAGGATGTGCTCCGCATTCAGCCTACGCATCATATGGACTCACTGCAGCAACTGAGATGAGCACACATTATTTTGGCCATGAAGACATACAAGAAGGAAGTTATTTGCATATTGCAATCTGAATGTTGAAGTTTAAGAATACGATCGGCCTTCCATATCCAGAAATTCTGCATCTATGCATTCAATCATCCAAGCCTTGAAAATACTTTTTTTTAACTCCAAAAAGCAAACCTTAATTTTGCCATTATAAGGGACATAATTTTACTATATCACCATATATAATAGGATTTGAGCATCTCCAGATGTTGGTACCCACAGTGTGTATATGTGTCTGGCAACCAAACCTCTGTGGATACTCAGCAGTAGGAATCTGCTTTTAACCATATTAGAGGCTGACTTGAAATAATTAGTTCTAAATCGCCAACTATTTGTAACTAATTCCTCTTCCTACAAGCTTTCTTCCCCTTCATGTTTTAAGTATCATGTATTTGTTGTATTTGGATTGTTGCATTTTGAAGTTTGTATCTTTCTTTTTTCATATATCACAATAAAAATTTATATCAAAATATATCCTAGGTTTCCCTCCCTCTCACCTTTATGTTCTTCCTTCTCTCCCTCACACAACATTTTAGAAATCAATTTTCAGCAATTTCCACAGGACATTTTATTATTATTATTCAGGAGTTCTAATCAAAGTATTTAAGTGATTTATCAGTATTAAACTAGTTGAAAATTATAATAACTTTGTTTTTAGTGCTGACATTCCTCTTTCCCTTGCTTGATCCTTGCTGAATCCATGTCCTAGAAACAAGAGTTCTATATTACTGGCTGTGGCCATTTTAGTTATTTCTGGAATGATGCAAACAGATTGCCAAATATATAGATATGTTTCATTTTGTAAAATGCTGGGTCAATTTAAACTGCCCTGAGAAGTAGGAATGAAAAGTAATGCCAGAGGTTCCCAGTAAATACTTTGAGAAGAAGAAAATGTCATACGAATATCCAAAATAGAATACAAATGGCATAGTTCAGCAAAACAATACAGGCCACTGGTAAAATGTCAGCTATTGTCAAAATAGAATCAACCAGGCTAATGACAACAGACCAGCTGCATTTGTAATTCCTATTTTACATCAACAACATGCAACTTATATATTCGGCTCTAAGTAGAGGGAAAGGAATTTCTTCTCACTTCTGCTTCCCAAAATCATCTTCAGGAGCTTCTGGAAGAATGTGAGATGGAGTGTCCCAAGGCAGTAGTGGAAGAATAGCATTGCCACAAATAAGGAAGACTCATATGACCAGATCAGTCTGGATGTTGAGGTCAAATTTTAGGATTGTATGTAACAGGATCATGTTATAGACACTCCCCATGATCTTTGGAAAGAAGAGGAGTTGCATTGTGAAAAGGGTTAATACCTCTACATTGGTACAGTTACTTTGCATACAGAAAGTGCAATTTTCAATCTTCTGCACCTCCAGGTGGAAAAAAAATCTCTCCACTACACAATTATAGTGCTATATTGCACTTATCACTAACTACCAAGATCAGAATCATCCAGGCCATTGTATTTCTGACTTCTATCTATTATTGTGAAAGCTGAACAATGAAGAAAAAGAACAAAAAGAAATTGAAATGTGGTTCTGGATAGAAGTTGTACAGATATCATGGACTTCTAAAAAAGACAAAGGAATAGGTTGTAGAGCAAATCAAGCCAGTACTCTTGCTAGGAGACATAGACATTGAAGCTGTAGTACTAAGAGATGACACAACTCATTGGAAAACACAATAATGCTTGGGAAAGTAGAAGAGAATAGAAAGGAGGATTGATTCAATCAAGGAAGTCACAACTCCCAGTTTGCAAGATCTGAGCAGGGCAGTTGATGACCAGGGTTCATGGAAGTCTCTCATTCATAAGGTTGCCATAAGTCAAAGAAGATTTGATCGCAAATAACAGCCAAATTCCACTTGAATTGTCAAGGCAACATTCTATGGAATCCTAGAATTTGTAATGTGGTGAGCCACTAGAGCAGGAATGGGCAAACCCAGGCCCAGGGGCTGGATGTGGCCCTTGGCCTCTTTTCCCAGATCCTCCTCTCTCACACCATCATATCCTTCCTTCTTTCTTCCCCCTCTGCCTTCCTGTCTTCCCTCCCTCTTTCTCCCTCCCTCCTTCCCACTTCCCTTCCCTTCCACCCTTTCATTCGTCTTTCCTTCTGCCCCTCCTTCCTCCCTCCTTTCCCCTCCCTCCCTTCCTTCCTTCCTTCCTTCCTTCCTTCCTTCCCTCCTTCCTTCCTTCCACTCTTCCTCCCTCCCTTCCTTCCTTCCTTCCTTCTCTTTTTCCTTTCTCCCTTCCTCCTGGGGGATGTTTATCTGGGAGAAGAGACAGTAGAAAGGGAACATGAAAACCACGTTTCAAGATTTACAGGGGTGTCCCATTGAGGGGGAGAGGGAAGCAATGGTTTCAAATGGCAGGGAAAGAGATTTGACTGAAAACATTAGGAATAACTTTCTGAGAGTAAGAGCTGTTGGAGAGTGGCATAGGCTGCCTCAGAATGTGGTGGAGTCTCCTTCTCTTGAGGCTTTGCATGGCAGGGAGTTGGACTGGATGATCCTTGGGGATCTCTTCCAGCTCAAGGATTCTAGGATTCTATATCAGGAGTAGGCAATACAGGGTGTTATGGATACACTTTCCCCCTCCCATCCATCATCTCATCCTGACCAAGGCTAACCCTTTTGGGATCCAAATGTTTCCTGTCTTTCTTTCACTTATGGCCTCTGAAAGAGAAGAGGAAGGGGAGAAAAGGGCAGGGAGGGGATTTGGGGACAACCGCCTCCCTCCCAGACCACCCACCCTGTTCTGGACCGCTATGCAGCTCCCAAGTTAGAAAGTTTGCCCATGCCTGCACTAGAGCTTTCTTGCTGATAATTTGAAATTTTTCTCCTGTTGATGATACGGAGACAGATCAGCCAATGGCCCGAAACAGTATCTGGCAGTTTCCTATATTTTGATATCTGTAAGTCATTGTGAAGGCAGATTTGATTAAGTTATGAAAAGAAATATGAGGAAGAGGCAAGGAAAGGGCTGACCGTAGCAGCAGATCTGTAGGCTGTTCATCATGATGCAAGTCTCAATGGTCAGACTAGATATACCCAGTGTAACAATTTATCAGGTGTAAATGAGTTCTGAAATAGCTTTTCATCTAAGCTCAAATGTGTTGCCATCAGAATCCAGTTTGACTATCACTATACTTAACATGAGCAAACTCATGTGTCAGGAGTCAGAATTGTGTCAGGACTCAGCTTCCTCTTAAAGGGCCACACACAATAAGTAGAGTTAACAAATGTTTATTAAATGATATTTTGAACTTAGAATCACTTAAATTCACTGTTCCTAACAAAAGTAAATGTCAGTGTTGCAAAATAAAGGCAAAAAGCTGGAACAGAAAATAATCTGGATTATTTGGCCTGATAATCCGTCTTAACCTCAACCAAACGTTCACTGGAACTAGAGTCACGCCCCACTAATGCACAAAGGGCCAAGGAAGAGTCAAAACGCTCACCAGTAGTGAGTGCAAGTAATGCCGTTGTCCAAAAGCCAAGCCGAACCCAGAAACCCAAAAGAAAGCCAACTGGGAGTAACAATGCCGTCGTCAAAAGCCAAGCCGAATTCAGGAACCAACAGGGGAGCAAACCAGAAGTAACGATGCCGTCGTCAGGAGCCGAGCCAAATTCAGGAACCAGCAGGAAGCCAACAAACACCAAGTCAGGAGCGAGCAACGCCATTGTCAGGAGCCAAGCCGAATCCAGAAACCCAAAAGTAAGCCAGCGAACACAAACCAGGAACGAGCGTGGTCGTTGTCAGGAGCCGAAACCGAACTCAGGAGTCAAAGGGAAGCCAGGAACAAGCGTTATCGTCATCAGGAGCCAACACCGAACTCAGGAGCCAAAAGGAAGCCAGGAATTAGCATTGTCATCATCAGGAGCCAAAGCCGAATTCAGGAGCCAAAGGGAAGCCAGGAACGCCAAACCAGGAATGAACGTTGTCATCGTCAGGAGCCAAACCGGATTCAGGAACACGAAGCTGTACAGCCAGGACCCAAGGAGAACAGGCAGCAACAAAGCAATGTCCCAAAATGACACCTTGCCTTCTGCAAGGAACCTTCACTTCCAACTCCACTTTTAACTTACACCTCGGAGTCCGATGATGATGAGGCCTCCGCCCTGTCATCATTATCCACAGCTGATCTTGATCTCATATGTGAACCTCGCTCATCAGCCCTCCAATCACTCCATCTTTGGTCAAGACTTAGATCTCCCCATGTGTACCAATAGTTTGTCAACCTTCTGATTCACCCTCAGAAACTGGTTCTGCATACCCATTTACTTGAGTCCAATCTGCAGCACCTTTCATCCCACTCCCAGACCCATCATCCCCAGAAAAACCCTCAAATGTTTCATCTTCCGTGGGAGCAGTAAGTATGTCCCGGATCTTCTTCCTTTCCCTTTCCTCATCTGACTCTTGCTCCTGAGTTGACCTCTTAGTTCCTCTACTTTCTGTTAACCCATCATCCTCCAGCATTGACTCCTCTTCACTAGAGAACCCTTCAAACGTTTAATCCTCCAAAGGAGCCATAAGTATTTCCGGAACCCACTTTACTTGCTGTTCCTCATCAAACACCTGCTCACCATTATCCCTTTTCCTCCTACTAGCAGTTTTATCAGTAGTACCAGAACTGCCCCTTGGCCCAACTACAACAGATTGTATTCATTTAAAGGTAGATATCCTGGGGAGCAGGCATCAGAATTTTTCTAATTCATTCATCTCATGCTTTGTTGAAAGCAATCTTGATTGCATAAAAGAAGGCAGCAGTCTTCAAGTGTACGGCTTTCTTTTTATTGTTCTTGTGGCATGATGACTGATTCACCCTGGCATTGTTCAAGATGTCTTTGAATGAAGTGGTTGCTTCAGTACTGTTAGGGATTGCAATAAGATTTTAGGTGGCAGGAGGAAACAACAAATGCTGTCAATGGCCATAGAACACCAACTTGGTGTCAATGACATATTTTTTGACTTGCATGCCCTTTGTGTGACAGATTATTCAAAGATGTGCACCTTCTAGAAGAATCAGAAGGATGCGCTATTTCAGTAGGATTTGACTTTAGTAAGGAAGCTCCTATAAGAAGTATATGGACTGGGAAGATAATTCCTTGCAAGTGTCTTCCCTGTATGTAAAACACAAATATTTTGTCTGTCTTCCTCCTAATTATAAGAAAGTTCTTAAAAACAATGACGTTTTTGACTTTTGATAGTTTGGACCATATTGTGCATGAAAAGGTAGTCTTCTGCATAAAACACATAATAAACATATTCTACAAAAAAATCCAGACCTACGAAGCTGTGTAGGTTGGGGGAATTCTGTTTATGATGATTTCCCAGCACCCAGTAAACCTTTTTAAAAATCCATTAACAGAATATTTTAAAATATTTTCCATCTCTACTGTGGACTGAGTATGGTTCATGTGTGCCCACCCACCACACACAACAATTTTGTAGTCAGTCTTTCCGGTCCACATGTTGCCCCCTCCCTCCCAAAAAAAAGTACAGCAGTTTGAGCAAGTCCATAGGGTTAGTTAAGAGCTAAAGTGAGACTTAAATTGTGGGCTCGCTTGATGACCAAATTCACACTAACAACTGCAGATAAAACAAAACAAATTTGTGTCAACTAAACCTGTTCTTCTGGACTTTGCTTTGAATTACAGAAAACCACTGAACTAGCATGTTTGGATTGTGAGTACTGGGATTTCATTCAGTGAGTTTTTTGAGCTAGCCAAAGACTGGCAAATACATAGAAGGCATGGGTGGCTTCTAAGGCTAACCAATACTAGAACTAGCTTCTCTCAGAATTTTCTTTTAAAGACAAATAAAAAGGTACTTTAAAGGTTCTTGCTATGTCTAACATTTCAAGCTCCATATTCTTTGAAATAGTCTTCTATTACCATCGGTAAGTATAACTGGGGATATTCTCCTAAATTCATCTCTGAACTAAAATTGGCCTCAGCCATTCATCCTCTAGTTATCTTCAGATTAAATAGATTAGAAAAAAATATGCTTTTCCCCACTTGAAGGCAATGTTAAAAATTCTTTTAGTTTACATCTCTTTGCAAATCAGAATATATCTGATCCTTCTTTTGTGTCAGACAACCACCAGGCTGAATTCATGATTCCGGTTTTGATCTATACAAAATAGCCTGGGATCAAAATATTTCATGAATTTCTCTGCTCCATATCAATCTCAACAGATTTTTACTTCATGTCCCTTGCTAATGAACTAGGTAGAGAGGTGCTTGACAGTCATGGGGAGGATATGAAATGTCTTCCCATGTGAAGTTTATCTGAATCCTTTTGGACTTCACTTTTAGATGATAAAAAATAATTGCTTTACAATCAGCCCTCTGCATCCATGGATGTTACTATCCATGGCTTTATTTTATTTTATTTTATTTTATTTTATAAACAATCCACAACTCAAGCTTGATATCATGATTTTATAAAAGGGTTACCATTTTACAACACTATCATATATACTAAGTTTTGTGCATCCACAGATGTTGGTATCCATAAGGGGCCTAGAATCAAACTCTAGCAGATACCAAGGTACCACTGTGTTTTGAAAGATTTTTGTAGGTCACTGTGTTTTTTTTCTTTGCTTTTGTTTTTGATTTTGGTACTGCAACTTTAAAAGGAAAGCCTTGGTGCCAACAGAACATGCTAGCAATCATGTTTGGGGCCAGAAACTAACAGGAGCAAATCTACAATCTCTTCAAAAGTCCATTTAGTCTGGTTCTTATGTTTCTTTAAGCCAAATGTTGCTCTCTGTTGATGGAGATTTCAGTAAATATATGTACAGTGGTTTTTCCATATTGAAAAGGGTTTAAGCTGATACTGCCATTTTAATCTTTAACAATAGATCCTGATAAGTTTATATCCTGTCTAGTTAAGACCTCAGTTATGATTTTATAGGTCTCAATGAGATTATAAACCTATGTTTGCCCAGTACTTATAAAATGGTCTTGATTACAGAATGGTCTTTCTTACCAAAGATTTTTTTTAATTGTTCCAGATTGAAAGGCATGAATTGAAGGGCTCTTGCCTGGTCCTCATTTTACCATGCTACTTGTCCACTAAACAGAGAAGATAGTTTTCCTCCTGAAATACTGGACCATCCAAACCTGTTGGTGCCTAACCAACCCAAACCAACAAACTGGTCACAGTTTTATCACCTTTTAATCACACATTTCAAGGAGAAAATTAGCCCACTGTCCTCCAGGCAAATGTCTTCTCCTCACACATTTTTGACAGCTGCCATGACAAACTGTCAGTTCTCATTACAAGATTCCAAATAAAACCAAAACAGAAGCCTATAGAGAAAGAAAACAATGGAGTGTGAAGCAAACAAAAGAAGCCCCAAGAGGAACACTCTCACACGCATACACTATTTTTTAAACATCTATTTCAAAGCCATAAAGTAAAGAGAAAGATTTTTGTTGTCGTTGTTCAGAGTTTTTCTTTCTTAGCTCTTTTCTTGTAAAGTTGCCTTACATGGTGTGTCCATTGTCAATTATTGCTAAGGGGATTGCTGGCGAGCTGGAGAGAAAGGTGCTCCCTGAGTTTCTGAGCGTGCTTCGTATTTCATTCTGACAAGGTAAATGAGACACTTCTGACAAAAGACACTTTGAAGGTGTCCCAAAAGGGGCTTGTCTGTATGTTGGATTTCTCTGAGGATGAGCAGCTTTTTCTCTTTAAAAAAGAAAAGTTAATGCATAAAATAGATGGCACATTTTTATTCTTGTTCCCAGTGATGTTGCTGACAGCATTGTATGTGACTGTCTAGAATATGTAGACTACAGATGCAAACAGGGATCCTTATTTTTCAGTGCTCATTCTTTGGACTTTCGCCTTCCTCTCCTACTTCATTACTTCTGGGACAAAAATGGTAATTTTTATCAAGACCTACTGATAACAAAATGTGAGTCCCTGCAGCAGTCAAATCAGCAGTGCTGGAACATTTCTCTAGTGACTCAGTTCAAGAATAGTAAGAATTTTCTTCTTCTTGGCTACCCATCACAAATATCACAGACATCAGAAGGACCTTTTGCTACACGGATGCTGCCCTGCAGTGATCTGCACCACAGTAAAGAAAGAAGTTAAGGACCTCATCACACACAGTCTTCTGTTTGTTTCTCTTTATTGCTAAAATGGAGTCCCATTGAGGCCATCACATGATGCAAGGCCACTTCTGGTGGTTGCCTGTGGGACTTTGTTGCAGCAGCACAGGAAAACAGGGGGAAATATTGTTTTTAGGAGTCAGATGCTACCCAACTCCTGTGAAACATGGACTGTCTACAGGCATCACACTCAACTTCTTGAATGAGTTGATCAGCATTGCCTACAAAAAATCCTGCAAATCTCTTGGGAAGGCAGGTGGACAAATGTCAGCGTGCTGGAAGCAGCAAAGATCACTAGCATTGAAGCGATGCTCCTATGCCATCAACTCTGCTAGACTGGTCATGTTGTCTGAATGCCCAATCACCATTTCCCAAAACAGTTATTCTATTCCCTACTCAAGAACAGAAAACAAAATGTTGGTGAACAGGAAAAGAGATTTAAAGATGTGCTTAAAGCTAACCTTAAAAACTGTGGCATAGACATCATGAACTGGGAAGCCCTGGTCCTTGAGCTCTCTAACTGGAGGTCAGCTATGACCAGCAGTGCTGTGGGATTCAAAGAGCCATGAATGGAGGGAGAAAGGGAGAAAAATGCCAAGAGGAAGGCGCACCAAGCCAACCCTGATCAGGAACACCTTCCACCTGAAAACCAATGTCCTCACTGTGGAAGAACATGCAGGTCAAGAATAGGGCTCTACAGTCACTGCCAAGACACTGCATATGGAAAGCCATCATACTCAGACAATGAGGGATAGCCTAAATATGTAAAAAGCTTCCCAACTCCCAATGAGAAAAGCCAGAGAGACGCTGGAGAGAAATGGGGAAAAGATGGGAAAGAACATGGCATTTCTGCCATCCCTGAAGATGGAAAGGCCTGGAACCTTGACTGCTTTCCCCCACTTTTTCCACTTTCATGTGATGAGGTCCTGTGTCTAAAATAGTAAGAAAAGAGAAACGCTGATGGAAATGCATGCCAAGTACAGTGATTTGGGAATGATAAACCTTGCTTTATAAGCTCTAACCCTTGCTTTCAAAAGGCAAAAATATGTATATTCCTCATCATAACAGCGCAGCTGAAAACATGGAAACCAACAGAGATCCATAGAGCAGGGCTTCTGGTGATCAGAGACAATGTGTCTGCTTTCCAACTTCCTTTCCCATCCCTTCCCTCATGCTTGTCTTGACCCGTCAGTTCTCTCCCAAATTATTTAGCTTCATAGAAGCAACAACATTTGATGCCTATCTGTAGTGGATGGACTCTTGCCACCAGAAAGATGGGTTCTAGAATCTTTATGAGCTTTAGGGACAATGCTGCTGCTTACCCTGTCTTTTGTAGGCAGGCACATAAACAACTACAATAGTTCACTTACAGGCAAGCACAACAGAGGCGGTCCAACAATGAGACGAATTAGGCAGTCGCCTGTGGTGCAAAACATACGGGGGTGCAGTCAAGACTGCTTTTTCTGTTGATTTGTTGTAAAACATGATATTTTGGTGCTTAGTTTGTAAAATCTTAATGTAATTTGATGTTTAATAGGCTTTCCCTTAATCCCTCCTTATTATCCAACATTTTCGCTTATCCAACGCTTTTATTTTTCAGTGATTGGTTTGGGGGGGGGGGGGGTGCCAAAATTCTGTTCGCCTACACTTGAAAAATACCTAGGGCCGGCTCTGAATAGACAGTTACAATAGGATCTTTCAAAGATCATGCTCTATTGTTTTGTCTAATGTTGCTGCAACCTAACACCATATGTCTGTGCTTCTTTGAACCTCCTTTACCATCCCTCAGTCCTGATGCTACTAAAATACTTCCAGCTAGACAGAGATACAGTAGAGTCTCACTTATCCAACACTCACTTATCCAACGTTCTGGATTATCCAACGCATTTTTATAGTCAATGTTTTCAATACATAGTGATATTTTGGTGCTAAATTCATAAATACAGTAATTACTGCATAGCATTACTGCGTATTGAACTACCTTTTCTGTCAAATTTGTTGTTAAACATGTTGTTTTGGTGCTTAATTTGTAAAATCATAACCTAATTTGATGTGTAATAGGCTTTTCCTTAATCCCTCCTTATTATCCAACGTAATCACTTATCCAATGTTCTGCCGCCCCGTTTATGTTGGATAAGTGAGACTCTACTGTAAAGGAAAAAAAATAGGGAGGTGGGTGGATTGAAAAGACATCACTTTAGATGCTTGGTAAGGTGAGGTAGGTCTGTATTCCTATTTAACTGCCATGTCAACAATCTTGGAATTTGCAGTTTTATCAAATGCACCAGGATTATATAGGATGCAGTCATGGCAGTTAATATGGAATCATACTGAGATAATTTTGTATTGTGTATTATGAAAGGGCCCCGAGGGAATAAGTCTTCCTGTTAACAATATGCTTGTACAGTAGAGTCTCACTTATCCAACATAAACGGGCCGGCAGAATGTTGGATAAGCGAATATGTTGGATAATAAGGAGGCATTAAGGAAAAACCTATTAAACATCAAATTAGGTTATGATTTTA
This sequence comes from Anolis carolinensis, assembly GCF_035594765.1. Lineage (NCBI taxonomy): Eukaryota > Metazoa > Chordata > Lepidosauria > Squamata > Anolidae > Anolis > Anolis carolinensis. The sequence continues at coordinate 275,494,696 of NC_085842.1, forward strand.
CAAATTAAGCACCAAAACATCATGTTAGACAACAAATTTGACAGAAAAGGTAGTTCAATACGCAGTAATGCTATGTAGTAATTACTGTATTTACGAACTTAGCACCAAAATATCATGATGTATTGAAAATATTGACTACAAAACTACGTTGGATAATCCAGAACGTTGGATAAGCGAGTGTTGGATAAGTGAGACTCTACTGTACTATTCATTGTATTTATTACGATGGCAAATAGATCATGCCTACATGGACTAGTTTCCTTTTTGGTCCTTCCCTGTATAAATGTGAAGAGCTATCTTCCAGGTGCTTCACCAAGTGGGCGTGTGCAACTACCTCATGGAACCTACTATCCACCCATAGGGATTTGCAATGTTGGCTCTGTGATATTCAAGGCAGAATTTATTGTTTGGTGGCCTGATGATAACATTTGTTATAAAGAGATGCCAAGAGCCAACAATTAAAGGTCTGTGGGGCTTTTCTCTATTGCAGACTACCTGCTGCATCAATTTACCACCAGTAAAGCATATCCTCTAGCAGAGATGTTTGCACATTTTCAGCACTGAGGGCTAGTTCCAACTCAGCTAGGCAAGTAAAAGCCAGCCATAAAATGTCTGCCCGACCTAGGAAACTCAGCACACAATCCAAAGAATTCATCAGTTGAAAGATTAGAGGCAATATAGATGACTTCTGACAAGGAGATGAAATCTGAATTCTCATAATGGATGTGGAAAATCTGTTGGGCTAGCTAAATGCAGGCTGCTGCAAAAGCCCTACCATTAAAAAAAAAAATAGTACAACAAAAATAAATCTTCCAGAAATGCAGAGTGTGCTTTGACAAGGGGGCTGCTAAGGTCTTGATAATGGAACTAATCACACTAGTCAGGCTTGAGTGTGACACACTAGCAATGATGGCACTAATAGCTTATTGACCAGCTCTGACTGAGTGACCAGCAAAGCATCATTTAATCGCTGCAGAATAACAATTCAGGCTGAGGAACAAAGGTCAATGACTAATTCAAACTCCAGTCCTGCTCACGCTTGCATGCCATCCTAAGCAAGCACAAAGTTAAATGCAGCATACCTGCTCTATTATGCCTGATTGCATCAATAATAACAACAAAAACCCAGCTCCATATATTTTCTATAACTGGAGTTATTAAAGCCAATTAAGTCTATTCTGTTCTATGTTTTCAATAGGAAGAGCTGCATTAGCAGAAGCAAGTTTCTCAGAAGCTAGATTCTTAAAGGACCTACTTTGTGGGATGGCTTTTTATCATTGTCATCTGAGGATGCTAAAGTGAAAGGGGAGTGATGAGCTGTTCAAAAGCAGGGTGGTTGCTTACTCTATTTGATGGGAAATTATAGTCATTTGAGTGTAAGGACTGCTTTATACATTGTGCAAATGGCAGATAAATATATAATTATCTTAAGATATTCAGTGACATCAATCACGAAAGCTGTCAGCATATTTAAAACAGAGTTATCTGACATTGGAACAAACTATCTCAGGAGCTATTGGACTCTGCTGTACTGGATATATTTAAATGGAAACTCTCAGGAATGCTCTGATTGGATTCTGCATTAATAATACTTTATTTAAATAATACTTTATTATTCTATCCCGCCACCATCTCCCCAAAGCGACTCGGGGCGGCTAACAAAGGGCCAAGCCCAAAACAGGGACGAAACATAACAAGTTAAAACAAGTATCAATAACTAAAAATTGTATCCACACAACAATCAAATAAAATAAACAATTAAATAATTCAATTACAGTTAAAACACAGAATACAGTATACTACCATTGTTATTATATAAAATGAGGTAAAAAACAAGCATCATCACTGATGGATAAAATGGGGGTGGTCATATAAAAGTGCATCATTTCAAGACCAATTAACATTCAACAGATGTGATAAGGTCCAACAAAAGAGAGAAAATATACCACCAACAAAGAGGACAAAACAGGACAGATTTGCAAGGAAGTTAATAACAAAGTATCTTGGAGGTCTGTCAATCATAGAGTTCAAGCTGACTTGTCTCTGATTAACAAGAAAATGATTCAAATGGAAATACAATGCATCACAGCATAGTGGGAAAGCAACCTGTAGTGTCTGCTCAGTCTTCTTGTCTACATGCTAAATGTTGTTGGGGAAATGTAAAGACCCCTGCAGCTCTGCTTTCTTACTGTACTATGTCTTTATAAGTCTTTAAACTAGACAGACCTTCAAAGAAACTAGACAGACCTTCAAATAAAGGGCTGTCCTCTGATAGCCCTTCCAATAAAACACTGTCATCTGCAAAGCAGAATACAAGACCATTCTTTTTATGTGTGGGAAGGTTAGTATTTATTATCAGAATGCAATGAAGTAAATCCACAAGGTCTTTTCTGTGTCTGTTCGAAACAAAACAGCAGGAAGTTCTAACAAAGTTCTTCCATTCCCATTCTACTCTACAGGAGCCTTTTGCTAACTATCCTGGAGTATTGGGGCTGGCAGTTTGCAGGAAGTCTGATGCTCACGGTCCCATCACACTGCTTTTCTTTTCATTGCATTCAATCAGTTCAGGTAATTGCTTGTATAGTACTTTCCAAAGTACAGTTGTGTCTGATAGCAATCCTGTGAAGTTAAGTTGATTGAAAAATAAAAGTATGGTATTGTCTCTGCCCACAAATCTCTCTTTTCCTTCTATGTTTAGTGTCTCTTTTCTTTGTGGAATTAGAGTGGACGAATTAGTTAATGAATAAAAAATTCTGGCCTGATTCATCTAGAAAGTCTGGGCAAGTAACAAAAAGAAAAACCTATATAACATTTCTTCCTAATAGATTAAAACAGATGAAAGCACTGTTAGGCACTCCCCATGGCCCTGAGGTATGGAGTCCAGAGCAAGTTTTCTTTGGAAGAGAGAGCACTGGAGACATTTAAAAATGTCTCTGAATCATTCATCTGTTTACAAATACACAAGCAATAATATTATCCCAACAGGTAGAAGCATAAATACTGTTCTTGCTCCACACATTCAAGAAAGCTTTCCAATATTCATTTGGATGTGGGAAGAAGCCTTCTACACATGTCCCTACTTAACACAGACAGTGACGAATGCTTCAAGAGAGACTGGTATCCACAACTCCATCTTTTCTGTTCACTTGATGTATGTATGCATGAGTGTGTGTGCGTACGTGCGTGCAGGCATGCATGCATGTGCCTGCCTTCAAGTTGTCTGATGACTTACGCCAACAAATATTGGAACATATTAAAACAACAGGACAGTAAATATCCTTTCTGAAGTACCCTTAGTCTTTCTTGTGAACAAAAGTTGTTTTATATACAGGCAGTCTCCAAGTTACACCTACCCGACTTACAAACAACTCATAGTTAAGAACAGGGCTGAGACAACAGGAAGTGAAAGAAATTTACCCCTCAGAAGTGAAATTCACTCTTAGAAGAGTTATCATGGGGAAAAGATGTCTCAGTTGAAGCTTTATCACCAATCCTTGTTTCCACAACAAGCCATTTTTTTTTCAAAATCCAATTGTCAGAGGGGCAGAAAGTGAGGTGAAATCTTTTGAACATGGACACAGACATCAGAACAAACGCCACAATGGGGTTAACCCTTCCCTATGCTTCCCAAAACTAATATATGTATATTTTAGGCTGGAGTTAAACTTAAGAAATGTACCTGTTCTGACTTACATACAAATTCAACTTAAGAACAAACTTACAGAATCTAACTTTTTCCTAACTTGGGGACTGCCTGTAGTTACTTTCTAGAAGTTCAGGAATCAGATTGGCTGAACAATTGCTCACTTTCACCATTGTGACTTTTTTCAGAATGAATGTTATATTCCATAAAAGCCTACTCTTCTATATTGTGATGGAGTAGAGTTGACTCCAGGCTCTTGAATGGTATATAAGTAGAGAAAAAGCAATGACAGGTTTGATCAAGTTGATCGGGTTTGGTTTGTTAGTCATAGAGGCAAACTGTATGTCCTCTCTCCAATGGCCAGCTTTGCCAAGTATGGTGAGTCTCATCACTAGAAGATTGGTGAGTACTTATGAATTTTTTTCTGCAACCATAAACAGAATGGCAGTGAAAAATCTTTATAGTGTAATGTGCTTCAGTGATGGTACTACAATGAAATCACACAAGAGAAGCATGGCATTATTAATTTAACTTTGTTTTCCTATCTGAGTTGTGACAAAGTAGGAATGCTCAGATGTTGGACAGCCAAGATTGGGTGTGGTTCTTCCCAAAGGAAGATGATTAGTCATCTGACCCCATAAACTCAGTCTGATTAAGTGTGGATGGAGCGAACAAATTTTGGTTTCCATCTGTTACGGTTTCCTGACTGTCATACAGCCTTGCATGCAAGTCTTCAAAAAAGAAAGAAAGAAAAAAAGGCAGGGAGGCAAAGTATATTTTTGACAATTAAAATCTACTTTTTTTTCCAAGGCTGACAGGCAAGGTGGAAAATAAGTGCCCTTGAGCAAAAATAGAATAATAGCTTTCTTAAGTCTGGAACCCAGGGATGGGTAATGGAAGAGCTGACATAAGAGTAATGAGTGATGGTGAATGGTGGCATTGTAATAATTGGCAGCTCGCAATGGCCAAAGCCATTTGCTTGAATTATTTATGCAAAAAAACTGACAGGAAATTCATAAGAGCAAATAAGGGAAGTCCGGAGGGTGCCGTTTACATGATGCAATCACACGTCTGATTGACTGTAGGGCCACATCTGCCGGGGATGCTTTAAATGCCCCTGGGATGGGTTGATTTACAAGGAGCACACACCTATTGTCATCCCCTCATCAGCTCTTGATTATTCAGTCATCTTCTGGGCCTCACTCACTGCAGAAAGTGATCTTACATTAATATGAGTGATTCAGTGCATTTTATTAAAAAATCAGCAGCATGTACGTGTGAGGGATCCTATTAGGCTAGAAAATTATCCTCTTTTCTTTTTCACAATAGACTCATCCTGAGTGACATTGTCACTTCTCTCTCAAGGGGAACATCATCCACATTTTCATCAGCTGCAAAAGAGTCAGGCTCTTAAATAGGAATCCCATTTTACCCCTCCAGCAGGCTGACTATAATAGGAATCAGAAACATCAAATGCAAAGCTTACAGGACTAGCAATTTTATCCAAAGAGCTTCAAATAAGGAAGGACGCAAAGTACCGACACCTATTGTGCTTATGGGTGGTTGCATTTCAGTGCCATCCAAGGCTGATCTGGGGTTTTTGTTCATAGATCTGGGTGTTTTTCCTATTTTACAGACAAAGCATGGAACCCTAATGAACCCTCGTTACTTTCTCGATGCCCCACTGAATGACAGAATACAGTGCAAAATTAAATAGATTCAAGGAGAATATGTTCCTGAATAAAGAAAGTGTTACATTTAGTCTTAATGGCTAGTTTACTTTGGTAAGCTCTGCTACAGCATTTGGAGATGTAGGATTTTTTTGCCCATTATTTTGTTTCCTGGCTTTCTTATTTTTCCTGTACTTTGTGCAGCTACCTTTGTGTATACATTTTTGCTCTTTGTAGCAGTAAATTATTAGCCATATCTGTTAAAATTCAATGTGGTGGTCCATTGACTGGTCCATGAACCATCAGATGCTGGTCTACAGTGATTTACCAATAAAGAAACAGTTGTAGCAAATGGTACAAATATGGAAAGTGAGTAGACTTGTGGATAGATTTATTTTCCTTTGGTACCTTCAGGAGTATGTAATGGTAATGGCCCTGCCGATATGAAAACCCGCCTGCAATGAAAGCAAGGTGGAGCCGATCTTGGCTCCTCCTCCCCTATTCGGCATCACAGTTTAATTTTTTTTATTAATTCCAGCAAACAAAAAGAAAACCCTCATTCTCTGAAAACTACTACCACCTAATTACCTCTCCTCTACCAGAAAGTAGAAACAGCTCTAAGGAAGCATTAAAACCAATGCAGAAAGGAGATTAAAGCATGCCAAGAAAAAAGAGGGTTTTTTAAAGGTAGCCCAGGGAGAATAGTTCCAGCAGGTCATCACTCTTCCTTATCTGGAAGTGGGAAGTTTCTTTAAAATGCCTTGGAAAGAGTGCATGGCACCTAGGAGAGAAAGCATGCATGCCTGCCTGCAGTGCCTTTCCTCCTCTATAGTACGAAACAGCTTTAAGAACTTGGCTTCTTTAAATGCCTTGGAAAGAGTGTGTGGCACCCAGGAGAGAAAGCAAGCATGTCTGCCTGCAGCACCTCTACTCCCCTTCTCTAGAGTAGGAAGCAGCTTCAATGCCTAAAATGATGGGGAGGGGAGCATGGAAAGCCCCCTCCTCATAATGGGCCGGATATTTTGGCTCCCCAGAACAAAAACAGATTTCTGCCCTCCCAGATTCTGGAGGCACCCAAAAAAATGGGTTGGGGCCCCACTGAAACCCAGGACACCAAAACAGATCACGGTTTACCTGAATTGCCTTCTCTGCCAAACAATACTGTGGTCTCACCCAAACTACAGCTCTCAGTATTCCATAGCAATGAGCCATGGCAGTTTTATAATGGTGTCAAACAGCATTAATTCTACCATGTAGATTCACCTTAAGTATTTCTGGTTTTGACCCTCTAATGGCGGGAATAAAGGGCACACACCTTTGCTATCATACAATCACCTTTATAGTCAGGAACCTGCAGTCTTTCAGATGTAAATGAACTACAGTTCCCATCGTTACTTATCATTTCCCATTCTGATGGAAGTTGGAATCCAGCAACTTCTGTGGAGCCACATATTTTCCCATCCTTCAGTTAGATAATAATAATAATAATAATAATAATAATAATAATAATGATAATGAAACTTTATTTATACCCCACCACCATCTCCCCGTGGGGACTCGGGGCAGCTTACAATGTTACAAAAGAACAACACACATACATTAACACAATATGCACAGGTTAAAACACAATATGGTAATAAAAACAAAAGTTAAAACCAAAGTTATTACAACAGTAATAGTATCAAACAACCACCAATACAATTCAGTCAAATTCATAGGTGGGGGACTGTAGCAGCAATATAAATATAAAAATAGAATCATTAGATTAAAATACCCAAATAAGAGGGACCTAGTAGAATTCAGAATAGAGTTATAGTGAGGCTGCTCATCCAATGGTTGTCTCTCCAAAAGCCAACCTAAACATCCAAGTTTTCAGTTGTTTCTTAAAGGACAGTAGAGAGGGCGCCAACCTAATCTCCCTAGGGAGGGAGTTCCAGAGCCGGGGGGCCACGGCCAAGAAGGCCCTCTCTCTCGTCCCCACCAGACATATCTGTGAAGAAGGCGGAAGCGAGAGGAGGGTATCCCCGGAAGATCTCAGACATTGCGTAGGTTCATAAGGGACGACGCGGTCAAGAAGATAGGCAGGTCCCGAACCATTTAGAGCTTTATAGGTAATAACCTGCACCTAGATGTACCCTTGGATAAGAGTCTTTAATAATTTTATGTATGATTAAATGTATTCCTATCATTTTGACGTGCAGGAGTATTCTTGTCTTACAATAAACATACAAGTTAATTTAATTCCATCTGTTTACTTATAGATGAGAATTTGTGGGGTCGTTAATTTTTTCTATAAGGGTGATATTAGTAGGCTTTTTGGGCTTTTTGTTTGCTCAGTGTTTTACCCCCTCTATTTTTGCATTTCTTTGCTTTTCTTAGTTTTTCTCTTTGATGTTGATTTTATATGATACACAGGATTTAGTTTTTCATTGTCGACTTTGGAAAAGGCTTCTCCCATCATACAGACTTTTGTTCTTGAATAAATTTTTCCCCTGAATCCAAATGGTCTTTTCAAACATAGTTCATAGAATCGATTGCCAAAACGAAGTGTGAAGGAATCCAATTAAGTTTTTTTTCTTTGGAAAAAAGATTTTCTGGGCATCTGGAAGTGAAGGTGAGGATCTTTCACCACCCATTAAAGTTTTACATGCTCTTAAGGAAATAAGCACTTTGAAAATGCTGACATGGTTGAATCAGAGAAGTCCTGTTGTAAGGAACCAGCCTTGTAACTCTTACCATGGTCTCGCTTGGCTTATAAACCATTTTTTCTTAGGTCGATGCCTCTCAGAGGTGTTGGACCACAACTCCCATCATCTGGGCACAAAGGAAAGAGCAATAATAATAATAATAATAATAATAATAATAATAATAATAATAGTGTTTAATTTATTTGCAACATTGGTGGAAATGTGAGCATTTCCTGGACATTGTAAATATGGATCCAACTTTGCAAAAATATCTGCTTTAATCATAAAAAATCTAGAATGTCATATGAAAGTGAAGCAAAATATAATAAAACCCATCATGATTTTCAGCAACTTTACCCGTGAACTTTGAAAGCTTGTGTAATGTATTTGTGTTTTTTCTGTTGGCCTGATAAAAGTATTACGAGTAACTTTTAGCTGAGAGACCCAGAGTAACAGTGCTTTGAGTGATGGATTTAGACACTGGGAGGCCAGAGTTCAAATCTCTGCTTGGCCATGGAAATCCAGTGCATCACCTTGGACAAGTTTATCTCCTTTGAACAAATTCTGCCAAGAAAACCCCATGATAGTTTCACTTAGTGTTGCCATAAATCAGACATGACATAAATACATTTTTCGCATGACCAAAACAGCAACCCTGGAACATATAGCTTATGGATATGAAGTTCTCTAACATAACTTGACAACATAATATTTGTTTTTTCTTGGTCCAAATGAAAAGATTTGAACCAGTGTGTTCACATTACAAGAAATTTTAACTAAATACCAAAGAGCACTCTTGATATCACAAATAGTTCAGTAGACTCTCTCAGAAACTAGTAAACTTGCTTTCATCTCAATCTTTCCTAATACAGAAACCCCCTGTTGAGGTGCTGTAGTAATGAATTTCCTGCATTGGCTGGGGGTTGATCTTTAAGATAATCTTTCTACATTCATTTATTCATTTATTTATTTATTGGACAAAGAAGAGCCAGTTATAAGAAGGGCAGAGTGGTGTTTCACAATGAAGTGACAATGCTCCTAATCCTAACTCACAATATTTTAAGTCAATAAACCCCTTCTTTTGCAACCAATTGTGGTTGAGAATTTACCCTCCTTGCCTTCCAAACCTTAGTGCTGTTTGCTCTCAGCACTGGAGGAATGTCCAAATGTGATCATGTGGAAAAATGCCACCCATCACCAACACCATCAAGGCAATAGTTGAGTTGAGAAGGGATGGCTGCAGCTGAAAGTTGGGATTTAGAACATGGAAGAAGACAGGTATTTTAGGACCCATCTAAACCGACACATGTGGCTGCAATGGCCACAAAATACATGCTGCCAATGTACACTGCAGAGCACATGTAAGGGCATATAATACATTTTTTTAAAGTTGCAGAAAAGACTGAGTTTAGCTAAATAAGGAGCTGCAGCAATTGTAGACACCTGACCCTGCTGAAGTGCATTGCAGGAAATAAAAAATACCTCTGCAAAGTAGTTTGAGACCAGGTGTCATGTTTAAACTTCCTGGTCTCAAACCAGTGCCAGCCTGAACCTGAGTTTTATGGTACATCATCTAACTTCATGATCTGTTGGGAATTAAATTTAAAGAAGTCCTATCTGAACTCAATCTGGCTAGCCCCAGAATATTCCATTCTGAAGCCACACAACCTCATGTGGGCCAAGTGCACATTGCTATCCCATAAGACATTCTCATTAGGATAAAAAATCTCTGAGACTAGAACTAAATAGATTTTCTTTAAAAAAATCTTCATGAGAGTTAATTGATAGTTTGATGGAGACAGAAAAATCCAATGTCCTTTGCTGTTGGCTTTATTCTCAAGAGAGGTCAGGCTCAGCCTCCAGAATATTTTTTTAAAGTCAGCAAACAAAATAAAACAAGTAAGCCATATTATTTTTCTTGTAATGGGATTTCCTGCTCTTTTAGTAACTGGTACTTCTAAGACAAAACGATATCATTGCTATAGACAGCCACTCCTTTACTTACCACACTGATTTTCAAAATTCTGTCTTGTGTTTTCTGTGTATTTCTTTTGGATGATTTGTTCATAAACTCCAACATTTCATAGACACAAACTAGGTCTTGTGTTGCCAAACAATGGCAGAGTGTGGCCACGATGGTGAGAGTTATTAATGAGGATTAATATACAGGCTTGAAAGAACCTGCAGCAGTGTGTGTTTGTCCTGGGAAGGGCGAAACTGCCCCTTTGTGAATCAAGTACAAACTACAGTTAGACTTCATAACAACAGAAACCATATCCATGTGTTCATTTAGCCAAAACTGGGGAAAATAGGCATTTGTCAAGTTCTCCAGTATGATTCTAAGGTATGATTTCCCTGGAAATTACCAGTGTTTTACTGGAGGACCTAACAAATGCCTAGGGAGAATACTTTTTCTATGAAATGCTGGATCCTCCAGTACATTTCTGTGGGATGCTAGGACTATACATCATTTTAATTTTTTATTATCTGTGGTTTCCAGTAACTGTGGACTATCTGTAATTGTGTCTCCTGTGTATATGGCATTCTTACTGTACTTGTGTACTATGAATGCCTTTTGCAGCAACTGAAATAGTATGATGCAGGAGAAACATTGGAGAAAATGAGAGGAATTGGGATGTTTTAAAAGCAGCTGAAAAGGATTAATAGAGTCTGTTTCTGCCAAAACAGATATGTGACTTAGTCTAATGGTGTGGCTAATTATTTTATTTTTTTGCTATTAATAGCAAACTCGATAAATTTGCTATTTATAGAAAATTCTGGATATCTGATGTACAGGAATGTAATTTTATTCCCTTTCCATTACCGACACCGCAATTGTTTTTTATGTTTTACTTTCTTCAGAGGTTTGTCTGTTTGTTCCACAGTCATTTTTCTTTTACATCTATCTGCTTTTATTAAAATCCCTTCTCCAATTTTACCATGTGATGTAAATGATGTTTTTGGCAGGTGTGAGCTTGGAAAGCTGGGTTTACTTTGTCTTAATCCCCCATTTGTCTGGCAGCTTCACCAAGGCAAGCTACAGGAAAAGACTTTGAAAAGAGAGCTCTGTATTTTCATGACTCAGGCCCAGAAGAGATTGTGTATGTAGTGGTTGAGGACTAAAAAAACAACAGGAGGGTAAAGGATTGAAACGGACTCTTCATATCACTAAGGACCTCATCACATTAAGCTGCCTAATGCGGGCAACAGCGGGGGGATTCACCGGGCATTGTTGCAAATCTATGGTGCAGTGAGGGAATGTGTCTCGCACTGCCTGAAGCACCGCCTTCCCCATCACATGGGGGAAAGCGTTGCTGCCTGGTTTCTTTCTGCGCTCGCCCTGGTGTAGGCAACATGAACATGGAAACCCTCCCCTCTGTCACCCTTGTACGACATTTTCAGCACAGTTTGGGGATGGAGCTCTGCCAAAAGTAGCTGTACATTGTTTAATGGGTTCTGGCAGGCTCTATCCCCAAACTGTGCAGAAAATATCATATGATGGGTAAATTTACCCATGTGATGAAGTCCTATGAGACTGATATCAATACACTGATTCAAAGCTACAAGATGTTACTTTTTGGATAATAATTCCCAGAATTCCCCAGCAAGTGTCAACTGAAAGATGATAGAAGATCTAGTCTGAAATAATTTTTCTAGCTTTGAACCTAGAACAGGGAGTTTCTGTGAAAGAAGCTAGATGAACAAAAATTGGGAAAGTGCCCATGCGTCGCCACTCTAACTTCAGTTTACTGCAATGAGACCACCTGGATCATGGGCAAACCTGATGGAGTAGGAGATAGGGTTGATAACTTAGGATCATATTGAACTTTAAGATTACCAAACCAAAACATACATCTTGGGCTCTTTCCAAACGGCCATATAATCCAAATTATCAAAGCAGATAATCCACATTATCTGCTTTGAACTGAATTATATGTGTCTACAAAGCAAATAATCTGGATTTTATATGGCAGTGTAGAAGGTGCTTCAGGGATGGTCCCTGGCTTTGTCTTATGAGCAGAGCCTGCTGATGTCATTAAGATTCCTCTCACATTACACAGTCATAGCACTATGATTCCACTTTAACTGCCATGGCAAACTGTGAAATTCTGGAGCCCAATTTACAATGGCATATAGTCTAGTTTTTGAATCCAGATTATCTGCCTTGAACTGGGTTATATGGCAGTATAGACTCATCAACTAATCTGGACTCAGAAACTGAATTATATAGCAGTGTAGATCCAACCTGGGATTTGTAGTTGAGTGAGACCCTCAAGTTTTTTTGTGCAGGATTCTAAATACCCCTCTTTAAACTACAAATCCCAAGGTTCTGTAGGCTATTGCCATGATAGTTAAAGCAGAATAATAGTGCTATAAAGTCATGAGATATGGCTATAAGTGTTATGTCCTAAGTGTCTTCCATAGATGATCACAGCATCTTCAAATACGCTATATACATTTACAAAACCTATTTTCCTGGTGGGAAATTGCAATACTGTATTGAAACCAATTGTTTGCAGAATTCAGGAAACAAAGCAACCAGCAAGAAGACTCTTTGCCTGATCAGGGATTTGCATTCATCCTTGTTCTTCATGTGAAATTCACCCCAAGAAAATTGGAGCATTTGAATCATTGCCGGTCAACTGCAGGTAACTCACCAAAACTGGTGACTTCAGGTGACAACCCAAGTAGTAGATATAAAGTCTGATGAATAGCAGGTATATGTAGCTATTGTTATTGTAAATTTATTTACAGTGTCTGTGTTTCAAAAAGGTCTATTTCTAACTTATGTCAATTTTCCAATACAATTTAGTTTTCTTAATCCCAGTCATAGGTTTTTATTTAATGAGTCACTTTTATGCATGGTTCCTGATGGATAGGACCCACATTCATATTTTAGAACTGATTTTTCTCTCTTATTATAAAGGCTTGTGCCTAGTTTTTATTTTTAAAGGTAACTACTTCATCCTGGGAATAAAGTACCTAGTTATTCCCAGAAGAAATATATCCAGTGTGAACAAGTTTACAGACTTCTCACGCTCCTTCAATGTTTTGGATTAAAACACTTTATTCTAAGCATTATGTTTTTATTCATGTCTAACATAAATCTAGGAAAAGTTTTTCTTAAAATGTATTAAGAGACAAAAGAGTTCAAACATGTCACCACCCAAAGCTTTTAGCCATTCACTATATGCCGTGTGTATTGCATAAACCTTCTTCAGTGGGGCCTAACATTCTTTAGCTTCTGTCAGTGGTTTTGTGCTGTGCCTATGATGTCTGTCCCCTCCTTCTGGTTCTTTTTTTTCTGCCCCAGACAACTGCGGCAAACTGTTAAGCCTGGCTTTCATCAGCCCTTTATGTATGTGCACGGCTGAGAATATTTCCTTTCATGGCGAATTCCGCATTTCCTTGTTGACTTGTGTCTCTTTAGGAGCCATAAATCAGCATAGTCATCACTATGCCTCAGTGCAGTTGCTGCCGAGAGAGAGACAGAGAGAGCGGGTCATCCACTGAAAACAAATGCAGAGTGACTCTTCTTTCCCAGTGAGACTAATCCGCATGAATCCCAACCAAGGTTTCACACCCTGCAGAACATCAAAGCTTCCTAAAGGGAAGATGTCACTTGGAGGATTTAGAGCCAGCACATGCTGCCTTTGATTTCACCCCAAAGTCACTACCTAGAGAAGCTATCTTTAACACCTGTGTTAAGAATGAAAATTAGATTGGGAACCCAAAGGATCTGCTTCACTGCCTACTTTGAAGGAGTTACTTTCTCTTCGAGGTATCTCATCACAGAGGGAATCAGAACTAAAAGAGTTCCTGAGAATGGTGTACTTTATGGGACAAGATTACAAAGGATCAATAAAGCCAGCATGGGGTTCTTCTTGCATCCCATCTAATCAACTGATTGAAGTTGATAGTGTAAAGGTTATTGTGATTGAAGTGCCTTGAATAAAAGAGCACATGAAAGGGCAGTTGGAAGGCTGTGACACAAAATATTATTGGAAATTAATAATCAATCAAGACATTGGAGGTTGGAAACAGGAACTGTTTGATCCAGGGCAAGCTTGTGTTTAACTGTGTTTTCTAGTAGGAGTGGGGAAATTGGTCAGCTTTCTTGCTTAAACACACCTTTCCCTTATTTCCACCAGCCAAGTGCACTAAATAGCCTTTCCCAGGATGGAGAGGATCAAATAGTGTGTACTTGTCATGCCACTGTTAAAGATAAGGCATTTCAAAGGAGAAAAGGTGAAAAAATTAATTGTACAGCTCAAACATGGTAGAATAAATAAAGCTTCTAACTGTGGATTTTAATGGTTAAGCACTCAGAACTGTGGGCCTGAAAACACACTTTCTCTCATGTCGGATTTTTTAAAAAAATCTTCAGGTTGTTTCCATACTGAATATAAAGAAAAGTATGGTTTTTGATGTGGTCTTTTCAGAAATGAATGGTCATGAAATCCTCACTCATCTCTATTTATAAAACCACATTATACTTCCTTAGCGCACTGAGGGCTTCTTCAGACAACCAAATTTGTCAGGGAACAGCAGTATTTGTCACTGCAGGCTTTTTGAAATAAAAAAAACAAAACAATTCTGTTGCTCCAGACTATTTTGTGGAAGTTCTTGGTACTGGATACAATATTTTATTCCCACACTCAAGTAGATTTCTTTTAAAATCATATTTCAACAAATAAGTCACCTTCTTTTCTCCTCCCTTCTGAGAACTATAGTGCGGCAATGATTTAGTGAAAGGGCACTATTGTTATCTGAAACTCAGACCCTGAAAAGTCAGAGCCCCGAGTTAGACAATCTCACATGATTTCAGAGGCAGAAAACACTTCCTGCTGAAAAGCCTTGCCTGACATGTCTTTGTCCCACCATCATATAATAGGCACAAGTTACCAGAAAGCACAGGAGCTTTCTTCTCAGCCGAGCTCTGGGCTCATTAATAAGATCATAATGTAGATCATCACAGGACATATCAATTAAATGCAGTTATAGTAGATTCCACCTAGAGGGAAGCCAAGCCCATCACCACAATCCTGCTCCTCATTATTCCATTATCCCAGGACCACTCTTCCCGATAGAGATCAGTGACCACCCAATTCCCCACCTGGGAAACCCCCTCCAGGCTAAAGGGTGGTGGCAGCGGTGGGGGAAGGGGTTCAGACACAGCAGATAGACTGAGGTTTTTCTCCAATACACACTTTATTAAGTTTCCCGCCATACCCATTCCACAATCATGGGCTGTAAAACATGCAAACAATGAATGCACTTTGAACCAATAAGAACAATGACTATTATTGTCAAATGTCTATAAAATGTCAAGGAGAGCATATCAATTCTGGAAAATTCCCCTGGCCAACTGAAGCAATAAAGCAATATCTGACTCTGTCCCCATCTCTGCTTATCTGAAATGTAACTAATTGGAGCTGGAATGCTGAGAACAAATCTGGAATTCCAGTCAAGACTAAAACACTATAACTCTAAGAATTAAAAAACAAACAAACACCAGTTCAAATGCTAAAATGACTGAAATTTCATCAATCAATCCTCTCTTGTGGCAGAAAACTCCATTAGTTCATATCAAATTTAGTCCATTTAAAAATTCCCATTGATCTAAAATTATACTAAATTTTACCCACTGAAGGACAATATACGTTTCTTCAAGGCCTGTCAAGGACAGAACGCCACAAGATCAAAGATAACAGAGTTTATTGGATTTACAGAACTCAAAATGCCCGTAAAAGACAAGGGCAAGGCAACTTTAGCCTTTAAAAACAAAAAGGGGCAAGAAAAACGTTCAAAAGATAAACCGGATTAAACCGGAGTTTAATCCGGGTAAAATCAAAACAGCTTGCTTCAGCCTGGGGATAAACAAACAGAAGCTGGGAAACAAAGAGTTCAAAAGAATGCAACTAATTGGCAGCAGATGCCTCTCTGCTGCCAGCACTATGTTTTGAGTAACTAGGAGTCACTCCTTCACACAGCAAGGCAAATTTCCAATACAAACTCAGCAGCCAAGGATTGAAGCAGTAGCGTAGTCCCAGTTGGTTCCGTAGGTCGAGAGGCAGAATCAGACGTTTGCAGTTTTCCAAGTTCAATAGGAGAAAGCGAGCCCGTAGTCAGTTTTCAGTCCGTAAATCCAGAGTAGCAGATGGCGTCCGTCAAGAAGACGACGGAAGGTCAAAGCTATTGAGATTAAGCAGAGGTTTTGCACAAACAAAAGCCCACACAATTCCTCCCGCCGTCTGAACCCAAATTCCAAAACAACTTACGTATCAGCACACGAAAACACACCAGTCTTCAGGAAAGCGTCCCACACAGATCCCAAGCGTTCGTCCAGATTACCTTGCCCAACGCAATTTGCAATTGCTCCCAAGCCTCATTTTATGCCAGTTACAAATCCTCATCACTATCAGCTGCCCTCCTTAACCCAGGCGTTTCCTCATCACTTTCCTCATCAGAGCTGGAACACCTCTGACTACGCCGCACAGCATCCCCAGCTGTGGATCCCGTCCCATCCCTCCAGCTTGTCCATGGGTCTAATCCTGAAGGTCCCCATTCATCTTCCATCCCATTATTGCCAGTGGCACCCAACTCCTCCCTTACCCGAGTCCAATCCATCTCATCCTCTTCCGAGCTAACCAGCTCTTCCTCCATTCTCTCCGTGAACCCCTTAAAAGACTCTTCGTCAGATGGTTCTGCAAAGATATCTCGCAGCCTCTTTCTTTCTCGCTCCTCGAGAGTATCTGACTCTCGAGGAGTCTTACGTCCACGTCTGCCAGAAGCAGAGCCATGAGGCTCAATCATAACACTATCCCCTCTCACAAAGGCCTCCTCCCCCGAAGGCGGAGAGGTGGCAGTGATATCCTCCGCTATAGCATTACGACGACTGGAGGTATCCAATTTCAACAGCGAACGATGGAACACTGGATGGACCTTTAAACTAGACGGTAAACGCAAACGAAACGCAACGGAAGAGATCTTTTTAACTATAGGAAAGGGACCCAAATACCGAGGCGCAAACTTTCCCCCAGCCTGTTTAATATGCTTGGAAGACAACCACACCAAATCCCCTTCTTCCAACTCCTCCCCTGCCTGCCTGCGGCGGTCGGCCTGAGTCTTTTGCGTTGCCTTAGCTTCCAACAGTAAGCGACGGGCAACATCATGCAACGCAGCCATTTCCGAGGAGCGGTACACAGGATCAGAAGAGACCACATTGGTCGACGGCGCCACACCTCCCCGTGGTTGAAAACCATAAGTCAGTTCAAATGGCGTATGCTGACTAGACGTGTGCACCACATTGTTGTAAGCAAACTCCGCCACCGGTAGCCACTTCACCCAAGCAGTGGGTTGATCTAAACAAAAACAACGTAAATATTGCTCTAAGAGCCCATTAACCCGTTCCGACTGACCATCCGTTTGCGGATGAAACGCTGAAGAGACGTTTAACTTAGTACCTAAGCACTCATGGAAGTGTTTCCAAAAGCGTGACACAAATTGTGGAGCCCTATCCGAAATAATCACCTCAGGAGCTCCGTGCAAACGGTAGATGTGCTTAGTAAACAATAAGGCCAACGTAGGGGCCGCCGGAATGGTCGAACAAGGAATAAAATGAGCCAGCTTGCTAAATAAATCCACCACCACCCAAATACAAGTATAACCCCCAGACTTAGGCAAATCTGAAATGAAATCCATGGAAATGATTTGCCATGGCCTCTCAGGAACAGGTAGAGACGACAACAACCCTCTAGGGCGCCCAACAGGCGTCTTACTCTGCTGGCAAACAGCGCAGCTGTCACAAAAGCGCAGAATGTCTTGCCGCATCTTTGGCCACCAGTAGCTCCTGGTAATGAGCTGCACGGTCTTGAATCTGCCAAAGTGCCCAGCCATGGGTTCATCATGGTGGGCTCTAATTACCTCTAACCTGAGGGCCCCCACTGGTACATAGACCTGCCCCCTGCGTACCAATACTCCGTCTTGGTCTTGTAGGTGAGGCAGTATTGTACGGTTACCTGCTGACAACAGCATGAGTTGTTCCTGAGTCCACACATCTTCTCTTTGAGCTTCAATGATCTGGTCATGTAACCCGGGCTCATTATCTACAACACATAGAGAGGCAGTAGGCAAGATGGTTTGACATACTACCTGCTCATTGGTCTTAAACTCCGGCTTGCGGGACAAGGCATCGGCCCGCAAGTTTGCCTTCCCTTCCACAAATTGCACCTTGAAGTTAAACCTGGAGAAAAACAAAGCCCATCGGATTTGACGCTGGTTTAACTTTTTAGCTGTTTGCAAGTGCTCCAAATTCTTATGATCAGACCTGACCACGATTTGGTGTCGCGCCCCTTCTAGCCAGTGCCGCCACACCTCAAATGCCACCTTAATCGCCAACAACTCCTTCTCCCATATGGTATAGTTCTGCTCAAATGGTGTTAGTTGCCGCGAATAAAATCCACAGGGACGCAAGGTCCCTGAAGAATCTTTCTGAGACAATACAGCCCCCAACGCGTAGCTAGAAGCGTCCGCTTCTACCACGAACGGTTTGTCAACATCAGGGTGTGTTAGTATGTTGTCTGATTGAAAGCTAGATTTTAGTTGCAAAAACGCGTCGTGAGCTTCCCGCCCCCACACAAATGGCTGTTTCTTACGCAGGAGCTGCGTCAAAGGCACCGTGAGCTTGGCAAAATTCGGGATAAACTCCCGGTAGTAATTAGCGAACCCTAAGAACCTTTGCACATCCTTCTTGGTCTTGAGCTCCTGCCATGAGTTGATGGCGTCAACCTTATGTGGGTCCATTTTAAGTTCCCTACCTGACACTACATGACCTAGGAACTCCACTTCAGGCACATGAAAGACGCACTTGGAAGCCTTGGCGAAGAGCCCACTAGCCCGCAGGCGGTGCAGAACCTGCTTGACATGCTGACGATGTTCTTTCTCGTCCTTAGAAAAAATCAAGATATCATCCAAATAAACTACCACAAATTGATCAATTAGGTCCCTAAACACATCGTTTATGAACCTCTGGAAGACCGCGGGCGCATTGCAAAGTCCGAAAGGCATGACTCGGAACTCGTGGCATCCGAAACACGTGTTAAATGCCGTCTTCCATTCATCACCTTCCCGTATTCTGATTAAGTTATACGCCCCCCGCAGGTCAAGTTTGGCAAAGACCTTAGCCCCTTGCACCCTTGATAGTAGTTCCGAGATTAAAGGTAGCGGGTACCTATCCCGAATGGTGTATTTGTTAAGGATACGATAGTCGCAAACCAACCTAAGGTCCCCAGTCTTCTTGGCCACAAAGAATACCGGCGCCGCAGTTGGAGAGCTAGATGGGCGAATAAACCCCTTGGCTAAATTCTCATCTAGGAACTCTCGTAAAGCTTGCCTTTCCGGTACAGTCAAGGCGTACAGCCTTCCCGCTGGCAATCTTGCACCTTCCGCTAGTTTAATGGCGCAATCATACGGCCTATGCGGCGGTAACTTGTCCGCTTCCTTTTTACAGAATACATCAGCGAACTCCCCATACTCATCAGGCACTCCCTCCATATCAGGCTGAGTAGAATTCAGAGTACAACAACCCTGCCTCTTTAAGGTCAGCTTACGTGCCACCCAATCCACTTGTGGATTTACTACGGCTAGCCAATCCATCCCCAAGATCACATCGTATCTGGGCAAGCTCGTAATATCCCACACAAACGTTCCCGTTACTCCCTGCACTTCCCACATTACTGCTGAGGTCTCATGGTTAACCACCCCAGTCTCCAATAGTCTCCCATCCGCACCTTCCACCCACACGTCGCATGCCTTGCGCACTATAGGAATGCCATGCTTCCTAGCAAACTCAATATCTACGTAAGAGACCGTAGCCCCTGAGTCCAGCAGTGCCAAAGTAGAAACAAGTTCTTTTCCCCCAACAGATAACGTAATGGGTACGAAAACATGCTTCTTCCCCTCAGCTGACTGCTTTAGAAGCCCTAATGCGTTGGACTCACGTCGCACTAGGGCTGGCCTTTTCCCGACAGCTGGGAAGGTTTCACATTACAGTTTTTGGCAAAATGCCCAGCATTCCCACAGTACAAACACAACCCCAGCTGCCTCCTACGGTTCTTTTCTTCAGTAGACAGCTTTTTAAAGACCCCAAGCTCCATAGGCTCTTCCCCCATCACCACAGGTGCCTTGGTTACATGCATAGGTGGCGCACACATTGCTTTTGAGTGCTTACGGGACTCGAACCTGGCGTCCAAACGCAGCACTTTAGCTACTAAGGCATCCCAATTTTCAGCCGGCTCCAAGCGTGCCAATTCGTCCTGGAGGTAATCACTTAAACCAGCAGTAAACAAAAGCATGAATGCATTTTCCCCCCAATCCAGCTGGTGATGGTACAAATTAAACTTATTTAAGTAATCCAAAACAGTCCCCTTTCCCTGTTTCAACCGATACAGAGCCCACCCAGCATTCTCCGTACGGAGGGGATCCCCAAAAGTGTCAGTTAGAAGCTTCTTGAAATTATTCAAATTGTCTTTGACTGGGTCATTTCCCAAAATCAAATTGGTGGCCCATTGTCCTGCAGGACCAGTCAACAAACTCAAAATAAATGCCACCTTGCTAGTGTCCGTAGGGTAAGCATGAGCACTGAGCTGAGAAAAATAAAGCTCAACTTGTGCCAAAAAAGTTGGCAGTTTGCACCTGGATCCGTCAAAGCGTTCAGGGGTCAAAACATGTCCTTTAACAGCATGGGCTGCTTGACTGACGTTAAAAGCCGCCTGTAATTGGTCAAACTTAGCCTTTAACTCATCCATCGTCTTCCTGACGAGATTTATTACTGCAGTAAACTTTTTTATGGGCGTTGGGCAATCTGTCAAGGACAGAACGCCACAAGATCAAAGATAACAGAGTTTATTGGATTTACAGAACTCAAAATGCCCGTAAAAGACAAGGGCAAGGCAACTTTAGCCTTTAAAAACAAAAAGGGGCAAGAAAAACGTTCAAAAGATAAACCGGATTAAACCGGAGTTTAATCCGGGTAAAATCAAAACAGCTTGCTTCAGCCTGGGGATAAACAAACAGAAGCTGGGAAACAAAGAGTTCAAAAGAATGCAACTAATTGGCAGCAGATGCCTCTCTGCTGCCAGCACTATGTTTTGAGTAACTAGGAGTCACTCCTTCACACAGCAAGGCAAATTTCCAATACAAACTCAGCAGCCAAGGATTGAAGCAGTAGAGTAGTCCCAGTTCGTTCCGTAGGTCGAGAGGCAGAATCAGACGTTTGCAGTTTTCCAAGTTCAATAGGAGAAAGCGAGCCCGTAGTCAGTTTTCAGTCCGTAAATCCAGAGTAGCAGATGGCGTCCGTCAAGAAGACGACGGAAGGTCAAAGCTATTGAGATTAAGCAGAGGTTTTGCACAAACAAAAGCCCACACAATTCCTCCCGCCGTCTGAACCCAAATTCCAAAACAACTTACGTATCAGCACACGAAAACACACCAGTCTTCAGGAAAGCGTCCCACACAGATCCCAAGCGTTCGTCCAGATTACCTTGCCCAACGCAATTTGCAATTGCTCCCAAGCCTCATTTTATGCCAGTTACAAATCCTCATCACTATCAGCTGCCCTCCTTAACCCGGGCGTTTCCTCATCACTTTCCTCATCAGAGCTGGAACACCTCTGACTACGCCCCACAGCATCCCCAGCTGTGGATCCCGTCCCATCCCTCCAGCTTGTCCATGGGTCTAATCCTGAAGGTCCCCATTCATCTTCCATCCCATTATTGCCAGTGGCACCCAACTCCTCCCTTACCCGAGTCCAATCCATCTCATCCTCTTCCGAGCTAACCAGCTCTTCCTCCATTCTCTCCGTGAACCCCTTAAAAGACTCTTCGTCAGATGGTTCTGCAAAGATATCTCGCAGCCTCTTTCTTTCTCGCTCCTCGAGAGTATCTGACTCTCGAGGAGTCTTACGTCCACGTCTGCCAGAAGCAGAGCCATGAGGCTCAATCATAACAAGGCCACTGCTCAGTTTCTCATGCAAAGAGCATAGCATATTTTGCCAAAACTAATATTATGAATATTTCTGAAGATAGGTTTCCACAGTTAGTACCAAGGAACTGTTTACAATTTAAATTAAACTTTGACCTTCCATGTTCTGCATACTGCCAATACTTATCCTTCCACAGGAAACAGGAATCCATATTACATAGACAAACTGCACCTCTTCCTTCTCTGATCTGTCAATTGACACACATGGTACGGTAGCTTTATATATATTTAGTTGGCCCTCTGTATCCACAGATTTAATTACCCATGACTTGAAAGTATTTTTTTAAAAATCCCAATAGAAATACATTTTATTCTGCCACTGTAAATCCATGAATTGCGGTATCCAAAATCGGTCCTGAAAATAAGTGGATAACAAGGACTCACTATAATAATAAACTAGCAAATTCTGTATTCTTTGTCTTATTTATTGCATTGCAGTTGCTGATTTAAGTAAGAAAGCAGGCAAGCTAGTTAGATGGCCTTCATGGTCTTGTTAAAGTAGTTGCAGCGGGAAAAACCTAATATAAGCAAAGGTGTAACATATATTTCAAGGTATGTGTTCTCTGATAAACCTACAGCTTCTTCCATTTTTTAAGGAAATATTGAATCAACTTTTTCTGTATCAACTGAAGATGAACAACACAAAATAAATTCTGATGACCAAATTATTCATTTCAAATAGCTAGATCTAAGACTCATAACATCAAGGTGACATTGCAGGGAATATTCACCCCAGCTCCTGAAATGAAATGGATAAACACCATATATCCACAGCTTTATCAGTGATTCCCCCCACCATCTTTGTAATATAAACAGAGGAAAATGGACCATGTTAAAAAGAACCAGCACAACACCATTGCTATTAAATGACTTCACATAAAAAGACACATCTACTTATGATGCCCGCATGCTGAACTTCATTCTTAACCGTCTCTTCAAAAATGTTGATGTGCTCAGTAGGTTCATTTTCCAAGCAATTGACAGTAAGACTGTGGTTTGGAAAATACAAATAAAATGCTTTCATCATTATTTTTTTATGATGTATTGCATATCCTTCATCTGAAATGCTTGGAACCAAAAGTGTTTCAGATTTTGCATTTTAAAAAATATTTTAGAATGTTTGCATATACACAATGATATATTGTGGAGAAGTGAGCTAAGTCTGAACATGACATTCATTTATTTCATATACATATTCTCCTTATAACATGAAAGTAATTTCATACACAATATTTTAAATAGTTTTGTGCACAAAACACAGTTTGTATACCAGCACAAAATAAAGATTCATGATCTTAGCTAGTTTCGGATTTTGGAGCATTCACATTTGTGATTAGAACTAAATTCACTGTTGTTGGGTAGTAAGAATTCCCTCCCACCACTGCAGTGACTGAGTGGGTGGGTGCCTGTGGAATCAATCTTGGGGCTGATCCAATGTACACCAAGCCAGATCAGCCCTGGGACAGCAGGTCAGTGTAGATCCGGCCACATAGTAGTGAAATCACCATCATTGACAAACTCACCTCGCTGTTAAGAGATGATCCACATTTCCAATCTTTCACAGGGCTGTAACTGCTCCACTACTTTTTCCTTTTTCTATATGAGTATAAATATATGTAATTTTTTTTGTTAAGCAGGGAATGCTGATATACTAATATGTAAGTATCTGCTCATACACATCTTCTTAAAACAAAACAAACAAAATACATAAAATTCAGGCTAAGAACAAAATGAGATGTCTGATTCATTGGGCAGCTGAGGTTGCAGTGGGAAGTGGAAGGAACACAATGGTGGCTGCCTTCCTGTGCTGCTTCCCTCCAGTGACCTCTTCATTCTGGGGACCTTGCTTGACGTTCAGTTGAGCTGCCAGCCAAGGGGAACGATTCTGCCAGCTCTCATTGGTAGTGTCCCTCATCTTGGCTGGAGTGGCCCAAATATCTGGTTTTCACTGCAGTCAGTTGGGGGATAATTGATGTCAAGCCAGCCAGAGAGACAGCTCTCTCCAAGCCTCATCCTATCTTCTCTATGTTTAGATTGATCTCTGTTCACATTTGTCATAATGTTTGGGTGGCGGCGGCATGGTTCACAGACCTGGGATATATACCATTGGAATTGGATGGGGAACCCCCCTCATGGGGGACCCAGAGTATGTGGCAGGGAGCTGTTTGTGTTCCGCAAAGGGTGGACATTTTGCCTACCCTTTGCCCACCCTTTGGCAGCTAGTGTGACCATGCTGGGGTTCCACCCAGCTGGCAATTCATGTGTCATCCCATAGGATCCAGCAGTGGGCCGGATTGGCAGACTTATCAATCAACATGTGGGTTGGACAATGCCTGGATCCAGATCCATTCAGGCAGCAATAATATTTTCAGCCATACAAATCAAGTTGTGGCATATTTCTTTCCATTTTATGATTTGTGGTTTGGACAATGCCTGGATCCAGATCCATTCAGGCAGCAATAATATTTTCAGCCATACAAATCAAGTTGTGGCATATTTCTTTCCATTTTATGATTTGTGGTTTTATCATGTGAAGAGGAACCCACCACTGGACATGCAAAACACCTTCTGGCAGGAATGATCACAAACTATTTCTGCCCACCACTAACCATTTTCCCCAACTTTAGAGCTTGCAGGACCATCATGGGAAAAATAAAATAGATTTTCTGTAAAACTGTGGGGTAAAAGGCAATGACTTTCTCACCCTTTTTGATTCTTTGCTTCTGAAAGCAGAAACAAATGTTGGTCTTTATCACAACAGATCTACTATTTTGTTTCTACCATAAAATTACAAACAAACAAAAAAAGGACACTCTTGATCTTTCAAATGAACAAGGCTGATTGTCATGAAGGAGTCTCCACCACACCCTAGGGCAGAGCGTTCCACTGCAGAACAGCTCTCACAGTGAGGAAGTTCTTCCTGATGTTGAGGTGGAATCTCCTTTCCTGTAGTTTGAAGCCATTGTTCCACGTCCTAGTCTGCAGGGCAGCAGAAAACAAGCTTGCTCCCTCCTCCCTATGACTTTCCCTCACATATTTGTACATGGCTATCATGTCTCCTCTCAGCCTTCTCTTCTGCAGGCTAAACAATCCCAGCTATTTAAAGCCACTCCTCATAGGGCTTGTTCTCCAGACCCTTGATTATTTTTGTCGCCCTTCTCTAGACACACTCCAACTTGTCAACATTTCCCTTAAATTGCATTGCCCAGAATTGGACACAGTATTCCAGGTGTGTGTCCAAGACAGAATAGAGGGGTAGCATGACTTTCCTGGATCTAGACAATATACTCCTATTTATTCAGGCTAAAATCCCAATAGTTTTTTAGCCGCTGAAAAAGATCACAAAGATCTTTTTCACACATACTGCTGTCGAGCCAGGCATCCCCCATTCTGCATCTTTGCATTTCATTTTTTTCTGCCTAAGTGGAATATCTTGCATTTGTCTCTGTTGAAATGTGCAAATTAACATTTCTGAGTTTTTAAAGTACCTACTGCTGATCTTGATTAAGGAAGTGCTCAGGAGAAAACTGGCATTGTCACAGTGTGATTTGTTCTGAGCTGGCTTACAGTGTTTCAAAATCTGCACTGTTGTACAAAACTGTGCCATAATCTTGGCACA
Organism: Anolis carolinensis; assembly: GCF_035594765.1. Classification (NCBI taxonomy): domain Eukaryota; kingdom Metazoa; phylum Chordata; class Lepidosauria; order Squamata; family Anolidae; genus Anolis; species Anolis carolinensis. The sequence continues at coordinate 275,520,358 of NC_085842.1, forward strand.
GATGCAATGGTCATGAAACGAACAAGCATCTTGCTACACCATCTGGATTTAGCCATTCTCAAACACATCCACCCACAAGACGTGTGGTGAATAGCCATTACAGCAGTCAATAAATCTAACAGTAACATATTTATCTGGGGAGGAAAAATGCTTTCAACAAGATGCTAGTCATTGGAGCTTAGTAAATATTCTGTAAGTTTTAGCTTATCTTTTACTTATCACTTCATTACACACAAAAAGGGAAGCGTCCTAGAACACTTCCAGGATGTTTCCTTGATGGAGCCCACTAGATGCCATCATATAATATAAGGCTACTTCCAGCAGAGTTCCACAGAGGAAGCGTCCTGGCAGCCCAGACACTGCTCAGAAAACACAGGAGGCTCTCTGTGTTCTCATTAGTGAAGCCCAGAACCTGCCCCTCCCCAAACCACAAGTCCCATAATTCTGCAGGAGGCAGAAACTGGATTTAAAGTGGATCCATGCTCTAGTGTGATGAGGCAACTTTTTTCTAAAGCATTTTCATGCTCTAGTAATGAGGTTTAAGACGATATGTAACTGATGTGTGACTAGTTGTTTTAGAATGGGGACACACTTTAAATGTGCATGCAATATAAGGTAATACATAGTATATTAAATCTGTTAAATGGTTTTGAAATGTTTATGTTTATTTTATAGTTGGTTTTATTGTTATATGTATGGTTGATTTGTATTGCTTTAAAATATTGTGAGCTGCTTTGGGTCCTGTTTAGGGAGAAAAGTGGGATATAAATAAATATGTATTATTACATAGATAACATCCACACTCAGATGGAAATTACGTTTAGCATTCAAAACTGTATGAGATTTGTACTTGTAATTACTAATGCAGCTAGTGATACAATAGGACATGGTTTATGCAACCAAAGAGATTATCATGTGAGGGTTGAGGTACATGTTAGAAGCTCCTAACCATGAACAGAAATGCTCGTGATCGCATGAACAGTTTGCAAGCAATTGTTAGCAGAGCCGGCCCTAGATATTTTTCAAGTGTAGGTGAACAGAATTTTGGCGCCCCCCCCCCCAACCAATCACTGAAAAATAAAAGCGTTGGATAAGCGAAAATGTTGGATAAGAAGGAGGGATTAAGGGAAAGCCTATTAAACATCAAATTACATTAAGATTTTACAAACTAAGCACCAAAACATAATGTTTTACAACAAATCAACAGAAAAAGCCGCCTCGACTGCGCCCCCGTATGTTTTGCGCCACAGGCGACTGCCTAATTCGCCTCATTGTTGGACCGCCTCTGATTGTTAGACTATATTTTACAATACATGGAAGATTCTCATTTTTAGACTGTAGAAAGCACTTTCTAATTGCGCTGAGGTAGTGTGATAAATCAAAAATCCTGTTGCAGCAAGTTGGGGACCTGCATGTATTGATGTTGTGATGAGTCATGGGCCATGTAGTCCCATTCCTGGCACTGTAGTGCCAGATGAAGAGGAAAACTTGGGTTTTTCACCGTCTCAGTCAGATTTGGAACTTTCCCAGCCAGATTTGGGAACCTTGCACCTGCAAGAGATTTGTCTTCCAGAAGTCTGTCAAACAAGCCCTGAGCCTAAATCTCCTGTGTTTTCTCGCCACGAGTTTTGTAAACAACAGAGGGGAGTTCAAGCAGCGTCTCGCAGGAGTGCTAGGATAGCTGCTAAGTATTCAGCTGATTAAGCCTGCTTTCCATGGGAAACTTTAAGGAGTCATGCATCTGGACTCAGAGATTAGCTTTCGTTTCTGGTTCCCCAGAGAACTGCTCTTTGGTGGGAAAACTAGACCCTATTTAGGTGTTTTGCCCACAAAGGGTTCTTGCGGAGTCAATTCGTCAGCTACGGGAGTAAGTTGTGTGTGGACAGCGCGCTCCTGTTTCCAAGCCTTCGTTCCCGTTTTCAGCCTTGTTTACCTCCACGGATCTTGCCTTGTTTCCTAGGATTTAGCCTTGTTTTTCCAGGACTCAGCCTTGCCTTGTTTCCCGGATTTTGCCAAGTAATTCCACGGATCTTGTCCTTGCTTCTCGTTCCTTGCTGCCTTGTACCAAGCCTTGTTTCAAGTTACTCCATAGCCTCGCTCAAGTTTCATGGACTAAGGACCTTGTCATCTCCCCTCACTTTGCCTGGCAAAGTGAGTGTTTCGGTTATTGGATTACAACTTTGGACCTTAATATTTCATATTGGACATTGTTTCTTTGGACTAATTTTGACCTTTCCTGAAAGGTCTAATTCTGGACTATTTTCTACACTTGTTTTTATTAACTTTATATATTCCTTCAATAAAGATATTAGATAGATTTTGGCCTCTGTGTATGGTTATTGGTGCTCTGCAGCCTGGGTCTTGACAGTTTGACTCCGCCACCCTAAGCACCAATTAACCTAGGCCAGAATGTCTACCGGAGCCGGACCGGGAGGTCAGCCACTCAGCTACACCATCGACAAGGAGGAAGTGGACCGCATCCGTGATAAGCTCAATGCGCAGGAGGGAGAAATAAAGGGGTTGAAGGAACGCGGAATCCGTCTCCCGGCCTTGGCATTGCCAACCAAGTTTTCTGGAGAAGCTTCTAAGGTTCATGTTTTCCGTCGCCAATGCCAGGCTTATCTAGAGGCCCGCAATGCCGAGTTCCCCCAAGAAGACATCAAAGTGGCGTGGATCTACAGCCTTTTAGACGGGCCAGCGGCCAACTGGGCGACGGCACTGTTCGACCAAGTTTCCCCGCATCTAAGATCAGCGCAACACTTCTTGGATCACATTAAGGCGACTTGGGGGATCGAAGACAATTTGGAGGCAGCCGGCCATAAACTCCGGCGCCTCTCTCAGGGGGACAGACCCTTGTCCCAGTACATAGCCGAGTTCCGAGTGCTGGCCCACAGCACCGGATGGAATGATATAGCCCTCAGAGGACAATTCCGGGAGGGTCTCAACATCGAGATGTTGGAGGAAATTTCCAAGGTGGATCCCCCCCACTCTCTTGAAGCACTCATTGATCAATGTTTACGAGCTGAAGTCATGCTGGCCAACAGAAAACAATGGGTCCGAGGCCAGAGCGGTAGAGCTGGGGTGAAACCTCCCGCTCCCATCAGCGTCCAGCCGCGTCCAGCATGGAGACCCCCACCACCAGCCCCATACCCCAGAGGGAGCGAGGAGGTGCCGATGCAGTTGGGCAATGTGCGTCCCAGGTTAGACGCCGCCGAGAAGGCCCGCCGCCAACGCCTAAATCTCTGTTGGTACTGCGGAAACGGGGGCCACTTCGCCAGAGAGTGCCCAGCCAAAGGGAAGCCCGCCGCCCGTCTGGCGGCGGCGTCCTCCACGGAGACGAAGACGTCTGAGGCGGCTGGCGCACAGCCGGCGGGGGAAGCCAGCGACCGGGAGTAGAGAGGCTCGCCAACCCGGTCAAAAAACCCACTCAAGAGCCGCCAACTGGGGTCCTGTTTCTTCTAGTGGTTACCTTGTGGTCAGCAAAAAAAGGACCCGTCATGGTCCATGCCATGATAGACTCAGGAGCCACAAACAATTTCATTGATAGAGAGTATGCCGACTCTCTGGGATTACAATATCATGACTTCAAGAACGCCCGTGTGGTGCAAGCCATCGATGGCCGCCCCCTCAAGACGGGCCCCGTAAGCCAGTGGTCGGAACCCACCAGAATGTGGATAAGGGAACATATGGAAGAGATTTCCTTCTTTGTTACCGAGGTTCCCCATTTCCCTGTGATTTTGGGTATTCCATGGCTGACACTTCACGACCCAAGCATCTCCTGGTCCAACAGGGAACTGCAGTTTGCTTCAAAATATTGCCAAAACCATTGCCTTGTAGCCAAGGTCTGCCATGCCACAGACACTGAACCCATTATCACCTTGCCCAAGAAGTACTCAGAATATTGGGATGTATTCAATGAAAAAGAGGCCGAGAGATTACCCCCACATAGACCTTATGACTGTGCCATTGACTTGGTGGAGGGGGCCCCGATCCCGCGAGGACATCTCTACTCCCTGACTGAACCGGAGCAAGAAGCTCTCAGGGAGTTCATAGAGTCAAACCTTCGCAAGGGATTCATCAGACCCTCTCAATCCCCAGCCGCTTCCCCAGTGATGTTTGTGAAAAAGAAGTCAGGGGAATTACGCTTGGTGGTGGACTATAGAGCATTGAACAATATCACTAAGCGGAACAGCTATCCCCTGCCCTTAATCTCGGACCTACTAGACCGACTTCGAGGAGCCAAGGTCTACACCAAGCTGGATCTTCGGGGGGCGTATAATCTAGTTCGCATCAGAGAAGGGGACGAGTGGAAGACCGCCTTCCAGACTAAATTCGGATTATTCGAGTCCCGAGTTATGAATTATGGATTATGTGGAGCTCCCGCAACGTTCCAGCATTTTGTCAATGACATCTTTCAGGATTATCTAGATCGGTTCTTGATCATCTACCTGGACGATTTTTTGGTGTTTTCTAGATCACAATCAGAACATGAGAACCACGTCAGAATGGTGTTACAACGATTGCGGGATCATGTACTTTATGCCAAGCTGGAAAAATGTGCTTTTGATCTACAAGAGGTAGATTTCCTGGGGTACCGCGTCTCGCCACTAGGGCTCTCCATGGACCCGGCAAAGGTTTCAGCAGTATTGGAATGGCGGGCGCCCACCAACAAGAAAGAGGTGCAACGATTCTTGGGGTTCGCGAACTACTACCGCAAGTTCATTCCAGACTTTGCCCGCTGGTCTGACCCAATCACCAGCTGCATCCGTGGGAAACAGCCCTTCCGCTGGACAGATCAAGCAGAGAAAGGGTTCCAGCAACTAAAGAAATTATTCACGTCCCAGCCAATCCTTCAGCATCCAGATCCTGAAACCCTTTTTGTCGTGCAGGCGGACGCCTCCGATGTGGCAATTGGGGCTGTACTCCTACAACCGGTGGGAGATCATCTTCATCCTTGTGCCTTTTATTCCCGTCAATTGACCGCACCAGAGAGAAACTACACCATTTGGGAAAAGGAACTATTGGCCATAAAGGCAGCCTTTGAAACTTGGAGACATTGGTTAGAAGGGGCCAAATTTCCCATTGAAGTCCATACTGATCATTGGAATCTAGAGCATCTAAGAACTGCCCGCAAGCTAAATCAGAGACAACAACGCTGGGCTTTATTCTTTGAACGTTTTAACTTCCAAATTCATTATGTAACCCCAGCCCAGACCAAACAAGCAGATGCTCTGTCACGGAAACCGGAATACGCTGCAGGGCGCAAGGAGACCTTTGAGTCCCAGCTGCTACAACCCGAGAACTTTGCCACGCTCACAGTGGGAAACACCAAATCCACTCCCATTGAATCAACTCCCTCTACTCCAGGGCCCCTTTGTGCTCAAGAAATCAGGGCTAGTCAGCAAGTAGATGCCTGGGCGCAGGACCAACTTCGCCAAGGACTACATTTTCCCTTTTCGCTTAAGGATGGGCTACTTTGCTATAGAAATCATGTTTACATCCCCCCAGGACCGGGCAGGGAAAAGGCACTTCGTTTGTGTCATGACTGCAAGCCAGCAGGGCATTTCGGGCTATTTAAAACTATGCATTTGATCCTAAGAGATTTCTGGTGGCCCAAGATCCGCAAGGATGTGGAAAAATATGTCAACACCTGCCCAGTATGCCAGCGCTCCAAGACAAGAAGGGAAAAGCCCTCAGGGCTTCTACATCCCCTCCCTACTCCATCCCACCCATGGGAAATAATCTCTGCGGATTTTATAACTGATCTACCACCTTCCTGTGGATTCACCACGATCCTAGTGGTGGTGGACCTTTTCACCAAGTTGGCCCATTTTATTCCCTGTGAAGGCCTCCCCACGGCCAAAGAGACTGCAGATCTATTCCTCCAACATGTTTTCAGATTGCATGGATTGCCCAAGAGTTTGGTCACAGACCGTGGGTCCCAATTCACCTCTCGTTTCTGGAAAGCACTACAAAAACTATTGGGCATAGACTCTCGTTTATCCTCGGCTCATCATCCCCAAACAGATGGGCAAACTGAGCGCACCAATGCCACTTTGGAACAATACCTTCGCTGTTATGTGAATTACCAGCAGGACAATTGGGCTTCCCTGTTATCGCTGTCAGAGTTTGCCTACAACAACGGGGTCCAGGCTTCTACTAAAGAAACCCCGTTCTTTGCAAACTACGGCTTCCATCCACGTTTCTTTCCTCCTGTCATTGAAACCTCAGAAGTTCCCGCAGCAGAGGACTGGCTGCAGGAACTCGCAGCGGTGCAACAACTTTTGCTCCAGCAATTAGACCAAGCCAAGGAGGACTATAAACGTCACGCGGACAAACATCGCCAGCCGGGCCCCGAAATCAAGGTAGGAGACCGGGTTCTTCTGTCCACTCGCTTTTTGCCCTCCCACCGCCCTTGCCGGAAGTTAGATGCCCGTTTCATTGGTCCCTATCCAGTGGTGGCGCAACTTAACCCCGTGACTTTCAAACTCCAACTTCCACGCTCTATGCGCATTCATCCAGTGTTCCATCGCTCCCTGCTCCTTCCGGCGGATGGTGTGCGCCCTGATACAGACCGGCCGGCCCCCCCTCCTGTTTGGGTGGATGGGGAGGAGGAGTTTGAGGTTTAGGACATTTTGGATTCTCGCTTTCACCGCCGCCGCCTACAATAGCTCATTGACTGGGTGGGTTTTGGCCCCGAGGAACGCTCTTGGGAAGACGCTTCCACAGTCCATGCTCCTGATCTAACCCGCCGCTTCCATCAGACCTATCCCGCCAAGCCGCGGCCTCGCGCCTCGGGGAGAGAGTCCCAGTTTGAGAGGGGGCTTGAGGAGGGGGATAGTGTGATGAGTCATGGGCCATGTAGTCCCATTCCTGGCACTGTAGTGCCAGATGAAGAGGAAAACTTGGGTTTTTCACCGTCTCAGTCAGATTTGGAACTTTCCCAGCCAGATTTGGGAACCTTGCACCTGCAAGAGATTTGTCTTCCAGAAGTCTGTCAAACAAGCCCTGAGCCTAAATCTCCTGTGTTTTCTCGCCACGAGTTTTGTAAACAACAGAGGGGAGTTCAAGCAGCGTCTCGTAGGAGTGCTAGGATAGCTGCTAAGTATTCAGCTGATTAAGCCTGCTTTCCATGGGAAACTTTAAGGAGTCATGCATCTGGACTCAGAGATTAGCTTTCGTTTCTGGTTCCCCAGAGAACTGCTCTTTGGTGGGAAAACTAGACCCTATTTAGGTGTTTTGCCCACAAAGGGTTCTTGCGGAGTCAATTCGTCAGCTACGGGAGTAAGTTGTGTGTGGACAGCGCGCTCCTGTTTCCAAGCCTTCGTTCCCGTTTTCAGCCTTGTTTACCTCCACGGATCTTGCCTTGTTTCCTAGGATTTAGCCTTGTTTTTCCAGGACTCAGCCTTGCCTTGTTTCCCGGATTTTGCCAAGTAATTCCACGGATCTTGTCCTTGCTTCTCGTTCCTTGCTGCCTTGTACCAAGCCTTGTTTCAAGTTACTCCATAGCCTCGCTCAAGTTTCATGGACTAAGGACCTTGTCATCTCCCCTCACTTTGCCTGGCAAAGTGAGTGTTTCGGTTATTGGATTACAACTTTGGACCTTAATATTTCATATTGGACATTGTTTCTTTGGACTAATTTTGACCTTTCCTGAAAGGTCTAATTCTGGACTATTTTCTACACTTGTTTTTATTAACTTTATATACTCCTTCAATAAAGATATTAGATAGATTTTGGCCTCTGTGTATGGTTATTGGTGCTCTGCAGCCTGGGTCTTGACAGATGTGTACATCACTTTCTACAGCTTCACTCCCCTGTCCTCAAGCTGTTCTTCATTGTGCTTCTGGTAAGCAGCTGGGAAAGACCGCTAGCTGCAAAGCCATAACTTCCCATTTTGCCCTGTTTACTTCCTTTTAATTTTTTTTATTCAAGTAATTGGGTAATTCCTGGCACTTATATGGACTTTCCTTGTTGATTAAGCATCTTCTTACTGTTTGCAAGATGTCCATCGTCTATTTGCAAAAGTTTAAGCTTGTGCATTCCCTTGCAGCCCAAAACAAGGTTGGGCAATCATCAATGCACCACCCTCCCCTGCCCCAGAGTACACTACTCGGGAAAATGCATCTTTACATTTTAATAAATATTTTAGGTGTTTGTAGGGACTGTGCTCATTATGAAAGCACTTTCAGTGAACTTTGGTGAGATAAAAAGAGTGGCTCTCCTGGTATGTTCTGTCTCCCATAAAGATGAGTTTGCAATGCCAGAATTCACTTTTGGGACCATGTGTGATGAGGTATCATGATTCAGCGATTATAGCTTTAGACTTTTAAGAGCATCTTAGGACTGTTTTTCCTTCTACTATCTTGTTGCTCAATATTTTGTGCCTATCTTCCTGCTGAGGAAGATCTCCATCACAAGTTATACTATACTTTCCAACCAACACAGATAAACTCCCAGCTCACTTTTTCACCCGCTTTGAAGAAAGTCCACCAGAGGTAGCTGGAATTCAACCATAAGGCAGTTGCAGCTCCCCACCTCATCATGGAGGAACATGAGGTAAAACATGTTTTCAGCGCTGAGAATCCTAGGAAGGCCACTGGATTGGACAGCATTGTTGTCCACATAGTTTAAGAATGTGCTGACCAATTGGCAGGTGTTTTATTGTGATCTTCAGTTGATCTTTATCTCAGTCTATTATTCCATCTTGTTTGAAGGCCTCCATCATTGTTCCATTACCAAAAAGTTCCCTTTTTTTCAGGATTACAGACCAGTGGCACTCACTTCCATTATTATGAAATACCTTGAAAAATGGGTCTGCAGTTTCTTGCGTTCCACATACATTGGACAAACATCAGTTTGCATACAGAGCTAACAGATTGACAGAGGACATCATAGCCATCACACACCACACTGCTCTGACCCATCTGGAATGATAGGGGAACAATGTGAGGATGCTTTTTGCAGATTTTAGTTATGTGTTCTACACAATCCTCCCATACAGACTGGTGTTTAAACTTATGGATCTTGGATTGTCATATCAGTCTATTCCTGGATTATGGACTTCTTGTCTGGATGTTCCCAGGGGGTTAAATTAAGTAATCATACCTCATCAGCTCTCACTCTCAACACTGGGATGCCACAGGACTGTGTGTTGAGTCCTCTGCTTTACACTTTGTACACATATGATTGCACTCCCATCCATCATAGCAGTACAATTACCAAATTCACACATGATAAAACAGTGGTGGGGCTTATTTCTGAAGGGGATGAGTTTGCCTATCATCCCCTTCAGAGATAAAAGAGGTGGATTGGCTGCTCTCGTGGAGCAGGGACAATAATCTGGTTCTTAACATCAACAAGACCAAGGAGATCATAGTGGACTATAGAAAGAACCAGAAATCCAGCCCTTGGTTATAAATGAAGACCAAGTGGAGTGGATGATCTGTTTTAATTTCACTGTTAAGGAGGATTTCACCTGGGGCACCCATACAGCAGCGTTGGTTAAGAGGGCCCAGTAGAGACTGTACTACCTGAGACTTCTAAGGAGCTAACAATTGAATGAAAAACTGCTGGTGACTTTCTACCACTATGCTATAGAGTGTGTCCTAACCTACTACATCTGTGCATGGTTTGGTAATTGTACAGTGGCAGATAGGAAGGTGCTCCAAAGGGTCACCCCTACTGCACAGAGAATCATTGATTGCCCTCTCCCCTATTTACAGCCTTAAGAAAGCTCAAAGCATTCATAAGGATACACCTCACCCAGCACATTCTTTTTCTGAATTATTACCATCTAGATGGTACAGGGTGACAATGACAAGGACAAACAGAATGAGAGACAGCTTTTATCCTAGAGCTGTAACTATATTGAACTCCATGGTTTCACACTGATGTGGCATTGAGGGCTGTGTGGTGGTGGTTGGAGCATGGAGGGTCAGGTGTATTGTTTTTGTGATGTATGCTGGGGAAATAGTTTAATTTAGTTGTACAGTGTACAATGATAATAAAGTTATTCTATTCTATTCTATTTCCATCCATGGTTCTGATTATGTGAGAAATTGTTAATACTTTCAAAGATTTTTAAAAGCTAAATTAAATGTTTAAGATTAATTGAGTAACAGCATATGTGCCCATGACATGTAAATCCTGCTGCCTGCGCCAATTTCCCATCCAGGCATTCAAAAAGGCCAGAACCAACAATGCAACAGAGAGTACAGGGGTTGGTGCTCCTTTTAATTCTCCTAGGATGGAATAAGTTCTTGCCTTTTGCTGCTCTACTTAGAGAAGGGATAATTCCTTTTTTAAATAAAGAGTTAAGTAACAGTACTTACATTGATCCATGTATAAGTCAACCTAGGTTTTTTGGTGGTTGGTTTTTGTGGTTAAAATTTCTAGACTTATACATAGATATATACAACAATTCCCTAAGGTGAAATATTATTAGGTTTTTCTTGGCATGGTTTATTTACAGGTGATATCTCATTGTCTCTCTATGAGGCTGAGAAACTGTAACTTGCCCAAGGTTACGTTGCAGATTTCAGTGGCTAAGCATAGATTTGGATCCTGCTATTCTGGACCTTAGTCAAACAGTCAAACCAGCCACTACACATCACTGGCTCTGCCCTTCTAAATTATCTCCTTCAAAATAAGAATATAGTATAAATATTGCAACCTTGATGTGGTGTATGTTTGTGTAATGCTTTGAATAATGTTCTTGTTTGACTGAATTTAATGTATTGTTTCAAACAACATGGTTTGTTCTAGTAAGAAATCACATATGAGTGGAAAAATAAGATAAATAGATGCTTTATAAAATTATCCTGGCTTTCAATGCAACACAGCAGCAGCTGTTGAAAACAAAAGTCAAGAAACATATTACATGGGTACTGATGCACTCTGATATACACATGGACATATTCATGTCATAGCAGTAATGTAACTGCCCATGCTTAACAGATTCCAAAATATAGAGAGAATGGGAAAATGTGTCAAAGACTCTATTTAAATTGAAACCATAACAGCTTTAAATTTCACCTTATGAAAATAGGCCATTAGTAAAAAGAAAGGTTCATAATGGCAATAGTGCTAGAATTCCCAGTTAGCAATTGTCTTTAAAAGCCATCTGTTTCAGTCCGTAAATGAATTTGACTGATGACAGTTGGAAGCCAGGGAAGCACTGTTCAAAGCAGATGAAAGGTTTTATCTTTAATTCTTTTGATTATACAGTCAAGTACATCAATATTGGGTGCAAATTGACTTCTTAACACTTTTGCAGGCACTTTTAGTAGAAGCCTTCGAAGAAGAAATAACGATTTGTTTCAAATCCACTGTATTTAGTAATTTAGTTTCATTGATCAAAATGGCCTCTTCTTGGCTGTGATTCATAAACCACTCAAAGACAGCATGCTGACACTTAAAGCTGCAAATTTTTATCTCCTTGGCTATGATCCACAAAGCACTTAAGCCAAAATATTTGCTCATAAATAATTTCAGTCTGATGTATTTTGACAAAACGAACCAGTTAAAGCAAGGTTGAAATCCTAAAGGAAACTTCCCTGGGAACATGCAGGTCTTTCCTTTTGAGTAGTTGCATAGGATTGGGCTGTAAAGGTTAGATAAAAGGTACTTCCCACCATAATTTCAGACAGCATTTATATTCTGTATGGCTGAATAGCTACATTATATGAAGAAAGCCTAATTCATATCTTCCTGTTGAGAGGACTGCTTATCATTTTCAGAGATATGGATCCAGAAGTTACTCTACATGTTTGCTTGCTATCCCATGTCAGTCTTAAAGCAGGATTAAATGTGTGCCCCTACAGATTATATGGGACCCTATCATCTTTTACCATTGGCTGTACTAGGACTTTTATGCCAACAATATCTGGCAGACCATAGGTGCCTCGTTCCTTCATTAAAGGCCCAGAAGTACTATCAGAAGAATGTGGACACTATTTTCTGACATACGTGCACTAAGAAATCCAGAACCACATTTTATTAATGAGAAAATTTGTTGTGTGTGTGTGTTTTTTTTTTAACTGCATGGCATGGTTAGATACGATGAAGTCAACTCTACTTGTTTTATATATGGCTAAGAGTTAATGCTGACATTATAGGCCATGTGACTAGCCACAAGTTACAAAATGAAATCTGATAGGCATTTAAAATTTGTTTAGTATGAATGCAGCGTCAGTCATGTGCAACAGAATTTCCCACTCCAGACAACATCTGTGAGCAGCAAATGTTTATTCACACTAATGGAAATCTGTCAATATAGCCAGGATGTCTTTTATGGGCCAATCCTGTGAATTGCTACCTTGGCAGCTAAAGTTTTATAAGATCCATCAGCCAATTTGTGTGCGGCAAATAGCACAATTGGGTTGCTGCTGCTACTACAACTGATGACAGAAATGCACAATTTCTTTTAAAGCAAATGATTACCAGGCACATGCCTCTTTTTATCACTTGACCTTTGAGAACACAAACATTTATAGATGGTTTTATTGCTGATTTATTGCTTGTGCTTTAAGGACACAGTCAATTGCTTTTGAGTCAGTGCAACACCTTGGTATCAGTTATTAAACTTTTTGAGGTCTAAATGAATAGCACGAGGCAAAAAGGGGGTGTTAAAATAGTAACTGGAATTAGGATTGTGCCTAGAAGAGCAACATGTAGTCTACTTTTTGGTGTTTGGAGAAACTTGCCTTGTTTTTCAGCAAAGATTTGTGTACAACCAGAGGCGGTCCAACCATAAGGTGAAATAGGCATTTGCCTGTGGCGCCATCGTCCCGGGGGCACCATCGTCCTGGGAGGAGGGCACCACTCTCCACCTCCTTCTCTTTTGGGCCTTCCAGCGGCCGCGCTGGACCTTCCGGCCAGCGCAGACCCACCTTCGCACCATGCAAGCCCACCTTTGGGGCCTTCAGAGATTGTGAGGTCTGTAGGAACTTGGAAGCTAGGTATGTGGGGTTTATATATCTGTAGAAGGTCCAGGGTGGGAGAAAGAACTTTTCTTTGAAGCAGGTGTGAATGTTGTAATTAATCACCTTGATTAGCATTTAATGGCCCTGTGGCTTCAAGGCCTGGCTTCTTCTTGCCTGGGAGAATCTTTTTTTGGGAGGAGTTAGCTGTCCCTGATTGTTTACTGTCTGGATTTCTTCTGTTTTCAGAGTGTTGTTCTTTATTTATTGTCCTGATTTTAGAGTTTTTTTTTAATACTGAGGGCTATTTGAGTTATCTAAGTCCACACTGCCCTATATCCCTGTTCAATGTTTAGTGCTAAATTTGCAAATATAGTAATTCCTACATAACATTACCATGTATTGAACTGCTTTTTCTATTGATTTGTTGTAAAACATGATGTTTTGGTGCTTAATTTTTAAAATCATAATGTAATTTGATGTTTTATAGGCTTTTCCTTTATACTTCCTTATTATCCAACATTTTCGCTTATCCAACGCTTTTATTTTTCAGTGATTGGTTTGGGGGGGCGCCAAAATTCTGTTCGCCTACACTTGAAAAATACCTAGGGCCGGCTCTGTGTACAACAGAGTAAGGTTTCTTCCAAAATGAAACGAAACCTCAAGGAGATGTAAAAATCTTTGAAACCCCTTGGGTGGTATGTTCAAGACCCCACTATTCTCTTTAATCTCTTGCTCCACAACTAGGAGAAGGGATCTTCCCACAATCAAGATGTGTTCCAAAATTTCAGTTGAAAAATATTTCTCAGTGGTCAGTTCCTGGATTGGAACCAGTTATGTGGCCTTGAGTTCTATAGAAAACATGTATTATTATGAAATATAATATGAACATAGCTTTGTGTAGGATATAGACAGTAGTAGAAGGCTTGCCCACCTTTTGAGGCAGGCTATAGCAAGGGAAAAAAGCAAACACCAGCCACATTTCCACACATATTCCAAAAGCTGAAAGTCTGCCATTTGACATTTTTGAGGAGCTGAACTCCAATCCTTCATTTTAAATTGCTGCTAAAATAAGTTAGCTATTTTGGGGGGAAAATTAAAAAAACTTTTAAAATATGGCTGCATATAACTAACTGCTGGATCAACTTGGCAGTCACACTTTTGCTGCCAGGTTGCAATGTATGATTCATAAGTTAGGCACATCTGTCAGTCATATCCTCTGACCTTTTCTTCACAGTTCCATATGTGTGTGGTCAAGTTGTGTTTATTTGGTAAGGAAGGAAACTGCTGTAACCATTTTTTACCTTCTTCTACTAGTATTAAACTCTCAGTTGTATTTGCATTGGAGTAAACACCCAGCTCAAGCTTGCTAACTTGTTGGCAAGCTTTGCTTCTTGAAAAGAACCCAATTGTGTGCCTGTAGTATGCTCAACAACCAAATCTGAGCTGAAATCTGCAATACTTAGTGTATATTGTTCTTCTTTTAACATTTCCTGAAGAGAATGACAGGTCTTTAACTGCAGTAGCTGTGGCTGAGTTTTTTTTTTCTTTTTTTTTTTTTTAAATAAAGGTTTTCCCTGATGTTAAGTCCAGTCGTGTCCGACTCTGGGGGTTGGTGCTCATCTCCATTTCTAAGCTGAAGAGCCTGCATTGTCCATAGACACTTCCAAGATCATGTGGCCGGCATGAGTGCATGGAGCACTGTTACCTTCCCGCCGGAGCGGTACCTATTGATCTACTCACATTTGCATGTTTTCGAACTGCTAGGTTGGAAGAGTTTTTCTTAGTTTCTACTAATTGCCAGCTTCCATTTTTGTATTAGAATCATAGAATAGTAGAGTTGGAAGAGACCTCATGGGCCATCCAGTCCAACCCCCTGCTAAGAAGCAGGAAATCGCATTCAAAGTACCCCCGACAGATGGCCATCCAGCCTCTGCTTAAAAGCCTCCAAAGAAGAATCCTCCACCACGGCCCGGGGGAGAGAGTTCCACTGTCGAACAGCTCTTACAGTGAGGAAGTTCTTCCTGATGTTCAGGTGGAATCTCCTTTCCTGTAGTTTGAAGCCATTGTTCCACGTCCTAGTCTGCAGGGCAGCAGAAAACAAGCTTGCTCCCTCCTCCCTATGACTTCCCTTCACGTATTTGTACATGGCTTGACCTATAGGATTAACCTATACACTCCTTGCCTATAATGCTAGGGCACTCTGGGGGATGGAGATGGCATCCACCATCAAATATAGTGGATATAATGATGTCTTATTAAGAAGGTGATGCAATAGTTTTTCCCCTCCCATTCACAAAATGGTTGCCTTTTAGTAGTTCATAAATCAAAGTGATGAACTACTGACACGCAGCAGCTTTTCCCTCTGGCATTTAGGTCATTGTAATACTGTGTTCATTGAACTGCTTGGAAGAATGGAAACAAGGCCTACAAGAAGGCATTTCATCAAGGATTAGCAAACTATGCCTGTCCAGATATTGTTGGCCACAACCATCATCAAATCTTAACAGCTGGGGCTGGATCTACACTGCCATATAATGCAGTTTGGTCAGTGTGGAGCCATATAATGCAGTTTCACTGCATTATATACTGACTATACAATGCAATTCCAAACTGCATTATATGGCAGTATAAATCTCAGCAGAGACAAATAGTGAAGATCGCAGGGAATAACAATTCAACAACTTCTAGAGGGATACTCTTTGCAGACATCTGATTTAATCAACTTATATATGAATGCATAGATGTGTGTGACAGATTTGTACAGAGCAGTGGTTCTCAGTCTGTGGGTCCCCAGATGTTTTGGCTTTCAACTCGCAGAAATCCTAACAGCTGGTAAACTGGCTGGGATTTCTGGGAGTTGTAGGCCAAAACACAGGTTGAGAACCACTGGTATAGAGGTTGGAAATGTTACTGGTTTGCACAACAGCTCTCCAGTCAACATAGCCCTTGGCTATCAATGATGTCTGGGAGAGTATTGCTGTTGTTGCTGTTGTTGTTGGATGTGTAATCCCAAAGTAACACTCTTATGGTCTGGATCTCCCTAAATAAAAAAACAACTAAAATGTATCAAAAATTAAAATTCAGTGTACTTAAAACACCTATCAGACCACACCAATACAAAAGGACGTTGGGTAAACAAAACAGAAACGTGCATCAACAAAAATAGTTTCTTAAAAATAAATCAGCTACCTAAAGCCTGCCTGAATAAAAAGATCATTGCCCGTGGGGACAAGAATACATAGTGTTTTTCATAAAGCGTGGATGTAAACTTTAAGATCCTTTCAGACAATATTGATGGAGACTTTAAAAAATAGAAGAAGCTACACAGAGATGAAGTAAAGAAAGGTGACATAAAAACATCAAATTAATAGATGAACTTAGTCTGATGCATTTCTTATCTGCTTGACAAAGGTGTAATCACCAAATAGGGCTCAAAATGTACAAGTTCTAAATGTTCTTTGTTCTAGCCATTTCATGCAGTCCTGGATGCATTATGCTTTATGCCACCCATGACTTGGATCAGGTCCAGATAAGCCATTTGTCCATCTTAGAGGAATCTAGTTGAGAAAGAGAGGAGGAAAAAAAAACACATTATTATCCCGTTCATGGCTGGCTTAAAGATAAAGTGGCCACCCAAAATCTGAACTACAGGAAAAATATTTTTTATGATGAGATGTATGAAAAAGATTTTAGATCAGGGTAGCCGTGTGTGAGCACAGCTGTTTTTGTGGTCCTCGGTTCCCTAGGAAACTTCTGGAAACCCTGAATTACTGTATTTGAAAGCCAGCATAAAGCCCTCTTTTATTCTTTAACAAAAGCAAGAAAATCTAATTCTTCAGAAGTGGAATGAACTTCCAGATATTTTCAAGTTGGTTGCAGGGAAGAGCAGATACTATCTTACAACGTTTTATACATACAATTCTGGGCACATGTGGCCAAGCAATATCAGATGGCAAAAGTAATTGGAGGAAGAACATACAAACTAGGAGAAACTGCACCAGTTTTCTTTTGCCTGATCTGATTGGAGACAAGATTTCCAACCTCATCTCTTTCCCTCCATACTGAATAAACTTCATACAAACTGCTTTTTAAAAATTTTGAACTCAGTTTGCAGCAACTGTAACACGCTCAGGACAAAAGAGGGAAACAGACAAGACAAATTTGGACTTTTTAAAACCTGCCAAAAAAGTGGAATGATAGATCATGAATGGGGAATATCATTGGCAAATCCAGATAGTTAAAGGATATGGTATTTTGACTACTTGTGCAGCTCCTGGAGAGTCACAGGGAAAGAGCAAGCCCTGGACTTACTGAAGTTTTCACCTTGTTTTCGTTGATGATAATTCTTTATTATTTTGCATTTTTACAGTAAAATAGCTATTTTACACAGCTCATGTTATTCCCAGATGAGCAATTTTGAGGATTAGTACTGACTTCCCATGGCTCCTTTCAATTTCCAGTTCTTCTTCCATCCCTGGATAATGGTGAATCAAAACTCCTATCTACTTATTCAAAACTGCAGGCCTCAAGCAGGCATCATTAGCTGCATTGATTTTACCTGAGTATCCAGATGGGGTAGGGGTGGAAAAAAAGATTCATTAGACAAAAGAAGAAAAGAAAAATAGATAGAGAGAGCAGTTGCATT
Organism: Anolis carolinensis; assembly: GCF_035594765.1. Taxonomy (NCBI): domain Eukaryota; kingdom Metazoa; phylum Chordata; class Lepidosauria; order Squamata; family Anolidae; genus Anolis; species Anolis carolinensis. Next base: position 275,537,929 of record NC_085842.1, read on the forward strand.
GATGATGTTCATTCTGTCACTCAAGGGACATTGGGACACAATGTTACATCTGCTCAGTGACCTTTCCAATTACTGATAGTGGTTTAAGAAATGGAGAACAAATGTTGGGATCAAACCGACATTGTCAGTATATTGCCTGCTCACATGAACACAAATGCATGCAAGCGTTTAGTAAATAAGATTAATTTGGGCTGTAACAAAGGATACATAGGTGGCACAACCATTATATTTTTCAGATGTGCCAGTTTCGCAGAGACTATCCTGTTTAATCCTTTGTGAGATGTTGGAGGGTGCTGCACTTTAATTCCACTTTAATTACCATGGCTTTATCCTGTGGAATTCTGGGATCTGCAGTGTTGTGATGTATCTCAAAGTTTCTACCAGAGAGCTCTAGTGTCTACTCAATTTACAAATCTCAAGATTCCATAGGCTGGAGCAGTGGCAGTGAAAGTGGTATCAGAGTGCTACAACAGTATAATGTAGAAGAGGTATGCTGTGAAAGCAAAGAAATGCCATAACCTGAGGCTAAATAGTCTGGGTAGTAATTGACCTCCAATGCTTCGGATGAAAACTGGGACACTTGTGACCACACAACTTCAGTGAATGGTTTAGATAGCAAAAGCATTAATGAGAAAGAACATGGAAACTAGGAGAGGCAGCAGCAGTTTGTTTTTTGCCTGAGCCTACTGTTTTAAACTACTTTTGCTGAAGATAAAGGGCTAAAGTGGTAGGAGCAGAGCGAAATGGGGGCATTTTAAAAGCAGTTGAAAAAAAGGGTATGACAGAGGATTGATTGGAACTATCCCTCCAGGTTAGGACAATTGGAGGGTATGAATTTGATTACATCCTGATGATCCTTAAGCAGACTAATTTCCTATTACTCGGGTTGTATTTTCATTCTTAGACTTACGTATTGACTAGAAAAACAAATCTATTAACTCTGTTTGTTCTTCTTTTACTTGTAGAAGTCCATCTAAATAAATATAGCACATTGTCACATACTATTATTAAGATGGCTCAAGTAACAGATAACCCCTCCAGCTGTTATTGAAGATCCTGATGTCCCACTTTCCACTGCTGAAAGAAGATCACTGCTGCAATTTGCCACTAATACAAAGTGTCCTTTGCCACCTTCACTTCCAAAAGACAAAGATGTGCTCTGTGCTCTATATAATCTGCAAGGCTCCATTGTGAGGGATATACCTCCTATATTGGATTTTAATATATTGTTGCTCTCTGTTTCTATCCATGGGGAGAGGTGGATAGGAAACAACAACAACAAGTAATTGTAGTATAAGTTACAGTCTGGCATATTTGATGCTTTGGCACAAATCTACACAATAAAAAGTCACTTTAGTTTCTAATGAATTTCAAAGTCAATTCCAGCAATAGGAACATTTGTGGAAACGTGGTTGTTGTTAGGACTCACTTCTGCTATAGCCTATCTCTAAAAGTTGTCATGTTTTCTATTACTGTCTATGAGTGACATTCACATTATGTTGTATAATGATATATGTTTTCTATAGAATGAAAGGTCACATGCATAGGTCACAGCTGCTTCCTGTCCAGGAACAAACTGCACATTGTGTGTCTTAATATCAGCAATGAACATATACCTAGAATCATAGAGATGGATGAGTCCTTAGAGACCATCAAGTCCAATCCCCTATTCAATGCAGGATTCCCATCTAAAGCAACCCCAGCAGGTTGCTTTCCAGCCTCTTTTTGAAGAAGTCCAGAGAAGGTGACCCAAACATCTTTCTAGGCATTTACTATAATTCTTCACCATGATGAACAAATCAAGTGGCTTCAACCTTTCCTCATACACGTTTCTCTCCATATCTCTAATCCTCCCTGCTGCCCTTCTCTGAACCTGCTCCAAATTGTCTATATCTTTAAAAACTATACCACATGCTTTTGGACTCTTTAACGGCAAGCAGATTTTGCCTAGAAAAGGCTAATAATTGGTATCAACCAAAGGGAAAAGAAGAACTATGCAGAATAATCTTCATGTCCTCTCAGAAATGCATCCCACTAAATTCCATGAAACTTATTTTAAGGCAGTATAGGACTGCAACCTAAGGAAGTAATTTATGCATATTTGCTTGGAATAAGCCCCAGTGAAAAACAATGTGGCTTTTTTCCAAGTGAGCATACTTACGATATATCATGAAAACATGTTAGTCATTTATCTTCATAGTTCTCAATAAACCCCAAATAAACTTGATAACTCTATCAGTTAAACTGTAAAAAGCATGCTTAAAGAGATGATAATGACACATTACATATTACATATTTTGTGTCTTCACTAAATTCCAGCTACCAGCATTCATATTCTCTAAATTGTTTCTTTAAATGCGGGATTTTAAAAAAAAAAACACTGAAAGGAAATAGTAAACGTTGCCCTAGGTGAAAACCCAAACATTCTCATGCATTTTAGAACATTACTCTTTATGATTGAAGAAGCAGGATTAACTATGTTACCTTTCTTGTTAGATTTCATCTTTCCCATCACTCATAAGATTTCCCTGTCATTCTTTGAGTGCTTCACTTGAACCAGAGCTTTATTTTTTTTTCATGCACCACAGCTCCCAGAATTCACCACAATAACCATTATGAAGTTTTTATCTCTGCTGTTGCTTTCTTCTTAGGATGTACAGTATATCAAATTAATCTGATACCACTTTAACTGAGATGGCTCAACTCTAGGGAATCATAGCAATTGTAGTTTGTGAGGCAGCACCACTCTGGCAGAGAAAACTAAACGCTTGGTAAAACTTCCTCTCCCATGACTCCAAAGTATTGAGCCATGACAGTTAAAGTGGTGTTAAACTGCATTAATTCTACAGTGTAGATGCACCCTTAGTGTTTATGGGCTTTTAAAAATTGCAGTTGTTTCAGAGCTATTTTGTAGTTTCTGTTCTTAAGGCTGCCCAGAAGGATTTGGATAGTTAGGTGTGATGAATCAGTAAGCTCAGGCCCAGCATTGGCTTGTGTGTGTGTTTGTGTGTGTAGTGGAAAACTGACATAGCAGAATACTCAATAAGGATGTATTTCTGAGGGTCACCTTGAACTTTGTTCTTGCCTCGGTTCCATTCATTTCTCAAATGGACTGCAAAAGTGAAACTGATCCGCATAAACCGTTGGCTTCAATTCCTTTTATTACACCTCCATGTTATAAAAAGCATGACTCAGATTAATTTATTGCCGCTTCAATGATAGTCTAGCAAGCTCTTTATGTCATAATTTCATACCCCAAGTTTGCAATTTTTTTCCCAGACTGACAGCATCAAGACTAATATGCCACTCCACTCAGTAACTGATGTTAAAAAAAAGAGTAAGTTTAAAACAAAATAAAACTGGTGGTAACTTTGCAATAAAAACAGGTGCAAGGCCTCCAGAAAGAAGGGAGAAAATCCTTCAGAGAGGGAGAAAGAGAGCAATAGCAGCTCAGTCTGAAAGGGTATGTTATTTTTATCGACAATTAAAAACAAAACAGCAGCCTACCTCTATAAACATTTGGATTTCTTCCAGAAGAAACAAACCCAGCTTAGTGTGCTTTGGGTATCAGCCTTCTTCTCAGCCAGGTGCTCTTGAAAGAAGGAGGGGAAAGGGTTTATCACATCACCCATACGGGATAATTCTCATTTGTTTTTTTTATTGGGCTAGACTTGCACCCCTGCGTCTCCATTTCAAGTCTATCCTCACAGACAGGAAAAACGTGGCAAGGGCAAAATAAAGAATAAATAAAAGCAGTGCCCACCCAAAACCGAAACTGAAATAAACATATAAGGATTTTTTTATATATTTAGGGGAGGGGAATATTTTTTGTTCTGTTCTGTTTTTGTTTTGAGGTTTTACATGATGTTCTGGCAGACGCTAACAAAACACTGGAGCGGAAAACCTGGCCCTGTGCTTGAGCCGTGCCTGCCCTAAGAATAGTTCTACTGTGTGTCTTTGGTAGAATGAAGAGGCAGACATTCTGAAGATTCCTCTACGGTTGAATCTCCTTAGTGTTGAACTTTCCCAGACAAGAAAAGTCAATAGTTGCTGTGTTCCTTGGCAAATCAGCAGATCCATCGTTACAAACACAGTAGCCAACATCTAAGAAGCCACAGGAAACTTTGGTGTTGTGTACATTTTCTAATCAACAAATATATCTGTCTTTGTTTGATTTTCTGCTCTGAAAACAGGCAAGGCGGTTCACAACAAAAAATCCCAAAGCAATCAAATGGTGATAGTGGTAAGAGTCCACAGCACAGCAACGGCCACATCCAAAGCCTTGTTTGCTTGCTGTAACCAGGAAGGGAGACTGGGTTTTCCCCCTGTATTTTTCCTTTTGGCAGTTTTTCTCCCCCACTCATTGATAGTCATGGGAGAAAAAAGTCTACAGTAGTGCTCCACCTTTATAGATTTGACTTCTTCAGATTTGATTGATTAAAATGTTCTCTCTAGAAATCTCTAGGTCCTCCAGGGCAATTCTGTGATCACAGACTCATGCTGAGGGATCGGGAAATTCTGGGAGAAGTGTTCTCTAATCTCTAGGTCCTCCAGTATAATTCTATGTACAATTTCCAGCTGAAGTTGACCATACAATTGTGCTTGGATAACTTAGATGTTCTCTCAGGTCAATTTTTTAAATAATTTTATTGTGTGCAGTTTTTCAGTTTTGCAGGGATCTTATTTCCCTAAGCCCATATGAAGTTGACCATCTATATCCACATATTCTGCATCCATGAATTCAACTTTCTACTCTGCACAAGTATGGGAAGACTTCCAGCAATATATATGCTATCTCCTTAGTGAATTCCCTTCTATGTCATATCCTTCAACTGTCCCTATTTTGCAGACACAGTCCTGATTGTGGTCCCGCATTTTCAATTGTTTTCAAAATATCCCAGTTTCTCTCCCCTCCTCTCACTTTACCCCTTTGTCCTAAGATTATTTCATAGGGGCAGGAGGAAAAACTTAAGCCATCTTTTCCATACTCTACTGATTTCAATGGGGCCAAACTGTGATAGTCTTGAAAAGTGTCATCTATACTACAGAATTTAGCAGCTGTTAACTGTAAAAGTTATGGCACTAGTGCTTGGGATTCTGGGTTTAGTAGTTAGAAATATGTGCTACAGAGCTCTAGTGTGCTTCTAGGATACTCTGAGTTCCTGCCCACAGTAGGGACATAAAATGAGTACTCAACCACTCTTTTCTCAAGCTACCTCAATATCCTCAAGATTCATTCAGTCACCTATAAATCAAAGAATTCCTTGGGATGGGGGCATGACAATTCAAATGGCATGAAGCTGTGCAAGTAGATGTGCAGTTAATTGAGATTATGTTGAGTCATGACAATGCAAACCTATGAGACCTCCCCTAAAGTAAGTATTTTAAAATTACAGCCAGAAAGATTACCCCCCTAATGTTCAGGATACGTTATAGCATCCTCTTCTAAATTATTTTATAAAACTATAAAAGAGATTATACATTGTGTGAAACCAAGATATGATTCCATCGTGTTACATTGAAGGCAAAATGTCATACTTTATTATTTGGAATAAACAGCACCAATATCTTGATGTTAAGAGATGAAATCAGGTTTTTAACAGCAAACAAGTTAGAAAATTAGGTTATGAATCCTTTTTTGGAAGATAATTTCACAATAAAATATTATGGCTATTAGATTTGGGTTTTTGAAGTAGTTGAGGTGCTTCTGGTATTTAGTGGGGTCAAGAATCGCGTTGACAGTGAGGCCTTTTAAGGATTTATTAATGCCCATTGTTTCTAGAGCATTCAAAGCTGTCAATTCAGTCCACAAAAATGTAGGAGGGAAATATTTCAGACAGCTACTTGTGGAATGATAAGTGTCAATTCATTGGAAGGATCAAAACTGAGAATGAGTGTTTACAGAATGTTACCCAGAGCTGTTAGATGGCTTTAAATGAAATGCAGACTGTTGCTATAATATGAATGGCCATACAATACAAGGCTTCTACACTGATCTCATACAAAAGGCTCACATTCTTTAAAGCATACAACAGGCTTACACAAGAGCCCTATGAATATCAGTATTGTATTGGACCCAATAAAACTTCATTGCCATTGCATGGGTTCTGATTTTTACTCCCCAATATGAAAGCGAACACCAAATATGCACATACTTTACATTTCTTCAAGGAAACTGCAAAAGAAATTTAACACCTGTCATATTTTAGAACAGTGTAGCTAATTATTGGAGTAGTATTATCAGACCAGCCCGAAGTGCTGGAATGAATAATGCATCGGCCCTTCCTTCATAGCTTCTGATTTCCAAAGAATCTGAGAGTGAACAATTGTTTCATTTCTCTACCCCCTTTTTCACAGCCTAGTGGGAACACACTGGCCTTTGGCCCTCTTGCTCTCCACTATTACCTTCCCACCCCAAGCTATTCAGTATGAAAGAGCACTGTACGAGCCGCTTTCCCGTTTTCACCTTCACCCACTCTCCATGGCACAGCTGGGGAGGCCCAGTGCAATGCTCCCCTCGGAGGACCACACAAAGAGCCGACTACTGTGTTGCAGCTGTGACAAACCGGCTATTCTTTCCCAGCCATCTCAGCCACATATTCCCCAGTCCGGGAACAGATGCATTTAAGCTGAGCTCGAAGGGGAGAAATCTGGCACAGACCTTTGAATCTGATCTGCATTCAGAGGCCTTAAGGGTTGTGTTCAGAACCAGCATTCCAGAGTGTAGCAAGCTGTTGTGAGTATGTGTGTTCATGAGAGAGTGATAGAAAGTGCGAGCTGAACAATGGGGTGCTTTGCCTTCCAGCAGTCAGAAGGACATGCCGAATTGACGATGCTAAACTATTCCAGTCATGGATTTGGTTCCATTCCTTCTCAGTTTCTTAATGTTATTCTCCCTCCTGCCCCTAAGCTCTCACCCCGCCACTTCTTGTATCAGAGGAAATCTGGGTGTCTATTGTCCTGACCAACTGATGTAATGCATCTATTTTTCTTACTTATTCAGCAATTGTTCAATTTCCCACCCACTTCAGACAGATGTCCCCAGAGAGAGGCAACTTTAACCATTTAATCTATATAGGGCTAGTGAGCTGTGAAACACACGGCTGCTTGTGGTTATCTGGGGGATATTAGCTACACCCTCTGGGGCCGAGAGAAGTTGAAACTCACGCTTTGCAGTCAAGCTTCAGTTGAAACATAACCTTCAGACAAAACTACCAAACTGGCAAGGAGCAAAATGATATGGCTTTTTAAGGAGGTGGAAAAAAGTGTTTACAAGACCTCTAATGATGGATTACCTGCCCCAAGCATCCTACCTGCATCCCCATTAATCTCCCTCTTTACTTGCATTGCTTTAAAAGGCCTTTAAAATCACAGTTTTTCTTTACTTGCACCATTCCGAAGACTATTAAATGCTCAGATGTCAGTATAGTATGATCCCCATATCTGCAAGGGATATATTACTGTTACTGTACTTCACATGGATGTGCAGAACTGCAGATAATAGCAAGCCCTGTTGAAAGAAGAACTTCTTGCCCAAGAATAATGCTGGAGGGTCTAGAAAATGTCTAGAGAGAACTTATTTTGTTAGATGTAGCTAAATGAAACTGCATATACTGGTTCCATTGTACTGTAGTTTTTTTTTATTAGAATTGGTTCAGGTTAGAGAAAGAGAACCGAGAAATGATCGGTCTCCTACATATTTGTTGTGTTTCAACTGCAGGAGATGGCAGACTTTGGTACAAGTTTTTTAGTGGCTTAGCTGCTTTACTTCTCATTTTCTTTAACTGGGGGTGAACTGAAAGATTGGAAAAGATAGCCTTTGCCTATTCTTCCAAACTTGCTATTGGTCCAATTTAATTCAAGAATGAACAAAGTGAAACTCTACAGATGTTTCTATACTGCAACTTCCATTAGCCCTAGTCAGCATCACCAATAATAAGGGATGCTGGGAGTTGCAGTTCATCAATACTTGGAGAATTAATGACTCTGAGGTCATTAATGGAGAAGATGGCAGACATGGACACAAGAGGCAGAACAGCTCCTGCTGTGTTGGGAACGGGAACAAACCCTGGCAGAACCATGAAGCTATCTGCAGTGTATTTATCAATTTCCCCACTCTAGAATTTGTGAGTTTTTGAGTGATATCTAATATTGGCTTTAATTCAACATCCCCTCAAAATAGCATAAATATTTGTAAAGAGAAATAACCTATGAAAGTACAATGCAGCTCTCATGCAGAATAGCTACATTGTGCAACATACGCTAATGATTAAGTACAATGCACAACTATGAGACATACAACTACAATGTGCACAAGTGTAATGCACAAATTGTAAAGACAATGTGTAGAGCAGTGGTTCGCAACCTGGGATCCCCGGATGTTTTTGGCCTTCAACTCCCAGAAATCCTAACATCTGATAAACTGGCTGGTATTTCTGGGAGTTGTAGGCCAAAACACCTGGGGATTCCAGGTTGAGAACCACTGGTGTAAAGAGACTGCACTGGCTGCTATTGGAAAAATCTATCTGTTGTGCTATGGTGACTTTCTGGCCTTGAATCCATGGTATGCTTTGTGGTTGTATATGTGCCTAACTTGATGCAGTAGAATTGTCAATCTCCAAAATTTGCCATCAGTCCAAAATGGTGAGGGAATGGTTCCCTCATGTCACTGCAGCCCACTAAGACAGTGGTTCTCAACCTGTGAGCCTCCAGATGTTTTTGCCTTCAACTCCCAGAAATCCTAACAGCTGGTAAACTGGCTGAGATATCTGCGACTTGTAGGCCAGAACACCTGGGGACTCACAGATGAGAACCACTACACTAAGATATAGCACATGGGGTCCCGCTAGCCCTCAAGAAAGGCTTATTTGGGAAAGGGGGCAGGGGGGAGAAGCATATGAAAAAAGAGATAAAGGGAAAGCTCTCTTATACTTACACAATGAAGGATTGTGTTCATCATCTATGTCTGAGTAACAACTTATTTAAAATGGTAAACACTTACTCAGAGCCACAGATATTAAAATGAAAGGACTTTCTTGTTAATAGCCAATTTCAAAGTCCCAGTAGTCCATTGCCTTGAAATGGAGCAAGACTCTCTATCTTGTGGGAGAGAGGATATTTGAATTTTCATTTTCCTAATTGGTTTGAAAGAAATTCTATAAACACCCTCAAGGCTTATGTCTGGTTATATTCTGCTAATAAGCTGTGGGGAGGTATTTTCTTCTAAATAAGTAGATGTGTACAGAAAAACAGTTCTGATCATTGATAAAAAATAAATGCTGGTACATTTCAACACCTCTGACAGAATTCCATGGTGATATAAAACATTATGCATTATCCTTAGTTACAAAGTTCTTGCCATTAGAAATATTTTTAAAAACCATCAGTAATAGGAAAAAAACCATTAATTTACTAACTTAATATGAAGAAATCTGAGTTCAGGGTAAATTTGAAGAGGGTTAAAGGTGTGTGCATGTGTGTGCGGGGGAGTGAAGTGGAGAACGATGGATGAGAACAAAGAAAGTGACCCTGTTAGACTTAAATCCATTATCATTGAATGTACTGACAGACATCGCAAGCATTCACCTTGTCAATAACAAAAGGCCATCAAGCAAATCAGTAGCTGACCTTGCCTGTTTGAATTGGGAGGGAAGTACTGTTTGGCTCCCTGTTTTGATACTGGGTGTGGGCTGCAATGTTTTGGAGGGAACAGAAATCAGCGGAAAGATTGAGATACTTGAAAGTGAACATCTAATATTCAAAGCACTTTGGAATCTCCAAGACACACATCTTCCTTTTTCTCGTGTTTCCTCCCTATTCTACTTCTGACTGAGTAAAGGTATGTGTAGGCTAAAATTTGATGGAAGTCTTTTTTTTACTATAGCTTCCAAATCCTTCCAGCCATCATAGTCACTGGACATACTGAATGGTACAATATGGGAACTGGAGTCCAAGTAAAGTAACAAGGTACTAAATGGTGGAGAATCCTTCTATTAAATGGAATAACAAGGGCCTTCCTATACTGGAAGTTCTTGCAATTGTAGGCTATCAAGTATAGGGCAGCCTGGTAAATATGGCGTTGAAAGAATCAAGAGAGGCTTAGGAGATTATTTTAAGAGGCCTTCAGCTCCAGTGAGAGAAAAATGAGCTTTTAGGTTCCTCGGGTCATCCCAATCTGTTAGTCGGGGTGGGCAACTTTTTCCACTATATGCTGAATCTCACATCAAGAACTAACAAAAGGATACACCATCCCACTCTGATTCTGCTGAAACTGTGCCAATAATTTTTGCCTCTTTAAATTGATCTGGCCACTATTGTTTTAAAGAGTTCCATGATGTACCCTCAAGTGTTAGAGGTGGAGGGGCTGGGAACTGTAAAACACAGTTTCAGAGGGTAGAATGTGACCAATGGCCTGCATATGACCTCAAGAATTGGTAGACAACGAGACTTCTGATCCAAAACAAGAGAAGGCATTGGAGATGTCAGCCAACAAGCCACTTGGATGTACACCTACCATGTAGTTTATTGTGTAGAGAGAAAGGGGCATGTGTTACCTGTAAGCTTATACTCCTAAATTGCCCCAAATGCAGTGGTTCTCAACCTGTGGGTCCCCAGGTGTTTTGGCCTACAACTCCCAGAAATTACAGCCAGTTTATCAGATGTTAGGATTTCTGGGAGTTGAAGGCCAAAACACCAGGGGACCCACAGGTTGAGAACCACTGCCCTAATGGGACATTCATGAACTGATGGAATGATAGGTTACAAGACCCAGCTTCCACAGCACCCATGCCATACCTAGCAAAGTTCTGACAGGAGATTAAAAAAATAGAATCACAGCACACAGAAAATTAATTCATAATAGGGGAAATTATTGTTAACAGACAGAATCCGTGGTAAACCATTTGGTGGGGCAAGCCATCCATCCATGATGGGCAGCCAGGAACAGCAATCAAAGCCTGGGAAGAAGATTCCATGCAGGACACAAGGTCTGTATTGCTGCCCCAGCCAGCAACCCTCCCGCTCTTGGTGAGTTTTGAAGGTGTGGGGGGAAGGTCTCCATTCCAGCAATGAGATGGCATACTTCAAATAACTACAGTAGAGTCTCACTTATCCGACTTCCGTTTAACCAACACTTCGTATTATCCAATGCCATTTTGTGGCAGATTGAAAACATTGCACCCTTTGCCTTCATTCAATGCATGGCGAGAGTCCCAAAAAAAAAAGGGGGGGGGAGGAGGAAAGCACATCTCCGGAAGGAAGGGAGGCGAATCGCCCCATTGGGGGCCATTTGTATGCGAGGGAGGGAGGAGGGAAAAAAGGAAACGCAATGGCTCTCCTCTGTCTGCTCTTGATGCATGCAGAGCCTCGGAGACGTCTCTCCAGCTCAGCCTAGTTCCCAAATCAGTGCGAGAAAAGAGCTCATGATTCAAAGGAAAGAATGGAGGGGAGAGAAGCCAAGGCAACGGGCTGGGCTTCCTGCACACACACACTTTGCTCCAGATCCTCTCTCCCTCTCCCTTCTCCCTTCCTTTTTCACCCCCATGCACTCCCTCTTCCTCCTCCTCCTCTTCCTCCCGCTTTTACTTCTGACAGCCTTACAGCAACTTGCACTTTGGCCTTTTTTCCTTAAGAGGCTATCCAGTCCAGCCCCATTCTGCTAGGCTGGAAGACACAAGCCAAGCCTTCCCAACACAGACCACCAGCTCCAGGTGAGATTCTGGAGACAGTTGACCAATATCAGTGTTTAGCAAACTTTGGTTTTCCAATGTTGCCATTCCTCTATGCTCAATGTGGGATTCTACAGTATATCAGTGGAATCTATAGTATATCAGTGTGTTCCCAACTCTGATCTTCCAGGTGTTTTCAATTTCAAAAATGATGTTCTGGTGCTTAATTTGTAAAACCATAATGTAATTTGATGTTCAATAGGTTTTTCCTTAATCCCTTATTATCCAACATTTTCGCTTATCCAATGTTCTGCCGGCCCGTTTATGTTGGATAAGTGAGACTCTACTGTATCTGTTAACAACTATGATGTAACTGGTACTTTTGACTATGAGGGTTGACAGGTTATACTAATCCTTGAGTGTTCAAAACCAAAACTGAAACTTAGTTCAGCCTCTAGTGATGTCACAAGGGGCACACATCAACGATAACTTTCAGTGCATACATTTTTTAAAACCCAAATCAATGGGAAGATATTTTCTTGTAGTGACCTAAAAGCACCAAGTCATGTCTGATCTTGGAAATAAATCAGAGTAAAGGTTTCTTAGGATTTGAATGGAAGGCCACCAATTAATATCAGGTAATGTAGACTTTTTTCAGGGACAGGAACTGGCAATACTACCTCTTTATATTCCTTGTCTGAGACAAAAAGTATGAATAAATGGTATTGCCACAAATCAACAGATGGCTTGATACAGTCACCTAGTGACCATTTTCTCCCCCTAAGCCCTGGCACTAGCGAGGGGAGAGAAAGAGAGCTAATGGGCCCTTTGGAGAGTCTACAATACCCACTTCAAAGTAGCCTGCAAGAGCAAAACACAGTACCATACCTAACATTTTCATTGGCTACCCCAAGGCTGTTGAATGAGCTGTCAGAAAAGATCTGACAGCTAAAAATGCTGTCAGAATTCAAAACAAAACTGAAGACCTCTCTCTTCCAGCAGATCTATCCAGTGAGTTTTAACTATGAATTTTAAAATCACATTCTATGTTTATTGTGTTTTAACTTTTGTTTCATGTATTATAGTATGAATATGTTTTAAAATGTGCTTTTATGGATGTATTTTAGCTATGTTGTGACCCGCCTTAAGCCATAAGGAGAGGCAGGTGTTAAATACAAAATAATAATAACAACAATAATAACCTCTTTAACTCTCACACATGCACTCACAGAGAAAAAGAAAATGAGACAGAGATTCTTTTCAAGGCCTGAGATATCTTCCCACTGCCCTAAGGACCAGAAAAGAGAGTCCAGGTGCTGAGATCTGTGGTCAATCACAATTGCTATACCGGACCTCACTAGAAAAGGGCATAGCAGGTGAATGAGACTAAGGACCCTTCCACACAGCCATATAACCCAGAATATCAAAGCAGAACATTCCACAATATCTGATTTGAACTGGGTTATCTGAGTCCACACTGCCATATATTCCAGTTCAAAGCAGATAATGTGGGATTTTATTCAGCTGTGTGGAAGGGGCCTAGGTTGGGCAAACCAGAATCAAAGCAGAAGAATTGCCAAGTGCTCTCTCAATTTCAGATTAAGTGCTACTCCACATAGAACAGGTTGCACCCCGTATTCTGACAGCTGCTTCTAGCTGCTAGAGATCTGCTTTAAAAGTAGGTTAGGAACATATGTCATACAGTTTTGAAAAGTTACTTTTGGATGTTTCAATCCAGAGTAGTGATAAGCAAGTGCCATGTCACAGCCTTGAAAACGGTGTTAAGACAAAATCATCATGTAAAATGTGGCATTCCTAGTAGCTTTAGCAAGCCATCAACTTCACCATCCATCATCATCAGTCACCATCTTATCACATTGTATGACACAGCCATCAGCACATATAAAAGAGGGATGATTTGTAAAGGCAGAACTTGTTTGTAACTTGACATAGTGAGTGAAGCAGACTATCCTTTCACCTTGTCTAAATATTATCAGGTTTTGTGAAGTACCTTTCACATTTATTTGTGTGTGTTTTAAAAAATGGATCCTAGCTGGATGAGTGATATTTTTTTCCAACACCTTTCACTGTCATGCCTGCTGAGGTACATATAATTTAAGCAGTCATCTTCAGTGTTTAGCAGCAGCATACCTTTGGACTTTCCCACATGTTCCAGTTTGTCTGGGTTGATGCTTTCTTCCCAAAAGAGATTTCAGTAAAAACCACAGAAGATGTGCCCACAAACCAAACTCAGAAAAACCCAATGCCACCCATGTGTTTAAGCTGCTTCACCAATGACAAATTGCTGAAAAACAAGATATTAAGAGAAAAATATCCTCAGGAAAGCTACAATTTCACACTAACTTAGCTAGGCAAATGGGACTTTGACATTTCAGTATACATGCTGGATCATTTTTACTGGTTGGTGAAGTCTGCCTACATAGACTCTGTTGGTAGTAAATGCTTTACTGAGAAATCATATGGTTTCTGGAAGACAGAAGAGCGCAATGGCAAACCTATTATTGAAAAAGTTGGATTTAGGTCTGTTGGTTTTGGTCTTTGAATTTGCCAGCTTCAAGGGATCTTAGCAGGCACTATTTGTTTAGACCCATCTATTGCAATCTGGCTTCTGGCCTTGGTTTCAGCTGGAAATTGTTTAGCAATAAGGGAATGGAGAGTGTGATGCCCTGTTGCTTCTACTGACCATCTCAGCATCTTTCACTACTGTTGGTGATATTATTCTGCATTGTTTCTCAGGAATGGGAAATGGATGCATGGTGCCATATTGATTCCCATCCTTCCCAGAGAGATGGATCTAGAAGGTTGTGCTCCAGTGCCACCTTGTTTTCTGGGTCTTCGCCACTGGCCCTTTCATGCCCCACACAATCCATAGACATCACCAGAATATTTAATCACACCTCCCAGTTATTCCATGTTGTACTATTTCAACTACACAGTGTTCCCTCACTATTTTGCGGTTCACTTTTTGCAGATTCGCTGTTTCACGGTTTTTCAATAAACTCTAAAATACTATTATAAATCATAAACAATTACAATTTACAGCCTGAGGAAGGAAGGAAGGAAGGAGAAGCCAAAGGGAGAGAAAATGAGCCCAAGTGGCAACAGGAGGAGAAGGAGGCGATTTAACACACAATTGGTTGATAAAGACTTAAAATAGTGTATAACTACTAAAACAATGTATAAATATTAAAATAAATATAGTGCCCCTACTTTGCGGATTTTCACTTATTGTGGGTGGTCCTGGAACGTAACCCCAGCGATAAGTGAGGGAACACTGTACTTGCAATGATACCTGATTGCCACAGTTGCACTCTAATTGTGTTATTGGTACTGTTTCTTTATCTGCATGAATGCTATTGTCATCACCCCATGTGCCCTTTGTGCTCCGTGATTAGTTTGCTTTGATATTTTTTAGAAAAACTGTTATAATAACACTATTATCCATGACATCACTACGGCACGCACATTATTGCACAGATCTCTCATTGTGAGAGATGGCATAGGAGGAGAAACAGACTACATGTTGCCTTATTTTATGTCTTCATCTTGTGAAAACCAAAAGTGTTTATAACACTAGTCAATTATTTCAGGATGTCCTGTTGAAAACTGCTTTACTCCTACCAATTAATCTATAACCCTATCTAGGCCTTGAGAATTCAAAATGTTTTGGGACCAGCATCTCTGAAAGAATGTTTGTACCTGTACAGATCTTCCAAGTTTTCTGGATTAACTACCAATGCACTCTTTTCTGGCATGGTGAGAAGGGATGCTAAGTGTTTTGTGTACCATTCACAGAAACATTTTGTTGGTGGCCTTATAATTCTGGGATTAGCTCAGCCAGGACAGGGAGCTATTACATTGGGCTTATTGAGTAAACATACATAGAACTGTGTTTTGGAAGTTTAGTGGATAAAATCTCCTAATTTCAAGGATTTCCATCTTGTCCCACCCATCTTGCTTTGTTCCTGCTCCATTTACTTAACCCCACACACTGCTATAATGTAGAGCTTACTACTTTTATTAAAGAAGCATTGTACATGGGGTAGATGTGTGGTGATGGGAAAAAAACTGATATTTCTTCAGACTTTTGCACATGTATGTTATCACTAGATATATACATCCACTGAACAAAGGAAGATGCCTATGCAAACTCATACATAACAGAGACAAATTGAAGCCTGAGGCAGAGTTTTCATATGGCATGAGCAATACAGTACTTTTCACCAGAGGCAATTCAGCTATTCTCTTATAATGTATCAAGTTAGAAGACAGTGAAGTGTTGGCTAATGATATGTTTGCATGAATGCATGACCTTCTGTTTTGAGTCTTATTCTTATAAGGGTCAATTATAAACTTGCTACTAGAGGAGGCAGAGCAAGCTCAAACAATCTAAGTTAAAGAACTCTAAGTACACTTTCCATACAACTGAGAATTCCCATTAGACAAAGGACAAACTCTTTAGGCAGCAAAATACAAAGCACTATTGTAGTATAGTTTCAAACTGGAACTTGGGAAATCTAGTTTATTTCCCCACTGAGCCATGAAACTTATTGGGTGATAAGACATTCTCTATCAGCTTTTCCCACCAAATAAGTTTTGAGAATAAAGTGGGGAGAATGCAAATCACTTATGTGGCATTGAATATATTGGAGGGAAAGTGGCATGCAAATATAACTAGATGGCCACAATCGTATACTGAAGAGAGAGAGAGAGCATGACTGTCAGGACACAGACTCCTCGTAAAGGGCCACACACAATGAGTAAAGATAACAAACGTTTATTAAATGATGTTCTGAACCTAGGAACACTTAACTTCAGTGTTCCTGATAAAAGTAAAGGTCTTTGCTTCAAGAAAAGGCAAAAAATGTGAGAACATAAAATAATCCGGATTATCCTGCCTGATAATCCGGCTTAACTCCAGCCAAGAGTTCATTGAAACTATAGTCACGCCAAGCTACGGCACAGAAAGCCAGAAGAGGGCCAAACGCACACCCGTGATGAGAGCAGGTGACACCGTTGTCCAAAATCCAAGCCGAATCCAGAAACCAAAGGATAGACAACCGGGAGTAGCGAAGTCGCTGTCAAAAGCCAAGCCAAATACAGGAACCAGAAGGATAGCCAACCAGGAGTAGCGAAGTTGCCGTCAAAAGCCAAGCCGAATTCAGGAACCAAAAGGAGAGCCAACCGGAAGTAGCGATGCCGTCGTCAGGAGCCAAGCCAAATTCAGGAACCAAAAGGAGAGCCAATCGGGAGTAGCGATGCTGTCGTCAGGAGCCAAGCCGAATTCAGGAACCAAAAGGAGAGCCAACCGAGAGTAGCGATGCCGTCGTCAGGAGTCAAGCAGAATTCAGAAGCCAAAGAGGAAGCCAGGAACGCCAAGCCAGGAACGAGCGATGCCGTCGTCAAGAGCCAAGCCGAATTCAGGAGCTGAAGGGGAAGCTAGGAATGCCAAGCCAGGAACGAGCGATGCTGTTGTCAAGAGCCAAACCAAATCCAGGAACACGAAGCTGTACAGCCAGGACCCAAGCCCAACAGGAGAACAGGCAGCGACAACCCAATGTCCAAAACAACACCTTGCCTTCTGCAAGGAGTCTGTACTTCCAACTCCACTTTTAACTTACACATCATTATCCGACGATGATGAAGCCTCCGCCCTGTCATCATTACCCACAGCTGATCTTGATCTCATACGTGAACCTCGCCCATCATCCCTCCAGTCCCTCCATCTTTGTTCAAGACTTAGATCTCCCCATGTCCCTGGTGTATCAGTAGTTTGCCAATCCCCTGATGCATTCCCAGGAACTGGCTCTGCACACACATTTACTTGAGTCCAATCTGCAGCACTTTCCATCTCACTCCCAGACCCATCATTCCCAGAAAAAACCCCAAATGTTTCATCTTCCATGGGAGCAGTGAGTAGATCCCGGATCTTCTTCCTTTCCCTTTCCTCATCTGACTCTTGCTCCTGAGTTGACCTTTTAGTTCCTCTACTCTCTGTTAACCCATCTTCTTCCAGCATTGACTCCCCTTCAAACGTTTCATCCTCAAAAGGAGCCATAAGTATTTCCCGGACCCGCTTTGCTTGCTGTTCCTCATCAAACACCTGCTCACCATTAGCCCTTTTCCTCCTGCTAGCAGTTCTACTAGTAGTAGTATTATTGCCTCCTGGCCCAACTACAACAATAACTTTGCTTTCAGAATTATGTGGCAGCTGCACAATCCATCCCTCATTGATTGTGTTGTTGCACAACCAAAAATGTGAACAAACAGAAATGTGTTCAATACATTTGTGCAACCATATGTAATATGAAACAAGTGCAATGGGACCACATGCAGAACTCCACTTCCTCAGCCTTGAATTGACTACAGCTATTCTGAATTGGATCCCCCATTGGCACAGCGGATTAAACCGCTGAGCTGATAACTTGTGGACTGAAAGGTCAGTAGTTTGAATCTGGGCAGCAGGGTGAGCTCCCTCTGTTAGCCCCAGCTTTTGCCAAACTAGCAGTTCAAAAACATGCAGATGTGAGTAGACCAATAGGTACCGCTTTGGCGGGAAGTTAACGGTGCACCATACAGTAATTGGAGGGGTCTACGGGCAATGCCGGCTCTTCAGCTTAGAAATGGAGATGAGCACCAATCCCCAGAGTCGGACACGGCTAGGCTTAACCAAAATTCTGAATTGGATGAAAATGTCAGACAACCTACACATGCAAGAAGACCCACAAAATGAAGATAGTCTTTTCACCCTATTGAAGATTTCATGTTGTTTTAAAATTAATCCTTTTGCTGAAGGAAGGACCTCAACATTTAAAAATATTATTACAAATTTCCTCTTAATAGTGCCAGCACCTGAACCTTTGTGTTTTCAATTTTATTTTAATTCAGAGTTCCTTTTGAGTAATATAAGGCCCTATCAATTGGCAGGAATGGAAATTAGAAATAATTTAGCCTTGTAGTTTGTAATTTAATATGCAGACAGAAAGATAGCAATAGGTAATACTGTATCGTTATGCAGATGTATTTATTATCTCTTCCTCTTGCTGTGCGCAATTTTATGAGTCTTCACAGAAGAATTTATTTCTGTAGAGATACCTATGTTTACACCATATGTCTTTTTTTCTTTAGAACTCCTGTATAATTTCAAAGTTTTGTGGGCTTTTGGTAATTTCTATTTTGCAGTAGAGGTCACATCAGCATTGCATAATGAATGACATTGTTAGCCTGCAATCATTGGCAGGGAGTTGGCTTGTTTTTTTTATAATTTATTTTACAAAGCCAAGCTCTATATTACATGCTTTATAAATAATTAATAGTTGCAACATTGATTGATCCTGATACATTATTTTACTGACCTCACAATTTTAGATCTGTTGACTGAGGGAAAAGGTTACTTGATTAATCACTTATCTTTTAAGCAAATGATTATGTGGCTGATTACATTTAAATGAATTTACATCTTAGCAACATTTCCAGATAGGCGGCTTTTAGAGAATACACAATTTAATAAACAAAATTGCTATTCATGGCTAAAAAAAATCATGGATGTTTAAGCTTTATTTCTTCGTTTTGATTACAATTGTACATTAAGGGGGAACATATAATCTTCTGAAATCAGACTGATACCTTCAGTAGAGCTGCCACTTAAATATTGGGTTGTGAGTATTCTGGGCTGTATGACCATATTTTAGAAGCATTCTCTCCTGAAGTTTCACCCACATCTATGGCAGGCATCCTCAGAGGTTGAGGGATCTGTTGGAAACTAAGTAAGTGAGGTTTCCAACAGACCCCTCAACCTCTGAGGATGCCTACTATAGATGTGGGTGCAACGTCAGGAGAGAATGCTTCTGGAACATGGCCGTACAGCCCAGAAAACTCAAAACAACCCAGTGATTCTGGCCATGAAAGCCTTCGACAACATACTTAAATATTGCTGCCACCAGTGAATTAACTAGAGCATTCACCTTTCCCTATAGGGCTGGTCCTATCATTAAGCACTGAGAAATTTCGCCATCTAGCTGTCCCTTTCCTCTCTAGCCATTACCTTCCTTTACGGGTAAAGTTGCATGCATCTGACACAACTTGTTCCAGATCCCGAAATAACCAGGTCCCATCTACACTGCCGTATAATGCAGTTTCAGAATGCAGTTTAACTGCATTGAACTTGACTATCTGTGTTTACACTGCAATATTATTCAGTTCAATGCAGTTAAACTGTATTCTGAAACTACATTATATGGCAGTGTAGTTCCAGCTTCAAATATGTAATAAACTACAGTACGCGATTTCCTGCTACTTGGCAGGGGGTTGGACTGGATGGTCCATGAGGTCTCTTCCAACTCTACTATTCTATGATTCTAAGAAAAGGAAGGATCTTCTAGCCATTAAGTGTTTTAAAGAAGTCTGAAATACTTCTGCAAATTGATATGATAACATTCAGCTTAGATTTGAATGTAGTTTCAAAAAACTTTAAAAAACACACAGCACAAAGAGAGCACAGCTAAAGCTTGTTTAATGTTTATGCCTTGCAAATGTTCTCTACTCTTCTAATTTCAAGGACAAACTCTTTTTAGACATAGCTATCCAATTTACAGAGTTGTTAGTCTTCATATTCTTTTGAACGCAAAGCACACTTTTGACTATCCGGGGATGACAGATTGACTCTTCTAGAGTTGAAGAGCTTTAATTTAATGTCCAGTCATTGGGAAAACTACACAAAGGAGCTGAAGAGGGTTGATATAACAGCAGCATGACTAGAATTTACAACTACTAGCCTTTTTGGAGACAGTTTTTAAAAGCTTTCCCAAGTACATTCATCATGTTGCTGCTTTTGTGTGCTCTTCAGATCCCTTTTTGGAATCTTTTTGTGCCTCTAAATTCTGATTTCTACGATAACGAGAGACAGCCCCTTGTTTGGCATCAGAGCTTTCATCTTCCTTTTCAGATCAAGCTTTAGACTCCTGTCTTAAGGCCAATGTACATAGGCCACATACCCCAAATCAAACCAGACGTTGCTCCTGAACATTCACATAATGATGATGACGATGATTATAAAAAATAATCAATTAGTCCTCTTATATAAACTGACACAACAAATTAAACAGAAAAAGAAACAAAGTTTGGCTATGCCTACACCAGGTGAAACCATCTGGAGTAGTCAGTCTGGAGACATGGATAAAATTTCTCCTTTTCCTTCTCTCCCTTCTCCTTCCTGCTGATGGAGGCATTATGGAGGGAAGGACTCTCCACAAGATCTTTCCACAGGTAGAGAGAAGAGCTACCCATCTGGTAGCAAAGTCCCTCTCGAACAGTGGTTCCTAACCTTTGTTCTTCCAATTGTTTTGGACGTCAACTTCCAGACATCCCAGCCAGCTTACCAGCTGTTAGGAATTGTGGGAGCTGAAGTCCAAAACACCTGGATGACCAAAGGTTGGGAATCACTGCTCTAGAAGGTCCAGTTTGTTTCCTTTAGCTCAAGGTCATTGTGGTGATTGATTGATTTTGTTACATTTCTGCCTTTTCATTACAACAAAAATAGTGCTGATGCTGAAGCAAGCTCCGCACCTCACTGATGCTAAATTGAACAACAAAGGTTTAAGATATTGATCTTTCACCCTACCATACACCTTGTAATATATTAAATTGTATTTAATTTTTCTACTATATGAACAGCATATTGATGATATATTTGTTGATTCTGCAAAGATCTTTTTGGTGGTGACACTGTCTCCCGACCTCTCTGCTTTATCATCCTTCTGCCAGCAGGGAAATATATTATTTTTATTGAAGTATCCTTTGACAGATGGAGTGGTCAGGTTTTGAAAGTACTAGCCATGTTATTCAGATTGTTTACAGGGTTTTAGATGACTCAGATATTATGTTATGTTTTAATTAAGACTATTTAGCAGATGTAGATTCCATGACACAGAGCAATGTTTTCACTAATGTTAATCCATTCGGCCATTCTGTTCAGGTTTATTAGCTTTGTGACTATACTACAGGAAACTATTAAATACTGTTATAAGTAATGAGAACCGATATATGCTTTCCCGATAGCACAGGAACAAAGTGCAGTTTCAGCATACATTATGTCTGGCTTTTTTTAATGGTACCTATTCGAACAACACTACCTTGCAAATTTAGTAATTTGCAATATCTCTCAAAGTCATTATTGGAAAATTAACAAGATCTCACTATATCGCTATTCCACTGTAGCACTGATAGGGTGTTTATATAACATACAAGTGGAACTAACAGGTTTAAACATGTATGTCTTACTCATCAATCTGGTTATATCTTTTTTAAAATTTGTTAAGCAATTGAAACAAAAAGCTTGCATAGTTTGCATGCTACCATTCCTGAAGGTATTAAAAGAGACCATATATCAAAGCAGCTTTTTCCCACTGGGTGCTCAGAGGATCATGACAATCTAAACTACAGATCAACACATCTGAAGGGCTCTGGGTTGGGGAAGATAGCACTAAAATACAGAGTTTAGTTTGCAGAATTATTTTTAATGAATGATATCTCAGTGCAGTTTGTCTGGCCTGGTTTGGCTACTGCAGGATGCTTGGAAGAGGTCAATCTGACCTTCCTTCCGGAGGAGTGCATCACAGGCTTAATGAAATGAACAGCAGCTGACATCTCTGAATAAAAAAGGGGTCTGGACAAGATAGCTCATTGGTAGCAGATATCATCGTACTTTGGTACTCGTGTCTTGGACCTTGGCTGTTACCCCTGGATTAGAACTCTGGACTTTACCTTGTTCCTGCAATTCTGTTTTCAACTCTGTTGCTCCTGTAACCTTATTTTGGACCTTGTTGTTTCCTGAACCCTGAGATCTGAATCTTGGACTACTATAAATTCCAAGATTCCAAGGGATGCAATCAATGCCATGGCATACACTGTAACATTTCACAGGGTGTGATCAAGATGGCAAAAGTTATTAAGGAGGAATGGAGCCTCCGGTGGCCAAGGGGATAAAAGCCTTGTGACTTGAAGGTTGGGTTGCTGACCTGAAGGCTGCCAGGTTCGAATCCCACCCGAGGAGAGCACGGATGAGCTCCCTCTATCAGCTCCAGATCAATGCGGGGACATGAGAGAAGGCTCCCACAAAGATGGTAAAAACATCAAAACATCCGGGCGTCCCCTGGGCAACATCCTTGCAGACGGCCAATTCTCTCACTCCAGAAGCAACTCCGGTTGCTCCTCACACGAAAAAAAAAATTAAGGAGGAAAAAATAAACAAGCTTTGAAAGGCTGCATCACTTTGTTTTTGTCTGAGACTACAAGACTGGAGCATTTTAAAAGCATCTGAAAAAGTGGGACAGCATAGGATCACTTGGGACCGTCCCTGCCAAATAGTTTGGTTGGTATGCTATGGCTGTTAAAATGGAATTATAATTATATGGTATGGAAGTGCTCATAATGAAAGATGGACATTTTAAAAGGGCCATCACGGCCAAGGGAATAGTTGAATTATGACATATAAACCAGGAATGCTCTTCCCTATCTGTTGTACTCTTCCCTATCTGTTGTACTTGAAACCTCCCCCCCCCCATGTACATAAATTGTTATGCATATGATTTATTCTGAACAAAACATAAAGGCTCAGCCTGTACATAAGGCTGGATGAGTAATATGTGATATTCCTTACTTACAGAGAATTGAGGTTTTTTCCAACTCCAACTGTTATTGACTAGAAAGTAGCTAATGAAAGGAATCACCTGCCCATGAGATCTATTGGTTATTTTCCAATGAAATCTTTTCAATTTGCCATGTGTGTGTGTGTGTGTGTGTGTGTGTGTAGTGTCCCTTTTCTTATAGTTCAGTTGTCCTTTTTTCATTGTTGCCTTGGACATTTGTTTGTTTTAACTTCTGTAGCAACAATATCAGAAATAAGAAAGTCAAGAAACCCAATTTCTTTAATTTTGTTTTTTTGCTGACCCAACTGATAGCTGGTGAGAGAACTTCTGGCTCAGTCAATGCTGGGATTGTTCTATGAGGTGGTGCTTTACTAATAGCTTTATTATTTACCCGTGTAAGCAAAGGAAGTACTACAGCTTAGCAGGAGCTCAGAGAGATCCACTTTCAGGCTGAAACGAGGCCACTGTGGAGAAACATGTAATTAAAGGGTACAATGGCTGTAATCAATTGCACACAGGTTATCTTTGATTGCTCTTGCCCAGGACAAGGTATCCACCTGCCTTGCCAGCCAGGAGGGGAAAGAAAAGTACTTCCATTATCTTTTGTTTGAAACTGCTTTTCTGTGAAAACAAGGCCATTCTTATTTGAAATCTTTCCATTTAATTAACTGGAACCAAATGCCTGCTTAAGGTGATATGTCCCATCAAACATGGCCCTGGAAACTGCAAGGGATGGAATGAAAGAAAGAAGAGTTCATTTTCTACAAAGATTTCCCACTACTACCACCTGCCTTGTTGCTTGTTCGCATATACTGGAAAGATGAATCACTCATGCTCTGACATCCCTTGGCCTTGAAGGAATAGCTGCTTTTGAAATCACATGTTTTTGTTACAGAACCTTGTTTTTTTATGAAACTGTAGGGAAAATCATCCCCATTTGGGATCAAGAATGGAAGATTTGAAGACAGCAGTTAATTTAATGTCATGCTGATGCAGATATTCAGCATTTAAACAGCAATCTGGAACTGATTTTGGATTTTAAAAAATATTTCCATGTGGATGCAGAGTCAGTGGATACAGAGAACCGACTCTACTAGTTAGTAGTTATTCGTGGCTCTTATTGACATTACTTTTTCTGATTAATCCCTGCACTTATTCTTCAAAGATTACTCAACTGCCTCTAAAGACATTTGACCTCATCAGACAGGATAGTTTTCAGCAGCACATGCCAGTTCACCTTCCCTTTTGTGATTGAGTCTGCTGGCTCCCATCCCATGATGTAGAGTTACTTCCATTAGAGTTCCATTGCAAAAGCCAAGGTGAACTGGCATATGCCACCAAGGCGGCAACATGGAAGGCTTCCCATGTTACATAGAAATCAATGGGGGAAACAGGTTGGTGGACATTTCCCCTCATGGGATGAGGTGGTGGTGGGAGGGAGAGAAGCTGGGCAATGCATGGCAATTCCGGCAGCCAGTATGATGAGGTCCATAGTCGTCAGATGGATTTGGGACCAGCTTGGGCATTATACATAGGTTGCAATTTTCCTTCAAAAATTCAGCTGCCCACACTATCAAGCCCAAAAGACATGCTATTCCATAATTGTTTCAAATATTACTTGAACCCTAACCTTTCTTAGCACTTTCATCAGAACGCATATCATTATTTAAACATTATTTCTGATGGATGACTACTTGCACCACTCATTAATTGTCAGTAAATGTGCAATTAGGATAATTGAGGCATAATTGTGATGAATACCACAAGGTGATCTTAGAAAAGTCTCCATGTGTATGGCTTCAAAAAATTGCATTAGAGTTCGGGGGATGGAGGGAAGTTGGTAGAGGATTTACAGTACAATTATGATCACAGCTTTCAGAGTTGTGCAGTTGTAGCAGATGAAGTGAGTTGATAAAGTCAACCTACTCGAATATTCTAGTTGTTTCAAGAAATGGGAAAAAGAGAAAGTGTGTGTAAGTGTATAGACAAAAGTTTGTGTATTGATTAAGAAGAATCAGAGCCACTTCTTTCCTTTTTATTCACCCCCCCCCCCCTCGCTTTCTGTTGCTGTTGGAATCTTAATCTCTCCTCGATGTCTTATTTATATATCTGCATGGAAACATGGAGTGTTCTAAATTGCCTTGTGGCACTGATGTAGTCAGTTTCCTGCAGGGCGGACAAAGTGGTAAACATGCTTTAATTGAGATGTCTTCCACGTATGTGCCAGGAGTTCATGCAAAATAAAATTACCTCCCTTCAGCACAGTGTATTCACTCCTTATCACATCGACAACAGTGTGGGAGTGATAGGATAGAAAATGGAAGCAGAATACCCAAGGCCACACAGTCAGGGAAGGCTTATGACAGCAGTATTGTTATAACACTTGGACACCTGTCATTTGAATAGTTACATGATAGAATTTGGATATAGTAACTCCTATTGTACATGGGTAGCAATGAATACAGTAATTGGCCATTTGTCAGCAAAGGAAATAAGACTGATAGTTGATATTTTTAGTATTAGTGCTATTTCAGCAGCACTTTTATCTCATTCCCTTGTTCCTTAGCTACAACTTGCACAACCCTTTTTTTCTTCTTGTTTACCGTTGGTGTCAAGAGTCAGACGCCAGTTACAAAACAGAGTTTATTCCGAAGATAAGCCAAAAAATAACATAAACACAGGAAATATCCTTGAAACACTTCACTTATCAGTGTTTCGAGAGTAGATTGGACAGTAGTAACTCAAAAACGAGCCACGCTAATTTCCCATGCTGGCATTCAATAAAAAACTAAATAACGCTTCAATTCAGCTTTGGAAAACAAATAGAGTTAATTGCTGGAAAATAAACAAACTAGAAAAGCAGTAAAACTGCTTCCACGGTGCAGCTAGGCCGAGAGCCTCAAAGGGATGATGAATAGCCGTCGTCAGAAGAATCCAAGGTCAGGTCAGGAGGCAGCAGAAATTCCAAAAGACAAACCAGTAGTCAGAAGCCGGGAAAAGTAGTCAGTCAGAGGGCGAAGACAGAAGCCAGGTCAAATACCAATCCAGAGTCCGAAGAGGGTGCAGTCATCCAAACCAGGTCCACGAAAAGGCACAAAGATGGTATCAGCAGATCCGAATCACAGTCCAAGTCCAGTCTTCACGAAAGCACAGAGATCCCAATGGCGCCTCAGCAACACCTTGCCACACGCAAAGTGCAGTGGCCAAACATTCCCATTTTATTCCCCTTCCTCCTGGGTGACCAAACACACACACCCAAACACCAGGTGTCCCAAATCTACTCAGAGTCTGAACTCCACACAGCTAGAGCTCGTGGATCTGGAGTACCTAGCAATTCGTTGGAGTCCCAATCATCCTGCCCACACTTAGCCCCATGAACACTTAAAGAACCATCCTCCCTTCTCCAAGCATCCCAATTGGGATCAGCTCCTGCAGAAACCCCAGGTTCAGAAGTATAAATAGACCCCAAATCCCCAGACATCTCCGGTGGCTGTGCCCATTCAGTGCCCGCTTCCCCAGCCACCACCTGTTCTTCAGCATCCATCTCCCCATCTGAATCTTCCTCAGAAGATCCCCCATATAGCTCTCTAAGTCGCTTCCTGCGCAACTCCTCCAATGAACCCTCATCACGAGGGTTTTTTCTTCCTCTTCGAATTCCATCACCATCAACCATAATCCCCGAAGGCGCAGTCACAACAGTTGGCCATGTTTTTTTGCAACAGATGACACTTTAGGTTATTGGCGCTGTTCTGAGTTCAAATTGTCGTTTTATATACTAGTGGTTTTATTTTGTATTGTACTGTGTGTTTATTTTATGTGTTGTTTTAGGCACCTTGTGCCATATGTAAGCAGCCCCGAGTCCCTTCAGGGAGATGGAGGTGAGGTACAAAAATAAAATTATAAAAAGTTATTATTTCAACTTTGACTTAGTTTTCAAATAGCTATATCTCCACCACCAGGGCCGTGGCCAGAAAAAAATTTCGGGGGGGGGGGGGGGTTTGAAAATTTCGGGGAGGGGGGGTTAACCCCTTGCACACACCCTGCTCCGCTACAAACCTGTCGATATCTGCTTGAGATAGTGCCTGGAGGGACTCTTAATGTTTTGTGTCTCATAGACTTAGCATGGGGATTTGATTAACCAGTTAAAATTCATGAGTAAACCAGGTTTTTTTTTATAACCTGAAAAATTTCGGGGGGGGGGTTGAACCCCTAAAACCGCCCCCTTGCTACAGGCCTGTCTACCACTGGATGCAGAAAGCAATTGCTCTGTTCTGAAATTCCCTACCAAGGGACAAGAAAGGCTAAGCTGGCTCTTTTTCTGTTGTTGCTCCATGAGCCAGTAAAAACTTTTGGATTAGGAGAGGCATTAGGGAGAAAGGAGCTTCTGATCAAGTGGATGCTGTATTTTCTCCCCTACCCTCGATGATTGTGAATTGTATGCTTAACTTAATTGTAATTCAAGGTGTGAATTTGCTTTTAATGTTTACTGTCTTTGTTTTGTTATATTGCAAGTGACATCAAAGCCAGTTTGACTACAGTGATGATGATATTCAAATATTCCTTCTTTGATTTTCCTTTTTTAAAAAAAACAACAACAAACCTTACATATATACCATGGAATGCTAGCATTCCAGAAGAATTTGAATAATAAATTATAGCATAATGTATAATTGTTATAAAATATTATTTGAGGAGAGCTACAATTAATCCTTTTCTAGTTCTTTAATATGCTCCTCACACCATGATAGGCTCTTAGACCATTAATTGAATCTTTTTCTTCAAATTAATCTCCATTTCTTTCTCTCTCTCTCTAACTTTTTCACTTTCTCTCTTCCCCACTTTCCCTATTCTGCTTTTAACAACCCTCATCCTCTTTTCCTCACTTTTAATTATATTGGTAAGATTGGATGGCTGCAAAGATGGGTAGGATTCTCCAATATCTGGACATTAAAACTGCAGATGTAACATATTGCATTTGGGATCTCTGCCCCCTGGACACAAAAATTTGTGCTCTACTATTGCTCTTTGGAAAACACATTTCTTAATTTGTGTGGACAGGACAGCAGTGAAGAGAGAAGGCAGAGAGGCCACAATGATTCAGTTGTGCAGAAAAATGTTTTGTTTATGTTCAGAAACTTTCAAATATTTCATGTAAAGAATTCACTCACTGGTATTTGTTGTTAATCTTTTATTGCAATACTTGTGGTAGATCAATGCCCTCTAACTGAAGTAAAGCACGCCTTATTAATTGTTAAATGAAGTGAATAGATTGTAAGCCTAAATCCTGTTCTTTGGGATAGTTTTCTTCAACTAGATGTACTAGGCTTCTACTATCCCCAGGCACAAATCCAATGATGGGCTTTGTAGTACTTGTGGGGAAAAACTCCACGTGGGAGGAAGTTTAACTTTAAGAGACAGAAATAGATCTTTGGAAGGAGCCATTCCCTGCAAATCCTATGGTTTGGCTCCACACTAAGATTTTGATCAACAAATCTCCTGAAGATAACCAATGTCTTTGTTTTCTCTTATCAGACACCCGCACTGGTACTAGAAATTTTGAAATTAAAAACTTAGCAGCTCTATTTACTCTATTTTATGTGGTAGTTCTGAAAAAAGACAATAAGAAGACATTAGCACTCACTTCTGGACAGTTATGATTAGACATGCTCTGACTCAAAACTTTTCTCATCATTTTCTCTCTATCAGGAAAGTTCTGAGTGGTAACAATGGATGGGGAAGGCACAGGGTGTAACTATATAGAATGGATAAAATGAGGGAATTGTATATACAAAGAGGAATTTATTCCCTAAATGAACTTTTCTTCCAGTCCCATAATTTCTAACTTTGCACAGTGTGAGTCTTTGAAAATTGTTCACACCTTAAACTCTTGCATTTGTTTCCTTTGCATTGCCTTTATAGTATTGGCTGACCCTTTCCTTTGAATGCCTGAACTGTGAATGCTGAAGTTACTGCAATGCTAGACATTTGAGGACTGGAGAAAAATGTCTCTGAGTATGATAGATTTAATTTTGGGGGGACACCATCCTCATGATGCCCAGCTCCTCCACAGCACCACCCTAGGAAAGCATAGATTAGAATAGATGGGGAAAAGAAAGAAAATAATTGTTGTTTTTAGGTATATATTTGCCTGATTAGCTGACCATTTTTGTGGCCCAGTAACCTTTGCTCTGAATACCTTATTTATCCTGATATCTGTTTAAATCATCAAGGTGCTTTAGGGTAGGTCTTTTCCTTCATAAAAAAAATTCCAGAATTTCTCTTAAAGGAAA
The DNA here is from genome assembly GCF_035594765.1 of Anolis carolinensis. NCBI lineage: Eukaryota > Metazoa > Chordata > Lepidosauria > Squamata > Anolidae > Anolis > Anolis carolinensis. The sequence continues at coordinate 275,567,551 of NC_085842.1, forward strand.
TTTCCTACTGTACCTTTTCTCCTTATGTTAAGACCCCCAGCTGTGTTTCTAAAATAACTATGAGAGACCTAGTTGTGGATGGAACAGGGTATGGTGTTTTGTTTGAAGAGACAGAAAGTATGTTTCCTGACAAGTTTTCTAGTCTGAAACAGGAAAAAAAAAAAAAACCTCACAGCACCTTGCTGGAGATCCACCTCAGTGAAATGCCAGACCTGTCAATCAAAGTGATTTATTACATCCTCAATTCCCCAGTCATTTGTCTGAACAGAAGCTGAAGTTTCTAAAAGCCATTAGGAGTCTTTTAACCTAAAAATGGGTCTGCACAAAGAAGCTTAGCAGAGGAAATTATATATTCTGAGCAGGAATAATAATGTGATGTGGACCCTCTTGTAACACTGCAAGCTTCGCAGACCTTTGGAGATGAAGCTACAAATAAACATTATTAATGGGCTCAGCTAATAAATACTTTATCATGGGCACAAACTTATTTTTTTTGTTGAATGCTTACTGATATCACCAAATGTCAAATAATATTTAAGCACAAAGAAGGAAAATGCAACAACCTTCTATAGACAATGTTCTTCTGCTCACAAATTATGCTCATGAAAGGTAGTACTTGAGACTCATTCCTATGCATGTTTGCTCACTTGTCTAAATCCAGAGAAAAGTAAGCATTGCGTGTATTTCAGTGGAAGAACCTGGTGCTTAACTCTTTCCAGTTTGGATTAATGAGATATAAAAGGGCTCGACATTGGTCTAGTGCACATGTGTCAAATGCAAGACTTGTGGGCTGAATCCAGCTATGGCTTTCAATGCCATAGCAACATAGTTACATTTACATAGTCTTATCATTACGAATGGCTCTTAGAAGGCAAAGGGCTGACATGCCCCCAGTGAAAATAAATTTGACAGCCCTGGTATAGTGGGAAGAGAGAAGCGAAGCAAGCCTTGTTGGAACCATCCATCCATAGCTCAGAGAATGCTGTGAAGGAGGAGCCTATGAAGAAGAAAGATACATAACTAAAGCTTGTCTTTGACTGATGGCAGATAGGAAAAGGAAGGTATAGAGATAGGGAAACTCGTAATAGAGTTAGGACAATCAGCTGGAAGAACATATAGACTCTGTGGTTGACTTACACTGAATTTCTCCGTAGAAGTCTTTAAGTCCCCAAGCATGACTGGAAGAAATTGACTCTGGAGTTACAGTGGAGGATCTAGAGTTTTTGAATCAAATTGGTGAATAGCCAAATCCACAAATGGCAAAAATGCAAATGTGGGATAAGTATATTGATAAACTTCTTATTTATTCTATGTCTGCTCCTATTTGGTTTTGATAATCTAGTCATGATTACTACAAGTACCTTTTGGGAGATGGTGGTGAGATACAAATGAAGTTGTGATTATTACAATAAACCACTGAACCACACAGTCATATAGGGATCAGCTCAAGACAAAAGTATGCAACCAAGGGAGGGATTTAGGAGGGAAAGGGGGCAAGGGCAGTGGCAAGAACCCAAGGCACTAAAGGGCCAGCCTTGATTAGGGATTTATTGCACACGGTTTATGACATAAAACTTGCTTGGAAAAGGCAAAGCTAAGAGGGAGGAGTGATCTGGCAGCTTCATTTCTGGAAGTGCAGTCTGATTGGTTGATGAAATTGGGGGGAGTTGCTTAGCAACAAGAGGTGAAGACAGTAAAAGCTATTCATCCAGAAATTAGTCAGATAGGGTATGAGTTTTGAAGAGGAAGGAAGGAAGGTTTTCGGAACTGTTATTGAGAAACCTCTTTGAGGGAAAAGTTAAATTAGCCTTCAGGGAGAAGTGCTAAGAATTGTAGTGAGCCTCTAAGGATTAGAGTGCTTTTAGAGCCTCAAGAGAGAGGATTCAAAGGTTTTAAAGACCTGTGTATATTCCTGTGTGAGGGAACATATTTTTAAGGAACCAGAGTTAAAGTACCCTTTTCTGTTAAAGCAAAATCTATTATTTTATTGAAACCAATACACAACTTTTCTGTTCAAGTACAAATAAACATCATATTTCTGTTTTTTACTTCATCTCAAGTGTCCGTGTGTCTTACTGTTCATCTTAATAAAGAGGGGGCCTATCTGTTTATTAACCATCACTCATACATGATTTAAATGGTGGCAGCAAAAGAAACATCTAATATAAATTGGTGGCAGCAAAGGAATATATAATTTATTTGGTGGCAGTGAAACGGCCTCACCCGCTGTGTCTCGGCCACATCCTCTATAATGACAATGTGTATTAATTCATTTATATTCTGCCTTTGACTGTGTAGAAGCATGGATTTTTGTCCTAAAGTCTTTCTTTATTGGGACTCTTTCTGTTCTGATCATACCAAGAAAACGACATCCTTCTGATTTTCAATAGAACTTCTGCAGAAAATGGTTATCTCCATTTCCTTACAATCAAATCTCTCTTCCTCTAAAAGTATATATCTATAATTGTAAGCCTGAGGGCAAGTTTGCTGTATGTTTTATTGAGATGCAAGGCACTCTGGGAGCCTTTTCAGCTGCACTACAGCATATAATACTGTACAGAAGTAAGAAAGAGAAAGTGAGTGAATGAGAAAGACTATGGGCAGGTGTGTATATGTGCTTAGGTACTCTGAACACCCTCTTGAAATGCTTTTGGTCTGAATTGAATTTGCAACAAGCACTTTTAAAGCTAAAAAATCAGTTGAGGAAATATATGTCTTTGCGTTTGCAAGGAAAATATATTTCCTGTTGGCCAGGGCTGCCATCTTCTCCACAACTCAATGGAAGTTAAAGGAACAAGAAATAGAGTTGCCATCCTATCCACAATAAGTATTTGGCCATAAACACAAAGCATTGCCCAAATAAGGATGGAGCCCCAGATAGCAGCTGAACTTAACACATATTAGGATGAGCAAAGGGTTTATTTCCAGGAGTCTTATGACCATATGTTGACCAGTTTTGCTTGTGCTCTGCATAGACTCCAAAGTGCTTTTAGACAATTCAGTTAAATTGGATGGTATGCAAGAGTGCTATTATTCACTGGGTGACCTCTGTCTAATGTCTAACATCTGACAAAACAAACTTGCTGAACTCCCAGATGTGCATTACCAGTCTAGTGTGGTACATATCAGCATTACATGGTTCACAAAGAAATACAAAAGGATGTAAGAAGTGGAGATCTTGTAGCAGAGTGTGTGTGTGTGTGTGTATTCAAAGAATATTAAATGAATTCCTAATACTTTGATAAAATTGCCTCTATTTATGATCTTAGGAAAATCCTAGAGTAATACCAGCTAATCATTTCTTTGCTCTCTGAAAGTTGTGCACAAAAACAGAACAGGAGCCATGGTGGCGCAATGGGTTAGTCCCTAGAATCATAGAATCATAGAATCATAGAATAGTAGAGTTGGAAGAGACCTCATGGGCCATCCAGTCCAACCCCCTGCCAAGAAACAGGAAATCGCATTCAAAGCACCCCCGACAGATGGCCATCCAGCCTCTGCTTAAAAGCCTCCAAGGAAGGAGCCTCCACCACAGCCCGGGGGAGAGAGTTCCACTGTCGAACAGCCCTCACAGTGAGGAAGTTCTTCCTGATGTTCAGGTGGAATCTCCTTTCCTGTAGTTTGAAGCCATTGTTCCGTGTCCTAGTCTGCAGGGCAGCAGAAAACAAGCTTGCTCCCTCTTCCCTATGACTTCCCTTCACGTATTTGTACATGGCTATCATGTCTCCTCTCAGCCTTCTCTTTTGCAGGCTAAACATGCCTAGTTCTTTAAGCCGCTCCTCATAGGGCTTGTTCTCCAGACCTTTGATCATTTTAGTTGCCCTCCTCTGGACGCTTTCCAGCTTGTCAACATCTCCCTTCAACTGTGGCGCCCAGAATTGGACACAGTATTCCAGGTGTGGTCTGACCAAGGCAGAATAGAGGGGGAGCATGACCCTTGTGAACTGCTGACCTGAAGGTTGGGTTATTGACCTGAAGGTTGCCGGTTCAAATCCACGTGTCAGGGTGAGCTTCCGTCTATCAGCTCTAGCTTGCAGGGACATGAGAGAAACCTCCCAGTAACACATCCTGGCATCCCCTGCGCAGCGTCTCTGTAGACAACTAATTCTCTCACACCAGAAACGACTTGAAGTACGTTCTCAAGTCACTTCTGACATGATTTAAAAAAATCACAAAGCTCCATCCCCTAATATCATATGAAAAATTTTAAGCACTTTATAGGTTTAAAATTTGTATATTGTTTTATTGCCATTGCTTAATTGTTTTTAATTGCTTTATGTTTTATTCTAATGTATTGTTGTTTATCAGCATTGAATTTTGCCAGATTTGTAAGCTGCCTTGAGTCCCCTCAAGTGAGAAAGGCAGGAGAGAAGTGATGTAAAATAAAATTTAAAAAATAGCTATACTATTTACTCAGTTTATATCTCATCATTCTCCCAGCATGGAATACAAGGATTCTTGCAACACAGACTGAGGCCTAGTTTATACTACATGGTACAGTAGCACCATTTTAATAGTTGCTTTCTACCGAAACTGGATTCTGTACTTCATTGAGACACTACAACTTTCTGGCAGAAAATTACAAATCCTGTACAAATACTGGAATTTCAATTCTGAGAATTCCATAGGCTGGAATTGTAGCAGTTAAAGTGCTATACTAAACAATGTGGTCAATAAGTATACAGTGTGAAACAGATAAAATTTCACAAGCAAAAATACTAAATAACTTTTAAAAAATCTTACTAAAGCACAAGAATAAAAATACAGAAGTTGATATTGTATGATTCTTCTGTACACCCAGTTAGTCATCAAAAATTAACCACAATAAGTCTTTTGCAGCCTGTTCACACTCACGCTTAGTTGTAGACAGTTACACCATGTACAACTATAGATGTTTGTGTGCTACATGTAGACATCTGGGTACTTACATCACATGTGTACAATGCCAGGGTGGTGGGTTCTGGCTTGTGGGTTAACATACTGTTTCAAGTTGATCCTGTTTGAAGCAGGCTGGTTCTGCCAGCTAACTTGGATGTCTAGAAATCAGAGAGGTAGAATAAAGATACTGATAGGATATAAGTGTGATTTCCCAATGAAGCCCTGTGACCAATGAATATCTGTATGGGTTGGGGTAGAGATGAATGCGAATGGGGCTCGGTGGCACGGTTCTGCTGTGGCTCCAGTCCTTCCTGGAGGGTCGTTCCCAGGTGGTGAAGCTGGGGGACACCTGCTCGGACCCCTGGCCATTGACCTGTGGGGTCCCGCAAGGGTCTATTCTATCCCCCATGCTATTTAACATCTACATGAAACCGCTGGGAGAGGTCATCCGGAGTTTTGGAGGGTGTTGCCATCTCTACGCAGATGACACACAGATCCACTACTCGTTTCCACCTAACTCCAAGGAAGCCCCTCGGGTGCTGAACCAGTGCTTGGCCGCTGTGGCGGACTGGATGAGGAGGAACAAGCTGAGGATCAATCCTGACAAGACAGAGGCCCTCCTGGTCAGTCGCGCGTCGGATCGGGGTATTGGGTGGCAACCTGTGCTGGACGGGGTCGCACTCCCCCTGAAATCACAGGTCCGCAGTTTGGGGGTCCTCCTGGACTCAGTGCTGACGCTTGAGGCGCAGGTGTCGGCGGTGGCCGGGAGGGCCTTCGCACAACTCAAACTTGTGCGCCAACTGCGACCATACCTCGTGAAGTCTGACTTGACCACGGTGGTGCATGCCTTAGTTACCTCTAGACTGGACTACTGTAATGCGCTCTACGTGGAGCTTCCCTTGAAGACGGCCCGGAAACTACAATTGGTCCAGCGCTCGGCTGCCAGGTTAATTACGGGGGCGAGTTACAGGGAGAGATCTACTCCCCTGTTCAAGGAGCTCCACTGGCTGCCTTTTATTTTCCGGTCCCAATTCAAGGTGTATACCATCACATATAAAGCCCTAAACGGTTTGGGACCCACCTACCTTCGTGACCGTATCTCCTACCACAAGCCTACACGATCCCTTCGCTCATCAGGGGAAGCTTTCCTGTCCCCACTCCCGATATCCCAGACCTGCCTTGTGGGAACAAGGGAGAGGGACTTTTCTGCTGTGGCCCCCCGATTGTGGAATTCTCTGCCTGCGGAGATTAGGCAAGCCCCCACACTAGCAGCCTTCAAGAAAGACTTGAAAACATGGCTCTTTCGCTGCGCTTTTGGAGAGTAACCATTTTATATTTCTTTTCCGCTGCTCCCCCTAATATCTGTCCTCCAGAATACCCCACTCCCTTATGACCCTGTTTGCTGTGGTTTTTATTTTTATGTCTTTCTCACCCCGAGTTTTAACTTAATGTTAATGTGGTCTGCCCTTGTTTTTATTGTCTCCTTGTTTTATTTTGTAATGGATATTATTTACTGTATTGTTTATTGTATTGTGTTGTGCTGTTCTTTTATATGCTGTTTACATTGTATTGTTTTGGGCGTGGCCCCATGTAAGCCGCCCCGAGTCCCCATTGGGGAGATGGTGGCGGGGTATAAATAAAGTTTTTTATTATTATTATTATTATTATTATTATTATTATTATTATTATTATTATTATGTAGTAATATTTTTACTGTCAGCCAAAACTTCCCAACTCCTTATTGGAAAATGTAGACCAGCTAGTGCAACTTCCCCCTCCCCCTTCTCTCTCTTTCTCCTCCTCCTCCTCCTCCTCCTCTTCCTCTTCCTCCTCCTCCTTTCCTATTATCTCTCAGCTCACTTTAATGAGTGCAAACTGAGTCCAAAGCACAGAATTAGTTTGTACTCAACTCAGCTGGGAAAATCAGACTTTGCCCTTCCCTGCAGACTTAGGTAAAAGAAAACTGCTGCAAAGTCTCCTACCTTGTATGTTCTTTCTGATTAGCAACTTTTCCATCTGTGTAATTAGTTACACAGATGAGCAATCACATGTGATGCCTTTCTTCTCTCATTATTTGGAAGTTGTTTTTTTGTGTTTTTTTAAAAAAAAATCAGCTATCTGCACGTGCATCAGGAAATACCAAGGAAAAAAAAGGGTCAATGAACTGAAGCAATGAAAAGCTGATGCAACCTGCTCATTAGTTTTAGAAAATCTCCCAGTTACGAGCAGCACAATACAAGATGAAACATCCTTCTCAAATAATAAAAGAATAGAATTGAGGAAATCCACTTATTTCATTGTTCAGAATAGGTATGCTCTAGCAGCTCATTGTGTTCAATTTTTTAACAATGATTGCAGTAATGATGACACCATGAAGGATTTAGTCCTTGAGAAGACTTGCACAGATGAGGACTTGGGAGATTTAGATCAACAATAAAAAGGTATTGTGAGATAATTGAAACAAAAAGAATGAAAGATGAGTGGCAAGTGAATGGAGATATACTTGACATTGATGAATCAGTTCAATAGAAGCAGAAAGTTAATAAAAAGAATAAACACACAAAGTTCAGAGCAGTGGCAGATTTGACGTTCATTGAGATTAATTTTTTTTCAAAACTTGAACTCTTTTCTCCAGTGAGCACAACATGAGAACTTCCCTTTTTGACTCTGAGACTTATTATTTGAAACGGTATAAAAACAACTCTGATTAAGCCAGTTGGAGCATTATGAAGCATAAATTATTTTTACATAATCTTCTGTAAGTCTGTACACAAAACCTTCTTGTTGTTGTTAACTGCAGTCAAGTTAATTTCCATTTACAATGACCTCCAAGGCACCCTCTCCTCAAGCCCTGTTCAGATCTTGCCAACTCAGGGCCATGCTTCCTTGGCTGAATCTATCCATCTGTAATGTGCTTTTCCATATTTTTTACTACTATCTGCCTTACCAAGGAATATTGTCTTTTCTAGTGAGTCAAATCTTCTCGTGAGATGTTGAAAATATAACAATCTCACTTTAATTATCTTGGCTTCTAGAGATAATTCAGGCTTGATCTGCTCTGGAACTTGTTTGTCTTTTTGTCGTCCATGGTGGTTCATGAGGATTATAAATGCCTCGTTGGATCAGGGACAAATACCACCTAGCCTAAAAAAGGCAATAATGAAACCAATTTTGAAGAAGGTGTCCCTAGATTCCACAGTTTTAAACAACTACCAGCCAATTTCTAATCTCCACTTCCTTGGAAAGGTTCTAGGGCATGCGGTGGCTTCTCAGCTACAGGGATTCTTAGATGAAACCAATTATTTTGATCCATCACAGTCTGGTTTTAGGCCTGGTCACGGTATGGAGACGGCTTTGGTCGCCTTGGTGGATGACCTCTGCAGAGAGCCAGACAAGGGGAGTGTGTCCTTGTTGGTTCTCTTGGATGTCTCAATGGCTTTTGATACCATCAACCAAGGTATCCTTCTGGGGTGGATCTCCGGAATGCATCCTCCTGGTCAGTCGCGAGGCTGATTGGGATATAGAGTGGCAACCTGTGCTCAATGGGGTTACACTCCCCCTGAGGACACGGGTCCACAGTCTGGGGGTCCTCCTGGATTCAACACTGACACTTGATGCTCAGGTGTCAGCAGTGGCTGGGAGGACCTTCACACAGTTAAAGCTTGTGCGCCAGTTACAACCGTAACTTGAGAAGCCTGACTTGGCCATGGTGGTCCATGTCTTGGTTATACCCAGATTGGATTATTGAAATACATGCTACGTGGGGCTGCCTTTGAAGATGGCCCGGAAACTGCAACTGGTAAAAAGGTTGGCAGCCAGGCTTCTAACTGGAGCCAATTTCAGGTTTCAATTGTCTAGAAGTAATGTGCATCATTGCTTTTTCTGTGATTCATCTTTGAAATGTGGCACACTTCCACCTGAAAATTGCATGCTTTTTGTGGAATGTATTTGTTGGTGCCACACTTTCAAACTCATCATAATATTTTTAATGACGTAACAGTGTAGTATGTAGATTAGTTCTTTCTTTTTTTGTAGTGCGTATCTTGGCATTTGCTTATTCAGGTGCTCGAGATTTCATGCTTCAAAATTGGATCATTTAGAAACTTTGTGGTAGGGAGGGCAACTTGTAGTCCCTACCACAAAATGTTTTGAGTTTTCAGTGTTCATCAATCCTTAACAATGGAAAAAAAAGGGTAAGAGCCCATTAACAACAGCATGATGAAACAAGCATATTTCCTAAATGTATTAATTATATACACAGTAATCAGCAAAATACTGCAAAAACATTACTTTGAACTTATAATGAACATGCAGATTTAGTAAAACAGTAAAAAGCAAGTGTGTGGACTAACCTATTCATCCATACTCAAGCTGATGTCTTTTGTGTAAATATTATTAATGTGATCTTAACATATCTACAATTTCTAATTATAGTGGTTTGGTGCTGCTTTAATGCCATAGCTTCATTGTATGGAATCTTGAGATCTGGAGTTCCACAAGATGCTTCTATACCCTTCTGCAGATATTTCTTAAGTAGTACCTTGCAATACTTCAACCGATAAATCCTAGAAAATGGAGCCACGGCAGTTAAAAGAGTCATCAGAGAGCTACAACTGTGTAAAGCGAATACAGCCAGAGAATTATGGAAATGAATTCTTATGAAGTGTAAATGAGGATGCTGTAAAAATATTTGTTAAATTGAAAATAACTGATGGTTTACAGGTTTACAGCTTCCTAGATTTTATTTGTACTATAATTTGACAATAGAATATTTGTCACTACATAACAGCAGTGTACAGTACAAGATTTATTCTTTTCTGAAAAGGCAAATTGTCTATTATAAGAAAAGATAGCTGATTGCCAACAGATAAAACAGACTAAAGGAGATTTAGATAGCAGTACCTGTTGATGTTTGTGAATCTTTGACTTTAAAAAAAATTACCACAGAAAATTATTCTGCCAGAGTAGATAAACACTTTTAGTAGTGGGTTATTATCATTTCCTTTTATTGCACATTGTCATTCTAATACAATGGTAACATTCTTTGATGCATCTGAAACTCCAGTTAAGTGCCTGAGAACACTTATGAAATTGATCTTAATCACTAGTACCTAATGTACCTATTATTGCATGAAGACTTTTTTTGTTAAATACTTTGAAAGCTGCTTGGTGGAATTTAACAAAAAAGTAGTGTCCTGGTTATGTGATAGTAGTTTATTTGAAGAAACTGGAGGTTGCATGGTGTGCTGATGGGATCATCAATTGCCCAGGAGAAAGAAGGTTACATCCAACACTGGAGTCGTTCATGGAGAAGTATAGGGATGAATGAAAGCAAAACACAAACACCATTGATCCAAAGATAAAGTATAGAACTGTTTCAAAGATTATTCCTCTGAGCAATAATTGGCCATTATTTCTTTGTTTATTTACTCTTAAATTGACCCTTTTCTTTTCCTTATAAAATGCCAAAGGTACTCAAAGAACACAACATACAGAATTAAAAAACAACAATCAATGAATGTAACTATATATGGTATAAGGAGCTATAACATTTTTTTTTCATGTCAGGAGCAACCGGAGTTGCTTCTGGAATGAGAGAATTGGCCGTCTGCAAGGACGTTGCCCAGGGGACGCCCGAATGTTTTTGATGTTTTTACCATCCTTGTGGGAGGCTTCTCGCATGTCCCCGCATGGAGCTGGAGCTGATAGAGGGAGCTCATCCACGCTCTCCCCGGGTGGGATTCGAACCTGGCAGCCTTCAGGTCAGCAACCCAACATTCAGGTCACAAGGCTTTTATCCCCTAGGCCACCGGAGTCCCCTAGCTATAACATAATGGTATCACAACTGGATAAGAACAAATAGCAAATAAAATACCATCCAGTTAAAACACATTAAGATTAAAATACAGATTAAAATACTGAACAGGTGAATGAGACAAATCAGCTTAATGGGATGACACACAAAACCGTTGTATCAGTCTTTATAATAAATTGCATTTTAACAATGTAGAACAAAAAGACCCGTTTTCATATTCTTGTGCATTTACTGGTACAACCTTTTGTTCTGTCTTTGCATCAATGTTGCCCTCTTGGCTTTTATTGATTGCCACTTAAAAATAGAGAGTAATTCAAAGGCTAGTAATGCTGCATAGCTCTTTCTAAGAAAGCCTTGTCTTCTGCATAATCAGGCCAGTTGTAGGAGGTCACATATGTATCTTTTGGTAGATGGTCCAGATTTCAAGAGGGCTTCTTATACCATGAGTGGGACTGCTGATTTTGGTGTAGGAAGTCATTGTTCTGGTTGATGGGATTTCTGTATGCATCTGCATACAGTATCAAAACCTGAGATTGGAAAATCTATTCTTGGATTCCCACAATCCTCCAGGCAGAGCAGCCTTTGGTCATGTCTGCTGTATCATTCTGAGAGTTGTAGTTCAAAAATAACTTTTCCAAGCTCTGCTCACGACTGGACTTTGCTATAGTGAAGGGCTAATTGGTGTCTCTTCATCATATATAAAATGGGCTGAACTAGTAGCTGAACCTTGTTTCACCATAAGTGGTAAATTGTCATCCTTCACTTGTACTACTTCAGAATGGAGTCAAGCTGGCCCAGAGCAGATGGCATGCCCACTCTGCCTTCCAAACATCTTTGCTGTTCTCTGTTCCCAAGCATCTGCTGTTGCTGCTTCATCCTGTCTAGTAGCCTTGAAGTGAGAAATGGACCTCAATGTCAAGGAAGGCTGACTAATGTTCTATGAAGTTGATATTTGTAATACATTAGTGAGTGACTCTGATTCTATGAACTCTATGGTTTTAGAAAGGCTGGAGGAAAAGGAAGGAAATTGAGTGAGGGAAAATACAGCAGTGCAGAAGCTTTGGTGGCCAAGTTTCCTCAAATTTCACCAGGAGCTGTCCTGAACTTGGTCTTAATGGTCTTTAAGGAGAATGAGGTAGGATGAAGAGAACTTGTTTTAGAAGATATGCCAATGTAAAAGGACTAAAGGAAAAGGCAGCCCTAGTGAAGGAAATAAAGTTTGTTATTTGCTCTAGACATCCTCTTACAAAATTATATTAAACTGTAGGCACCTTGTTATAGCAAGCTCTGGTAAAGAGCAGTAAAAGGTTAACAATGGAGAGAAGCAGAAGATGTTGATCACAGTTTGAGTAAAGTGTACTTCTTCATATGAAAAACTAAGAAGAGATAATTTTGGCCATGTTTTCTGCAGAATTCAGAGTGTGTGTAGAAATGGCCAAAATAGCGGGGGGATTACAACTACTAATCCCAAGTGAAGTGAGGTTGGTAACTCCATTGTCATTGGGGTAGTGTATCCACTCTGATTTTTAATCCAGACTGGCTAAGTCCTGAACCTGAAATGAATACATTACCTCAGCCTTAACCATCCAAGGAAGTCAAAGTTTCTATATCTGCCTCTTTCTGAGTTTTTCTACCTTCTCCCTCTATTTTGTCCTTTCCGTATTCTGTCTATTCAATTTTCTTAGGCAAAAAAGAGGTCAGTTTCAAAAACTGTCAATGAAATCACATGCCTTGAAATACAGAGGACATGGGAACTATAGCTACTGACAGTGACATACACCAAAGACCACATTTTCCTCCTATAATGTAGTGTTTAGACATTATCCCAACCCATCTCAAGACATGGTTACTAAAATGATTAGAAATGGCTAAAAATCATGTGATAACATGTGACTGGAGCAATAACTGAGGTTCTTGTTTTTGCACATTTGGATGGAAAAAGCAAATTAAAACAGCAATTATGACACTGAGAATGAGCTCAGTGCTTGGAGGAGGAAAGTCACATGAATACAATGTACTATGTTGTATCTTGGCTTCAGGCTCTGGGGGAACACAAGAGACCTGGTGTGTAGGAAGTAAGAAAATATAAATCTGCCCATTTATAAAACAAAAATTGTCCAGTAGATCATAGAAAGTGTGCAAAATATAGAAATATATGTCATACTTCTCCTGTTGCATTGCTATTTGAATCAGTGGCAGAATATCTTACATCAAAAGCTAGCAACCCAAATTCCATATCTAGAATTTGAGCCTACATCTATGGATATCAGATTACATTTAAAGGACTGGTACAGGCTGATTATCCCTTATCAAAAATGCTCAGGACTAGATGTGTTTTGAACATTTTTTTATTTTGGAGTATTTGTATTTGTGTATCCATATATAATGAGATATCTTGGAGATGGGACCCAAGTCGAACATGAAATGTATTGATGTTTCATGTACACCTTATACACATAGTCTGAAGGTAATTTTATACTGCCTTTTAAACATTTTAGTATATGAAAAGGGTTTTTGTGCACTGAACCTTCAGAAAGCAAAGATATTACTCTCTCATACGCTTATGTGGACATTTTTGGATTTTAGAATATTTGACACTTTGGAATTCTGGTTAAGTGATGCTTAAACTGTAATGTTCTATTCATGTTGACCAATTGTATACTGAAAACCTGGACTGGGGAGATATTCAGATTAGATTTTAGAACCCTTGGGTCAATCATATATAATGACTATAAATTTTAATGTATTTTGGGCATTATTTTCAACAGATGCATGTTCTTATATTTGTTTTAAACAACATATTTGATTTATTTGTAACATGAAATGCTAAATTTAATAAAACTCCCAACACAGTTCACAGCAATTCATCAAGGCAGAAGATTGTCATTCTCCAGAATCATGTTTTGTTGCAGAATTAGATGATCATCGTCTCATGATCAAACCACAATGAAGCAAAGGAAGACCAATGAACTTGGATTGCAAGTAGAGTGACCCCATTTGGGAGGGATGTGGAATGTAGTTATTGAAATTCACAAAGTATACAATAAATCCTAAATTTAATTCTGACCACAACTGAAGGCCTGACCTATACCTTCAATGTATTGAAATTTTCATAGTACTGTCAGGAAACACTTTACAGTTTGTTCAAATGGGTTTTTTTTAAAATGTATTGTTGAATTTGTGTTGAAAAGAATATAAAAGGCAATATGGAGATCACCTTCTTTAAAGCCCCCAAACCTTTTTAAAATTTAAAAATATGTACTTTTTCAGCTATAAAATTTGTAAAAATAGGTCAAGATTGTTCAAAATGGGTCAAAATTATGCCTATCTCCTACAACATGCACACATACCCCAGAACATGAAAAAAAAGGAAACCGGAAATGACATGATATTACTTTTGGTCATGTTGGGTGTGGCAGTGTAGTCAACCAGGAAGATACAGAGGCAAAACATGGCCCCAGCTGCTTCATAGTTGCTCACCCCAATGTAGGTTAAAATACATGATGACTAACGACTCTAAGATTAGTAGGTTTGATGGATTCACTTGGGGCTTTAGGCTTTTAAGGGAACTACCTAAGGTGCTGATATTATTAGGTTAGGGTTCAGCATCTTGGATAGCTCAGGAACCAACTAGTACTGTGAATCAACAAGCATCTAGATCAATGGTTCCCAGCCTTTGGGCCTCCAAGTGTTTTGGACTTTAACTCCTAGAAATCCCAGCCATCTTACCAGCTGTTAGGAACTGTGGGAGCTGAAGTCCAAAACACCTGGAGGCCCAAAGGTTGAGAACCACTTTTTTTCATGTCAGGAGCGACTTGAGAAACTGCAAGTCGCTTCTGGTGTGAGAGAATTGGCTGTCTGCAAGGACGTTGCCCAGGGGATGCCCGAATGTTTTTGATGTTTTTACCATCCTTGTGGGAGGCTTCTCGCATGTCCCCGCATGGAGCTGGAGCTGATAGAGGGAGCTCATCCACGCTCTCCCCGGGTTGGATTCGAACCTGGCAGCGTTCAGGTCAGCAACCCAACTTTCAACTCAAAAGGCACCCACTGCACCACTGAGGGCTCCACTGATCTAGATCCACTGCTCTAGATTAACACAGCAGTTGGGGCAGTGCACTTAGAACTATAAAAAAAATTCCAGTGTCAGCAAAACCAGGAATGGAGGCTCAAGTAAATCAAAATGTAATTTTAGCATTCTGAATGTCAAGGAAGTATACCTACTTTCTTGACATCCTAGTGCTAGGTGTGCCTCCTTGAGGATATTTGACATTCAAGATTCTAAAACTGCAAAGAGCTTCTTTCAAGCAAACCAATTTGATTTTTCTTTTTGGGATGAATTTATTGCTATTGGAATCAAGTTAACATTTGGCTTTTGTAGCGGGAAAGGAGGTGGGATGAACTTCTAAATTGACTCATGTACAGTTGCTACAGGTGGACCAGGAACAGACTGGTACATCTCTTCCTACATTTAAATCACTCCTTTAGAGGGTGAGGGATTTGGAGTAGCACCTCTCATGACTGGAGTATTTCAGTAATCTGACTCTGGAGAAAGCTTTTCCTTCATTGTAGATATAATTGTTAGGCAGGTTTCTTTTTCTATGCTTTTTTAAAAGCAATGAAAAAACAAGGTAACTGTATTTAAATTTTAGAATAACATAATGTCATTTTAAAACCAGGAACAAGATTATTAGTATTAGATTATCTAATATTTACTGTTTTCTGTTGTTGCATGCACACTTTAGGAAGTGTGTGGAGGTGTTAATTTCATACATGAGAAAACTCAAGTAGTGGGGATAAGGAGAAATATGCCCTGTACAAAATAATTTTTTAAGGTGGAAGGGATTGTTTAATCTTAAAGCGATGAAGCCGCTGGTAGCATTTCACAACACAACTGTGAGGTCATAATAGTGTCAACCATATTGTAACAGTTAATTTAGAAAGCCGAGGTTTGTTACCATGGTGGAGGATTATTTTTTATAAGCATAGAAAGCATTCAAAACTGGCACAACTTTCCAGTTCAGGATTTATATTTTATAATCATTGCAGTCAATCCATGCATTGAAATAAATATATTTGTGTTTTTCCATATATAGTGTTAAAAGTAGCTTACCTATTTTAGAAAGTGCAACAAAGATTAGAATTAAAAGGATTATAAAATGATCAGATCAGTAAACACTAACAGCTTTGCAGAATGGATTGCACTTACAGGACTCAAAGAATAAAATGTTTTTCATTAGATGCTGCATGATGACAGTATGAAAACCAGAGAAACATTGCAAAAGTATTCTAGAAGCATTGTAATATTAATAAGAAGACTTAATTTGGTTAGTACTTGCTATATCTCATTTGGTGAATATAGCTGAGAGCCCAGAAATGTCTTAGGGCATTGGGGTCATTGGTTAGATAGAATATGTGCATCCTAAAGCTTGTTGTTAGTATTGACCCACTGGATCCATTGGATTTACTTATGTGTTGATTGACCATTCACCTATGGATAGGTCTACTGTAGCTGGAATGTACCAACAGGATTCCAGCCAATGTGTGTACAGTGTTCCCTCACTTATCACGGGGGTTAGGTTCCAGGGCCACCTGCAATAAGTGAAAATCCACAAAGTAGGGATGCTATATATTTATACATTATTTTAGTAATTATACATTATTTTAAGTCTTTATCAACCAATCGTGTGTTGATAAATTGCCTCCTTCTTCTCCCATTGCCACTTGGTCTCCTTTTCTCTCTCTTCGGCTTCTCCTTCCTCCCTTCCTTAGGCTGTAAATTGTAATTTTTTATGATTTATAATATTCTTTTAGAGTTTATTGAAAAACAAATAATAAGCGAACTGCGAAGTAGTGAGGGAACACTGTATAGGCTTTCCAACATCTACTATTTACTAGTGCCAAACATAACAATAATGGAGATAGTGTGAAGATGGGAGCACAATGAGTTGTATTTGTGTAGGTGGGGGAGAGTGTGCAATATGCAGAAATGTATGTCATGGTCCTAGCCTGGCAAGCTGTTAAGGCTAAAAGATGCTCACCAAACCATAAACGATGAAGCATAAAGGTTGTCTAGGAGTAGATGGATCATTTCAGGTTTTATAGATCAAGCCAGCCCTATACTCATAAACAAATGGAAACCAGTGTAGGTTTCCAGCATTCTATTAATCCACTCTATATTGTATGAAGAACAGCTCTGAGATATCAGTGATTCTTTAAAATATAGCTCAACATATTTTGGCTATCAGTATATGTCCTCTTCTTCTTCAAGGATTCCTTCTTTCTACATCACTTTTGCTTGATTATTATGGCCACTATATTGTTGCTAATGGTCTGTTTTCTAAGACTGCTGCTTTCCAGTGCCGTGTTATTCCCAAAGTGTATGTTGTTACAGAATCTGACACAAAGCTTGGGAAATGACTTTTTGGAAGTAATTTGTTTCTGCCACTCACTGCTGTGTTTAGAAGTAATTCATTGGCCTCACTCAGTATAATGTCAGTAAGGCAACTCGTGTTATTTTTTTTCAATGCTTTAAAAAAATTGGACATCTTAGAAGTGCTGTGAATGGCATACGGCTTTCAAAACATTCCTGCCACAATGCCCTTAAATTGTCTTCAAATTCCTTTAAAAGGCAATTTTAGAAAGGTAACCAGAGAAATGCAACTCTTTGTGCAAATGAAGTAGCTTTGTTTCCACTCATTACATCAAGTTTGATAAAGGTTGGTTATCCTTTACCTGAAATGATAGGGACTTAGAAATATTTTAGATTTCAGATTTTTGGGGGTTTGGTATGACATGTGTCTTTGACAGAGATGAGGACGGCAGTTATTTTTATGCAAAATTGAATTTGTGGCTGTCATCAATGTGTGTCCGAATTTATCTCTGCTGAAGGCAAGAGAGAACAGAGGCAAGGTCACTTCTGTTGGTGGAATGTGCCCCTTATGATGGAAATTTCTCTCCCTTGGTCTGTTAGAGTGATATCTTGAAGATATACATAACAGATCAGAACAATTTCCTGGAAGGGTGTCTTAACCATCTGGATTCATTTTCTGATTCAAGTATACAAAGGGAAACAAGATCAATCAATGCTAAGGTTTTAGTTTTATTATGCCTTTGCAGCTGCTGAGCAGGAAGGAAGGCACTCACAGGTGTTCAGAGAAGCCAGACTCACTTCCGTCCACTCTCCGCAGGTTCCCCCTCCCTTCAAATCTTTTTAAGGGTTACTACTTCTTAGAGAAAGGCTTAGGCAAGGAGATGCAAAATATTTCTATATATAACTGTCAGGATGATCTTTTTTTAAAAAAACAACAACAACAACAACAGATATCTGATTATGTTTCTGTTCTTCATCATCTTTATGATGGTTTGGAAAATGAATTAATTAAAACCCAACCATGTATCGGTTGAGTATTGCCAGCTCAAGTTTTATTTTGGAAATCCTAGCAGTAAATAACTCCCAGCATTCCAGTGTAAGTTTGTCCAAGCTTGACTCCAGCTGCTTGTTGCCCTAGAACTAAAGAAAGCAATGAAGTCCATCCTAGTATCAGTCTCATTGAATGCCTCCTATAGTACTGGGATAAGATATTTTGATCACATGATGGACAGATGGGTTCTCAGGATGTAAATACCACTAATAAAATGCATAGCGTTTGTTAGGAATCAAACAAAAAAGTGAGCAGGGAAGAAATCCATGCAAATATATCTGAATATTTATGGAGAAGACTATTCAAATATTTATTGGCCAAAATACACTGCACTATTTCTTAATATAAGATTTTCAATTTTACATCTCCAGTGTAAGAAGTTTTATCAGATGTTCCCAGTTTCTTCAACCATGACAGCCTGATGCAAAGAACGTGGTGGTATCCTATCCCCTTTTACCGATGGTGCAGTGGGTTAAACACTTGTGCTGGCAGGACTGATGACTTGAAGATTGGGTTGCTGACCTAAAGGTTGCTGGTTCGAATCCAACCTGGGGAGAGCGCGGATGAGCTCCCTCTATCAGCTCCATCTTCATGCGGGGACATGAGAGAAGCCTTCTACAAGGATGGTAAAACATCAGAACCTCTGGGTGTCCCCTGAGCAACGTCCTTGCAGATGGCCAATTCTCTCACACCACTAAATTCTCTCTGACACTAAAACCCTCCCATTTTTAAATGAAAAAACTGTGAGGAAAAACTGTCAATGGAGTAGAGTCATTATCTGATAAAACATTGTGGTTTAGGGCACACACAAAGATTGTGTGGAATGTATAGGTCTGTCCTCCAACTGAGGGGACAGGGGATTCACGAGGATGAGCTGAGAGGTTATCATTGCTGCTCCCAAGCATTTGACATTTGCAAAAGTTGTTTCATTCTGTTTAGTAGTAGGGTTGCATCTGGCTTCCTATATCACAGTTGTAATTGAGTTTTGTAATAAAGCCATGTGTGATAATCTTGGCCATTATATCAAGAGCCTTTTCACACTACACAAGTATAGAAATATGATTCTACTTTAGATGAATTGACTTCACCCTATGAAATCCAGGTGTTTGTTATTTACAGAGGCACTAAAGATGTCTGGCAGAGAATTCTAAATACTCTTCCCTAAACTGCAGATATCAGGATTCATAGCAGTTAAACCATGGCAGTTAAAGTAGAGTCATAATACTATAACTATGTTAAATAAAATGGTCCCCTTGAGTACTTCATTGCTGGACTTTTAAAATGTATTCAGTGCAAAAGATGGTGCCTTTATATGTATATAAACAAAGTGGTATATGAAAGACTATTGCTTCCTCCATGACTGATGATAATTACATGAACCTGGTGATAAAAACAAATTTAGTCAAGCTAAATTTCTATAATAACATTTTTATGAGTACTGCATAGCACAAATAGTATTTGTGAAGATTGTGTAAAGATTCTCAATTCAATTCAGAATCCCAGGGCCCATCCACACAGCCATATAATCCAGAATATCAAGGCAGGGTGATCTGAGTCCACAATGCCATAAATCCAGTTCAAAACAGATCATGTGGGATTTTATACAGCTGTATGGAAGGGGCCCTATTTAGTGGTCTGGATTAAGTACTGATTTGATTTGGACTAATTCAGAATTAATCTATACTACTAGGGACCCCAATTCAACACTGAGATTTGAAACTCTGAATCTTTTTTTGCATGAGTTTACAGAGAAAGGGAGGGCGAAGGGAGAAAGACAGAGAGAGGAGAGGGGTGCAGCTAAAGAAAGAGAGAAGACAGGCACAAGGTAAAAATAGAGGTGGAGAGGAAAGTAAGACATCCTTTCCTTGTGGGCACCCCCCAAAGTGGAGGTACCCTCCCCCAAATGTCAGACTTCAGACATAGCTGTACTGAAGAGCACAGATTAAAAATTAGAGGTAGTGGACAAAAGTGAAGTACTATATTAATGACCTCATCACATGGGGCTTACTTTAGCATCCTAGGATGCTTCCCTGCCAGTCCAGCAATGGATGCACATGCTGCCCATCACACAACATCGCTGAACTTCCAGTGGAGGCCCTGCCCACAATTGGAGTGGAAACATTGTATGATGCTTCCCTCGCAACACAGAGCCTTCTTGTGTTGTACTGCCTCCAATGGAGCTAGCACTGGTCTGTGCCTCTCTAGTGATGTTTCCCCTGTGTGATGGACGAAGTGTCACCACCATGAAGCAGCATGCGGGGCACCAGAGTTACCCCACATCCCTGCCATTTTACCACAGAGACTTAGTGAAACAGCACTGGGTGGGGGGGGCTCCCCGTGTGATAAGGTTGTAAGAGTTAATATAAATGACATTGTAAGTACAGGCAGTCAAGCAGACATTCATTGCTCCCAGTGGTAAATATTGGCTTCCATATCCTTTGGGTTTTAGTCAACATTTCAAATAATCTCGCCAAGGTGCAAAACTCTATCCCCTAAGTAGATTTAGCACCCTGGAGACTTCCTTTAAAGTCAGATGAAAATGTAGAGCCAATTCATGGCTCCAATAACAGGATGCCACTGGCTCCTACAATGAGCTGACCCCAGAACAACCTGTAGGCGAGAACTGCATATATACAGTTGCATGCATCAACAATATTACCCCCTATCCACTATCTCCCCACTTGGAACTCTTGAAAACCAGGGTTCAAATCAGTGTTCAGCTATTGAAACCCACTGTATCACCTTTTCTATTCACACTCTCTCAGCCTAAGAGGAAGGCAATGGCCAACCTCCTCCAATTAAATTTTGGGAGTTGGGGGGGGGGGGCAACTATGAAATCTTCACTGTACCGAGGAGCCGAATGGAAGGCACATGGCAGTAGATGAACAAGTGGCAACATGTGTAGCTTTTAGCCTAGATTTCTCTCTGCATGAGAAAATCAGGATACCAAAGTAAAGCCACTTGGGATTCACTAGAATGATATGGACCAAGTTACTTCTGATGCTGTCCTAACCTGTGCATTCTTGCAGAAAAAAAATTAGGGTCAGGCATGTGTAAAAATAGGAAGGACTGAGGGAAAAAATGGAAAAATGGGAGGGGGGGGGGCAGGGGAGAGGTTTTTTCCAAAGCCATTTTTTTTCTGGAAAAAAGAAAAAAGTGTGTAGAAACAAAAAATCTCAGAAACCTTTCATTAAAGTCTTCATGTCACATAGTTTGAATACCATGTCATAGATATATCATTTATCATTGAAAAGAACACATTCTACACATTTTCAATTTTTCTGAAAACATGGCTTTGGAAAAAACAACAACAGTTTTTCCCCAGTTTTTCTGGGAGGTTTTCTAGGCCTTTCCATCTCTAGGCATGTCCAGCTTCCTAACCAGGTATAATAGGGGTAGAAATTGTGCAACTGTCCCAAAGTTCTTGAACTACAAATCTCAGCATCCCTATGTAGAACAGCTAATGATGAAGGCTGCATGATTCAGAGCTGCAGACTGCATGATTCTCATCCCTGTGATATAGTATATTGCAGACATTTCTGTGATGTCAGCACATAAATAATGATTTTTGCAAACCTGAACTCTTCCCAGGAAGAGGTCAAGGGCCTTTGAGTCAAGTGACTATTATTCTCAGATTGGATATTGAAAACCTTATAAAAAAAACTGCTGTGTGAACTAACGTAACCTATGTAGATGTTTGGGGAATTTGCCTTTGAGTGTACTTGATCCCGTCTGTTCAGTGAGCTCATTGCCACTTATGAATTTTTTAATCAACAAGAAAAATTATGTGAAGGTCAAATCTTGCTATTGAAACTTTTGAATTTAATCTCTCACCTTTTTCACTTTATCAGGACTAACTTGCCCATAAAATCTTACCTCTTCATTGTGTGGTTGACACAATCTTTTCAACACAAGTTCTTAACAATCCAAACATTAGTATTATTGTTGGTTAACCTTCACAAGAGGGTTTGTTCTCATGGAAAACATTGGGCTTAATGCCAACACAGTTGCATATGTGGAGTTTGTTTCCAAAAGGTACCAAATCCAAAAGGTGGCAGTATAGTGTTGGTTAGGAATAGAATATGATGTACAAATCAAAACTATCAAATTGTATCAAATCATTTTGGTACAGAACTTGGAAAATTGCATTTTATAGTAAAGGAATGCATAACCTCTGTACTTTTTTTTTCAATTCATGTAAAATTAGTTCAGATGGATTTGGTACTTTTTGCAAACAAACTATTTTGTATTTTATAGTGCTAGACAGAAACTTATCACAATACAAACCTGTGTTGAGAGAACACTTGCATATCAAACATTACAATATCAGTAAATGTTTGCTGCTTAAATATCCTTCTTCTTCTTGGTATACCATATTACATAATCACTTTCTCTCCCATTTCTACCAATCCTGTTTGTGGTTTGTAGGGAAGATTTAATTTGTCCTGTATTTCTTTTGCTGTAAGAATTTGAATAGATTTATGTCTGGATAGCACAGACTTGGTTTTTCTTGCACATAATACATTGAATACTAGAAGCTAAGAGTTGGAAGGGACCACAAGCCCCTTCCATTCAGGGATATACAACTAAAGCACTCCTGAAAGACTCCCATCGAATCCCCTTTTAATGATCTTCAAAGATGGAGAGTCCCCTACCCCTCTAGCCCATGGTAGGATATTCCATTGTTGAACTGCTCTTGCAGTAAATAAGTTCTCTGATTTAAGCAGAATGTCTTTTCCTGTTATTTTTAATCCAGTGTTTTGTGTTCTAATCTCTGAAGCAGAAAAAAAACAAGTTTTGCATAATTTTACTTCTGTCAGTAAATAACAGTGTTTGGTTGAAAATAGCATATAGTTTAAACTGCATGTTTCAGTAGTGCATGGGTTAAAACAATGGAGATGTGCGTTGATAGAGTGCCACATTTGGAGTTTCCTGTGCAAACGGGAAAAAAGGACAGTGTGCTCTGATCTTATGCCATGATGTGAGTATGGACATGACCGGAGAAATCTGCTGTAAATAGATTGTAAATAAAGAAAAAGTGCCGCTTTTATTGAAAGCTGAATTTATGAATTCCAGTGTTTATTCAACTTCGTGCCTTCAAGGAGTTCCTTGCAAGGTTGAAGAAGCTGAGATAAGAATGGGTGATTTATCTCAGTTTCCTGACAACTTCAAATAGCTATCATTTCTTAGTCTTTCTTTTCCAAGCTAGTTCTCTCAATTGATCCCTATAAGGTTTGGTTTCCAGACCTTTCATCATTTCAGTTGCCTTTCTCTGGACACATTCCAACTTGTCAATTTCCTTTTTGAACAGTGGTATAACAGTCATCTAGGTGAGGTCTGACCAAAGCAGAATAGAGGGGCACTACTTGAATACAATACTTTTGTTGATGCAACCAAGAGTTGCATTGGCATTTTGGCCACTGTACCACATTGATGGTTCATGTTATGTTTCTAGTCAACTAAAATCCCTAGATCCTTTATACATGCACACCTTTTAAACCAAGTCTCACCCATTCATTGACAGAAGAAGTTATTTAGATGTCTGCACAGATAGAGCTTTTCATGGACAGAAAGGTATCCCTGTAATTCCATACATTGCCAACTATATTTTATTCCATTCACTCTTCAATTTCCCTTTGACAATCTTGCTTTTTTTCTTCAAAAATGTTCTATTTGTTGTCCCACTGTCATTCATGGAAATGAAAGAAAAAGCAGAGTGTACAGTGACACAAAAAAGTCCTCATAACTTCTGCTGGGTGTACATGAAAGACAGAATGATTTATGGATGACAAAAAGTTGAAGCAGCTTCTGGCAAAATACATATTTTGCTCTTTCCTTTAAAAAGAAAGCTTGTTTTGAGTGTCATTCCTGAGAAAGAGTGTAAAAGACCTAGTATGAGGCAGAATGAAATGATAAGTCCTGATGTAAACTGTACGTTATACTGCATGCAGAGGATGCAATGGAATTCTTCTATATTATTCACTCTGTAAGTTAATGGTTAGCATATCAAGGAGAAAATTTGCAGTGCAGTCCATTTACAACGTGTGAGGATATATGTGTGTATGTTTAATTGTGGAAATTTCAATGTAATTTTTATGTGGTCTAACAATTAATGTGTTAGAGCCGGACTATGTGGAGCTGGAATTTAAATAAACTTAAATTCTCAGCCATTGAACTTGCTGCCTGACCTTGGGCAAGGTTCACTAGGACATGACTTGCAAGGTTGTTGGGGGAAGGGGATATGATGAAACAATTCAATTTGTGCTCCTTTGAAATCTTTGAAGATTCAGAACGTATCAGTGAATTCATTTAAGACTGATCCAGTCTCTGATCTGGAGATTATATCTTTCTCAAACCTAATTGCTGTACCTTGGAATCATACAAGATATTACAGAACTATTGCTGGAGCTATCTCCATGCCAGCATGAGAACTGAGTACCACTGATGGTTCCAATGTCACCCATCAGAGTGCAGTGGAGGAAGAGAAGGGAAGCTGGGCTGATCTGTTGCGTTGAGTCATTTGCTGCCAGTGGCAGGCTGCAGCAGAGGCAGAGATGGGAAACATGGTAACTCCACTGGATTTACTTATACTGGGGAAGAAGGAGAGACAAAGCTCTTCGTAACATCTTCATCCATGAATTGTCTCTGTACGAGCTGGCTTTATTAGAACAGTTGTCAGGAGCTAATTGGGTCCTTGTGCAGACAGAGAGAAAAATCAGCAAATATTGGAGGAGGTCATTTTTCATATCTACAACAGAATGCCTACTTTCTCTCTTCCTTTCCCCCACCTAAAATTTTGAAGGGCTTCCTAGACATCTGAAGAAGATGTCTAGGCATGAAAGGGTTGCATGTGGCAGAGGTGTATGGCTGGAGGGAGGGTGGTGGTGGTGGTGTCAGATTCTGGAAGTTGTCATCCAAAGATTTGCTTCTCTCAATGTTTCTCTAAGGCACCAACATCTCAGAGCTTGGAACTAAAGACTTATGGGCAACTGAATCACTTTACTGAGCAGTTGAGAGGAGTGGTTAACAAGATCATAATAAAATCATGTTTCAATATGAATGTAATGAGTGGAAACTTCCAGGTTTCTTAAAGTTATAGGTAAAAAGCCATGTTTTCTAGCTGCTTTCCAAGCTAACTTTTAAAAGAGGGATTAGTGCACTCCAGAGGCTGTGTGTCTGTGTGTGAGTGTGTGTATACCTGTGCTTGTACAGTAACCGATTTCAGCTTCTCTTTCACTTCGAAGAATGCAATATATACCTTTCCCACCACCACATTTGTGACATGAAGCGATTTTGTACCACTTCCAGTTACCTTTTCAGCTAAGTGTAGGTAAAATTCTGTTTATTCCATAGATCTATGCTGGTTGGAACTAACAATTGAATTTAGATCTATGCTCTACATCTGATCCTTCCTTAATAAATAAATAGTTGAAAATAAGTTCTACTGAATGAATTAGGATTTCTTTAATTCAACAAAGTTTTCATTGAGCTTTATTATGAATGCAAATCGAGTGCTGGCCCTGAGATTGGCTGGCAGGTGACATTCACAGTACAAGTACTACATTTATTGAAGATTTAAACAATTATCAATAATAAAATAATAATAATAATAAATCTTTATTTATATACCACTTTTCTCCCACAGTGTGGATCCAAAGAGGCTTCCAACATGTTAAAAATAAAATACAAAATCAAACAGTTAAACATGTAAATATAAAACATTGTAGGCAATCAATGAAAAAACATCATTAGACATTTAAAACAATATACATTATTGTGCTGTCCTGTTATTAATTTCCTATGATCATAGCTAGAGCAATTATATCTTTTAGAGAAACTTTTGCAAGAGGGTAGGATCTCTAACAAAAATTCTTAAGACATGCAGTCCAATATAGTTCCCAAGATTAATATTACAGCATGACTGTGCCCAAATACTCTGTTTAATTGAGAACAAAGGCTGACTTATCTGGATAGCATTGAAACAAGATTTTCTATTTGATGATGGTGTAAAATGCTTTTAGTATCAAAATGTAATTAAGTGCTGTCAGTTCACCTTTACCTTCTTTGTGATTATTTGAACTTCAACTGCCTTAAGGGAGAATAATATGGAAGTTTATTACTCATTCTAACACATCTGTTGCCATTTAATCGACTCAACTGCCAAGAATTTTATGAAGCATCACTTTGTAATTATCCAGGAATACATTATGGGCTCAGAATACATGTATCCTATGCTCTCTATCTTACCAGAATTCAAGATTTCCAAGAGTGTTCAAAGAATGTTACAGTACTTTCCACATAAACTATTTTAGAGGTTTTCCAACCTGCTTTCTCCATTGCTTACTGTTATGCTCTTTTTTTCTTTTCAGGAACAGAAGGGGAAAATAGAACTTCTGTGCTGGAGAACAGCTAATAAAATGTTTTGCCACATTTTATGGAAACCACAGAAAGGTTTTCGCCAGAACAATGAACTACCATGAAGCTTGTGAATGCTCAAGTTTATATGTCAGTGGTTCTCAACCTGGGATCCCCAGATGTTTTTGGCCTTCAACCCCCAGAAATCCTAACAGCTGGTAAACTGGCTGGGATTTCTGGGAGTTGTAGGCCAAAAACATCTGGGGATCCCAGGTTGAGAACCACTGTTAGGTGGTCATAGAAAATTTACCACAAAGCAAAACAGGCTAAGAATACTATTTCTTATATTGACATTAGCAGAGGTCAAGGGAAAATTACTCTTGAGGGGCCACAACTCTACCATGGCCACTGGCCATACTGGGAGTTCTAATTCAAAACTGATTTTTCAGGGGCTGGACATGAGCCAGCCTCCTTCATATCTTACTTTCATGAAAAGTCACTGCATGGTAGGAGGAGCTATAGAACCCCACTCTTAATAATGAGCAGCCCTCCTTGATGCTTAACAGGGGTTACAATTACTGTATGAGGTAGAACACTAATTTGCATAGCCTTCCCCCAGTCCTGGGATTGCATTAATTCAAGGTTCCAAGATCTAGGGCAAACTGCACACACAGTGCACTAGGGAATAAAACTAGGGAATGCACCATATTGGGATGAGGCCCTTTTAAGTGCAGTGTATCCCTTTCCTTCAAATCATGTGGATAGTAATATGCCCCAGCAATAATGAGGTCATTACTACGTCTTTTTTCACTTGGCACCCTGAATGTTGAATACTTATTGACAAAGACACTGAGACAATGAAGATGATTTGTAGCCAAAGCTTGTAAACCTCCAAGCTTTATCCATCACATGTCTAATCAGTGTCATTATGAATAGAAATCATAATGTGTAGACTCATATAACCCAGTTCAAAGCAGATAATCTGGATTATATATTATGATAATATGGATTATATGGCAGTGTAGAAAGGGCCTACATTATATATTTCTCCCATATGGTGGTAGTAGTGGTGATGGTGTGTAAACTGAAATAGGACATTACTTGCCAAGCCTCATATGATGTTGTGACTGCACCTTCGGGGATTATGGTTGATGGTGATGGGATTTGAAGAGGAAGAAAAAACCCTCGTGATGAGAGTTCACTGGAGGAGTTGCGCAGGAAGCGACTTAGAGAGCTATATGGGGGATCTTCTGAGGAAGATTCAGATGGGGAGTTTGGGGAAATGGATGCTGAGGAACAGGTGGTGGCTGGGGAAGTGGGCACTGAATGGGCACAGCCACCGGAGATGTCTGGGGATTTGGGGCCTATGGATATTACTGAACCTGGGGTTTCTGCAGGAGCTGATCCCACTTGGGATGCTTGGAGAAGGGAGGATGGCTCTTTAAGTGTTCATGGGGCTAAGTGTGGGCAGGATGATTGGGACTCCGACGAATTGCTAGGTACTCCGGATCCACGAGCTCTAGCTGTGTGGAGTTCGGACTCTGAGTAGATTTGGGACACCTGGTGTTTGGGTGTGAGTGTTTGGTCACCCAGGAGGAAGGGGAATAAAATGGGAATGTTTGGCCACTGCACTTTGTGTGTGGCAAGGTGTTGCTGAGGCGCCATTGGGATCTCTGTGTTTCCGTGAAGACTGGACTTGGACTGTGATTCGGATGTAAGTTATCTGGGACTGCTGTGCAGCAGAGGGATGGAACTGTGTGGGTTTCCCTGGACTGCATTCTGATTACTATTTCTAGCTGCTGATACCATCTGGCTTGGCTCTCGCTGTGTCTTATCGTGGACCTGGTTTGGATGACTGCACCCTCTTCGGACTTTGGATTGAATTTGACCTGGCTTCTGTCTACGCCCTCTGACTGACGACTACTCCCGGCTTCTGACTACTGGTTTGCCTTTCGGAATTTGCTGCTGCCTCCTGACCTGACCTTGGATTCTCCTGACAACAGCTATTCATCATCCCTTTGAAGCTCCCGGCTTTCTCTGCACCGTGGAAGCAGTTTACTGCTCTTCTAGTTTGTTTGTTTTCAAGCCAGTTTGCTGTTTTTCTTTTGGGAACTGTCCCTTTAAATCCGCAGAGCCAGCTGTCTGTTTTCAGAAACGGTTTGAAGCCAAAAGAGGCTTTTGCACTTTCAGTTATACTCTGCAGCTTCTGGAAGGTTTCAAGCCTTCGTTTATTTTGCATATTTTCTTGCAGTCAACTTTATTTGTTCTCCAAAGCTGAATTGAAGCGTCTTTTAGTTTTTATTGAATGCCAGCATGGGAAAATAGCGTGGCTTGTTTTTGAGTTATTTTTGTCCAAACTACTCTTGAAACACTGATAAGTGAAGTGTTTCAAGGATACTTTCTGTGTTTATGTTATTTTTGGCTTATCTTCGGAATAAACTCTGTTTTGTTTGTTAACTGGCGTCTGACTCTTGACATATGAAACACACCCTTATCTGAAAAATTTGATGTTTTTTCTATATACAACTCCCTTGTGACAGCCATGCTCATTTTTATAGCAATAGCATAATTGTAGAAAAGGGATTGTGATGACTCATGGGCCATGTAGTCCCGTTCCTAGTACTATTGTGGCAGATGAAGAGGAAAACTTGGGTTTCCCACCGTTTCAGCCAGAATTGGAGCCCTTGCACCTGCAAGATGTTTGCCCACAAGAAGTCAGCCAAACAAGCCTTGAGCAGAAATCTCCCCCGTTTTCTCGCCAGGATAATTATAATCGAGATAGAGGCGCTAGGGAGGCGAATCGCAGAAGCGCCAGAATTGCTGCCAGACAATTAGCTGATTAAGCCTGTTTCCCTTGGGAAATCTTAAGGAGTCATGCATCTGGACACAGTATGGGTTTCACTTCTTGTTCCCCAGGGAAAGTGTTCCTTGGCGGGAAAACAAGATCCTATATAGGTGTTTACCCGCAAGGAGATCCTTGCGGAGTCAATTCGTCAGCTTCGGGAGTGAGATCGTGTGTGGACTACACTACTCCTGTTCCTTGTTTCCAGGACCTTGTTCTTGTTCCAACCCTGCCTTGTTCCCCGGACCTCGCCACGGACCCTGTTCTCGTCTCCTGCTTCTTGTTGCCTCGAATCAAGCCTTGTTTGCCAAGAATCTAGTTTGCTCTCCAGCCTTGTTGTCAAGCTCTATTGGACTAAAGGACCTTGTCATTTCCCCACACTTTGCTCGGCAGAGTGTGTGTTTCGGTTATTGGATTATAACTTTGGACTCTAATATCTCATATTGGACATTAATTTCCTGGACTATATTTGACCTTTCCTGAAAGGTCTACTTCTGAACTTTATTCTTCACCTGTTTTTATTGACTTTATATATTCCTTTAATAAAGATATTAGATAGATTCTGGTCTCTGCGCATGGTTATTGGTGCTCGGCAGCCTGGGTCTTGACAGGGATTGTTTCAGATGTTTATTGACTCCCCTAAAGATGCTTCCTTCAATGTTGACATTATGGTGCTATTTTAACCGTCCTGGGCATGAGAATCATGGTGGCCATTTATGCTTTAATATAAGACTTCATATATCTGTGATGTCCTTTTAGTCCCAGGTAGGTCAGAAGTGAACCGTGAATCTTGAGCATACCCAAAGGCACTCATGTATGATATAACAACTATATAGGCCATAACCTAGAGTGTGCCCACACTATACAATTACAGCAGTTTAATACTACACTAACCTGCATCTTTTTGCTCCCTATAGCCAGCCCCAATTAGCAACCTGTCTGCAGATCTTACAATCGCTTGAAGCTTCTGATCATTGTTCTAGGACTAATACTCAACTGAATAGCATTGGTTGGTAGGAGACAAGGGATCACAGGGAAGTGGAGACCCATAATCCTGTTTTCACTGCTGCTTGTGGGTGCTTTACCTATTTTGTATCTGGTACAACTCATTGTATGAATGACCCTCACCTCATTATGCTTCCAGGCAGAAGCAATGCTGGGAATAAAGTAAAAAAAATCCCCAGCTCTGGATGATGAGTACCACTTCAGGTGGTGGTCCATGAACTGATGTCAGTCAGTTACCCATTGGTTGCTGATATTTCCAGGGAAAAAATAATAATTTGTAGCCAATGGGCATAAATATGGTCCCTTACACATTATGGAGGAAAGTTTGCCAGCCCCTCCGTACAGCTTGAGAGGCATTTTACATGAC
Source organism: Anolis carolinensis (assembly GCF_035594765.1). Classification (NCBI taxonomy): domain Eukaryota; kingdom Metazoa; phylum Chordata; class Lepidosauria; order Squamata; family Anolidae; genus Anolis; species Anolis carolinensis. The sequence continues at coordinate 275,598,234 of NC_085842.1, forward strand.
CAAGATGCCATTGCATGATGCATTTAATAGTTTGCTTTTGCATTCTCATTTATCCACTTTATATATTTACCAATAGAAAATAAGACTCTCCTGAACCCCCACAACCTATGTGTAAACATGTAATTGGAATTCAAATATTACTAATTATTTGGTTCACAAATAAATTCATCCTTTCCTGAGAACAATAGCTCTTTTTTCTATAAACATTTACTAAGGTTGAACCGTTACCTCTTATTTATTATTCAGGATGATCAGTATCAATACACAGTTATCTCTTTAGGTAAGAGTCAGCATGTTGTACTGTCTCCCAAATAATGCCTTTTTTCCCCAAAGGACTTGTCTACATTATCTCATATAACATGTGTGCCAAGAAATGGTTGCTATAGCAATGAATCCCTTTAAAAAGTTTATTTTAGTACAAGCTGGTAGAAGATTAACATTTTCAGCAAAATCTCAATGTGCAAAGTTTCAGATTTTATTTTATTTACTTCAAAATCAATGGGACATTTGCTTTTACAAGGGAAGACAACTCTTTTTTGTCTTTGACTTCTGTCACAATTTGAGAATTACAAGAAGAAAACTGAGATCTTTGAAAGTGTCCAATAGCAAATTGACAAAGTTGGGCTTCCAATCATCATCATCATCATCATCATCATCATCATCATCATCATCATCATCATCATCATTATTTCTATTCTTCCCTATCTCCCCAAAGGGACTAATGGCGGATTCCAACAAAAATGGCATACATTCAATGCCTTCAAAAAACAGATAAATATTGGCATAAAATCCCAACAAGACCCCACATATAAATACAGCATTAAAAACACAACATTGAATTAAACCTAATATCAGTGAATTGAGTATAACATCAATAACCTAAACCAATACAGTCAGACAGAATCAGACAAGAATTACATAGTGACATAAAATCTAAATAAATGTTCACGGTAATTTACAAAAGCCAAATGAATTTCAACAGATTTGTGTGAGTTGGATTATGTGGTCTATGGTGGTCAATGGGCTGACATAGACTAATAGAACCCAGATACAGCATTGTTCTTAATCAAGATCTGGAAGTGGTCTCTCATTAATTAATCCTCCTTCTCTCCATATGCTAATGAGCAGAAGTAGGTCTTTAGTTGTTTTTTGAAGGAGAGGAGGGAGGGGGCCAGCCTTATTTCTTTAGGAAGGGAGTTCCAATGCAAGGGGACCAGGACAATATATCTTAAAATGTTGTTCAACAACCTGCTACTCTAACCTCAACACCTCCATCTATCATATAAGCAGCTTTTAATGGCTTTGAAATCTTCTTCTGAAACCCACTCTGTTGAAGTTAGTATTATTGAATTACTGTCCTTTTGAAATGAGATTTCAATGCTGAGATTTCAAATCTCATTCGTTTTGAATGTAAACATATTCTGAGTAACACTGAAATTGATATCTCATGTTGCAGGGTCATATTTTCAAATAAATTTAGTTTGAAGCTAAATATCCTACAGAATCACGCAAGGGAGTAATTCTCATTGTCCTCATTGGGTATATGCTTCTAAATTCATATACATAGTATGATAGATTAAGGAGATGCATCATCTTCTTGTGACTAGAATTCTGCTTATAAAAATAAACACCCCATGCCTTCAATAATGTAGAGATGGAGAATTGTTGACCTTTTGGGTGTTTGAAACCTTATGGCCATGCTGGCTTGGGTAGATGGAAATTGTAGGACAAAGCATCTGTTTCCCTGCTGCAATACTATTGTATATTTAGCTTAGGTGTAACAGCCCAAGTCTCAACTCAGGATACTTGAAATCTGGTCCAGAACATTTGGAAGTGGTCCTCGTGCATGGGAGGTAGTTTAAGGAACTTCAAGGAAATGTGTGTGTAGGGAGGGGGTGTCAGTTACATTTCCTTCCCACTTTCAAAGGTGGTAGTGTCCACGCCTGTATTCATGGAACCTGAGGACTCCCTTTTCACATGACACACCACTCGGGGATAATTGATTATACACTAAGACTGGGGATACATTCAAAAACTCATGTGGATACCTGAAACTGTGGAAAAATAGCAATTCCTATATTTTGACTATACCTGTGCCAGACGCATACTATAGAATAGCACTGGAGGATCTAGAGATGTTCACAAAGACTTCAAGAAGGGAACTTTTTTTTTTTTGGAGCATGAGTAAGTGAAACCATAGATATTGTGTCCATGGACAAATGCGTCCTATTGTATAGATAAAGACAGACGATTTAATTTGGTTTTGCTCTCTCTCTCTCTTTCTCTCTCTCTCTTTCCCTATGTGTGTGTGTGTGTGTGTGTGTGTGTGTGTGTGTGTGCAGAATTTCCAATAAGTAGACAACACAGGTAGTCTTTTGTTAATGGTACTTGCTGCAATCCACTTATCCCTGATTTTTTTCTCAGATCTAAATTATCCCAAATGTAATTTAATTTATCTTAGGGTAGATTCACCAGCAATGAATTGGTCCCCCTGGACATTATTACATGTTAAATTAAAAATTAACTGCACACCCTCTATCATGTTACCTTTTAAAAAATAATCTCTTGTTGCAGTACAAAATCGAAGATGCATTAAAACTGTCACCTCAAAAGCATAAAAGTAAAATGAAGAGTAGTATGGATCTCATTACAAACTATAAGTGCCTTTCTGGCATTTCTTGAAGTGCTGAGTGTTAGCATAACACAACACAGCAAACATGTGCGGATGCCCTCACAATGAAGTAGTATTACCAATTAAATCTTGAATACTTTAGGCATGTACTGCATTTAACCAAACACTTACAGCAAATAAACTGAAAGGCTACTCAGACTTGAAGTGTCCATTATCTTTGAAGAGACTGGTATCATCAACCTAATCTCCAGAAAAACTTCGTGAGCAAGAAGTCTAGGAAAATGGCTGAAACAAAAAAGATACACCCATCCTTCATGTAGCCTGATTAATTGTGAGGAGAAAAAGTGGGGAGGGGGTGAAGACAAAATTTGATGGAATTCAGAAGAGCAAATGACATGATTGAACTATGGCAGTGTAGAGGGAAAGAATGGCTATGGACCATATTTAAATATTACAATGAAAGAGTTTTGGCGGGGATATGAGAAAATTATGTTATATTAGTCCTATGCTATCCCTCCTTTTCATTGTTACCACTTTCCCTTTAGCTTTTTTTTTTGGTTTCTATAGGAATCAAATAGATTACAAACAAGATCCTAGATCAACCTCTGGTCTGGTTGCCCACATAATCATGCATTACTGGGCAACAAGCATGAGAAAATGGGGATCCATAATCATGTTCATCATTCTAGCTGCTTATATGGCTGACATATTGTTAGTTAGTTACTATATTGTAAGCTACACTTACGATCATATATCTCTTTCCAATTCACATTTATTATGGTGATACTAGGCTTGCTCAAATAATTCGATTTCCCCGTTACTCGTTACTAATTCGTTCCTTTTGTAACTTGTGAAGCAATATACGACCTTGATTGTCCACTCGTCTGGATATCGCGGTTTCGAACCACGACAGGCCCTTTTTCTTATGTCGTCGTTTGCCCCTTGTTTAAGTGCACTGGGGCAACCTAGCGTGTTGTTTCCACCTTGTGGCCAATCAGAGAGCACGTTTAACCCAGGGGAGGGGCTGGTACGACCTGAATTAAAAAAGCGTGCACGGGGGCCTCGTGGCTCATTTCGGGATCTGCAGAGAGAGGGTGGGTTGGCAGTGAGATTCCGCAGGCAGGCAAGATTGCTGCGTCACAGCTTCCTTGGCTAGGCTACAGATTAGAAGACCGGGAGAAAAGGTTGAGTGGGTGAGGTGGGGTGGGAAACTGTTGGGTGTTTCTGAATTTTTTTGTTTTCCAAAGGGCCTGTGGCCTTTTTTCCCCACAAGCTTGGCGTTTGCCATTTTCCCACCAGGCCTGCAATTTTTCTGCTGCGCCATTTTGCCTGGTGCGGGCGGGGTGGGCTTTCGTTTTGATTAGGAAACTTTTTTTTTTTCAACGCTAGTTGGGAGTGAGATTCCAGGCAGGCAGGCAGGCAAGATTGCTGCGTCACAGCTTCCTTGGCTGAGCTACAGATTATAAGACCGGGAGAAAAGGGTGGGTGGGTGAGGTGGGGTGGGAAACTGTTGGGTGTTTCTGAATTTTTTTTTCCAAAGGGCCTGTGGCCTTTTTTCCCCACAAGCTTGGCGTTTGCCATTTTCCCACCAGGCCTGCAGTGATTCAAAAGCAAAGTCTGGCAAAAGGGTTGCACATCCCATCCTCCTCCGTAGAATACCACCTGTTTTGGGAAACAAGGGACCCTGATTTTGGTTCCTTTCCTGCTCTGCTGCTCTAAAGGGCTTGTCTGTGCCAGGGCAGCAGTGATTCAAAAGCAAAGTCTGGCAAAAGGGTTGCACATCCCATCCTCCTCCGTTGAATACCACCTGTTTTGGGAAACAAGGGACCCTGATTTTGGTTCCTTTCCTGCTCTGCTGCTCTAAAGGGCTTGTCTGTGCCAGGGCAGCAGTGATTCAAAAGCAAAGTCTGGCAAAAGGGTTGCACATCCCATCCTCCTCCGTAGAATACCACCTGTTTTGGGAAACAAGGGACCCTGATTTTGGTTCCTTTCCTGCTCTGCTGCTCTAAAGGGCTTGTCTGTGCCAGGGCAGCAGTGATTCAAAAGCAAAGTCTGGCAAAAGGGTTGCACATCCCATCCTCCTCCATAGAATACCACCTGTTTTGGGAAAAAAGGGATCCAGATTTTGGTTCCTTTCCTGCTCTGCTGCTCTAAAGGGCTTGCCTGTGCCAGGGCAGCAGTGATTCAAAAGCAAAGTCTGGCAAAAGGGTTGCACATCCCATCCTCCTCCGTAGAATACCACCTGTTTTGGGAAACAAGGGAGCCAGATTTTGGTTCCTTTCCTGCTCTGCTGCTCTAAAGGGCTTGTCTGTGCCAGGGCAGCAGTGATTCAAAAGCAAAGTCTGGCAAAAGGGTTGCACATCCCATCCTCCTCCATAGAATACCACCTGTTTTGGGAAAAAAGGGAGCCAGATTTTGGTTCCTTTCCTGCTCTGCTGCTCTAAAGGGCTTGTCTGTGCCAGGGCAGCAGTGATTCAAAAGCAAGAAACAACACATATTTCCCCCCAGTAACACAATACCTTCCTCCCTTCTGTAACCTGAAAACACTCCCGTTATCATGAAGCGTTCAGCTGAACGCGGGTCTGGTGGAGCAAGTCCTGCTAGTGGTCAAGCAACACTGTGGGGGGCCAAAAAAGTTAGGGTGGGTCCCATCCGTCTGGAACGTGGAACGATGGGAGTGGGTGGACTTGATGAAGAAGCTGGCTGTTCGACTGCTGAAAGTTCACAGCCCTCCACCCGGAGCCAGTTGTCGGTTGGAGCTGAGACAAGTGGACGATCAATGGAACATGCAGGTGTTGCCGTCCTGGAACTACAGGTGGTGGATAGTGAGGATCTTGATAACCCCACCCCTCCACCCACTACTGACAGTGAGGAGGAGGTAGAGGAGGTAGTACCATCAAATCATAGACTTTCTCATGCTGCTGAAAGGGTGCCCACGACTCCTATCTCCCTGGGCGTCGGCACAGTGGCTGTGGGGAGGCCAAGGTCATATATTTGGGACCATTTCCATGTCCACACTCAGCATGCCACTTTGGCAGTTTGTAGACACTGTGGGGCAAATATCAGCAGAGGCAGAGACCTGAGACATCTTGCGACCTCGGGGTTGAGCTCTCACATGAAGCGACACCATCCCTCGATATCGGTAGGAGGGGGAGCTGCAAGCCCTTGCAGTGGCAGCATTAGCACACAAAGTTCTCCTGGTGTAGATGGTGGAAGGCAGACACAGTCCACCTTGGAGGACTGGGGCATGCCTTTAGCCAGGAAGAGAACGGGGGAAACATTACCCACACCCCAGCAGATAACCCAAAGTGTGGGAGAGATGATGGCCCTTGATCACCATCCCTTCCGCCTGGTTGAACAAGAAGGCTTCGTCCGCCTTAGGAAACGCCTGTGCCCCCGCTACAAAATCCCCTCCCGTCACACCTTTTCCAGAAAAGTTATTCCCGGATTGTACGAGGGCTGCAAGGAACGCATTATCCAGATGTTGCGGAGCGCCATGGGAGGACACATCCATTTTACCTCTGATATTTGGTCAAGCTTGGGAGGAGGCCATTCCTACCTCTCTCTCACGGCACATTGGTGGGAGAAGGAAGGCAGTATGGATACATCCCATCGTTGGGCACTCCTCGCTTTGGAGGTAGTTGATCGTGATCACAAGGCAGAGACCATCTGCAGCTATCTGGGAAACATGATGGGGGAGTGGATGCGGTGCAGGCCGGAAGAAATGAGGAGGGGCCTGGTAAAAATATGATCAAAGCGGTTGAAAGTGCAGGGTTTTTGAATGTCACCTGCATGGCCCACTTGCTTCACAATACCGTCAAGGAAGGTTTAAAGAGCGCAGAAGAGCAGCCGGCCAGCACCGCAAACATCGCCCTGCTGATCGAGCGCTGTAGAAAGATCGCAGGCTACTTCCACAGGAGCATCAAGGCGGCCCGGCAGCTGAGAGACAGGCAGAGCCTTGAAGGCCTCCCGCAGCACAAGCTGCTCCAGGACGTCTCTACCCGGTGGAATTCAACCTATAAGATGCTCGAACGCATGGTCGAGCAGCAGAAGGCGGTACACGGCATCTCCCTTACATTGGTTGCGCCTGTTAGCAAGCTTGTTCCAACTAAGCAAGAGTGGGACACCATCTCCCAGCTGGTAGACGTCCTAAAGCCATTCAAACATGCCACAGAGACCCTTTCGGAATCAAAAGCCCTTCTTAGCCAGGCAGTGCCCATGGTCTTGGGGCTAAGGAGGCACCTAGAAAGGCTTGGGGCCGGTCGAACACTGGACTCCCTGGCTGGACCGCTGACACCGCCGGTCCAGGAGGTGGTGAGGAGGTTGTCCTTTGCTGTACGGGAACGCCTAGAGCCACTTCTTTCCAGCAAGGTCCATATGCTGGCGGCCTTGTGTGATCCACGGCTAAAGTACAACGTCTGCCCAAAAGACTTTACCGTATGGAAGGCCCAACTAGTTAACCTTGTGAGGGAGGTCTTTGCTGCCAGGGTGGGGGAAACGGGCACAGTGGCCCCTCTACCGGAAATGCCTGCCACCCCCAGCACTAGCGCTAGTGGCGAGAGTGATAGTCCCGGGGAGCCGGCAGGGGGTTGCCGTAGGGATACAGATCTCCAGCCACGACCAGGAAACTCTTTCTTTGCAGAGACGGTGGCCATACTAGCCTGCTCGGAAGATTCCTCTTTGCTGGCTTCTGCGCAAAAGGTAGACTCGGCCGAATGCTCGGTCAACAGGTACTTTGAGGAGCCTCCTGAGATAATTTCTTGTGATCCATTGGCCTATTGGGCTTCACGTGATCACATGTGGCCGGATCTGTCGCACGTAGCCCGCCAGTTTCTCAGCTGTCCGCCCACCAGCGTGCACAGCAAAAGGGTCTTCAGCCTAGCGGGAGATGTAGTCACGCCCCACCGCAGCTTGCTGGACCCTCAAACAGTTGAGAAACTGGTCTTCCTGAAAGCCAACCTTCCCGTGTTGAATTTCCCCGATTTGGATTTTGACACCGACACCTCCTAGAACAACAGTTCTCCTCCTTTAAGCAGCTCTGCTTCTGATTAACTTTGGCGATTTCTGTTGGGGGGGGGTTGCCCCTTTGGCCTATGTCCAACAACTCTCTCCTCTATCCTACTATGCTTTCCTTCCTCTCATCCCTTCTGTTCTCGTCTTTATCATCACACACCGTTGCCCACTTTCGTTTTTGGGTAAATCAATCTCTAGGGGCCGTTCCCTGAGGTTCTTTAGGTTTTGTCTCCTGTAATAATGATTCTGGATGGGAAGAAGGATATTCTGGGGGAACTTAGTCCATAAAAGCCAAGGTAGGAAATGCATCCGCTTTGGGTTCAGAACGGATTAAATTCAAATCTCTACCCTTTCTTTGTCAAAAAATATTTCGGGAATGAGCCATGACTGTTAGGTCTTCTCCAGATCCTCGCAGTTCCTGTACAGAAAGAACATTGTTATAATCGATGTGGATCCTTCGGTAAGACATATTTGGTGAAGGAATACGGCAGAGTCTCACTTTACAGAGATAAGGGTCCATCAGAACCTTTGTGGCTGCTAGACACAGATGTGTCTTGCCGCATTAAGTAATACACCTCGCCCTTGGTCACCACTTCTCTAAATTGTCTTCCACTCTGGCCGCGCTCGCGGACGGGGCCGTTTGGCCGCCAGGGCGTGTGCCTTTGCGGCTGCTAGTGACTTGTGAGCACAGGTCCTCTGGCTGCGAAAGTGCTTTTTGCTGGTTTGTTGGCGGGACGATAGAAGAGGGTGGAATCACACCGCAGAAAGCAGGACACCTCGGCCTTGTCCACCACTTCTCAAAATTTTCTTCTTCCACTGTCCCATCGCCTTGAGAGGCTGTGGTCGACGCTGTGGCCGCGGGACGGCCGCCTGATGGTCCCCTTGCCCTCTGTACGCGCACGCGTACAGAGCCGTTTGCCCGTCAGGGCGTGTGCCTTTGCGGCTGCTAGTGACCTGTGGGCACAGGTTCTCTGGCTTTGGAACTGTTTTTTGCTGGTTTGTTGGTGGGACGATAGAAGAGGGTGGAATCACACCGCAGAAAGTGGGACACCTCGGCCTTGGTCACCATTTCTCGAAATTGTTGTCTTTCACTGTCCCATCGCCTTGAGCGGGTGTGGTTGACGCAGTGGCCGCGGGACGGCCGCCTTATGGTCCCCGCGCCCTCTGGCCGCGCACGCGGACGGTGCCGTTTGCCCGTCAGGGCGTGTGCCTTTGCGGCTGCTAGTGACCTGTGGGCGCAGGTTCTCTGGCTAAGAAAGTGCTTTTTGCTGGCTTTTTGGCGGGACAATAGAAGAGGGTGGAATCACAGCGCAGAAAGTGGGACACCTCAGCCTTCGCCACTTCTCAAAATTGTTGTCTTTCACTGTCCCATCACCATGAAAGGCTGTGGTCGACACTGTGGCTGCGGGATGGCCGCCTTATGGTCCGCGCGCCCTCTGGCCGCGCACGCTTACGGTGCCGTTTGCCCGTCAGGGCGTGTGCCTTTGCGGCTGCTAGTGACCTGTGGGCGCGGGTTCTCTGGCTTCGGAAGTGCTTTTTGCAGGCTTTTTGGTGGGACGATAGAAGAGGGTGGAATCACACCGCAGTAAGTCTTTCACTCAGAGCTAAGACTTGTAGTCTTCTCCGATCTATGGAGAACTCTCGGACGGATTCACAAAAGAATTCCCTGTCGGACATCAACGGCAACATTTCCTTCAAGTCCATGCCATCCTGATGGTTTGCCTGTAATTTCACTACCTCCTTGAAGCGGCCGGGCATTAAAACATGGAGGATGGACCAGTTGGATCTTCTTACACTCCCAGGCACTGTCCTGTTTTTCCAAAAGCAATTAATTTCAAAAGTGCTATTCTTCCCACGCTCAGCCTTCCTTACGGTCAAGCTCTCACATCCTTAGGTTGCTATGGGGTATGGCATTGCGATGACAATGCGAGTATGCGGTCCTCCAATGTTTGCGTGAAGTCTGCTCTTATTTTGTCAAGTGTGGACATAGCTCTGCAAAACCTCTACTAACTTCCAGGCCACAGTCCGCACCTACAATGATATGTCGCAAGAATAAATAAAACGTCTGACAAACCCTCCACTTCCAATCCATGTTGTTGACAGTTATAAATCTGTGTGGTTCCCTTAGGCTTCCTTGTCTTACAACCCAGCTTTGGTCCTTTCTTCTTTCACCTTTGAGAGAAGGCTCCTCTGCCCCTACTCTCTTTCAGCCAGCAGACTGTTATCTCATACCATAGGTTGTAAATGTGCCTTCCATAAATTTCCAATCCTGCCTACAGGTACTCTTGCCACGCATGTCGCATTTAATGTTCCACACAAACAGCTAGATGATTCCAGAGGCTGAACTTATGCGGCCCTGCCGCAACCCGTTCCCAATCTTGAAAATGGCGGTTGATCCGTTTTCTGTTCCCAGCATGTCAACTAACAGTTTTCGTGGGACAGACTTGGTGACTTGGAATTCCCAAATAACCCAGCACATTCCATTAATTATCCTCCAAGCAGTTCAAGGCTTTGAAGAGAGTATTCAACATGGCCGACGATGGTGTGACCCCTTGCAGCAGCTTGCCGAGTGACGGATCTGAGAATACTCTTCTTCGAGGCCAAACTCCCGGTCCTGGAATATCAAGAAATCCCTTTGAAGCGAGGAGGACTCCCAGAGAGTGTATAAAACGATCAATGTTAAATGATTAAAAAAAATTATATTTCCCGCCAACATCTCCCTGCGTGGACTCGGTGCGGATTACTTGGGGCAGCGGCCCAAGCAACATGAGGACAAAATAAAATAAAATAAGTTAATTTTTTTTAATGAAAGTAATAAAATAATGTTATGTCTTGACTTCATAAAATATTACGGTACTTGCAGAAATGTCTGCTGTGCAAAAGTATCAGGTGCACTTTTCCAACACTTAAGCTGATACAGTCCAGGAAAATTCTTAGCATTTTGTATTTGAAAATGAGGACTGTGTTTTGACGGATGAGACGAAAGGTGGTTTACAAGCCAACTTTGTTAACACAGCCATCATTATATGTGGGACACCCTGCCCAAAGCCTCTTGTCGTTTAGGATAACGGAAACATTTTATTTATCTCCCACCCCTTTCCAATGCTTTTACAATATGGGATAACTGAAATCCCACAATGACAGGGATAAACCTTTTTTTAATGGATCCCAGCCATTGCCTGCTACAATTTTTTTCTCTATGCGTGTGTCTGAGAGGATAAGACACAGAAGGTAAGTATGTGATGCTAATCTTCCGCAGACTCATAAGTAGAGAAACAAACCACTCAGAAACTCTGTATTGCTATTAAAAACAATGAGTTATGTCTTCATGGTTTCTTTTGTCTCAACATTTGTGCTATGTTTTAGTTCTTTGGTTTCATTTCTACTCCATAAAGACAATATCTTTCATTATTTTACATCCACAACTTTACTGAAACTGTATACCAACAGAAGTCATTTCCCTCTTTCCAGCTCATCTGCTAGAGATCTTTAATAACAACAGACACACACAAGTCTTCCCTCTAGTTCAACTCCATAGAAACATGAACCTTACATCAGAGCCTTAAAACCTTCCACTTCCAAAAAGCCTTCGAGGACTGTGGGGTGGATCGTTGCCAGTTGAAGAATTGGTTGCCAGGCCAAGAGTATTTCGCACTATATTGATTTTTAACTGTCAAACTACCTCATCTCTGTGGAAGTATTCAGCCCTCGGCCCAGAGCTGTGTTTTTACACCACTGTTTTTTAAGCAGGTAATGCTGTGTATGCTGACTGTGACAGCTTTTTTATTTTATGTGTTATTGTTGCAACGTTTTCTTTAATATATATAAATTTTTTTGGTTTAATTGTTCCCATTGTATTGTTGACGGGCACGCCCCATGGTAGCCGCTCAGAGTCCCTCCGGGAAGATGGGGCGGGGAATAAAAATAAAGATCTTACTGTTGTTATTATTATTATAATCATTATTGATGTGATGGTGGCCACGACTACCCTGCGGACTGCCAGCTTGCTTGTGTCCACCCGGTAGGGGTGCGGGCAGGGCCGCTGACGGTTTGCTGTCAGGGAGTGTGCCTTTGTGGCGGCTAGAGACTTTGGGGCTCTGGTCTGGTTGACACAGAAGTCAGTGAGGCTTGGGCCCCCTTTTCACTAGCAGACGTGAAGAAAACATGCCCTTCCCCTTGGGTGGTGGGGTGGTGGCGTGGGGCCGGCCAACGGTGGCCGGCCCCCCTGGGCAGTGGGGCTTGGGCCCACATTTCACTAGCAGACGTGAAGAAAACACGCCCTTCCCCTTGGGTGGTGGGGTGGTGGCGTGGGGCTGGCCAACGGTGGCCGGCCCCCCTAGGCAGTGGGGCTTGGGCCCACATTTCACTAGCAGACGTGAAGAAAACACGCCCTTCCCCTTGGGTGGTGGAGTGTTGGCGTGGGGCCGGCCAACGGTGGCCGGCCCCCCTGGGCAGTGGGGTTTGGGACCCCTTTTCACTAGCAGACGTGAAGAAAACACGCCCTTCCCCTTGGGTGGTGGGGTGGTGGCGTGGGGCCGGCCAACGGTGGCCGGCCCCCCTGGGCAGTGGGGCTTGGGACCCCTTTTAATTAGCTGCCCAAAAGGCGACACCCCCTTCCCCTTGGGTGGTGGGGTGGTGGCGTGGGTAGAGGCTAAGGTCGCAAAAGCAGTAAACTTTGTGGGTGGGCCGGGCCGGTCTCTCAGGGATGCGTTCCGGCCAACTGTGGCCAGCGCAGGGGTGTGGTCTTTGCTGCCTGCGGCTTTTTTCTTCCTTTTCTTTTTGCTGCCTCTCGGCCTACGTGGTCGAGTTTCCCACGATGCAACGCATCTCTCTTCTCTCGCAGCTGTCCTTTCGTACATATTTAGGCAATTTTGCACAGATCCTTCCTTTGGGGCGGGGTCCTCTGGTTTTTTTTTTCTCTCTCTCTCTCTCAGGGATGCGTTCCGGCCAACTGTGGCCGGCGCAGGGGTGTGGTCTTTGCTGCCTGCGGCTTTTTTCTTTATTTTCTTTTTGCTGCCTCTCGGCCTACGTGGTCGAGTTTCCCACGATGCAATGCATCTCTCTTCTCTTGCAGCTGTCCTTCCGTACATATTTAGGCAATTTTTCCCAGATCCTTCCTTTGGGGCGGGGTCCTCTGGTTTTCCCTCTCTCTCTCTCTCTCTCTCTCAGGGATGCGTTCCGGCCAACTGTGGCCGGCGCAGGGGTGTGGTCTTTGCTGCCTGCGGCTTTTTTCTTTCTTTTCTTTTTGCTGCCTCTCGGCCTACGTGGTCGAGTTTCCCACGATGCAACGCATCTCTCTTCTCTCGCAGCTGTCCCTCCGCACATATTTGGGCAATTTTTCCCAGATCCTTCCTTTGGGGCGGGGTCCTCTGGTTTTTTCTCTCTCTCTCTCTCTCTCTCAGGGATGCGTTCCGGCCAACTGTGGCCGGCGCGGGGGTGTGGTCTTTGCTGCCTGTGGCTTTTTTGTTTCTTTTTGCTGCCTCTCGGCCTACGTGGTCGAGTTTCCCACGATGCATCGCATCTCTCTTCTCTCGCAGCTGTCCTTCCGTACATATTTGGGCAATTTTTCCCAGATCCTTCCTTTGGGGCGGGGTCCTCTGGTTTTTTCTCTCTCTACGGGATGCATGCCGGCCAACTGTGGCCGGCGCAGGGTGGGGTCTTTGCTGCTGAGATAGACATTGGGGTTCGGATCCCCACGGGGATTTTTTCTTTCTGCTTTTTTCTCCATCTTGGCCATTGCGGTTCGGATCAACACGTTGATTTTTTCTTTCTTTTTGCTGCAATTTTTCCCACTCCCCCTGCCAGTGCTTTTAATGGATCCAAACCCTCATGTGTATCTCTGCAGCTAAGCCACCACCCTACTGCTTTAGGGAAAGGGGCAGGGGTGTGGGATCCATGCCCCCATGTCTATTTCCGCAGTTTAAGCCCATGCCCTGCTGCTTTGGGGAAAGGGGTGGGGGTGGGAGCCGGCCCACGGTGGCCGGCTCCCCAGGGGAGTGGGATCCAAGCCCCCATTTTGCCATCAGGCGATAAATCAAACCAACGTCGCACAAATCTTACATTTCTTGGGAAGGGGAGGGGCTTGACCACTGTGGTATAATGGCCTCCAATATGGATGCCTGGGGAAAGTCATTGCGCATTGTGGCAGCACAATGTGTCTCTTGGCCAATGGCCCCCAATGCCCTAACATTTTGACAGATTTACGGGCACTGAAACAATGGTACACAAGTAGAAGAAGGACTTTCACAGTGAAGGAACCCCTATTGAACAGGAAATAACAATTCAAAAGCAGGAACAGATTTTTTGCAATTGGTAAATAAAGTTTTTTTATATGAACTATAAAATTGCGCAATAAATCTTAGGAAAGGGCAAACGCTCTGCAATTTAGCGAACAAGCAGGGTGGATTGTGTTCTCCCACTGTACCAAATTTGATCAGTATAGCTGAAAAAATGAGTGCAGGAGAGCCCCCTAACTCCCCCCCCCCGGGCTGTTTTTGGGCCACTGCGCATGTGCGTCCGCCATTAACGAATTAATTTTGAAAATAACGAATTTTCGTTAATTTTGAATTTTTTTTGGGACAAAATTCGGAAATGACTTCAGAAACGAAACGCTACCCCCCTCTACTTTTGAAATGAGTTTAGAATCAATTTTTTCGTGGATCGCTCAAGCCTAGGTGATACAGTGCTGACTTCGGGATTTTGAAGATAGGGAAGAAGTAGAACAGCAGTGGCAATCGGCTCTCACGCTAGTGGGGAAATAAATCTGCTTTAAGTTTTAGAATGAACTTGATGGCAGATGTCCTAGGTTCTGAACCCTCTTGCTAGACTACATTCAGCACCTTGGAGAACTTCTTATGTGTAGATTAATACAATGAAGGTACTCATTGCTTCATAGGGAGAGAGATCTTCCCAAGCAAATCAAACAAAGTCTTGGAGCTTTTTCATGAAGTACTGTATAAGCATTTATTTATTTAATATCCTGCCATTCTCTCAATGTTAAACCCAAAGCATCTTACAATATAAATTAAAATGTAATAACTTAAACAATATATAGTTTTAATGGATTCAACAACCAAGCTTCTGTTGGGAGGGAGCTCCACAGCTTATGAGAAGCCATCAGGAAGCTCCTGTGTTCTCAATAGATGACTCTGAAGGTATGGAAGAGAGAAAGGCCTCCTCCTGAAATTATAAACTTTTTCATGAAAAAAGAAAATCCTCAGACAAGAGTGGGGAGAGTGTAGCCAAAGGACATTTTTAGGGCTTTCTTAGGACAAATAATGGTACAGAAAACTATTGGGTGCAGCATAGAAAAAAAAAACATTTCTTTTTTTTTTGCGAATATAAGGAAAAAATGCAAATCTGAAGGCACTGGTTTAATACAACGATTATTTGGCTTGTTTCCATCTGTATGGATTTTTATGTCAGCTGTGGAATGAAATGCTGTCATTATTCTATGAATGTGTCATGAAGGGTCCAGGTCATGATTTAGCATGCCATGGCATCTTTTTGAAGTATTTGCAATGGTATGCTAAATTAGAAACAATTCTCGCCCATAGATCAGAGATCAGGTTCACCATCTCAGCATTAAATCTGACAAGAAAATTCACCCCAGATGGAAAATAAAACCCAAAGTGGTGGCACAAATTGGCTTCTTCATCCAAAAGAAGACACGTCCCTAAGACAGCGCAAACAGCTGCTTCATCTGGAAGCATTCATCTTTATGGGGCAAAAGCTGCAGGGATGCCATTTTAAGTCAGGAAGACAGGGTTTCATGCATGTGAAGAAAAACGATTTTAGTGAGCTGAAGCAGAAAGGTTCAAAAACCTGTTCCTGCCCCCCCCCCCACATTATAAGGGAGAGTTGTAAGAAAACCAGCAGATTAAGCACCTTTCTGATAATATGTTTTAATGCTGTACCTCTCAATCAAATAATCAATAAATCATTTTATTTTATATCACAGTCTTTTCCCCAAGTATGGGATTCAAGGTGACTTTCAGAATAAAAAGAAATAAAACTAAAATCATATACAAACATTAAGACTAAAATAATATTAAACTAATTACATATCATAATAACATACTGTTTATATTTCATTCTGTTTTAAATGTATATTTGTATATTTTAAATGCTGTGCTAAAGTTTTTATGTTAAGTCACTTTGAGTCCCCTTCGGGGGAGATAAAGCAGAGTATAAATACATATAATAATAATAACAATTACTGTTTCCAAAATTAAAATCAGATAATGCATTAATTTGATTTTAGAACAGTACTAAAACAAAAATTGTATTGAAGAAAAAAATCAGTTCCAAAACATCTTCAGGAATAGAAAGGTATTTAAAAAGGTGAAGGTTTTCCCCTGATATTAAGTCAAATCCGACTCTGGGGAATGGTGCTCATCTCCATTTCTAAGCCAAAGAGCCGCCATTATCTGTAGACACCTCCAAGGTAATGTGCCCGGCATGACTGCATGGAGCGCCATTACCGTCCCACCTCAGTGGTACCTATTGATCTACTCACATTTGCATGTTTTTGAACTGCTAGGTTGGTAGAAGCTGGGGCTAACAGCAGAAGCTGTTAACCCGCTACACCACTGGGGGCTCCAGAAAGGTATTTACTATTACGCCAACTTGCTAATGTGTATATGTATGTGTAAGAGAAATCCCTTGGAAGAAAACCTTTGCAAAAGTTGGTTTGCAAAGGGAACTCTGCAGAGGAGCTCAGCTCTGCAGAGGCAAGGCCACGCCTAAAACAATGTATCGTTTTGAGAGCAGGTGGCTCAGATTGTCAGTTGGGATTTGAGCTTGCTAGAGAGAGCACTGGGAAGAAAGGCTCTCTAGCTACTATGCTGTATATATTGATGCTGATTGATTAGGTTATTGATCTTATGCATCTACATGGACTTTGTAAGATTGCAGAACTGTTTTAAATTTCAATTCTACAAGCAAGAGTAAAGTTTCCTTTGTTCATTTAAATTCCTCTGCCTGGTCTGAGTCTTTTGCACATGGTGTTATCTGGATGCTACTGATTCCGCTGCTATACTCTCACCTGGTAACATTTACCTGATGGCAAAAAGACAGCAAGGAAGGAGTGGGTCTAGGAGCTGCCATGGAGAAGGCTTTCTCCTGCATTCCCATCGAATGTGTCTTTGAAGGTGGTAGGATTGAGTGCCTTTCCTAACTATGGTAGAATTTGAGCAAGCTCATTTGGCCTAGTTTCCTCTAGCCAGTGGTCTCCAGGTGTTTTGGATACCTCCCACCCAACTATTAAATCATATTCGCTAAATGTAGATAATATAGTACTTCAAAATGGCTGGTGGATATCAAGTTGGAGAAGAATGTTATGTTTGTCCGTAGACACCTCTAAGGTCATGTGGCCAGCATGACTGCATGGAGCACTGTTACCTTCCCGCTGGAGCGGTACCTATTGATCTACTCACACTGGCATGTTTTCAAACTGCTAGGTTGGCAGGAGCTGGAGCTAACAGCGGCCACTCACGCCGCTCCCAGGGTTTGAACCTGGGACCTTTCGGTCTCCAGCTCAACGCTTTAACGCACTTCGCCACCGGGACTCCAATAATACCATACGAGAAGGAAAAATTAACAAACAAAGGTGACGTTATGTACTATTCCTTCAACCGCCTCATGCAAGGCTGCTTCTCCCGTTGCTGTCACCATCCATAGCTAGCTATTATAGAAGGATGCAGCAGAAGTAATTGGTGAGTTGGACTATTCCACCAGTCCTGCTGAGTCTCCCCTGTCCCAATGGTTACTGCTGGTCACAATGCCTGTAGGATCCTGGAAGATGTAAAACAATAAGCAAACTTCCAAAGTATTTGTTCTCCTTTTTCCTCCCCATTCTTTCTCCCTTTGTGTCAAATTTTTTAGTGTCTGTGTCAGTGGTCAGGCATTGTCATTTACCAAAAAATGTAAGGCTCTTCAGAAAATAATGAAGAAATAAATCATAGTACCAACTCCTTAGTCAGTAGAATCTGTCCAGGACCATGCTCCCACAGCAACAGTTCATACATTTAAGAGCTGTCACCACAACTAATTTAAAGTCCTCTCTTGTAATATAGGTGATGCATAATAAGTGGTGGTGATTTTTAAACTGCCTACCTTCCTAACCTTATTGAACTGGAACATCTCTAGAATATATGATTCAGTGCTTGCAGCTATAGATTCTTTCATCTGTTGCTCTGCTTTCCCAATGCTCCCAAATGGTTATATTTGTGGCTAGTGACAGCTGGCCAAACAATGGAATGGGGCTTCAAAATTAACAGAACACCCCATTCTGAATTTAGGGATATTGTGTTTGAGTTGCTTATCGCTACAGCTGCGACCCTGCCCACTGACTATCCATGGGTGATTGGCAGGAGCATTCCCCAGCTGATCGTTTGAAAGCTGTGCAAAGACTATCTCAGCTGGTCATGTCAGGCACTAATACAAATATTTCATTAGAAGGGGAACTCTAGTGTCATTTTGTAAACTATAAAAAATAAGCCTCTAGTATCATTAGGATGCCAGGAAGCCAAATAACCTTCCTGGCATCCTAATATTGCCATGTTCTGTACTGCAATGAGACATCAGCATTAGGTCTGGCTATGACCCATAGGTTATGGGAGACATCAAACATTAGCATACCATTGGCCATAGGGAAAAATGTTCATCTGGACATTAACAGTTTAGTTTGAACATATGCATTCTGTCAGACTGGTGGCTAAAAGTAGCTTTACTGAGAGAATGACCTAAAAGTTCTTGATAGAAATGTTTGATGGGAGTACTTCTGGAAATCAGCCATCCTGGGTCTGATGCTGATATTCAGGTTATTCAGATCCATTCAGATGTATCATCTGATATATGCAGTCCCAGAATGTTGAAAGATATAACATGAGTTCCCTTTCTTTTTCACTCTATAAGTCTGATCTAGATTCAACAACTTGCTAAGTGTTGAGTGCTAGTATGACACTGGTTTCTCCCCACCACACCCACATCATGCTTCTTTCCTTCACCCTTCCAAAATATCCGAGAATCTGCCCTGAAGAGCATTTGTCCTTGTAAAAGTTTTGATAGGGATCTTGCAGAGGAACAATAATTTCTTTCTCTAATAAAAGCAGTTCCAGCCCTTAGATTTGGGCTGGAATTCTGTTGAGAAGTTACAGTGCATTACTACAGCTATGCACTTGTAACTTAGTGGTTTACATGTTCCTTATGCAGGTTCTAGTTTAAGGGACACATAGGAACAAAAGCCTCCTAATCCCCACTTACTAGGAAGCAATTACTGAGATCTATGACCTTGACCCACCCTACATTTTCCCCATTTTCTGACCGTCTTCTTACGCTGTTGTAAAAGAATCCCATGGGGGTTGAGCATTGGAATCCATCTTGCCAGCATGCAAAGATCATCAGAGGAGTCCGTTTTCAGGGGCCGGGTGTTCCCTTGACTCCTGATAGAAAAAATAACAGGAAGCGGAGGAAAGCGGAGAAACGAGGTGGGATGTCTGGCCATCCCTGAGGACAGATCTTTCTGGGATAGATTGCATCCCCACTATTAAGGAGACTTTTTCCCCACTTTCCTCTTCTCCCTCCACTTTCTCTCCTCCCCGTGGGATAAGACCCCTAGAGGGGCCCATTACCCTGTCATTCAGGATCCCCCTTGCATGAGTGATTTCCAGTGTGAGCAGAAATTGTAATAGGGATCCTAATTCTGACTACTGCAACAGAGATCACTGATGGAATGAGGAGGGATGGGAATGTCAGTCAGTTGCTTCCTGAGTAACAGGTGAATTGAACTCTGTAAATGACAGTGGTTGCTTTCTGGTAAGTAGGGATTGGGATCTGAAGTGCACCGGAATTTGATGCATTGTTCTATAACTACAGTAATTGAACATTTTAGCTGTCCAATAGGATTGCAACCTTTGTCTATAACATTTCAATCACTGTTGTTTTTGAACCATTTTTTTTCTCCCTTACGGTACTAAGAAATTGTCATGTAATCAAAAATGGAACCCTTAAGTCTTTATCTAATTTGGTGGGACATTCCAAGTTAATTAAGGAATGGAATGAATCAATTGTGCTTCCTATTCCCCAAACAAGGACACTGTGACTGGTGAGAGAAAGTCATTCATCATTAACCTGCGCTCCTGTCTCAGCACAGCTGGCAGCCTTATTTCTAAAATGCTCTTAAATCACTCTTATTAAGGATCGACTGACAGCAAAATCTAAGGAATTCTTTCTCTACTGCAGCATGTTGACATCATGAGATGGAGGCTGCTTGGGATCTCACCTGGGAGGTTCATTTGAAACAGATTCTCTACCATGTTCAAGAAGCTTCCATCACATTGTTTAGATTGGCAGTGTCGTCTGGTTACTTCGTTGCAAGTCTGGCAAAGGTATAAAACATCCTGTGGGAGGGCAGGCTAATTGAGTTCGAAGTTCTTCTTGCAAACTAGTATTCTGAGGCCACACACAAACGTCAGATGCATATTGATCTAGATGCCAGTGTTGGGAGATTTGTCTGCATCAAACTGATATAAACACTGCCTTTTCCTTTACAGCAGAAAATATAATAATGTTGTTTTTTAAAATGTGCAGATGCTTCTCTTAAAAAAAAAAAGAACAGCGTGGGATGCAAGAAATTTGTCTCTAGAGTGAGGAAACACATCAGACTGTATTTATTGAAAATCCAGATGAGTTCATAGCCATACAAATGTGACTTCATGATAATCTCCTAATTAAAAAAAATAAAATATATATATTTTTTTGTTCAGTGTGTTAGCCTGCTTGGGATGTTCTCCTTTTTATGCTTTTCACTACACGAGAGAGGAAGAGAGGTATACTCACTGGTTGGATCACCATTTGCACACTCATTGACTACAGCCCCCAAAGTTGGTTCTCCAGTATCCTGACCCCATAGCTCTGCATAGACTGGGGGTGAACCACTGTAGTGCTGTCCTCATTGAGCTTTTCCCACACAATGGCGGGACCTGTCACTCAGCTCTCCCAGAACTAGCAAGAGAATTCAAAATAGACCTTCGAACATGAAGTCTGGGGGTGCAATAATTTGTTAGGCCAGAATCCTATTAGTAACATGTTTTCATGACTCTTGGGGGCGGGGCTTCCGCTGGAAGTCACACAACATTGTGTGATGGCTGGCGTGGGGCTCCGGCCATTAAATGGGATGAAAGCATCCCTCCATTTGATGAAGTTCTATAGTCTTGATTTTTAAGCCTGCATCACATAGTCCTATATGCATATCAATCGGTGAGACTTCTTCTTACTACATTGAAAATATCCATTTTTACACATTTTATGCATGTACACATATATTTCTGATTTTCTGCATTCTGGATTCTGTATTGCTTAAACTATATTTGTCCATTTTATTTATTATTTTGCAATACCACACGTTATTAGCCACACTCATTTTTAGATGTGTTCATTTTTCTGTGCACATGTGATTTTTCTGAAGTGTCCTTTAAAGTGAAGCCACTATAGCCTGTGATACATGTGGTCTTTGGATCCCAAAGTGCAATCCTTAAAATTTGCTGAGTGTCTGCAAACCCTAGACCTCCCACTTTAGCAAAGTATTTTTGCACCCATTTTCAGGTGATATTTTTATTAATAAAATTTGCCTCAAACACATCTGTTCCCAAAGTTGCAAATGTTGTGACTTGCCTACCTCAGACCTTCCCATCCTCTCAGATACCTCTCCCAACCATTCCAAAACACACAAAAAAGTGCCAAAATATAAGCCAAAATGGCAACTGGAAGTAATATTTCATCATTTTTGAGGATCAGTGTAGGTTGCTGGAGTGATGCATGGCCACTGTTGTAAAACTTAACAAATGTCTGAATTCTTGAGGCATATTTCTTCTAACATGGAGTAGACCTAGTATTTTTAGATATTTGTTTATCGGTTTGCTTGCATCTGTGGTTTCCCATTTTGCCAGAATGGAATATGGGAACTCATATTCTAAATTTAACATGCATGAAAAAAGACACTTTAAATAAACAAATGAGAACATGGAGTATGTTTCTGCAATGTTTGAACGGGCTTCTCCATCATCACCACCACCACCGAGTAGGACTTTCCTTACACAATAAACACAATATTGATAAAATGTGCTCAGTACATTATATGTCAGGCAGAAATTTGTAAATATTTCTGCAACCCAGAAATACAAATAGATATTTTTCAGAGCTCTGTGTTTAACTTTTCAGCCACATTTTTTACAGTTTCTAGCAAACTCAAAAGCAAAGCATTGATTTACAGTCTGTGGTTTCAACAAGTGACCCTTGGTGGGTCAGTGCTTTTTCAGCTGGCTCTCTTGCTGAAATTCAGAGAAATAACCCATCTATGTCTATTTTAGACATCTGGTTGATGGAGAACTGTTCCAGTATTCTCTCTCCCCCTAAATGCTTACATATGACTTCCTCATATTATAGCCATCTGCTGCTTATCTCATTTTGGGACTACATTTTTCTCCCTGGCTGTGTGTTTTATTGGGCTATGTTATTGTCAGCTATCCTTTCTGCAGTCCCTGGAAGGCTTTCTTTCCTTACTTTGCGGGGTGGGGGTTCGGTGGAGAGGAGTTCAAGTCATCTGTCAAAGCTTGCAGGAATCAGAATACACACACACACACATATACATACACCTATGGGATTCATCTTAAAGCTGACACAAGCCTTTCATGGAGTTAAAAGACTGGGCTGAGTCACAGCTGTAACCATGATTGGGAAATTAACCACGGACAAAAGGTAGCTGTTGTCCCCATGGAATTACCAAGAATGTCTTCCTTGCACATTATTAGAATACGCACTGATGTGTAGAGTATATGTCCTTTCCCAGAGGTTGCCTAGTTCAGAAGGAGTTACAAAATGAGCTCTGAGAATCCACCTGTTGAACTATAATTCAAGTGTCTTTTCATGCCCCTCAAGGATGTTAATAGAGAAAGTTTGGTGGGTTTCCCCCCCAAAAAAACATTATCACACAACCAGCTTTCAAAAGGGATTTGCGTCTGGAATTTAAATTTTTTAAAAAATCAAAGCTGCAATAAACAACAGCAAGGGAGCACCACTAAATTCCAGGAAGACATGCTACAGCTGCTGTCAAAACAAAAGCATGATTGTCTGTCCCTCCCACTGAATTATGGAAAGATGGGGAATCCAGCCTCCATGCAATTTGGCAGTGAAAATACTAGCCAGTGGAGTACAGCTGTTAGTGGGACTGCTTTCATCAGCAGAACAGGAAAGGGGAAGGTTGAATGTTCTGGTCTTCCAATTGCAGCCTATCCCCCCCCCCCCCCCATCCCTGCTTCCTACAAATATGCTCCAGAAGGCTAGGAGGATTTTAGTTGTTGTCGCCTTTGTTGTCATGTGCTTTAAGTTCTTATGGCAGCCACAAGGGGCTTTCTTGGCAAGATTTGTTCAGAGGTGGTTCACCATTTCCCTCATCCAGTGGGTTTCCATGGCTTCATGGGAATTTGAACCCTGTTCTCCCAGAATCCTAAGCCAATACTCAAACCCCTACACCACATTCTCTCTCTAACATTTTACATATGAAAACTGGGACACGTGTAGCCAAAAAGACATCAGAATGTGGTCAAAAATAGTATGGCTGCAGAACAAGAGGCAAAAATTAGGCGCAAACACACACCCCGGTCCAGCCTCCGGTGGCGCAGTGGATTAAACCCCTGTGCTGACAGGACTGATGACTTGAAGGTTGGGTTGCTGACCTGAAGTTTGTCGGTTCGAATCCAACCCGGGGAGAACACGGATGAGCTCCCGCTATTAGCTCCAGCTCCATGCGGGGACATGAGAGAAGCCTCCCACAAGGATGGTTAAAAACATCAAAACCTCCGGGCATTCCCTGGACAACATCCTTGCAGACAGCCAATTTTAGTTTCTCAAGTCGCTCCTGACATGAAAAAAAAAACCTGGCCCGAATCACTATTGTAGATAAAGGCATCCTATAATCTATGAATAGTTTTATCAATCCCTAATCTGGATTTCCAAAATTCAAAATCATCCAGAATCCCAGATTGTCCAATTAGTGACTGATAGTGATACCTTTGCCTTCTGATGGTTCAACTGTCAAGAGTCAGACGCCAATTAGCGAACAAAAATAGAGTTTATTCAGCAGATAAGCCAAAAAGTAATGTTAACACAGAAAAAAAAACCTTGAAACACTTCACTATCAGTGCTTCAAGAGCAGTTCAAACAAAAATATAATTCAGCAACACAAGCAGGTAAAAACAAAGCTAAACAAACTTAGTGCAAACTGCACGTTCTGAGTCCAAGCCCTGCCAGCCGGCTCTGTAGTTTTCAAAGGAACAGTTCCCAAAAGAAAACACCAAATTGGTCAGGAAACAAACAAACAAACTAAGAATGCAGTAGACTGCTTCCACAATGTGGATAAAGCCGAAGGCTCCAAAAGGATGGTGAAAAGACATCGTCCGGGATTCCAAGGTCAGGTCAGGAGATAACAGCGGTGTCCAAAGAGCAAGCCAGGAGTCAAAAGCCGATAGTAGTCATCAATCACAGGGCGAAGGCAGTAGCAAGGTCAAATTCCGATCCAAGGTCTGAAGAGGGTGCAGTCATCCAAAACAGGTCCACGATAAGACACAGCGAGAGCCAAGCTAGGTGATAACAGCAGATTCAAATCATAGTCCAAGTCCAGTCTTCATGGAAACACAGAGATCCCAATGGCGCCTCAGCAACACCTTGCCACACGCAAAGTGCAGTGGCCAAACATTCCCATTTTATTCCCCTTCCTCCTGGGTGACCAAACACTCACACCCAAACACCAGGTGTCCCAAATCTACTCAGAGTCTGAACTCCACACAGCTAGAGCTCGTGGATCTGGAGTACCTAGCAATTCGTCGGAGTCCCAATCATCCTGCCCACACTTAGCCCCATGAACACTTAAAGAACCATCCTCCCTTCTCCAAGCATCCCAATTGGGATCAGCTCCTGCAGAAACCCCAGGTTCAGAAGTATCCATAGGCCCCAAATCCCCAGACATCTCCGGTGGCTGTGCCCATTCAGTGCCCGCTTCCCCAGCCACGACCTGTTCCTCAGCATCTGTCACGACCCAGGCTGCAGAGCACCAATAACCATACACAGAGGCCAGAATCTATCTAATATCTTTATTGAGGAAATATATAAGGTTAATAAAAGCAAGTGTAGGAAATAGTTCAGAAGTAGACCTTTCAGGACACACATTGCCCAACTGCATCGGCACCTCCTCGCTTCCTCTGGGGTATGGGGCTGGTGGCGGGGGTCTCCACACTGGACGCGGCTGGATGCCGGCGGGAGCGGGAGGCCTTGCTCCGGCTCTTCCACTCTGGCCTCGGATCCACTGCTTCCTGTTGGCAAGCATGACTTCAGCTCGTAAACATTGATCAATGAGTCTTTCAAGAGAGTTTGGAGGGTCCACTTTGGAGATTTCCTCCAACATCTCGATGTTAAGACCCTCCCGAAACTGTCCTCTGAGGGCTATGTCATTCCAGCCGGTGTTTTGGGCCAGCACTCGGAACTCGGCTATGTACTGGGACAAGGGCCTGTCCCCCTGGGAAAGGCGCCGGAGTTTGTGGCCGGCCGCCTCTAAATTGTCCTCGATCCCCCAAGTCGCCTTAAGGTGATCCAAGAAGTTTAGCGCGGAACTTAGGTGCGGGGAGGCTTGATCGAACAGTGCCGTCGCCCAATTGGCCGCTGGCCCGTCTAGGAGACTATAAATCCATGCCACCTTGATGTCTTCTTGGGGAAACTCGGCATTTCGGGCCTCTAGGTATGCCTGGCATTGGCGACGGAAAACATGAACCTTGGAAGCCTCTCCAGAAAACTTGGTGGGCAACGCCAGGGCAGGGAGACGGGCTCCGCGGTCTTTCAAGCCCCGTATCTCTCCCGCCTGTGTATTGAGCATATCCCGGATTCGGTCCACTTCATCCTTGGCGATGGTGTAGCTGAGTGGCTGGTCGCCCGGCCCGGCTCCGGTAGACATTCTGGCCTGGTTTAATTGGTGCTTAAGGTGGCGGAGTCAAGCTGTCACGACCCAGGCTGCAGAGCACCAATAACCATACACAGAGGCCAGAATCTATCTAATATCTTTATTGAGGAAATATATAAGGTTAATAAAAGCAAGTGTAGGAAATAGTTCAGAAGTAGACCTTTCAGGAAAGGTCGAAATTAGTCCAGAGAAACAATGTCCAATATGAAATATTAAGGTCCAAAGTTGTAATCCAGTAACCGAAACACTCACTTTGCCAAGCAAAGTGAGGGGAGATGACAAGGTCCTTTAGTCCATGAAACTTGGCAAGGCAAGGAAATAACTTGATTCTTGGATACAAGGCTTAATTCAAGGCAACAAAGAACAAGGAGCTAAAACAGGATCCGTGGTAAATTCGTGGCGAGGTCCGGAAGGCAAGGCTGGGTCCGTGAAGCAAAACAAGGTCCTGGGAAGCAAGCAAGGCTGGAAACGGGAGCGTAGTCCACACACAACCTACTCCCGTAGTTGACGAATTGACTCCGCAAGATTCCTACGAGGGCATAACACCTAAGTAGGGTCTCGTTTTCCCGCCAGAGAACAATTCTCTGGGGAATCAGAACCGAAAGCCATTCTCTGAGTCCAGATGCATGACTCCCTAAAGATTCCCATGGGAAGCAGGTTTAATCAACCATTTGTTTGGCCGCGATTCTCAGGCTTCTGCGATTAGCCTGTTGAGCTCCTCTCTGTTGTTGACAATAATCACGGCGAGAAAAAGGGGGAGATTTCGGCTCTGGGCTTGTTTGGGAAACTTCTGTGAGGCAAATCTCCTGCAGGTGCAGGGGCTCCATCTCTGGCTGTGAAAGCTCCAATTCTGGCTGAAACGGTGGGAAACCTAAGTTTTCCTCTTCATCTGTCACAACAGCGCTAGGAACGGGACTACATGGCCCATGAGTCATCACAGCATCCATCTCCCCATCTGAATCTTCCTCAGAAGATCCCCCATATAGCTCTCTAAGTCGCTTCCTGCGCAACTCCTCCAGTGAACCCTCATCATGAGGGTTTTTTCTTCCTCTTCGAATTCCATCCCCATCAACCATAATCCCCGAAGGCGCAGTCATAACACTATCCCTCCTCGCAAAGGCCCCTCCCACCGG
Organism: Anolis carolinensis; assembly: GCF_035594765.1. Taxonomy (NCBI): domain Eukaryota; kingdom Metazoa; phylum Chordata; class Lepidosauria; order Squamata; family Anolidae; genus Anolis; species Anolis carolinensis. The sequence goes on from NC_085842.1 coordinate 275,625,019, forward strand.
AATTAATGTGGGATACGAGACCTCCGCAACTACTGAGGACCGGTTAGATGACGTGTCCAGTTTTAGTAAAGATCGATGAAACACCGGATGAACCTTCAGAGTGGAAGGTAACCGCAATCTAAATGCCACAGGAGAGATCTTGGTAACAATGGGGAAAGGTCCTAAGAATCGAGCTCCAAATTTTCCTGCATGCGTCCTGATGTGCTTAGCAGACAACCACACCATATCCCCTTCCTTCAGTTCCACTCCAGGCTGACGATATTTGTCAGCTTGTGATTTTTGCGTTGCTTTAGCTTCCAGCAGAAGCTTCCTTGCAACGTCTTGCAAGGCCCTGAGTTCACTGGAACGATATACTGGATCAGGCGACACTGTATTCTGCGCAGGCGCTACTACCCCACGTGGATGGCAACCATACATAATTTCAAAAGGCGAGTATTGGCTAGCGCTATGTGTCGCCGCGTTATACGCAAACTCTGCCACCGGTATCCATTGAACCCAATCCCCAGCTTGCTGTAAACAAAAACAGCGCAAATACTGTTCCAGCAGACCATTTACCCGTTCAGACTGCCCATCAGTCTGCGGATGGAACGCAGTGGAGACGTTCAGCTTAGTTCCAAGTTGCGCATGGAACTGCTTCCAAAATTGCGACACAAACTGCGGTGCTCTGTCCGAAATAATAACTTCTGGAGCACCGTGCAAACGGAAAATATGGCGCACAAATAACTTGGCTAGAGTAGTAGCCGCCGGTACTTTAGAGCATGGAATAAAATGAGCCATCTTGGAAAACAAATCAACCACCACCCAAATACAAGTATATCCACCCACCCTAGGCAAATCAGTAATGAAGTCCATAGAAATAATATGCCAGGGCTTTTCAGGGACGGGTAGAGGCGATAATAAACCACAAGGTCGACCCACTGGATGTTTACACTGCTGACAAATAGCACAGCTATCACAGTACTTTAAAATGTCCTGCCTCATTTTGGGCCACCAGTAATGACGAGTGATGGCTTGTACAGTCTTAAATCTCCCAAAATGTCCCGCAGTTGGCTCATCATGATATGCTCGGATGATTTCCAAGCGTAATTTACCAGGCGGTACAAAAATCTGCCCATTACGTGATAGTACCCCGTCCTCATCTTGTAAATTAGGCAGTATAGTCCTCATATCTTGAGAGAGCAATATCAGCTGTTCTTGCGTCCACCTATCCTCTTTTTGAGAGGACAACACCCGGTCATGAAGATCCTGCCTGTCCTGTACCATATTTAACAATGAAACAGGTAAAATGGTTTGCTCAGAGGATATTTCAGCAGTCTTAAACTCAGGCTTCCTAGACAAAGCATCAGCCTTCAAGTTCTGCTTCCCCTCTACAAATTGCACTCTGAAGTCAAACCTGGAAAAGAACAATGCCCATCTAATTTGCCTTTGGTTCAATTTCCTTGCAGTCTGCAAATGCTCCAGGTTTTTATGATCAGACAGGACCACTATCTGATGTTTAGCCCCCTCCAACCAATGCCTCCAAACTTCGAAGGCCACCTTGATAGCTAGCAACTCTTTCTCCCAAATCGTGTAGTTTTGTTCAAATGCAGTGAGTTGTCTAGAATAGAAACCACAAGGCCTTAATCTACCGGACGGGTCCTTCTGTGAGAGCACTGCTCCCAGCGCATAATTAGAAGCATCTGCCTCAACAACAAATGGTCTGTTCACATTTGGATGTACCAGAATGTTCCCATTCTGAAAGCTACATTTCAGTTGTACAAATGCCTCTTTGGCCTCTGTAGTCCATTCAAATGAACGCTTCTTTTGCAGGAGTTGGGTTAAAGGCACCGTCAATTGTGCAAAATGGGGAATGAACTCCCTATAATAATTGGCAAAACCCAAAAACCTTTGCACATCTTTTTTGGAGGTTAATTCTTGCCAGGTATTGACAGCGTCCACTTTTCACGGGTCCATTTTTAGCTCCCTCCCAGATATAACATGTCCCAAAAACTCCACCTCAGACACATGAAAGGCACACTTTGAGGCCTTAGCAAACAACCCATTTGCCCTGAGCCTAGACAGAACCTGACGCACATGTTCCCCATGTTCACGAACGTTTTTCGAATAAATTAATATATCATCTAAATGAATCACCATAAATTTGTCCAAAAGGTCTCGGAACACATCATTAATGAACCGTTGGAATACCGCTGGCGCATTGCACAACCCAAATGGCATTACTAAATTTTCGTAAGCGCCATAACAGGTGTTAAACACGGTCTTCCATTCATCCCCAGCCTTTATACGCACCAGATTATAAGCCCCACGCAGATCTAATTTAGTGAAGATGGAAGCTCCCTGAACCCGAGACAATAACTCAGGAATTAGAGGTAGATGGTACCTGTCCCGAACAGTGTACTTATTTAGCACACGGTAGTCGCACACAAGTCTCAAGTCGCCTGTCTTTTTTGCCACAAAAAAGACTGGAGCGGCCGTAGGCGAGTTAGAAGGTCTAATGAAACCCTTCTGCAAGTTCTCATCCAAATACTCCCTTAAAGCCTGTCTTTCAGGTACCGTGAGTGCATACAATCTGCCTGCAGGCAACTTAGCTCCTTCCACCAAGTTGATTGCACAATCATAAGGCCTATGTGGTGGTAATTTATCCGCTTCTTTTTGACAGAACACATCCCAGAAGTCCCGATAACAAGATGGAACACCTTCCATATCCCCACCCACTTTGTTTAGAGTTAAACACACTGGCGGGTCCAAGCTAATAGTTTTGCGAGCCCAATCCACCCGAGGATTGACCTGTTTCAACCAGTCCATACCGAAGATGACATCATATCTAGGTAGTGCAGTGACATCAAAAGTTAACGTCCCCTTTTGCCCTTGCACTTGCCAGGTTACACCCGCTGTTTCTTGATCCACCATCCCGGAATGCAACAACCTTCCATCAGCACCCTCCACCCAAGCTGTAACTTTTTTCTTCAATATTGAGATCTTATTCCTTTCTGCAAAACTTTGGTCTATGTACGAAACGGTAGCCCCTGAATCCAAAAATGCCTGAGTACTAACTGGTCTCTGACCCATTACACTTAATTGTATGGCCACAAACACATGCTTATTTCCTCTAGGCAATTGCATCATAGGCCCTAATGCGCTGGACTCATGGCGCATTAGGGCTTCCCTTTTCCCGGCAGCTGAGACGGTTTTAAAGAGCAATTATGAGCAAAATGCCCCTCATTTCCACAGTATAAACACAGCCTTAATCGTCTGCGTCGATCTTTTTCCTCTTGGGACAGTTTGCGTTGCACTCCAAGCTGCATGGGTTCCTCCCCAGAGTTCACAGGGGCACTAGCATGATACTCCACAACTGGAGTCCTGTGAGTTTTCTTTCTAAACTCCAACTGAGCCTCAATTCTACAAACTTTGGTTACCAACTCATCCCAATTTTGAGCTGGTTCCACACGAGACAGTTCATCCTGCAAACCATCATTCAACCCAGCAGTAAATGCCAACATAAAAGCATGTTCTCCCCAGTCCAACTGATGCTTAAGCAAATTAAACTTATTCAAATAGTCAATTAAAGATCCTTTACCCTGCTTTAACCGATATAAAGCCCAACCTGCATTTTCCTTTTGTAAAGGATCTCCAAAAGTTTCAGTAAGAGCTGCCTTAAAGTCCACCAAATTATTCTTAATTGGGCTATTGCCCCTAATTACATTAACTGCCCAACGCCCCGCTGGCCCAGTTAGTAAACTCAAAATAAATGCAACTTTGTTAGTGTCTGTAGGAAACGAGAGGTCAGATATTTGCAAAAAGTATAGGTCCACTTGAGCCAAAAAGGTTGGGAGTTTCTCCCTGGCTCCATCAAAACGTTCAGGAACAATAACTTGTCCTTTGATCTGCTGTGCCTTCTTTAAAGGTTCCAATTCCAGTTCCAAAGCTGCCACTCTGGTGTCCAGCCCAGCCATGTTAACTTGGCCCTTTGTTGTTGTTGTTTGGCATGTGGCAATCTGTCAAGAGTCAGACGCCAATTAGCGAACAAAAATAGAGTTTATTCAGCAGATAAGCCAAAAAGTAATGTTAACACAGAAAAAAACCTTGAAACACTTCACTATCAGTGCTTCAAGAGCAGTTCAAACAAAAATATAATTCAGCAACACAAGCAGGTAAAAACAAAGCTAAACAAACTTAGTGCAAACTGCACGTTCTGAGTCCAAGCCCTGCCAGCCGGCTCTGTAGTTTTCAAAGGAACAGTTCCCAAAAGAAAACACCAAATTGGTCAGGAAACAAACAAACAAACTAAGAATGCAGTAGACTGCTTCCACAATGTGGATAAAGCCGAAGGCTCCAAAAGGATGGTGAAAAGACGTCGTCCGGGATTCCAAGGTCAGGTCAGGAGATAACAGCGGTGTCCAAAGAGCAAGCCAGGAGTCAAAAGCCGATAGTAGTCATCAATCACAGGGCGAAGGCAGTAGCAAGGTCAAATTCCGATCCAAGGTCTGAAGAGGGTGCAGTCATCCAAAACAGGTCCACGATAAGACACAGCGAGAGCCAAGCTAGGTGATAACAGCAGATTCAAATCATAGTCCAAGTCCAGTCTTCATGGAAACACAGAGATCCCAATGGCGCCTCAGCAACACCTTGCCACACACAAAGTGCAGTGGCCAAACATTCCCATTTTATTCCCCTTCCTCCTGGGTGACCAAACACTCACACCCAAACACCAGGTGTCCCAAATCTACTCAGAGTCTGAACTCCACACAGCTAGAGCTCGTGGATCTGGAGTACCTAGCAATTCGTCGGAGTCCCAATCATCCTGCCCACACTTAGCCCCATGAACACTTAAAGAACCATCCTCCCTTCTCCAAGCATCCCAACTGGGATCAGCTCCTGCAGAAACCCCAGGTTCAGAAGTATCCATAGGCCCCAAATCCCCAGACATCTCCGGTGGCTGTGCCCATTCAGTGCCCGCTTCCCCAGCCACCACCTGTTCCTCAGCATCCATCTCCCCATCTGAATCTTCCTCAGAAGATCCCCCATATAGCTCTCTAAGTCGCTTCCTGCGCAACTCCTCCAGTGAACCCTCATCACGAGGGTTTTTTCTTCCTCTTCGAATTCCATCCCCATCAACCATAATCCCCGAAGGCGCAGTCACAACATCAATATACATAAACCTTGCTTCATGCGCTAACTTATTAGAAATATTTTATAAAATTACCTTCAGGCTATGTGTATATGTAATATATATGCATTTTATGTTTAGACTTGGGTCTCATCCCCAAGATACACATTATGCAAATACAGATGTTCCAAAATCTAAATAAATCTGAAATCCAAAACACTTTTAGCCTCAAGTATTTTGAATAAGGGATACTCAAACTATACTAATTTTAGGAAGGCCTGAAAAAAAAATCCAAATGGACCTACTGGGAAGGGAAAACTTTTGTCTCTTCTTCCTCTGGTGGAGTGCAAGCTACTTTTGCACTTTGAATTATGTTTTCAGCAGTTAAAGTTAGCAGGAGACAAAGAAGGAAAATTGGGCGAATAAAGAGATACAAGGATATTTGAAAAGAAGCTGTAAAAGTGGGATTAACTATGATTGGTGAACTGGGGCACTTGAATGGCATACATTTATATGAGAGAGAAAATTGGCGATACTGTCTGGGAATGAAGGGTGTTGTAATGAAATGCATAAAGGATACCTGGGTGGTCAAATCTTAGCAACAGTTGTTCACTCTGCATAAAATATTCCTCTTATCAATTTAACAGCACAATTTCACCACCCCTACTAAAACACTATTCCTTGAGAAGCAGTAAATAAAGAAGTCTATTTTGTATGGAAATTCAGATGGGTGTTTATGAGTTTTCTATCAACATTTTAATTTGAATAAATATTAAATATCTGGAGCAATTCCATTCCAATTATTGTGATTCATCTTCTGGGATGAAAAAAGCAGAATGGGTTTATAATAAATTAAAAGACTATTTATGTTGGCCACAAACATTCAGGATTTCTTTATTTCCCAGAAGTGATTTTGTAATAGTTAAAAAAAAAACAAAAAACCAAAGGTTGGAAGTAAAGATCTGGACAGGTTTAACAGTAAGTCTATTTTTGCTGCCCCCTCCTTTCCCCACAACAACCTTGGCAACTTAGTTTCCTCTTGTCTTTCTACCTCCTTTTCCATGCCTCACTTTTTAAAGCAGTAGTTTCTCAGAAGCACCTGTCCTGTTTTCTAGACCCCGTTAAAATTGTTTCCTGGAAATGAAACTTGGAACGGGAATGTTATACACACAATACAAAAAAAAAAGGCAGCAGTCCCAAGAGTAGGAGAATGGATAGTAAAAATCTTTAAACTAGGATAATGGATAAACTAGCAGTGATGATGAAAGAAAATTCTCAAATTAGTTTTATAATGATTGGGAACCATTTTTACATTTTGTACAAAGAAGAAGGAAATAATACTGGTTGAAGGTTTTGAATTTTAATCAGGATTCTACTCTACTCCAATATCATTAAATAGTTAGAATAGTATAGTTAGAATGATATAGCTAAATTACTTTTATGGAAAGCAATATTTTGGTAGGTTTTTTGTGGGGTTTTTTGTTAATTTTTCTTCAACCAAGAGAATAGGAAATCAGTGGAGTGGGAGATCGAGGAGAGGGAGTGGGAAGAAACAAGTTCAATTAAACAAAGATATTAGTAATAAAGATTAGTATATTACAGGCATAGGCAAACTTTTTTGCCTTGAAACTGCATTGCAGGGTAAGGCTTTGGAGCTCCCTCACCTTCCTCCTTCCTGAGGCTGGGCTTCTCCAGCATCAGGACAGGGCCTCACCTCATCCTGATACTGGGAAAAGGAGGTCCCTGGCTACAGTTGAGGGCACTTTGGAGCTGCCTCACTTACTGCCTGCTCCTTCCCTGGGCTGGGCTTCTCCCAGTATCTGGACAGGGACTCACCTCTCTGATGCTGGGAGAAATGAGAAGCAGGCAGGGGCCTAGGGGGCTTTTGAGCTCCTTCAACCTCTGCCTGCCTCCTTCCCAGGCCAGGCTTCTCCCGGCATCAGTACAGGGCTTCTCACACCATCCTTATGCTGGGGGGAGGGCCCGAAGAAGGCACTCAGCAGGCTGAGAGCACTCTAGAGGGCTCCTAGCCACCACATGCCTTCCTCCCTTGTCCTTTCAGCAGAAGGCCACAGCAGGCCACCACTTCCTTATGTCCAGAGGACAGGGAAAATTTGGAAGGCCAGACATAAGCATCCAGAGGGCCATGTCTGGCCCATGGGCCTTAGTTTACTCATGCGTGGTATCTTTGTTATCTGAGAACAAAACATGACAATGATTTACTGTTGAAGGCTTTCATGGCCAGAATCACTGGGTTGCTGTGAGTCTTTTGAGATGTATGGCCATGTTCCAGAAACTTTCTCTCCTGATGTTTTGCCCACATCTGTATCAGGCATTCTCAAAGGTTGTGAGGTATCAATCTTATAGCATTCCCTTCTCCTGCATATCATGCTTCATACATACAGGTCTTCTGGGGCCATTTACTTTAGTCAGCCAGGAGTAGGCTGGCAACTGCCTACTAAATGACCCTTTTTTAAATCTCCACCCAAATTGTGACCTGCCAGGAGAGACTGGACAGTTGGACATGCTGTTTGTGTTCAAAACAGCATTAAGGACCAATCTCGTCTGGCAGACCTATCCATATGGTTTTTAAATGATGAATTGATTGTTTTTAATATTTATGCTTTTAGCCAGGGCCGGCCCGAGAAAATTTTAAACATTAAGCGGGGGACAAAAATTGCGCCCCCCTGTACTGCGGGAGGTGTGGCCATGCACCGTGGGAGGTGGGGCATGGCCAGACCTGGCCCTGCCTCCCACGCCCTGGCCCCACCTCCCACGCCCTGGCCCCGCCTCTCACGCAGCGTGAGAGGCGGGGCCAGGGCGTGCATGCCGGGAGGCGGGGCTCCGCCCAGACGGGGCCTTACCTCCCGCCCCGCGCGCCCTTGCCTTTTTTTCCAGGTGGCCAGACTGCAGCGGAGGTTCCTCCAGGCTGCGATTGCCGCCTGGAGGAACCTCCGCTGCAGTCTGGCCACCTGGAAAAGGCCAGATGGGCGAGGGTGAGCTGCGCAAGAGGCAGGGCCAACCCTGGCCCCGCCTCCCACGCTGCTGTCACAATCCAGGCTGCAGAGCACCAATAACCATGCGCAGAGACCAGATTCTATCTAATATCTTTATTAAAGAAATATATAAAGTCAATAAAAACAAGTGAAGAATATAGTTCAGAAGCAGACCTTTCAGGAAAGGCCAAATATAGTCCAGGAAAATATTGTCCAATATAAGATATTAGAGTTCAAAGTTATAATCCACTTGACCGAAACACACACTATTGCCAAGCAATAGTGCGGGGAACTGTCCAAAGTCTTTCGAGGCTTAAGGTAAATCCGAAGGAAACTGGAAAACAAGGCTTGAAACTAGGAAGCAAGGTCCGTGGTAAAACGTAAGACAAGGCAAGACTTGAAACTTGGCTAGATCAAACTTGAAACAAGGCAATCATGAAACATGAACTGAGTCCAGTGAAGTCTGTGAAACAAGGCGAGGCTGGAAGCTAGATCCGGGGAACAGGGAACTGGAGTACGAAGTCTACACACGATCTCTCTCCTCAAGCTGAACAAATTGACTCCGCAAGGTTCCCCTTGCGGCAAAACCCCTATATAGGGTCTTGTTTTCCCGCCAACAGAACACTTTCCCTGGAGAACAAGAAAGGAAACCAAACTCTGTCCAGATGCATGACTCCTTAGAATTTCCCAAGGGAAGCAGACCTAATCAGCTAATTGTCTGACAGCGATTCTGAGGCTCCGGCGATTAGCCTCCCTGGCTCCTCTATCTCTATTATAATTATCTTTTCGGGAAAACGGGGGAGAATTCTGCCCAAGGCTTGTTTGGTTAACTTCCTGAGGACAAACATCCTCCAGGTGGCGAGGCTCCGATTCAAGCTGAACCGGTGGAAATCCCAAGTTTTCCTCCTCATCAGCCACAATAGCACTAGGAATGGGACTACAAGGCCCATGAGACATCACAGCTGCTCACCCTGACCCCGCCTCTCGCACAGCGTGAGAGGCGGGGCCAGGGTGCACGGGGCGGGAGGCAGGGCTCCGCCTAGACGGGGGCCCGCCTCCCACCCCGCGATTGCGGCCTGGAGGAACTTCCGCTGCAGTCTGGCCACCTGGCAACCCTGGCCCCGCCTCCCGCGCTGCTCACCCTGACCCTGCCTAGATGGGGGCCCGCCGCCGCGGAGGAACTTCTGGAGGAACTTCCGCTGCAGTCTGGCCACCTGGCAACCCTGGCCCCGCCTCCCGCGCTGCTCACCCTGACCCCGCCTCTTGCGCAGCATGAGAGGCGGGGTCAGGGCGCACGGGGCGGGAGGCAGGGCTCCGCCTAGACAGAGCCCCACCTCCCGCCCCGCGTACCCTTGCCCGGCTGGCCTCCACAGCACCCCCGGGACCGTGCGCCCGAAGCGGGCGCTTCAGTGGCCTCCGTGTTGGGCTGGCCCTGCTTTTAGCTGATGTTATGCTCTTTTAACTGATTATGTATTTTTAATTCATGTTAGTGTTTTTAGCTACATTATATGTCCACTCATTGCTTTATTTTAATCTGTTGTTCCTTATCTCGATGCATAGGGAGAGGCAGATTAGAAATAAATGCTATTATTATTAAAACTTTTCATACAACATTTTTCTACTGTTAGCCACCAAAACAAAAGATGTCACATGAAAATATCTGTTCTTGTAATATGTTAAAGACACATGAGGAAGTAAATGCAATATCCTTAATCTGAGCTGCTAACATGGATGGTTCTATAAAGATACCAAATGTATTTACAGAACAGGAGAATTCTAAGCTAGAGGGAAGGGACTTCAGACTCTTGGGGCACAATTTTTTGAGGGTTGTTTCTTCTAACACAATGGTTCTCAACCTTCCTAATGCCGTGACCCTTTAATACAGTTCCTCATCTTGTGGTGACCCACAACCATAAAATTATTTTTGTTGCTACTTCATAACTGTAATTTTGCTACTGTTATGAATCATGATGTAAATATCTGATATGAAGGATGTATTTTCATTGTTACAAATGGAACATAATAGTGATATAAATAGTGAATAAAGCATAGTGATTAATCACAAAACAATATGTAATTATATAAGGGTGGAGTTACACTTAAGAAATGTACCTACTCTGGCTTACATACAAATTCAACTTAAGGACAAACCTACAGAACCTATCTTGTTTGTAACTTGGGGACTGCCTGTATATCAGTGGTTCTCAACCTGTGGGTCCTCAGATGTTTTGGCCTTCAAATCCCAGAAATCCTAACAGCTGGGAAACTGGCTGGGATTTCTGGGAATTGTAGGCCAAAACACCTGGAGACCCACAGGTTGAGAACCACTGATGCATATGCTTAAGAGGAGGGATGAATTTGCAAAGACTTGAACAGGGATGTGGAGAAGAAGGCCTCTTCTTTAGAAGGAGGCTGTTCTGATGTGACTTCAAATCAAACATGAATTTTGGAAATCTTAAGTCAAAACCATCAGGGTTTTCTTGGCCAGGTTGTGTTATCATCATTGCCTTCCTCTGAGGCTGAGAAAAAAAGACAGAGGAGGAAGGGGGAGGGGAGAAAGAGGGGAAATGAAAAAGAGAGAGAAGGAGAGGAGGCTTAAGGGAGGGAGAGAGAAAGAAGGAGAGAGGGTCACAAGAGAAAGAGAAAAAGAGAGGAAGAAAGAAGGAAAGATAAAAAAGAAAGGAAAAGAGAAGGGAAGGGGAGGAAGAAAGGAGGACAGAGGCACAAGAGAGAAAAAGGGAAGGACAGGAAACCAGGAGTTGGCTGAAGCATAATGAGGAGCTCCACGGTTGCCTCCTCCTTCCCCCTCCAAACTTTCCCTCCTCTTTCCTGCTCCTCCCCCTCCCTGTCTCCCTCACCCTAAAAGCCTGTTCCCCATATCCCTTTCTTCCAAAACCCTATTTCCCTCCTACAGTTCATGGAGTGTTTTGATTGTACTTTTCCTGCATTGGCAGAAGGGAGTTGAACTGGATGGCCCCTGGGGTCTTCCACTGAAATACTGTTAAGTTTTACATTGAAATTGTTCTTCATTTTAAATATTGTATTGTTCTTTCTTTCCTTTTTTTTTGCACTACAAACAAGATATGTGTAGTGTGCATAGAAATTTGTTCATTTTTTTTCAATGAGTTCACACAAACACTCTCCATTGTTCAAAAGGCTTGCCCGATATATATATACAGGACCGGCCCGAGGAAATTCAAAGGGGTACGCAAATATTTTTTGCGCCCCTCCCCTGCGCCGCAGGAGGCGGGGCCAGGACTGGCCCCGCCTCCCGTGCCCTAACCCCGCCTCCCATGCCGGCGTGGGCGGCGTGGGAGGCGGGGCCAGGGTGCGTGGCGCGGGGGGCGGGGCTAGACGTGGCCCTGCCTCCCGCGGGGCACGCCCTGGCGCAGCCAAGCTGCGGCAGGAGTTCTTCCAGGCCGCAGCCTGAAAGGACTCCCACTGCAGTGGGCGCGCGCCCTGGGAGGCGTGGCCGGTCCCGCCTCCCGCGGGGTGCGCCCTGGCGCAGCCAAGCTGCGGCAGGAGTTCTTCCAGGCCGCCTGAAAGGACTTCCGCAGCAGCGGGCGTGCGCCGTGGGAGGCGTGGCCGGTCCTGCCTCCCGCGGGGTGCGCCCTGGCCTGGCTGCGCCATGGCGTGCCCCATGGGAGGCGGGGCCAGACCTGGCCCCGCCTCCGCATCACACGGCCCCGCCTCCGCCAGGTGTGGCCCCGCCTCCCAGGGGCTCAATAGCGCCCCTGGGAAGGTGGCGCCCAACGCAGGGGCGTGGCCAGCGTGCCGTGTTGGGCCGGGCCTGATAATATATAGACATTTCTTGGGGCTCCATGGTAAATGTTTGCTTCAAAAGGCCTCCATGGCTGAAAAAGTATGAGAGCAGGGAGACCCTTATTCTCATGTCTATAAAATGATCCAACATTATGCTTATGACATACTTACGATGCATAATGGTCTGCTAGTGCAATTCTACATGGCAATGTGTTCTGTCTGACATGGAAGGCAACTTCTAAGCACAAGGACCTCATCATACTACACTATAAAGAGTAGGTAAAGACTGTGGCTGCCTCCTGCAGAATTCTGGGTCTTGTAGTTTAGTGAGGCCCAGGTAGGAACTCTCTGGCTGAGAATGTTAAAGGCTCATCCCTAAACTACAAATCCCAGAAATCTGCAGGAGGCAACCACAGGATTTAAAGTGCATTCTCTGTACCTACTCTTTGAAATGTAGTGTAGAGTTGAGGCATTATAAGTCCCTCCAGCAAATATAGCCTGGGGGGATGTAGCTACCTGCGTCACAACTGGTAGAAGCCAGCAGACTTTGTGTGCATGGATCTCCAGCAAGTCTGGAAAGGCAACAGCTGTTTTGTTCTGGCTTCTAGAACTTCCTCTCCCTCTGCTTCTAAATGGCCATATTTGGAAGGAACTTTCAATGTTTAAGTAGGAGAATATAGCATGAAGAGGAATTGAGTACCTTCTTCAAGGTCCCCTATGCTGGCCCCAGATTATGGAAGAATATATCACGGGTAAGATTATAGTCCTTGGTTGCACCCTGTATTTGAAAGTCAATCCATAGTAAGAAAGTAGGAAAGTGGGGACAAAACGTAGGGACACAAATGTACTCTCTGCACAGCAGTAGAAAGCAGGTTGGTGACTCCTGTCCCCCCCCCCCCCAAGTGATATGGAGTGATCCTACCTGCTCAGTCTATGAATCGCCCATGCTTTTGTTAGAACCTGAAGAGTCTCCAAAAGTGTACTCACCACTATGTGTCTGTTCCAGTGCCAGAAACATTATGTTCCCTAAACTCTGATTGTTAATAGGCTCTTACAATGAGGAATGCAAGCCACTGAACTAATGCTTCTTTTGAAACATTCAGTTATTTAGGATTTATTTGTTGTTTTGCTATTTGGTATCATCAGAAAGAATGCATTTTATATTCATATGGCTGTCATGCATATCTTTTCATGATTTTCATTTTCACCCAGCAATCATTATAGCTTGCTAATGGACACTTTAAAATGAAGTTTTTCTCTGAAATTTTTGCAGAATTACAACAAACCGCCTGAAGAAATGCATGTGACACCCACATGGGGTCTGAATAGACTAGCTGTGTTAAGAGTTCATTTGCTGAATAGCTGTGCGTGAGTTGGGAAAGGTATTAAATGGAGCAACATCTGAATGCCTATTCTTTGTGACTCTCACAGAATGCGAGGAATTAACCTACATTGTTAGGATTTTCTCATTTTGTAGATGTGTGGAGGGATATAGTTGACATTCATTCATCACTTCAGGGAAATGGCAAGCGAGGAAGATATTTTGAATAGGTAGAATTATATGTGCATATACACATATTGCTCCTCCCATCCTCACTCTAAGAAAGTTGAATATTAAAATAAGTGCTAACATTTAAATTATGTTCACTCTTCCAAAAACACCTAAAATAGTTTATTGAATGGTTCAAAATATAAATTTCCATCTGTGCAAAGATAGTTGAACATACACACAAACTTTGTAGCTCGAGGTTCATATACAGTACATTACTCTGCTCGGAGACTTTCCATTGTACTTTCAAAATATGGACTACTTGGTATAAAAATCTTTCATTTTTTCCTCACTCCCTTCTCACTCCCCTTCAGGTGAGAAGGGTGGGATATAAATGTTGTAAATAAATAAATAAATAGGTGATGGATGCTAAGAACAGTACATGTTCCAGCCCACCCAAATACAAAACTGCGTTGAGGACAGATATTTGAGTAATCCTATGCTATCTGAGTGATCCTGGAAGTGACTTTTCTCGAGTTCTGCCCCATACATTGGTTGATATTTTCTATCCAGACATATTGTCTGAATAGGGTAATTGTCTCACAAGTTTCTGCTTAGACAGAATTCCTCTGCTTTCTTTGCAATAAAAACATAAAAACTACTGAGAGAATATTCACAAACAAATGCCTTTTCTTCTCACAATTTCTCACCAACCATCTTTAGTATATAAGTTTAGTGCATGACAATGGGATATTAATTCAAAATCCATTTATTTTATTAGCTCATGTCATTGTAGCAGTCTGAGTTCTAGATTACCTCTTTGAATGAACACAATGACAGGAAGTACTGTACATATAAGCCATATGTCTTCAGAGCAGAGCCTTCATTATACAGCACAAAAAAATATTGGAAATGAAGCTCAATATTGTTTTAATTTTTCTTTTTCCCCTTGATAGAAAACATTAAGAGGGAAATATGGAGAATATAGTTAAATTAGACCTTCTATTCACTCATAAAGCCACGTGAATTCAATGAAAGCTTTTATGGGTTAGCATCCATTTGACCATCATGAGTCTTATTCTGCAGGTCAGAATTCACAACTGACTATGCAACCATCAAAATCCTTGCCAACCCATCTTTTTACAGCAGCAACCTGAGCATTTTCTTGTCCACAGACACATAGAGAGAGGAGTAGCAGATGTGGTCCCAGAGCAATGACATCATCTGCAGGGCCCTCCAGAGAATGTCTGGAGGTTCCTACAGATTCATTTCATTGAGGATCCAGGTACAGGAAAATAGTTGAACACTTGTCTGCTCCTTCCTCCATCCTCCACCAACCATGAAATCACCAGGTTTAGATGCTATGGCTGATAAAAGGTGAATTTGTGAGATATTTTTGTAGTTACATCTCCTGAGTCAAGATTGAGGTCACTGTTTGTTTTTGATTTCATACATCAGTGAAGTGTCTCACACTACTAAGTGTCTTAGACATATGTCTTCTGAGCTGAAATTACCTAAATACAAAGCAATCGACAGTAATTCTTTCAATTAATGGCAATAATCAAAAAACAGTGGTAGCATGTAACAGAAGGATTGGGGAAAGTTGTTAATCAAATTCACACCACTGTGAAAGCAGGGGGCAAAGAAACAGCAGGCATGAGCTGGTGGGTGTTGAGGACTGCTGAGTGCCATAATATGAATTTTAAGTTTGTCTAGATTTAGATTTCTTGTAAATAAGTTTTAAATTCCACACTGAACAGCTAAGTTGCAGATATTTCATATTGTGTCATACTTTGCAATTAATATTTTGCCGCAGGGGAAATTGAATTTATTGACACATATATTGTATATTCTGAACGTGTCCCCTCTCTTTTTAACAGCTTCTTTTAAGGTATTGTATAGGAGGCTTTCATGCATTTTTCTGCTTTAAAAACTCCCTGACCTTGATGCAATACAACGTGCTCTCTCCTTGCTGTTTCTAACTATGTAGTTCTGGAATACAGCTTGAGCATCTCTTATTTGGAATTCTGAAATCCAGAGACAGAAGAGAAGCGTTGATAGAGTCATCCTCTGGGAATGACAATCCCATATCAATGAGGCCATCATTTTCTAAGCCCTGGTAGCATGTGCTGAGCAAAGCAGAACATGGGATTGGTTTCCTACCCCTCCTGTTTCATTATTCTTCCCTTTCTAATTGATGTCAATAGGGTGGACAAACAGTATGCAAACTCCAGGGCACATGTCATTGTTGGAAGCATAATAGATTCAAGAGCCCCCCCCCTTCCCCAACTTTCCTCCAGTATGTTCATGGAATATCCCATTTCTCCTCTTCACTGCTGCACCTTAAAAGTGATAAAGTGTAATGCTTCTATATTGGGGAAAAGTGGGGTCCAAAGGGTTCCCTCTGGAGGTCCAACAAGATGTGCATCACTATGCATAACCAGATATGTCCAGGCTAGGAATATATGCATATATTTATAGATATGTTTAACTCTCCAGTGCCCACTATCCATCCATATGGAGAGAGGACAGCATTGTATAGGTAGTTTTGGGAGAGTTTTGGCCATGATGAGAGGGAGTTAGGACGGCTCCTACATCTGTAATAAACCCAAAAGCAAATTATGTAGATGTAAATTGGATTTGTGTAACTTGGCAACAGGATGCTAGTCATCCTCTATTCTAGGACTATAAATATTTATCAAATGGAAGATAGTTGGGAAAATGGAAAGATCACATTACAAATAGACCCATTAAAAAATGGTCATGGCTCGGAATTTGTAGGATTTGAGTAGATTATTGATTTTGAGGACTTATGGAGGTTTCCTTGAATTGAAACTGAATTAATGGCAAATAGAAACAACAAAGCAAAACTATGGTATTGAAATTTTGCTGAATTCTAGTTCTTATTAGCCCTAATTTTCTTGGCCACTGAGGATGGGAGTAGTAGTTCATCAATACTGGGAGGGTCAAAAGCTCCTTGATTCTGCTGTAGCCCATCAAAGATATGCGGCCAGGCTGTAGGATTGTCTCAGTCTCCTTTGTCTCAGCTTTTCAAATATTTGAAGACTACATTTATGATTTCTCTGTAATTAATTAAACACACCTACTACTTTATATATTTTATATATTTTCACACAAAGCCTCTCATTTGTCTCTTGATTCTTCTCTGAAATCTTGCCATTCTGTTCACAGCACTTTAAATATTTGATTAATAAAATTACCATGAGAGTTAAGACTAAAATTAATAGCTTTTCTTCTTGGCACTAAATATGGCATGCCCAACTTAGTATTATGGAATTATGAAAGGCTAATTTTTGGCACTTTTTAAGAACAGTCTTTTTTTACAGGTGGTTGAGAGGTGGGATGGGATGGTGTAAACTGCATAATTGAACTCTGCTGCCTTCTGTGTACAAAACAGTGTGGTGTTTTTAAAGAAGAATACACAAATGAACCCTTTAGAAGCTTGGCACCTATGCAAATATATTGTAGTAATTGTGAATTATCATATTTCTCTGTTAAGAAACAATTGTCCTTACTCTAAAATACGGTGCAAGCTGGCTTCCATATCAGTGGGATGGGAAATCTGTATTGAGAACCTATCAGGGTTCTGTATTGCTAAACCTTATCATCAACTAGATCAGTGGTTCTCAACCTGTGGGTCAGGTGTTTTGGTCTACAACTTCCAGAAATCCCAACCAGTTTACCAGTTATCAGGATTTCTGGGAGTTGAATGCCAAAACATCTGGGGACCCACAGGTTGAGAACCACTGAACTAGCTCAATCCCTTTGGACAGCCCCTTTAAAGTTCCAACTAAAACCTAGAGTTGATTCCTTACTTCACTGACATAGAAACATTGAATGATAGACTTAGAAGAGACTGCAATGACTGTCCAGTCCAACTCCCTGCCACACAGGAATACACAATCAAGGCATTCCTGATGGATTAGATAGCTATCCAGCCCCTATTTAAAAACCTCTGAAGGAGACACGACCATACTCCAAGGCAGAACATTCCACCTTCAAACATCAGGACATTTTTGCTACTATTCAGGAGGAATCTCTTACAAAAGTGTTGTCTTACCCCTAATATCTATCCTCCAGAATACCCCACTCCCTTATGACCCTGTTCGCTGTGGTTTTTATTTTTATGTCTTTCTCACCCCGAGTTTTAACTTAATGTTCATGTGGTCTGCCCTTGTTTTTATTGTCTCCTTGTTTTATTTTGTAATGGATATTATTTACTGTATTGTTTATTGTATTGTGTTCTGCTGTTCTTTTATATGCTGTTTACATTGTATTGTTTTGGGCGTGGCCCCATGTAAGCCGCCCCGAGTCCCCGTTGGGGAGATGGTGGCGGGGTATAAATAAAGTTTTATTATTATTATTATTATATTACCAAGTCCTGTTGCATAAATGGGTCCACTTTAAATATACATAAATATAGGATTTAACCCCCTTATTTTGAATGCCTTGGTTTAACAGTGAAGTGGTTTAAATGTATCAGAAAAATTATTGTAAAAATTATTGGTGCATGCTTGTTCATTGATTACATTAAGCCTCAACTATAAGAACTGTTTTCCCTTTGTGATAACAGCATTTAAGTTTATCTTAAGTATTTCCATTGTTAGCAGGGAGGCTGATTGTCCAGTGAAAGTCCTGCTGCTTCCCTGTGGTTGCAATGCTTAATTAATAGACATCATGGAAATTTGTAATCAATGATTGAATATAATTTGTGTGCATGTATGAATTAATCTGCATTTGATTTATGGCAGTTTTGCATGTATTCAATACAATACTGCATTGTCCATTTTCTTGAAAAAACTATTTGAAAATCTACACATATTTTTATATGCAACATTTCCTAACACAGAGAGTTTGCACCTGCCATGTCATAATATCATTTTTTAAAAGTATTTTTCCTTTATGGAACACACAGTTTTGCACTTAAAGTATTTGTTTTTATGCTTAATTTTGAGCCAAAAACTGCAAAAATTGGAACTGAATATAAACTCTGTGTTCCTTGAGCAGAAGGATTTTTGCACACCACTATGTATATTGTTGCTCTAAGAGTTGTTTAAATTGGGCTATTGAGAGCAAAAGCATAAAGACTGCTAGAGGTGTACTACGGAGAAAACAGATATCATGAGAATGAATATATTTCTAGTGACTGCATAATTAAAGATTCTCCAGGATGATTTAAGAAATACTCTGACCTAAATGTTATTAATATTTCAAACATATTTCAAGCAAATTATGAGCTGCAATTTTGAAAAAAAAGCAGACCAAATGAAATGACTTGGCATGTTGTCAAGAATTATGTTTATGAGCCTGAGCTTTTTTTTTTTTTAAGGATGCTAACTTGACAAATTTGTAGCACACATTTATTTGTATTACACATGGTGGATAGATGAGCCCTTTTTTGTCTCACCACGTTCTCTTAGGTCGTATCCAGATGGTAGCTTTCTCCATGGCTGATTTATTGATGTAGCATTGAACCAGAAGTAAATGGGAAAGAAATGTGGATGGAAAGATGCAAATAAGCCCTGGGAATTCACACTGGTCACTGCCTCAAATTGTGCCACCTGCAAAGAGCCTGAAAATTGGGACAAGTCCAAAATGTGCGGTAAAATGGTGGCTGCAACAAACCTTGTGATACGAATTTTAATTTTTAAAAAGAATATATTGCTCAATTATTATATAACATCATCAATGCACATGATGTGGGTAAGTTGTTTTATATGGAATCAGCTTATGTTTAGCTCTCTAATGTAGAGCAATGACTCACCAAGGATTCGGTATAGGTTGAGAATCACTTATCTGGGATTCCAAAGCCCCACAAAACCCAAAATTATCCACCTGTGATATTGACGTCAGTGCTTTCTGATGTTTCAATGCACTTTCCTTCATGCACAAAATTATTAAAAATACAGTATTAAAATTACCCTCAGGCTATATGTACAAGGTATTTGAAACATAAACAAATTTTGTGTTTAGACCCATATCCAAGGTATGTATGTACATGCGAATACAGGTTTTCAAATATTTCCAAAATTCAAAGTGGTCCCAAGCATTTCAGGAAGAGGTACCCCTTGAGCAAAAGCTGTTTAGCCTCTGGCCGTTGTTGTTGTTGTTGTTGTTGCTGTTGTGGTTGTTGTTGTTGTTGTTGTTGTTGCTGCTGCTGCTGCTGTTATTGTTATTGATGAAAGTGTAATTTATTTAGCTATTGGATCTCTCTGGTAGACTATCTAATATATGAGGTACCATGTAGCTGTTAAGGATGAGGAACTTTACAGAACAAAAGAGGCAGCAACAATAACTCAACATTTATTTATTTATTTAATTTATATACCGCTCTTCTCCCTTGGGGACCCGTTTAAAGCATATGTAATAATTCAAATAATTCAAAAACTCTGGATAGATAGAGAAATATGTCAGTCTCAATCTCCACATTCAATTTTTGTTACTGTTATTATTTTCATTTTCTCATGTGTTAAGAAATTTGCAAATTTTTGAAAGTGGTCAGGGGGGCGGGAGGAGGCAAAAACTGAATCCAACATAGTCCTCATCTATGGCTGCACTGCACAGAAATGAATCACTTCCCCAGACCCAAGTTCAGTTTCTGAATATCATTCAGAATATTCTCTTTTTTTCTATGAAAATTGTGCTTTTTATCTTTCAAAACTCCTGGTCTTTAAAATGAGAATAGAGATAATTAGAATGTTTTGACAAGTAAGTAAAAGAAAGACATTAAAGCTTTGCACTTACAAAATGCTGTGAGAATTATGAGTGATTGTGAATTAATGGCTTCTTCACCAGACATAGTGAGGTGTAGCTTTCAAGTTCTAAAAAAATTTAAGTCTTCCTTTAAAGAGTGCATTATCTTTCTGAGGTTACCTAAGGAAGCAACTTCTGAAACTTGCCTACTGCATCTCTCTTTAAAGGGCATTAAATCCATGTTCTGAGGTATTTGCTTACTTGTTTTTCCTTGTCCTCCATTAATAATCCATACCTCTTATTCTAATATTCACAGAGAGGAGCATATGTGCTGACTTTATATATGCAACTTCTGCCTACTGCTGATTTAAAAAATCCCCATAATTGGTTGCATCCAAAAATATGTATGCTATCGCCTTGGCAGGTGGCCATTTTTGACTTGGAAAAAAAGGGGGGGAAGCATTCACACAATTCAAAATTCACATTATAACTTATAAAGCCCTATATGGCTTGTGTCTCTTATTTTCCCTATATGTGAAAAGTCTCCTTCTTCATCCAGTCACTGTCATAAGACATGAATGGGGGGCTTCCTGGTCTCTGCTTCCAAAATTTGGAGTTATATTCCACAGAATAGGACAGTATGCTGCCTCTCCCACTATATTGGTAGAAATGTTCTGGATTAGTGTTGGACAGGAATATGAGATATCTAATGTCTCACTGAGCTTTGAAATTCACTAGATTGAGTCTCTCTGTCTCTGTCTCTGTCTCTCTGTTTGCCCTATCTCACAAGGCTGCTGTGAAGATAAAGTAGTAAGAGAGCCATATAAAGTAACATAAGTTTATTGGAGGAAGTGGGACATCAAAATACAACTAATTACAATTTAGTAATACGAACCTCTCTTTTACCTGGGTCTATGTCTGAGCTACTCCTTTCTTGTGGATATTTTGCTTTCCTCTTTGACATGGGTCATGAGAATACTCAAATATGTAGAAGAAGAAGCATAATTCATAGACTGGAGCAGCTTCTTCCACAAAGCATCTGTGCTACAGTTCTGTCTCTTTCTTTCTCTTTATGTCAGCGGTTTTCTTGGCTGCTCCTTCTCTTATCCGTTTCCCACTTTCTTCCTCCTCCTCCTTATCCTCCTCTTCTTCTTTTCCCCTGTCTTTCCCCACAACCCCTCCCCAGCGTCAAAAGAGCAGTGTGGAGCTTTCCTCCCGAGACTCTCCATCTCAAACTGCCATATGGGTTTAATGTATAATGCATGAGAAGCTGCACAAGCGCTGGATGATTCAGAAAGAAGCGTGGCAGAGGTTGGGCTCAGGAGGCACTAATAATTAGAAAATCAAACAGCATTTCGCTGTTGTTCTAGTCATTTCATTGCAATTTAATAAGCCCAGTGCAAACATTTCCATTTTACTTCCCCCAAAATATTGACACTTCCCCACCATCCTAGTGCAGCTATTGCCTATGTAGATATCTTTGCTCTTGCTGATCACAGGCTCTCTTTTTTTGCCTTCCTTTTCAACATCAGTGCACCGAATCTTATGATATAAAAATTGTTTATAAGGGGTGGTGGGGTGGTGGCTCTTCATTGATTTGGACTTTTACTCACAGAAGTGACCAATGATAAAAAATGATGATAGTTATGGTTCAAAATATTTGGACATATTTCTGTAATCTTATCTAAAATGAAATATCTGCACTTAGAATAGTTTAACTATATTTATTTATTTATTTATTTTGCATCAAAAGTATGTGTTTCACATCAAATGGTCAAAAAAAGAGTGAAGATCAATCTCATAATGCTCTAGCTCAGTGGATCTCAACCTGTGGGTCCCCAGATGTTTTTGGCCTTCAACTCCCAGAAATCCTAACAGCTGGTAAACTGGCTGGGATTTCTAGCAATTGTAGGCCAAAACACCAGGGGACAAGTGTAATGCACACATTGTAAAGACAATGTGTAGAGCAGTGGTTCGCAACCTGGGGTCCCCGGATGTTTTTGGCCTTCAACTCCCAGAAATCCTAACAGCTGGTAAACTGGCTGGGATTTCTAGCAATTGTAGGCCAAAACACCAGGGGACCCACAGGCTGAGAACTACTACTCTAGTTTCATTAAGTGGCTCAAATACTTGCCACATTTACTAGGGAGTCAGCTTCACTGACCTTAGCGACAGACATTCAAGTCAGCATAGGGTCATTTCTCCTTATGAATGAAGTCATGACACATTAAAAATTGTCTTGATCTAAATGTTGTACAACAATTAAGAACTATATCAAAATCCTTTTTCATGGCACTTTAAGCTCAAGAGACAACTAACATGTCTCTTTTTAGAGCTGCAAAAAACAAAAGATTTGCACTGAGTAAATTGTGTGATATTCTGTAGCCCCACTGGAAATCCAGTGTACTAAGGGTTAGTAGGGGTTGTATCATGATGAGGATCAGGGCAACGGTGGCTGTATTTCAGCACATTGAATAGCTCTGCGAAGAATCCTCCCAACAAAGGATGCCACCAGGCAGGAAGCAGCCAGGTTTTGAAGCTGCAAGGCTATTTAATGCTAATCAAGCTGAACAGTTGCAAAATCTACACATGTCTCAAGAGCTCTGTCTCTCACCCTGGATATTCCATAGATATATAAACTCCACTTGCCTAGTTTCCAGCAAACCTCACAACCTCTGTGGATGCCTGCCATAGATGTGGGCAATACATCAGGAGAGAATGTTTCTGGAATATAGCCATACAGCCCAGAAAACTCTCAGCAACACACTAAATGGATTCATTGCCCCACTGATATAGAATACACAATCCAACACTGGGTTTGGATTTAGTGTAGATTTCTTGCATTTCCATTGAATTACATACTTCCTATATGCAATCCTTATTAACTTAGTAGCAGAGACTCAGAATTCTGAGTTGCAGCCTCTTCAAGGGCAACCATCTATAGAATGCATTGCAATAATCCCAAACACAAACCAAAAAAACACTCAATGATTCTGGTATCTGTATTATTGTTTGGGAAAGACTTTGGCGGCAACCAGGAGTGTGCATGCTAAATTAACTTTTCTAAGCTCTGTCCAGATCTAAAGTAATTAAGTAACAGATCACGTTGGCCAAGTCTCTGGTCAAGAAACCTCCACGTGTTCCCATGAAAATATTATGCACTGAAAGCGTTCACACTAGTAAATCCTGCAGACAGATTGTTCAGCTATACTCCCCATCTAAAGCTTTAATGGGATTTGCCAAATATTTGAAAAAATAGAGTGAGGATTACGAGGCTGTGTTTGGGGTATATAGAAAAATCCAGGATTACAGTCGCAAGTAATCCTTGTGTTTATGTGGGTAGGAAGGGGGAGAAAGAACCACAAGAATACGAAAAAGACAAGATTTAAAAGAGGAGAAATAATACATCTTAAAGAATTTAGGTTCTATTACAAGGCTTCATAGGAACATGTGCAATGCTTCCTTACTCACATGTTATGCCATGTGTATGTATTTAGCAATAACAGGAAAGTTGTGGCTGAATTTGAGAAAAATGGGGGGAAACCCTGCAACATGTGAACAAATGTTTCTCTGTTGGGAAGTAGAATGAGAATGTAAGTGTATATTGCCATGTCAAATATTTATCAGAATTTGCAACAAGTAGGTAGATTACCTCCTGCTACATAATTCTGCATCTCTCCTGCCACCAGAAAGCAGACTTCAGGTGTTTGGACCACACTGGATGGGAATTAGAAGGTAATGTTCAGAGAGCACTTAGCCCAAGTTCTGCAATGGGAGAAGAAAGCAACGTACATTTGATAAGGCAATGCCCATTCTCTTTTCCTGGCTACAGCCAGATTTATTTATTTATTTATTTACAGTATTTATATTCCGCCCTTCTCACCCCGAAGGGGACTCAGGGCGGATCACATTACACATATAAGGCAAACATTCAATGCCTTTAACATAGAACAAAGACAAGACAAACATAGGCTCCGAGCTGGCCTCAAACTCATGACCTCTTGGTCAGAGTGATTTGTTGCAGCTGGCTGCAGCTGGCTGGCTGCTCACCAGCCTGCGCCACAGCCCGGGCCAGATAATACCTGGATGCCTTCTCTGCATCAGTAAATTGTTGTAGTGGTATGCTCCAAGCATTTTGAAGCTGTTGGGGTGGCACCATTTTCTGCAATATCTATAACATGTGTCTAGCCCAAGACTGCATATGCATATAACACCGAAAGTATTCCAACCATTGCCTGTTAATGTAGTTGAGCTACAGCATAAATGATACCCACAACAAAAAGGTGGCAAGATGGTGCTTCCACTGCATGATTATAGGCATTATGAGTACCTAGTTATATTCAGTCTTTCATAAAATAGGTGACGCCACTGTTTGGGTAGATGTGGCATTCTCTGGATAACCTGTGTTGTGAAAAGTTTAGGGGCAATGCAAGAAGGATATGTACATGTGTGTGACATATGCAAAATTTCCTGTTCTGTTATGGATGAACTAATCCTGAATGGTTTTTCAGAACACAGACCATGGCAAATATTCATATATAAGAGCCATCTCCCCAGCAAGCATCCACAAGCATGGCATTCTGCTTTTTTGTTGATGTACTTGGAAGTGAAAAACACTAGAGTTCATGAAGTACCTTTCCCAATCATTGATGGGAGACAGCTTCCCTTTCAGTGAGATGTTAAATTTGCTCAGTGTTTTAGTTTGAACATCAAAGGATTCTATCCAAAGCACTGTATCATATTCTTAAAAAAGGTTAATCGCCTTGGAAGTTCTTTTAAAGTTCAGCTTAAATCCAGAGTGGATTCATTGACTTAGTGACACAGAAGTCACCAGCACCACTCTGCAGAAAGGTGTATGGATACAATTTTTGATCTAATTGTTTTGGGGCAAGTTGACATGCAATATTAGCTATGAAGCTTGGTTTAACTGCAGGTGCCTTTCTTTTATCAGTTGATACTGAGATTGCCCAATCAGATCAGAATGTGGGTATTACAGATGTAACTCATCATTAATTTCATTATCGAAAAAGGCATTGAAAAATTATAGCTATTTTCCTCCAACCATGATAAAGTCTACAAAAACGGTCATTTTCTAAGATGATTTGAAATGTTGATTTTCTTTTCTTCAAAATGTGTATGTGCACAAAACAGCAATTATTTTTGTTTCTGCTGAAAAAACTATTTTCTGTGCAAATAATTCTATACAAATTTTACATAAAATGATTTACTTATTTATTCATTTATTTACAACATTTATATTCCACCCTTCTCACCCCGAAGGGGACTCAGGGCGGATCACATTACACATATAGGCAAACATTCAATGCCTTTTAACATAGAACAAAGACAAACAAACATAGGCTCCGAGTGGGCCTTGAACTCATGACCTCCTGGTCAGAGTGATTCATTGCAGTTAATTGCAGCTGGCTTGCTCTCCCTCCTGCGCCACAGCCCGGGCCCTCAACTAGAAATTCTCAACTAGAAAGAGTTTCTTTCATATAAGATTGAATTAATCAGGTTTCCTGGGTGCTTGAAAATACAGGTTTTGTATAATATAGGAATTTTGTATAATATTTCTCTGATCTCTACTAAGCATAAAGATAGTGAAGATTTGACTCTTTGCTACAGTCTTGCCCTCAGTCAGGGTCTGTGCATCTGCAATTCCTACTGAGAAAAAAGGTCTATGCTTCATTTTTTTTCACGATGGTTGGAAAAATTCTAATAATGTTGTGTGATTTGGAATACAGTCTTCAGTTTGTATGAGTGACCTAGTCTGAGGCTAGAAAAAGTGTTTTTGGACTATACCATCTAAAATCCCCTACCAGCACAATTAATTCCTTTTTTGGATTATAATATTCACAGTCATTACTGGGAAATTTTGACAGCTATTGTCCAAAAATAGCTTTCTAGGCATATCATTTTTATTTTATGAAATATTAAATGAAAAAGAGAATGCCAAGAATTTCAGTTACTGTATAAGGTTGATGCCATAGCCATGTCATTTCTTAAGGAAAAAACAAAAAACAAAAAAGCTTAGGAATATGCCATTTAAAACTAGCAAAGCAGTGCAGCAAAACAACTTGGCCTTTCAGTTCTTGGCAAGTGACCTGAACTTTCAAAATTCAGATTATATCCACTAGTTTCAGATGTGTTACTTAACAGCCATCAGTGGCTTGGGAAATATAAGCAACATTTGTTGCACATAATGCCATTTGGTCTGAAAAATCTCTGTAGACTTTTATATTGACAACAAGAATAGAGGGCATTTTCTTACTAAATGGAATACTGCTAAAGAAGGCATGTAATTGTTGATATGTAGTCAGCTGCTCTAAAGGGAAAAGAGGAGGGAGAGAGGGAAGGAGGAAGAGAGGGAAGGAGGAAGGGAAAAATGTGAAGTAGGATTCCTTGAGGGATGGATTTGTGATTACTCTAGTGCAGGACAGTCTGGAAAAGAGTATAAAAAGTAGGCTTGGGCCTGGATCAGTTTGACTGAAAAGGATTTGTAATTTTTGGTGGTCTGTTTTGTGTAATCCCCAAAAACAGAACAGGGAAGAGGGAACCAAAAAGCTGGGCAAAACGGATCAAGAGAGCCAGATTTATCAGCTCCTGGAGAGGATGGAGTTGCATCTGCAATATACCTGAAGTAGGGACCTGCCACAGGCCTCCTGAAGAAGATGGGATTACCTGCAGTGTCTTGTCTCCCTCCCCAACAGCAAAGTGTCAATTTCTTTTGGAAAAAAAATCCCTAGCAGAGAAAGCCCTGCTGAGAACTTGCTTTCCCAGCAGCACTTGCATGGGACAGGCATTGAAAAAGTTCCTGTTATAGATCAGCCGTCATGGCCTGTATTCCATCAAGTGATGGAGTTGGAAACAGATGAGGCTGAGGATTTTGCAGACAATTCTGCCCCAGGCCGAGGCCCCATGACCTTGCAACTGCCTGATATGGTGGTTTCAGAAGAACCACTAATTGGCAAACATTCTGAAGTCTCTTCATCGTTACCCACACCAGATGGTGTTGACCTGGGTGAAGATGAGACTTTTAATTGGAAGGAATTTGTTACTAGAGATAGAAGCAAGAAAGAGGGAGTGAGAAGGTCTTGAAGATTAGCTCACAAGTCGGATGGCTAACTTTCCCATGGGAAGTTTTTGTGGGTCCTGTACTCCTTAATTTCACAGGCTCAGGATTTCTTAAAAGTTTCCCTCACTGTATTCTTGTTGCGGTGTCAACTTTGCCTTTCCTCGGAAGAGGTTCCAGTTTCCAGCTCCTTCCCTGTGCCGAGTTCCCAGTTCCAGGTGAGCCATGCCGAGCCGCGACTCCCGAGTAGACCTTGCCTTGCTACCATGTCTTCCTTGTTCCTGAATCGAGTTTTACCTAGCTTCCTTGATCCTGCTACGGGACTTTTCAAGTGGATTTGCAACAATTTGTTCCTGCTATTGTTTCATGGACAGACTTTGATTTCTGAAAAGGAAGCTATCGAGCTTCACTTGTGGATTACAATTTGGACATTGCTGAACTCTTTCTGAGCTGCAATTGACTATATATTAAGGACTATTTCTTACTCTGACTTTCCACCTTAAATGCGCATAGATATATATATTCTGCTTCAATAAACAGCTTGTGTGTTATATTGGCTCCAGTCTGGTTTTCGAGTGCTCGCGCTGCCTTGGGGTGCAACAGTTCCTCTTGGAGCAAGATGGGAATTGAAGTTTTTCTTTCTCTCCGTTTCTCAGCCAATAAAAGGCCTAATTGTGTCCATGTTCTGATTGGCTGAAAAAGGACACGACCGGCGACCACAATTCTCATAACCCTCTCTTGCAGTTTGTCTTATTTTAAAAAATGTTATGGTGAAAACTTAAAATAAATCTTAAAAAATCGGTAGATTGATTAATTGTTCTGAAACTTGGCAGGCCTGCATTTGTAAATGGGGTCTAAAACCAAGATATGTTTCATATAGATAGACCTTAATATGACTGAGGATTGAGCCTTTAAAGCTTCCCATTGTAGCCAATGGGCCAGTTTTTGCTGAATGAATACGGCAACACTCCTACTAATTCAAGTAACTTCCTGAACCCCGAAATGGCATGTCTTTCAGCTGAATTGCACACGCCTAATAAAAGGGAGAAATAGCTTATGTTCTGTTCTCCTATAATTTTTAAATCTGTCTCACAAAATAGAGAAGGGATGTAATAAAGGTACAAAGCAATTTCCCATATTTAATCTATGCCAGCATGGTGCACTGAAGTTCACATTTTCAATTAGACTGATATGCCAAACTCATCATCTGAATTCACTTCTAAGCAAGGAAAGCCAGCCAATGTGAAGTCCCTTATGAATTTTATGTGGGATTACTCCTGAAGACAGCTTAGTTGGTCAGTGTCCAGGATTTTCACTGGGATGATGTACTAAGATGGTATTTCACCAGTTTTGAGAGTTCTTCAGTGGTTACTGCTTTATTTCAAGTCTAATCCAAGGTGCTCAGTTTTGACGTTTATTATCTGGCTCAGTTCCTTAGATGTTGTCTGCTCACCTAAACATTCTGTCACCAAATGTTTGAATTATGCACTGAGACTCTTGTTAAAGTAGCCATAATCATCATCATTAACCAGAGTGCATCAAATAATTTCAGAAGAAAACGCATGCGCTTTATATATTATAGGTTTTGATGGTGTAGATCATGAAAAACTATATATTGGTCTTAAGGAAATGGATACCTTGATATATAACCTGTATTCAGGACAAGAGGCTACTGCCAGGACAGAATAAAGAGAAACAAAATGGTTTCCAATTGCCAAGAGGGTCATAAGGCTCCACATTATCACCCTATCTGTTTAACTTGTATCCTAGACATATGATACACAAAGCAGGGTTAAACACAGAGAAAAGACATTTGAAAATTGGGGGAAGGAATATCAACAATTGAAGATATGGAAAAATATCATACTACTAGGAAAAATACCTAAGACTTGGAACAATTACTAAAGAAACTGCAAAGGCTTGGTAAGGCAAAAGGTAGCAGGAAAAGAGGAAGACCATATTACAGATGAACGGACTTAAAGAAGAAATCTACAGCTCTGAATCTGCAAGATCTGACTACAGCTGTTAACGTTAGGGTGACCTAGGAGTCTTTCATTCTTAGTAAGAATTGAAACTGGCCCTTTAACCTAAGACCTCTTCACTGTGCGCCTTTCTTCCTTCCCCTATCATCTGGTGGAGATTGGGTATATGGGTGAAAGGGTGGCAAGGCATGCTGCTACCGTGTTTCCCCGAAAATAAGACAGTGTCTTATATTAATTTTTGCTCCCAAATATGCTCTAGGTCTTATTTTCAGGGGATGTCTTATTTTTCCATGAAAAAGAATTCACATTTATTGTTGAACAAAAAAATGAACATTTATTATATACTGTACAGTAGTTGTCATCACAAACCAGCATAAGCAAACTGTGAATCCTATCAAGAATTTCTTGTTACTACCATTATTTCCATGTACAACAATCTATGGTATGTACATTTACCGATCCTGCATGCTCTGGTGTTCTGTTTGGCGGGCACACTTCCAAACACAAACTTTGCTAGGTCTTACTTTTGGGGGACACCTTATATTTAGCAATTCAGCAAAACCTCTACTAGGTCTTATTTTCTGGGGATGTCTTATTTTAGGGGAAACAGGGTATGTTGCCCTTTGCTTCATCATATGGAGGAAAGGGCAAAAAAAATGGGTATCTCCATCGGAGCTCCTCAAAACACATTTTCTTCTCCGTGGTGGAGGAGGAAGTGTCTTGTGCAATACTTCCCCATCACTTTGGGAGGAATGAGGGTGGGCCATGCCAGCATTGTTTGATGGAGCTCAGCAGACGCTAATAGTGCATCCTTTAATTGTGCTGGCTAAACGCAATTGTGCTGAGTTCCTCTTAAACAGAATCCCCTTCATTTGTACAAAATGATGCTGTGGTATCCCCAACGTTATTATTAGGCCAGACAAATATTCCCCATGTGGTATAGTTGCTGTAACAGTGAACTTTCCATTAGCTGCTGTATGATTCTTAATCATGTATTTCTACACCATTGTGCCCCTTCTGCATTTGGATTGACTGCTGTTGACCAAAAGATGACTAAGAGCTCATGTTTGACATTCTTCATCACATTCACTAATTGCTTTTCTCTATTCAGAACAATCAGACTGTGGTCTGACATGGCTTGGCTCTGACTGCTATGGCTTGGCTCCTTTCCATGGCTCATACTTACCTGTTCTGGAAAATGTTATCAGATTCCCTCCCTTACCATATGTTAGAATGACTGCTTGACTAGACCATTGGCGTAGTTTTCATTACAAGTCTCTCCATGCCAGATGCACCTATCCATGGAGACAGTAACCTATGATCCCACTGGCTTGGCATTATTATGTGATTAAGCCTTCATCCTATGATTTATGAAGCATTTTTTTCAAAAAAAAAGTAGAAAGGTAACAATGGCCAAAGCATAAAACAGCAACTTCTGAAAAGTGTATTACAAGCTGTAAAAAATCTATGAACTATAGTAAATAATAATTGCTATTCCATTAGAGTCATTCATTATCACTCATTATACAAAAGCATTTTCCACTTGAGATTATGAAAGTTATTTAAAAACCTGTTAATGAATTCTAATCTATGATACTGGAAGTTATTATTATTAATTATAATGACTTGCTTCCTCGTTTACAAATGACAAAACATTGCTAGAGTGAAGCTAAGCAGTGTGTCCACATTTGACATCCACGCTGTAGATGGGCTAAGTATTCAGCCCTGAATGATAAAGCTTGAATATTACTGGATTCACAATTAGAACAATCCTATGGAATTAGTTGTCCAAATAACATGTTAACATATATAAAAGTACCCATGATTCAGTTAGTTTATTGAGTTTGAGACTAGCCATAGGATTCAGACCAAAGACTACAGTTTATAGGCCAAGGGAGACTGGAAAGAAATAAAGGTTTTGTTAAAGTTTCATGATATTGGGTTGCTGTTTTTTCAGGCTATTTGGCCATGTTCAAGCAGCATTGTATCCTAATGTTTCACCTGCATCTGTGGCTGGCACCTTCAGAGGTTCTGTTAGCAGTGAAGCAAGTGGGGTGTATATATACAAGGGCTGTGCAAAACTTTGTAATTATTTTGTCATATCTATTTTGTAAGATTTTTTACATGCGAAGCTATATTACAAAACAAAAGGGGTGGTCACGCAAAAAACTTAAGATTCAGAACACTGACCTGTGACTTTCGGAAGAGCTATGTAAGTCTCGTAAATGGCTCCAGGTGTCTATCATGGGCACTGCTTCTTTGCCAAAAGGGCTTGGTTTGGTTTTTCCAAAGCGCCCTGAGGAGGATGGTGAGACTGGAGTGAAGGGAGAAGCACTGCTTTTTCCCCAAAGGGGATGGCGAGGGGGGACCAGGGAGGGTGGGATGTCTGGCTGGATGGCTGGGCAAGGAAGAAGCCCCTCTGGCACATGGCTGGCGCAGAGAGAGACAGGCAGAGACCACAGTTACATTGAGGCTTTAATGTGTGAAGCGAGCAGAATTCTGGAAAACTTCGTTTAGAACCTTTTGAATTCTCTGCTACAGGGGTCCTTGCCTTCCCAAACTACACTTCCCAGAATTCTGCTTCTCACTTTGTGCTGCCTCCTCCTCATCCACCTCCTCCTCCTCCCTGAAGGTTTGGGGTGTGTG
Organism: Anolis carolinensis; assembly: GCF_035594765.1. Classification (NCBI taxonomy): domain Eukaryota; kingdom Metazoa; phylum Chordata; class Lepidosauria; order Squamata; family Anolidae; genus Anolis; species Anolis carolinensis. The sequence goes on from NC_085842.1 coordinate 275,656,790, forward strand.
TGTTCATTCTCTAAAGGGATTTTGAGATAAAAGGGGATTGTTGAAAGTTGAGAGGCAGTAACTCCAAAGTTTACCTAGTAGGTTTCCTGTTGTTGTTTGTTGTTGTTGTTGTTGTTGTTGTTGTTGTTGTTGTTGTTGTTATTTCAAAGGCTGGATGGGCATCAGTTGGACATGGTTTGACTTTGCTTTTCCTGCCTGGGAGAAGGGGGTTGGACAAGGATATGAGGGCACCAACAAGATTTAACCAATAATAAATCCAAAGTTGGTGTCACGGTACAGGGCAATGGCTATTGTAACCTGATGCCAGAAACCAAAATCTAACAATTTCTGGTTATGTGGTTACTACCTGTAATTTATTGAGGAGGAAACAGAAAGTAATCTTCTGAATAGTAGGAAAAACTTCCTGATGGTATGGGTGAAATCTTCCTACATGGCAGGGGGTTCAAATGGATTGCCTTTGTGTTCTCTTCCAAGTCTATGATTCTGTTATTATAAGTACCTCATCACATTAGGGTGAATTTGGCAGCATGTGCTGGTTCGCCTATCATTTTGCGACGGAGCCCACTGGCTCTCATCCCACAGTGCACTACAACTTCCAGTGGGGCTCCATCGTAAAGGGTAAGGCGAAGCGGTGCATGCTGCCATGGTGGCAACATGGGAGGCTTCCTGCATTGCCTTGGATCAACAGGAGGAAGCTGGGTGGTAGATGCTTCCGCCAGTGGGATGGGACTCTGGTAAGTCAGGCGATGTGGGGCACGGGGTGACAGGTTCCTCATGTTCCTGGTCAGGCACCGTTGGAATAGTCAAGATCTGTGGCAAATCTGCTGGCCTTTGTAATGAGGTCATACGTTTCTTGTTTTGATTAGTCCAGGTATGTCAGCTGATGGAATTAAGAAAGATATGAAACAAGCTGAGTGAGAGAGCAAAGTAAGGTGGCTGACATCTGTCTCTACATATGATGATAAACTGTTGCACTGTTCTTAACTGGTAAGTGTCCAAACATGTTGATGGATAAGAGAGAATGTCTGAGCTTTCAAATTGTTGTTGTGTGCTTTCAAGTTGTTTATTATTTATGGTGATCCTAAAATGAAACTTGGCAATATTTGTTTAGAGAGGCTTGATTTTCTTTGCAGCATTTGTTCAGAGGGGTTTGCCTTTGCCTTAAACTGCATTACTGTAGAAGTAATGCAGTTTAACACCACTTTAATTGCTATGGCTCCGTGTTATGAAATCATAACATTGTTGTAGTTTTACAAGGTGTTTTACCTTCTCTGACAAAGAGTTCTGATGCCTCAGCAAACTACAACTCTCATGATAGATTTACTATGGTCCTGGGAAGCTCAAGGGCTACATGGAAATCCCATATGGGGGCACGTAGGCTTCACAAATCCCATCCCTGGTGTAAAATAACATTGTAGATTTGGCCTCAAGGATTTTTTCTCACATAAACCTCAGTTTCTAGAATGTAAAAATTGAGATTTACCCGTTGAAGGATTCTTGATGCATACACATAGCAATTAAGGCTAGCAGTACATTTATCTGATGGTTTTAGGTCTTCATTTTTGATTTAGCCCTACTTCAAATGCTTCATTTGTTGCAATTTAAATCACTTTCATTCTGTGAGGGCAGCATCATAAAAACAGAAAGTGAGGTATAGCAGTAGACAACTTATACAGTAATACATCATTCATATTAGTTGATGCTTCTGGAAAGAGAAACTCAAGGTTAGAGATATAGTTGGAGATGTCAAAACTATATTAAAATTTAGCTCTTGCTTCTTCCTTTAGCTTGATCTATAGCTTAAATTGATGGACTTGTATTCAATTGCTTCTTAATTTATTTGCAGTTTTTTAATGTAGCCAAGATTTATTGTAACCTTTCTACCATCCACAATAAGAGTACGGTACTTGATGGGATTCTGTACCAGTTGACAGAATTGGAAACTATCTAGTTACATGTATATTCTTCAACCTGGGAAAGGTATGCAGCTAACAGTTGGTGATGAAAGTTTTTTTTTAAAAAAAACTGCTTTAATCAATTTGTTAGTCCCTATTAGAGTAGATCCATTGAATCAATATGATTTATATGAGTAATGACTTGGCATTCAGTAATGGATTCAGTGGGTCTCAGTTAGTTCGGACTAGCAAACAGATTCAAGCACAAGTGATCATGCACGTTTATTAAAAATAATCTTTTTTTATACAACTATGTCCTGCAATAAAATATCATAATGTAAAATTTTCTTGTTCATGAGATTAGCCAACCAGCCATGCCTTTTCTATGTTATTCCAAAAGCTTTGGAGGCTAGGTCCTTTCCCCTAATATTCTCAACTAGACCTTAGTTATGGCATCAGATGTAAGAAAACACTTTTTCTGGGATCGTTACCCCTAATATCCTTTAACTAGATTTGAGTTAAGTCATCAGTCTTAAGAAACCACTTTTTCTGGGGTTGTTTGCCCTCAACATCCTTTCAAGGCACCATTTTAAAATAGTTATTTCAGTGGGAGCCACACCACCTGAAGGAGCATTAGCCATTGTTAAAAAAGATATAAATTACCTCCTTGGTTCTAAAGATTATGGTGAAAGAAAGGATTCTATACTGACCATCTAGGCTCCTTTCCCTCATGATGTTATTGTTTTATTTATAAATGGGCAAGGGAGGATTCCCATCATATGTTAAATTCTCTATGCGGAGAACTGAAAAAATAAGTCTCGTGCCAATTGGCTCAAGAATTGTGGGAAAACCCACACTTTAGAAATGGCAAGATACCTTTACCCCACATTTGAAGCTTGTGTCGTGTGAAGGGCACCACCTGTGGCAATTTCTTAAAGGTGTGTGATGAAGTCATAAGACGATGAGGACAAAGATGCAGATGTAGGTGATGATGTAGTACATGGCATGCAGTGATCCAAAATGCAGTATTATTATTACTATTGTTACTACTATTGTTATTACTTGTTCTCTAATTTTGTAGGATTAGGATGCTGGGATGGTAGTGAAGAGTACATCTTCACCAGTTTTACCTACAAACTGTGAGTCCCAGTTGCGAGGAAAAGTAGACTATATATACATGGTATATGATGTATGGTTGACTGTCAACAACTACATGTCTATGGGTTTGCAGAAGTAAGAGCAGACAATCATAGATCATGTTTCCTTTATGTCAAAAATGTTTATGTTATAATATTGATCCATTTCCTTTGCAACAGGCAAAAAACCAAACAAACACTGCAGCTAGTTTCAGGAGATACATGACAGAGAACAATGGGATAATTTGTCAGTATTGGCTTTATGGCACAGTTTTCACTATAATGCTTGAAAGTACTGGTGCGATTATTCAACAATATAAGAATGAAATGCCTAACCCAGATCACCTACCCTCTCTCTTGTGAAAACATTCAAGCCATTCATTCAATGATTTAAGATAAGGAGATGAGGGGAGAGAAGATGGAACATATTGTAATATCATGTGGGTGAGTGAAATCCCAATTTAATTAGGTCATATGAATACAGAATTCTGGAAGACTAGATATTTCATTTCAGACGCTCTTAAAAATATATCCCTGAAACAGAAATAAGAACATCAGAGGTAAGAAAATTAATTCTCCAAACTCCCAGAGTAAAAATGACCTAAGGATCTGAAATAATTCTGTTGAGTTTTCTGTATAAAATAGTTGGTAACTTCATAATCCCTAGGCTCACTTTCCCCCCCTCAAGCAATGGTTTATCGTTTCATAGCCTATCCAGATTTATCACTAAAACATGCTTGTGCCGTGTAGAAATGAAGTGAATGTGACAGGAATTAAAAACATGGAAAATTATTCTAGCAAACCCAAATATTGAGCTGGATGAAACTTAGAGAAGCAATATACTACAAGGATGTGAAAGTGATGGATCAGATTCTGCAATTATCTCCAATGCTGGCTGGAAACAGATTCTGTGCCTCATTCAGAACAAAGTCTCAGTGGATTCAAAACATGATAGTGGAAGGGCACACTGTGGATTGTCCATAACAATTTTGAATCACAAAGTGTAAGAAATTGCTTATTTATAAGACATTTGTGACCATCAGCATATTCATGGTTGTTGTCTTCTATCATAGAGCCATCACCATAGCTTTCTGTTAAAAACAAGTAGAAGGAAATACATTCTGCTATTAACGCAAATGGGGGTAAAGATTAGGAAGAGTCGTTCTTATAACTTCTGAGAAAATAGCTCAATAGACTTTTCTAAACCTTGCAGTGTAGAAAAGATTGATTTGAAGATGTTCCTTATCAACTGGGGAGATGAAAGGCAAAGGAACTGTTAGTTTATAGTGCCTTAAAAGTCAAAAAATGACCCCTGGCAATTTGTCTTTCCCCAGCCTTGACTTTGTTGGATTTATATTTGTTAACTGATTTCTCCATTTACACAGAACTTTCTGTTCGGTTAAAGTGTTGGTCTAACATGTACTATGCCTAGGATGGGCCAACATGAAGCCTCCAAGGCTTTAGACCCATTCCCCCTTTTTGTGGCAAGAAAAAAAATGGCATCTCCTGGAACATCCCAGGAGAGTCAACTAACTTTTTAAACGTGTAAAAGGCCCCTTGAACTATTTAAAGTAATGTATTGTCAAAGGCTTTCATAGCCGGAATCACTGGGTAGCTGTGAGTTTAAAATAAAATCAAAAACAGGTCAGAAATTGACTGCTATTCATTTTCAGTTTGGTTTTTGGACTGTTTTCCATTTTTGACAGCCTTTACAGGCTCTGAGTGGCCCTAAAAGCATCAGATCCCATCTGATCTTGGAAATTAAGCGGGGTCAGCCCTGGGTAGTGCTTGAATGCGAGCCTATCAATAACCCGTTATTGTAGCTTATATTTCAGAGAAAGGAACTGGCAATCACCTGGGAATATTTCTTGCCTATGAAATTCATGGGGTTGCTATACGTCAACATGCATGAAACTTGCAAGCGTGCACACATGCACATATGCATGCAAACATACACAGAGGGCCAGGAATTAGACCCGAGACTCACCAAAGCTGTAGTATACTCTAGTACAAGCATGGGTGTTTGGTATTCCAACTCCCACAATTCCTAACATCTGGTAGGCTGTTATGAATCATGGGAGTTGAAGTCCAAAACACCTGGAGGGCCCAAGTTTGCCCATGCCTGCTCTAGTAGGTAGAGTAATTTCTTTTTTTGGTTAATTTTTTGGTCTGCATATTTTATGAAGTATTGCCTATCTAGTAAACTTTATGTGTAGGATGTCATAAACGAGTTTGGTTAGTTGCCATGGAGATGGGAGAATTTGTAGAAAAAGAGACCCAATGGCATATTCTGTTTCAAAGGCATGATGTCAAAAGAAAACGGAAACATTTCAGGAAAAGAGAAGTGTCTCAAAAAATTAAAGGTCATTTCATTTGCATTTGAATTGTGCAAACCAATTGTAGTACTGTTAACTGGCTGTCATCATATTTCTTACTTTACTCTAAATATTTTGATGCACTTATTACTAAAAGAAATGGCTTCAGGGGGGAAATACAGAATATATGCATTTTTAGACTTAACCTATGACTGGAATTTGCTAAGGCAGTTATAATTTTGTAGCAACATAGCTAAGCTATGTACTGTATCCAACTCCAATCCCAAATCACAATTTCTTGAGCAGCAGATACTGTGAGTAACAGAGGTCTGTTTCGCTATTGATCAGGAAGGAGCTGAATGACATTCACATCCTCTCCTCTGAACAATTTCTAGTATGACAGGTAAAAGCAGGATGCCTGTTGCAATTCCACTCATTGAAAGGAGAACAGAGTCCTGTTTATTGCCAGTCACAAATGTATCTCTTGGTTATACATTCATAACTGCCTTAGTAAATAGCTTATATTCATAGCAGAACCTATTGTACATTAGTAAAGGTTGAGCTTATAAACCCATAAAGCATTGTACTATTTCCAGGGTCAATTTATATACCTGTCTCCAAAAAAGATAATTTAAGGAACTGATTATATGTTCCTGTATGGCAGAGAGTTGGACTGGATGGTCTTCATGATCTCTTCTAACTCTACGATTCTATACTACAAAGAAATAATTACAGCAAGTGATTTAGCTGTTTCAGAAAAAGCACTTGTGTGTGTGTGTGTGCGTGTGCGTGTGTGTGTGTGTGTGTGTGTGTGTGTGTTGAAATAATTACATCATGCCTCAGATCCAAAAAAATCAGGATAGGGTACAATATATAAAACAACATTAGGCCACTGAAAACATTTTGGAATGATTGGAAACTCTTAAAAACAATACATAACAATGTCAAACCATCTATCGGAAGCTAAAGGAACTAAAACAGTGTCAGAAGGAGGTATTGCAATGTGTGCATCCTTGGTCACTTCTTAGTCCCTTTTCAATTTTTATTGGTTTCTTCTTTGAGACAACCATATGAAGTACAATGTTTTGATATGATTTCTTTTTTTAAATGTTCACAAGAGCAGAGGGAGATTGATCATTCCCTTCCTTGTGTAAAGACTCATTCCACAAATTTGCACTTACTAATTAGGATCTTTTCCATGATAAGCATCAATTTTACAACAATCAGAATAAAAAGCACAGAAGAGTTTTCCACAGATCTTTCCCCACTGTAAAAACATACACAAAATCACTGCACCCATTGGCTTAATACTGTATAATTTTGATTCCCTGACACATGGATAACATGTCAGCAAATTTCAGTTAATTTTTGCTGATTTTTAAACATGTGAACAGTTTTTTTCTCTCCCTCTTCCAGTGTGGGGAGAGTAAAATATAAAGTCTCCTATTACAAAACACCAGTGTCTATTTATTTAAATCAGGATTCCCGATCACCCCCCTCCCCCAATTTCAATTTAGCAGGGACAGTTTTTCTACTTTTTCAGTTGTGTTTAAAATGTTCCAACTTCTCTCTCCCCTTTCTCACTTTCTCCTCAATTTACTCCTGTTGCTACATACTGGGTTCAAAATGAAAAGCCCATTTTTACTCAACTAATTTGGGGGAGGGAGGAAAGTGGAAATCTTTCCCTTCCCAGTATTAGGCAAAAACAACCTGCTAATGGCTCTCCAAACTTGTTTGTACTTTTTCATTAATAACTTCTTGATAACATTGCAATGTTGCTTGGCCACACCTATCCTGATGTTCATTTGTAAAATGTTGGTGTGTAAGTTGTCTTCATAGTAAAGGTAAAGGTTTTTCCCTGACATTAAGTCTAGTCGTGTCTGCCTCTGGGGGTTGGTGCTCATCTCCATTTCTAAGCAGAAGAGCTGGCGTTGTCCATAGACACCTCCAAGATAATGTGATCGGCATGATGGCATGAAGCACTGTTACCTTCCTGCCAGAGTGGTACCTATTGATCTACTCACATTTGCATGTTTTTGAACTACTAGATTGGCAGAAGCTGGAGCTAACAGCAGGAGCTCACACTGCTCCACGGATTCAAACCACAGACCTTTCGGTCAGCAAGTTCAGCAGTTCAGTGGTTAAACCTGCTGTGCCACATGTTGTTCTCATAAGACACCTCAAAAACATGATAATTACTTGCTGATTTTGGAGATGACAGGTTTTCTTTTCTGCTTGAAAAATGTGTTTTTGCAACAACCAGGAAATCTCATTATGAGATGTATGGTAATAGAACAGTAGATATTTTGTGCTGTTCTTCCCAACTATTCTATCCCTCCATATTTTTTGAATATTTTAAATAACTAAATTGTAGATCTTAACAAACATCGAGTTAAACATATTAATTAAGTACAATGATGTGCAGCTCAGCAGAGAAAAATAAAAAATGGACAATATGAACAAAGGACTCTGAGTCAAAAGAAAATCCCACAAACCATATTTTCTGCATAGAGAGCAATATAAAAGTGTGCAAAAACCCACACATATTTCTTCACAGAATAATTCACCCAGAATACTTTGGGATTTCCAAATGCAGGCAGAACACTGTGGAGAAAAAAAAACTATGGCAATTGTTCATCCTTGCATGATTAGATGTAATAGCAAAGAATTTACATGCATACTGATTTTCAATGGGAATCAGTGGAAGCAAAACAAGGTGGATTTCACCATGAAACAAATCCCACAGCCTCTGAAATAGTCCAAAGCAAATCCAACTGCTCCTGAATCATTGAATTGAAGTGATTGGTGGACATTTCAAGTATAAATATCTTCAGCAAACAAATAAAAAGCCCTGCTTGAGCTTTTGTACAGAGAATCTACCTAAATGTAGCATCATCGAATTAAAGGTAGATATAGGAATAGTCACTTGGCATTGTTGCTAATGTATAAATCTATTAATAAGGTCAAACTGAGCTTGGGACTGGGAAGAGAAGAGCATCCGGTATTTTCAGCCAAAACAAAACTTTTAAAAATACACGTATATAGTTGTTGGCAAATATTGCCCTGCACAGTTGAGAGAAGAGCCATTTTTACAGAACCTATAAAATCTCTAGTGGATTTCAGAGTTGCAAGATTTACTGTTAAGAGGAATAAGAAATAAAAAGTAGCTTATATTACTTCAGCAACATTCCTTTTCTTCACCTTTTTTCTTTCCACCAAGGTACACTTCCTCTTTGGAAAAGAAAAACAGAAAGAGAAACTTGTGATATTTAAAGTAATATTCAAAGCAAGGTTCTCAGCACAGCAAAAAAAAATTCATAACTACAGATAGGGCAAAGATAAAGTGTACTTGGAACCTCCAGCTGGTTCAAAATATAGCAGCCAGACTGGAACATCTAGGAGTGAGCATACTATTCCTATCCTAAAATCGCTCAACTAACTGCCAATTAGTTTCCAGGGAAGGTACTAGGTGTTGATTTTGACCTTTAAAACCCAACATGGTTTGGGTCCAGGTTACCATCCTAAAAGATTGCCTTCTCTTGAACAATCCACTCCGCACACTTAGGTCCTCTGGGGGCCAGTTACTTCAACTAGCCAAAACTTGACTGGCAATTGTCACCCAGAGAACCTTTTAATTGTCTGCCCCAAGACTATGGAACAATCTGCAGGAACAGATCTGACAGCTGGATCAGCTGTCGGAATTTAAGATACAACTGAATTTAAGATACAACTTCCGGCAGGCCTACCCAGACAGTTTTAATGGTGAATTTTAAACTCCACTGTATGCCTGGTTTTTGTTTTATGTATTTTGATACATATTTTTGGAGGTATGTTTTAATATGTGTATTTTACAGAGTGTTTTAAAATTATTATGTGCTTGTTTATGTTTTAGTAATGCTGTAACCTGACTCAAGCCGTGAGGAGAGGCGAGCAAGAAATAAAACTGTTGTTGTTGTTGTTGTTGTTGTTGTTGTTGTTGTTGTTGTTAGTTTTATTTATTCTGCTCTCCATCAAAAAGATATGTATTTTATCTCTAAGATGGTACTTAAGCCATGTGATATTCCTCTACCCTCCAACATTTCACATATGAAAGTTCAAGCAAGCAGCAAGCATGGACAAGATGGAAAAAGGTATTAATGAGAGAAACAGCTAGGAGAGGCCGCAGCAGTTTGTTTCTGCTCGAGTCTACTGGGAAAGACAAGATTGCTCTCTCTTGTCTACTCCTCATCCCTCTTTTGCACTTTAAACTCAGTTTATTGTGATTGATGTAAACTGAGAACAAAAAGGAAAGACAGACTAGGACAAAGACATGCACATTAAGAGCAGGTGAAAAAGAGGGATGACAATTGGGGCTGTCTCTGCCAAATTGGGACAGATGAAGGATTTGAATCTGATAGTGCCTAGTAGGAAAAAATGAATTTTTCAAATATGAGGGAAAGCTAGACTTAGACCACCAGTTGGGATCTCACAAATAGAGATTCGTAAGCTAAGAAGCAATAACATACACACGAGTACAATACTACTACTACTACTACTACTACTACTATTACTACTACTACAATAGTATTAATAATTTTATTTCTTACCCGCTTCTCCTTGAGGCAGGTTACAACATTACTAAAAACACATAATAATCTAAAACATTCTACAAAATACACATATTAAAACATATTTCTACAAAATACATATTAAAAGATTAAACATGTAGAAGGTTTTTAAGACCAAATCAGGAGATGCTAAGGTTTAAGCTTTGAATATGTTTTAATGGATTTTAACTGTGAATTTTTAGTACTGTTATGTTTAATTCTGTTTTAATGTTTGCATATTTGTATGTTTTAAATTATGTGATCATATTTTTAACGTAAGCTGCTTTAAGTGTCCTTCGGGAGAGATAAAGCAGGGTATAAATAAACATAACAACAACAACAACAGCAACAACGTAAGATGCAAATTTAAAATGTGTGACTAAAACTGGCTGGGTAGACCTACCAGAAGAGATAGGTCTTTAAATGGTTTTTAAATTTCAACAGCTCATTTAGCTGTCAGAGCTCTGCTGGCAGGTCATTCTACAGTCATGGGGTGGCCGATGAAAAGATGGTGGTTGCCAGTCAAGTTCTGGCAGACTGGAGTAGTTGCCCACCAGAGGACCTAAGTGTTCATTGCGGATTGTTCAGGAGAAGGCAATCCTATAAGTAATCTGGACCCAAACCATGTTGGGCTTTAAAGGCCAAAACCAACACTTTCTGCTTTGCCTGGGAACTAACTGGCAGCCAGTGGAGTGACTTTAGTATGGGGGTAATATGCTCATACCTGGATGTTTCTGTAACCAATCTAGCTGCCATATTTTGAACCAACTGGAGTTTCTGAACTTGGTACAAAGATAGCCCAATGTAAAGCATATTGCAGAAGTCCAACCCCACCCCATGCATCCGGATGATTTCACCCAGCTGTTTCATGTAAATATTAAAAAGTGTTGGGGATAGAATGGCACCTTGTGGAATGCTGCATAACAGCTCCCTTTTTTTTGAGGAGCAGCTATTTCCAAGCACCACCACCTGGAACCTGCTTGAGAGGTATGGTCAGAACCATCACAACACAGTGCCTCCAATTCCCAGCCCCTCCAAGCATTCCAGAAGGATACCATGATCAATGGTTTTGAAAGGCGCTGAAAGGTCTAGAAACACCGACAAAGACATTCACCCCTTGTCAGTGTTAAGACAAAGTTCATCCACTAACTTTGGATTACACTTTGCACTTCATCATAATGCAATAAATTTCCATTTCCAGTTTACAGCTAGGATTATACTACACAGCAGGTATCGGGAAGTCCATAGCCTGATAAAAGTTATCTTTTGTGGGCTAGAGCTCCCCAAATCCCAAGCGGGCCAAGGAATTCTACAAGTTTTATCCAATAAAGGAACTTTTACTAAACTGTGCCACCTGAATGTTTGTGTGATGTGACAAATTCATTTATGAACTTACACTTTGCTGTATAACATGAAGCCCTCAAAAGAGTGCTTGACATTTATTTTCAGTTGCCCTGCATGGCACTGTCCTCCTCTGCCCATCTGTGTCAAAACAAAGCATCAGCTAGTCCAGTGCTTATGTCCACTCTCTGTCAGAACTATGTCATCATGGTATTGTCTGACTACTGAAGAAGATGAGTTTTATTGTGTATTTGAAGAGTGAAAGGCAGCCTGAAAGAAAAGCCTCGGCAGTGTTGGTGCCTGCTGAGGTAATGATGAGCTGCCCAAAAATCACTGTCCCCAACTGAGTCATTACTGAATAAAAGGGAGATTACAGGAATAGGAGCAGACAGTGCTCCAGGCTCTGGCGTAGATGTTGTTCTGACAGTGTTTAAACTTCTTCAACTGAACCATTCCGAGCTTCCTTCTTTGTTCTGAAAATGCGTAAGCATTGCCTTTATATTCTCAACATGACCACAGGAAACACCACCTTTAGCATCTTTCTGCTTCCTCCTTTTTAGCCTTTCCAAAAGAATACTACAAAAATATCTTCTCCTTTTTCCTTGCCATGAAATTGCTTTCCACAATCTCCTCTGGTTCCCTTTCTGAATTGTGTCTGCTTTTCTCTGCAGGTTATTTAACAATTTGGCTTTTCTTTCACTATCAACGTGCTATCATCTTGCTTTTTTCCACTCTAGGATACAGTGTTCTTCATATGCTTGTTTGCTTGACAATTGTACTTGCCTTCTTTCTTTTAAAATCTATTGTAGTACACCATAGCACTAAAATCAACAAAATGTATTTCAACAGCGATAAATGTAGGGTACTATATTTCGGCTGAGAGAGAAAAAAGACAGATTAATGAGTATAGGATGGATCACGCCTGGCAGTAAGTGTGAAATGGATTTGCAATTTCTTAGTAGAACATTCACTAAACAGCACTGTGATACAGCAGCAAAAAGATGTAATTTTAGCCTGCATCAAGAGGAACACAATATCTAGATCAAAGCAAGTAACAGTACCTCTCTTTCTTCCTTTGCAGACCTGATCTGCAGTTTTGTATCCTGTTCTGGACACTGCAATTTAAGATTGTCAAGTTGTAATTTATTCAATAAACATTATAAAAGGGTTTGAAGACTCAGGGTAAATGGTAAACGTCATGGGGAAGAACAATGTGAAATATTTTGACTAGGTTGAGCCGGGATGCCCTAATCAGTCCAGATCACTTTGGATTGTACCATTCTGCTCTAGTCTAATTCAGAATTGCCCAAAATTAATTAACTGTCTTATTCGCTTTAAGATTCATGATACCAGTCCTAAAATATATAGATATTTGAATATATTAATCTGTATGCTAATCAAGAAATTAAAGATGATAATAACATCTGGGTGCCCTATAAAATTATGTGACTGAGGCAGGGTGATCATTCAATAAAAACTTTGGAAGGAGCCTTGGTTACAGTCATGGCATTTTTAATGAAATAAGCACTACAACTGCTTGGCTTGAAACCGTTCCCATCTGGACTCTTTTTAGAAGCTGTAGCAGGAAAAAGAGAAGGCAAAGGTCTCAGTCTTCAGTTTCCAGACTCCAGTCCCTTCAAGTTTCGCAGTCACTCAACAATCAAGTGAGGAAAGTAACAGCCATCATTCCAGTAGTGCCAATTCTGATCACTAGAATTTAACAAGGTACAAAGGCCCAACTGAATTTTTATGTATGGAACTTAATGCTTTATGGTAACTGATATAGGATGCTGTATTTATACCCCACATACCGAAAGCATATGTTTAAGTGTGACATTCCTCTGAAAAAAGGAGCAACTTTCCCACAGATGTCAAGGAGCACATGGTTCACTGAATGCTATGATAGAGTCTGCCACTCTAAGAAGTCATCATAATAGAGTGCTATGTCGAGATCAGATATTATTAACAAACAATCATACTTTTAATAATCTTATGAAATGGAAACAAATTATAATGATCACATGATTCAGTGTATGGTGCTGAGTGATCAGTAGACCTGGTATCTAACCTAGATTCTGTGTGAAAGCTTGTAAGTTTCTGAATCTTCCATGACAATAGTTCCAAACCTCTGGCCTGGCAGGAGTTTTTGTACTTCAAGTCCAAGAATATGTGGATTTCTGGAAGCTGAAATCTGAGCCACATAGCCGACCAAAGTTTGAGAAGCAATGCCATAGGTAACAATGAAATCACAGCTTTTTGAGAACAACCTGTGTATGGGGGAACATGTGGACTTCAAATTGTTGTATGGTTGAAACCCCATAATCCCTCAACACTGACTATGTCAGTTAGGATTTAGGGAATTGCAGTCCAACAATATCTGAAAGGCCACATGCTTTCTACCCAAAAACTGTGGTGTAAAATGACCAGAGATCAAATTGCATTTGTAAGGCTTCCTCCACTAGTTCCCAACATTTTTTTGTCATTCTTCAGGATGTTGTTGTCATTAAGTAATTAAGCATGTTAGAGATGGCTTAAGGCAAGGATTGGAACCTGTAGATCTCCACATGTTCTTGGACTACAATGATAGTTAAAACCAGAATAGCTGTTTTGCTTGTTCTAATTATGAATAGTTTTAAGACCATATTAAAAAGACATTGATTTAACTGGGCTTTAAATATTTTTATTTGCATGTTTAATGTTTTAATTATACCAATTTTAATTATCATTCTCCTCAGGGTCTCTGGTGGATTGAGAGGCAATAAATAAATACTTTATATAAAATAAGCACACTCATCAGCTTTCAAATTGCCTGTGTTGGATTAGATATAGCTGCTGGAGGATCACATTCCTTACCCCTATCTCAGGGGAAAGATTGAATGATTTGGAACCTGCCTTTTTGAGGAAGATGCAAGTTCTGGAACCCCTTTACACTGTATTATAGCACTACAAATTCAATTTAACTGCCATGGCAATGTCCTGCAGATTCCTGGAATTTGCAGTTTGTGGACTGATTTTTAGGGCCAACCATATATAGTACTGGGAGACTACCAATGAATCCTAGATCTATTTATTTATTTTGTGTCAAAAGCATTGCATAAATAAATTTTAAAACTGCTAAAATAAAGGGATCACAAGCAACTAAATAGTTTTAGACCAAAAATGGGCAATAGTGACTGCAAATGCTTTAAACAGTTCTTCCTCTGTGCATGAAGCAGGGCATCGTCTGGCAAGCATACAGATGTTGAGTTGTTTGTTCTGCACCATAGTCACACAAGGTGGAGGATTCTTTGCCAGGCTGTCTTTAGATCTGTCAACTCCACCTCTGAGTCTGTTCAGGGACTTCCAAGTTGCCCATTCCTGGTTTGCCCCTGGAAGAAGACCTCATGGGGGGCATCCAGATTGAATTGCCTGATTTTGCTGCCCACAGAGATATTCTTGTTGTTGATGGAGGAACATTTAGAAAAGTGGTGGTTCTCATGAAACTTTCATTGATTTAAATCTACTGGGAGGGGACTAATAGCCATAGAGTGGAAGGCTGTCAAAGTGTTCAGCCTTATTTCTCTCACAATTGGCAGCAACTTCACATCACACATCCGGTGGAGGGGGGGGGGGGAGGGGGGAATAATGCCAGCTAGTTTATCCTAGGTGCTGTGGGCTATATTTCACATGATGGATTGCCAAAACCACCTCTGAGTATTCCTTGCCCAAGAAAACCATATGAAATTACTGTAGTCTCTACAAGTTCACATAAGGTAACTTGAAGAGACATATGCAATCCTACAGTTTGCATTCTCAGCCAGAGAGATGTAGTATTTTATTAAACTACAAATCTCAAGATGTTATTGTATAAGCTAAAATGTAATCACATTGCTATAATTGTATAGTGTGAAAGAACTCCTGGAAATTCTAGATATATGTTTGCCTATATTATGAGATAACATGCCATGCAGTTTCATTCATCTTATAAATAAGAATGAGGGAACTCACCGAGATGTGAACCCAGCCTCACTTAACACATGTGGAAGACTTGCTGCTGACTCCAGTGTAAGAGAGACAATGAACATTGTGTCACATGTGGTGAGAAGACATTACACATTACACGACATGTATTTGGTGTAGACCTTGTGTACATAGTAGATGCAATATATAGCATAATGGGTGGGTTTTGAGTTTATAGGATCTACTTTGTATGTTTTGAATACAGGTATTTAAAATAAACACACCCCGCCCCCCAGATCTGCCAACTGGAGTCTTATGCATAAAATTCTGAATGTAGGAATTTGGTCTGAATGAAGCACCAAAAATAAGGTCAAATCCTTTCACACAAAAATCCTCCTTAGGTTGTTCCAAGTTTTCCTTGTTTTAAAATTTTCTTCCATGCCAGGTATTTTATAGAAATAATTTTATTACTACTGATCCTAAAGAATTGAAATAGTTGCCAATTAGTCATATATCCACCATCATATCCAGATCTACCATCTGCTTACTCCACATGTATATTACTTTCTTCCCAACAGTACGGAATTTTGTATAAAGTGCTAAGTTAACATCTGACTTTTGACCTCACATTTTCAACTCTTCTTCTCTTACTACCTCATGCCATATACAAAGGACTGTTGCATGAAACACAATACACGTGTGACACTTGCTGTTCAGGATATAAGAATGCTATTTCTAATGCTCCACACTACAGTTGATTTCATTCCTCCACTAAGCAGGCTGGTCTATAGTTCAAAGAGTGGCTAAGAAGTATTCAAAGGTTTTCTGTCCTTTTTATTGCACAAAGAGAACATGCAGAGATAGTGCAGGAAACAAAAGAAATGTTTCCAGAATTTATTGTAATGGATGAAGTGGGAAATAGGTTTTCTGTAAGAGTGCTTGCAGTATGGTAATAAAAGCCATTCCAAAACCATTACTGTGTTTCTTGCATTGCACAGAAGAGGTTACAATAATGAATACCCAGTGGTTTGCTGAATTACATGTATGCTAGAAAATCAAGCCCACTGGAATGATGGACTTGAAGAATGGATGCTATTTTAAACACGGATGTTGGCATGGGTATTGCTCATTCTAATTGAAAAACAAAATGAATTCACTTTCATGAATAGCCAGGGATTCAAAAACAATAAACACCCACCACCATCACACATACACACAAAGAGAGAACATGGTTACATAATGTTTTTTTAACAATGGTGTTCCCTCTTTTCTGCTATATTTATGCTATTGATTGCTTTATGAATGTCTTGCCATAAAACTAAAGCAATCATTGAAATATCAAACCTTCACTCAAATGATACCAGAAAAAACACAGTAAAATTGGATATATGTCTATGTTTCAATAGTTCCATGTTTATGTCCAGTGTTAAACTTGACAGATTTTTCTTACATTTTCCCCTCTCAAAGGTATGCATGAGAATATGCTAGATTTTTACACATTTCCTCATAATACAATATAAGATTCTATATTCACTAGGTGGTGACTCAATACCATTCTTAAATGCCCCCCAAAAAGCAAGACCATTTGAATATTCATGCAATAAATGTATATGATCCTTTAGCAAGATTCAGGATTAAAAGAGCTCTGTATTTAAGTGGAAGCCAAATTTTTCATTAGATCAGCTTACATTTTAAAAAGCAAACTCTCTGTAATTCCACTGAGTTGTCAGGGCTAAGGTTTAGATATAAGGTTTTCTTCCTACATTTCCTCATGGCAATGAGTTTTCTAATATCTAATGTTGCTTCCCCAAATGGAATAAAACTATTGACAACCAAAGCCTTTTATTTCTGATTTGTTGCATCATGGTTTCCCAAAAATTGTACTGGAATTTGTTTTGTCAATATATGTTAAATTGGTTAAGACAAAAAAAAATCCCTCAATGGCCAAAATATGATTCGCTGAACATTTGTATTGTGACTGGTTTTTAGTTTGTAACCCCCATCCTTAAAATAATGTTAATTGCAAATGGTTGAAATTTTGATAAATAGTATGCATCTGTACAAGTAGCAATGCCACTAGGTCCCTTCATTGTATACAGTGTTCCCTCACTTATTGTGGGGTTGTCTTCCAGGACCACCTGCAATAAGTGAAAATCCATGAAGTCGGGACACTATATTTATCCTATGTGTGGAGGAGAGCGAACCACAGACCACTTACTACAATGCAGTCTGTACTTTATTTTAGCAGTTACAATATACAGTACACTGGCAGAAAAGAAGAATGGAAGCTAAATAACCCTTTTTTATTTCCAAGCCTTCCCTCCCCTCCTCTCCCCCCCCTCTCCCTTTATTATTCCCTTTCCCTCCCTTCCAAAACCCTTTGCATACTGCAAATACCTGCGAAACAGCAAAAATATCGCAATAAATTGTTACATTAACATTTATTGAAAACCCGCAAAACAGCGAGGGAGCAATAAGTGAACTGTGAAGTAGCGAGGGAACACTGTATAATGTTGTGTATAGCTTCTGCAATAAAATGTGACTCAAGGGTCCTTGGCATGAGGCTTAAAGATCTGATTTGATTATATGAACTTGGTCTTATGTATGTTGATCAAAACTAATCAGTGAAATAGATGTCTGTGAGAAAAGGTTTTTGCATCAGAAACAAATGAACAAAGTATTTTCCCACATCACATATCTTCATATTGCCTTCTCACCTTATAATGATAAAAAGCATAACCAGATTTCTCAACCTGATCCACTTGTGGGGACAAAGTGTTGAGGAAAGACCAATGTGTGTCAACTTGGCTCATTGGAGAAAATGAAAAATTAATAAAGAGATAAATATTAAAATGGAAAGGAAATTGAAACAATGATCCACAAACAGCTGCATACACTTCAAATTAAGAGAGAATTTATTTCTAATCTAGTATACCCAAAGTAATGTCTGTTTTCCTGAAATGTTACCTCTTGACCGCTTTTGAATAACAGAG
This sequence comes from Anolis carolinensis, assembly GCF_035594765.1. Lineage (NCBI taxonomy): Eukaryota > Metazoa > Chordata > Lepidosauria > Squamata > Anolidae > Anolis > Anolis carolinensis. Next base: position 275,674,995 of record NC_085842.1, read on the forward strand.
TAAATAGTTGCATGAAATCATGTAATTTACAACCTCTGGGAAGCTTTTAAGGTAGTAGCAGCAGGTATTCTGTGGGCCTCTAGAGGTTGTCCTAACTATCATCTGCCTCAACTAGCATGGCTCCTAGCCAATGGATCATTGAAGCTGCAGTCCAAAAATGTCTGAAAAGCCCCATTCCCAACTTAAGGGTAATCAAGAATAAGATAAGTAAGAAGACTCCTCAAGGGGGATATTAATTAAAGACAGGTTTGTTCATAAACACTGAGAGAAATAAACTTTAGAGTAACATCTGTGTTGGGTTTTTCAATGTCTTGCAAGATGCAGCCATGATTCCCTTGATTCAGGGGGATAAATTGAGTTGTGCTCATATGCAGATGTTGAGAGATATTATACTCATGGCAGACAAGCTGAAGCAGTGTGTTGTGATGGAGTCTTCAAGTAGAGATCCTACTAGTTGTATTAGAAGAGGCAGGAAAACTACTCGTGAACAAGACTCTGATGAGGAGCAACAAAGGAAGAGAATCCGGGAAATACTTATGGAGACCTCTGATGATGATACCTTTGAGGGTTTTGAAGGGGATTGTGGGACTGGGAGTCAGGAGGATGGGATATCAGACTCTGGGAGTGAGGTGATGGATTGGACTAAGGTTCAGGAGATCCGGGAGATTCTTGAGGAGCCCACAAGCAGTGGTACATTTGAGGGATGGCACGGAGAAGATACAGATAGATCCTGGGGAGTTATGGGTTTGGATAGAAGGTGGTCTGGCTGGAGAGATCATAGAAGGGCTGCAGCTGGAGGTGGGGTATTGGATGACTCCAGCTCTGATGAGGATTTGCAGCAACTAGCTGTGGATGGGGCATTGGCTGGCTCAGGTTTGGAGGAGGACTTGTAGATAAAAGTAAGTTTGTTGCTATTGTAACTTTGCAATCGGCAAGGTGTTTTGTTGGGCGCTTTTCGGGATCTCTGTTTCAGAAGACATGTTTGGAAGACTGGTTTGGGATGTAAGTGTTAACCTGGGTTTTTAGTGGCAACAGGGGCTGGCATTGTGTGGGTTTGTGCTGGATTGTCTTGTGTTGGTTTTATGCATTAGCTGCTGGCTTGCCTCTGTCGCTTTGGCTCTTTGTGTTTACCTTGGACTGGAATTCAGTGACTGTGACTTCTTCCTGACAATCTGAAATGGAATTTGGTGACTGTGACTTTTTCCTGATGACCTGGACTCGAATTCGGTGACTGAGACTTCTCCCTGACGACTTGGACTAGAACTCGATGCCTGTGACTTCTCCCTAATGACGCGACCCGGACGTGGCAGATGTGACTTCTCCTTTACAACGTGATTTTGCTTTAGCAACGTTTTGGGGCATTGTGTGGCCGTTGGTCACTGTGGGTTACTGCTGGTAGCTTTCATGTGTTTGTTTAGCTCCAACCAGCAGGGGGAGCTAGTTTCCAGCCTTTTCAACTAAATTTGTTTTAATCTGGATTATTTCCCAGGATAATCCAGATTATATCCCAAGTTTGGGTCTTTTGAGTTCTTTTTGGACATTGTTACCTCACACTGAAGAGAAAGTGTTTTGAGCCTCCTTTTGGTTGTTTCTTAGGCTCCTTTGTGTTGTTTTTGCAATAAACTGAGTTGTTTATATTGGCTGGCGTCTGACTCATAACACAGTGACCCCCCCCCCCCTTCCATATACTACTCAGTATCTTATCACCTAATGAGATACCACTAGAAACAGTCAATCATATGAACCTATATTGTAAAGCATGGTAATGAGTCCTTTTAATACATGCAAATAATGACTTGAGGTTGCACTTTGCATGTGACAAATGTGCATACGGGATTATACTATGACACTTAATCTTTTTATTAAGTCCATTAACAGAGAGAGTGAGAATAAAGCTACAAACATAAAGGTTTGATTGAATTAGAATAACAAATCTAATGAGAGTGATCATCAATTGATATCTGGTGGCAACCTACTCCAAGCCAAAGGCCTAAAGCTTGTTACCTTCTCAGTCTGTGGAAAGGAGTGAAGCAATACCACCACTCCCCTCCTTCAGCCACCACATTAATGTATAGAGGGTGGTCTTCCAAGAAGTACTATTTTCCAGAGCTTTATAACTCTGGGCAGCTGCTGCTGATTGACCATAAGGAGGTCAGGACTAAATGCTCTGGCCCAAGATCACCTAGTAAGTTTTATGTCTGAAGGGAACTTGAAGACACATCTTCAACACTCTATAGCTGTGGTTCTCAACCTGTGGGTTCCCAGGTGTTTTGGCCTACAACTTCCAGAAATCCCAGCCAGTTTAACTGCTGTTAGGATTCCTGGGCGATGAAGGCCAAAACATCTGGGGACCCACAGGTTGAGAACCACTGCTCTATAGTTATTACACATGGCTTTCTAATCTCAGAACAAAAGGTGTGCCACTTCTCCTGGCAATGCCAGTGCCAGGCATGTAGCTGGGAGGGGGGGGGGGGCTTGAAGGGCTTCAGCCCCCCCCCCCCCCAAATTCTTAGGATGATCCGCGAGAAGGCCTTACTGGTATTATTTAAACTGTTATGTTTATTCATATCATGATCTGATCACCATGCTCAATATATCCCATATGCATGAGGGTATTGGGATAACGATACAAAAGGTTTGCTAGGGTAGAGCCTCTCACTCAGACTCAGTCCCCCCCCCCCCCCCCACACACACACACAAACACACACGAATCAAAATCCTGGCTATGGGCCTGCCTGGCAGTATTAGTTTCATCCTTTAAAGATTATTTGGACAGTTTTCACAAATGTAAAAGTGCCCAATTTTTTCAGAAAGCAAAACTCCACTCAAGATATCAGTGTATGGCACTTATATAGTTTGACTTTATCCTACTTGAGCTTTTCCGTTCATGGGAAGGACATTTCAGGATCCTAGGAATAATGTGACTGGTGGGTGCCTCCGTTTTGGGAGGCAAGGGGTTGAGGGTGGACAAATCCTCATTTTATTTCTCATCTCTAATGGTGTATGCTGTAGGTCTCCTAAGCAAAATTTGAATAGTTATTTTTCAAAATCATTCATTCTGTTGTTTATAACAATACCATTCTGATCAACAAAAATATAATTTGCTACATTCTCATTACTTCCTGATATTTTTGAGAAAAACAAAAACAAACTCAATGGGATTGATGAGATGACATAAACTAAAAGCAATCCTTCTAAAATGCTTCTAAAATGTCATTAGAGGTGGTTTAGAGGGAGGAAGAACTAGAAATGCCTATTTATAGTAATAAAGTCATTTTGCTCTTAATTGTTATATTGCATTAAGGTTGCTTTCTTTTACCCTTTTTAGTCCCCAGAGTGTCATGGATAACAGTATTATATTACTTCCCATGCTACCTATGTAAAATGCACCTCTCCTATATGATGCCTCTTATTCCAGAACGAAAGAAGGCAGTCACTATGGCAACCGTATCTTTGAAGAGATAATCTGTGGACATAATACCTTTAGGTAGATGGTGTGATAGAGATGACCACCCCCCCCCCCCCAGGACTTTGTAAAAGATAGTTCAAAAGTCAAGACTTTATGTTCTATATTCCATATATTTATAGTAGAAGATGATTGAGACTTTTTACTGGAGTTTACTGTGGATTATCCCTGCACTCTGAGGCAAGAGATAACAACTTCATGAATTGTAAAATCATGCTGCTAAAACTCCACTTTTATGAATTTCCATATTGGGTTCCCCAGATGTTATGAACTTCGTATTTATCAAATGTCTTTCAATTGTTTATATCATTCATGATTCCCCCTTATGCAATGTAACTCACTTTTATGGATTCTCCCTTATTTCCATGAAATCTATCTGTCTGCCTATATGTATTTGTACTCTTTGGGATCCCCGGAAAATATGTATTTTTCCCAGCAGGGTTTATATTCCAACTTTGTTTTATTTTTCATTTTATTTCATATAATTGTCAAGTCATGAAATTAAATAGGAAATATTCTGAACTCAACCTGAACCCTAGAACCCATCCCAGCTCCTATGACCCAGCTTCCCCTTCCCAAAAACAAAAGGTGATCAGCCCCCAGGGCAAACATTGTCATATCTCAGGAAATTCCAGGACGCCCCACGTTGAGCGCCCTGTGGAGCCTGTCCATTTTGGGCTCATCAACACCCATCACCACTTCCCGTCTGACACCCCAAGGCATATCTAAAGTCTGTGAATGTGACAGGACCCCGGACATCCTTGATGGGTGCCATTAATTCCTTTAGAAATCGGCCGGGCAAGGATTAATCTGATATTTCCTGTCCTGTCACTTCATTGTTTCAATAGCTCCCACCTCCTCCTCTCTGATTGGCCCGAGTGGGGACAAAAAGCGGCTCCCCATTGGGCCAGCAGAGCAAGGCGGGAAACGAAAGCCCGCCTCGTTCAACACTCTAGCCTATCCGCGATCAGATGGGCGGGGGAGCGGGGTGGGAAATTCAAAGGGCTGTCAGACTGAAATTTTGTATAAATATGGCTGTATTTTGATTATATGGTACGCTAGTAGACTGAATGATCACTACTAGTGTCCTTTTCAGCTGAATCGCTCAATAAAGACTCCTTGGCGGATTTTCCTTCAACTGTGGCGGACCTTCTTCATTTCGGCTCCAGGTTGTATTGCGGCTCATATTCTCCTATTGGCTCCGCCAAGGTCCGTTCTCTCAGGACCGGATCGGCTCTCTCCTTAAGGGGCCCGATCCCCCAGAAACGCGGTCGACAACAATGGTACTCTGATGCATGTAAAGATTCCATATGTCTGCAAGAGGAAGTTTGTTCTCAATTGCAATATTTCTTAGCTGTTTGACTTGCCACTAGAGACAGGGAAAGATTAATAGTAGAAATCAAAGACACCAAGACAAAGTGAGTGAGGAAAATAGCAGGTTGAGCAATGGAGGAAAAGAAGCGGAGAAGCATAATCCAAGAGACACACTGGGGTGAAAGATGAAAGCAAAGGCAGACAGAGAAGCAAGGGGAATGGAAGGGGAGGAGAGGAGAGGAGAGGAGAAGGGAAGATAATGGTGCCAAGGTTAATGGATAGAGTCAATGTGAGAGAAAGAGGGGAAATGGCCAAAGAAGATAATCAAAACTGCCAGAATGAGAGACATGGGAAGAAATGGACAATTTTGTTAATGAGGCAAAATAGCTTTTCACAGCAGTGTGTGCAATGGGAAAACAAGAAGATAAATGCATAATCTCATTTTTTTCCCTCCAATGAAATGTTCACTTGACTTACTATGCTGTGCTTCTACTCTTGTAAACTAACGAATGTCGATAACTCAAACTGAGTTTCTGAACCAAGCTGTTTATTCTGAAGTCAACCTCTGGGTTCCACTAATATAAATCTCTCTGCATAATCCAGTATGTTGAAGGGAGTGGTGTCAAGCATCTTGCAGCGAAGTGTCCAAGTTTATTTTGGAGAGGTTTCAGAGTTCTTTGGAACATTTGTAATTGGCAGTAAATATATCAGAAATGTAGCTATTTCTAATTCTACCATGGTGACTTCCAACAAGGGTTATTTTATGCTGGTATTCTATAAATTTGATCCAAGCTGAGTGGTTCTCTAAAATTGAAAAGCAGCATTGAACTTTACCTGTTAATATCTTTCCTTTGGCTAACATTTATAGTGATGTTTGTTTACACAAGAGTGCATTCTGGGACCTAAATGCTATTTCCCTGATAGCAGAACGCTTCAGATGTGCCAGGAACCAAAATAATTACCTTTCCAGATTAGGAGTGCAAAAGCTATAGAGACGAAGCGATTACAAACATTGGTCGATCGGTAGATTCTCCAGAGTTTACACAGCATCTCTCAAAATCAAGAAATCGGAATTACACTGGGCAAATTCCTATGCCAGTGAGCATTTCAGGAAGCTGAAAACACTGAGGGAAGAAATACAATTAATGCAGCCAGAGGGTGTTACGTGCTTTTGTTTACATCTTTTTAAAAAACAAATTCACAAATCCAGGCACTTCTGTCCTCAGTTCCTCTTTTACTCATTCATTTCCATTTCTATACCAACACCCAAAAATGTTTTTCTTTCTTTTCCCCACTGAAGGACCAAGCTGAGAAGAGGAGTATTTGCAAAAGACTGTTAACACAGGAGTCTTTTCAGAGACCTGCCCACATAACTGTAAGGCTCAGAAATTTACTGTGTACTCATTAAACACATCAGTCAGTGGCCTGTGTGTTTGGAGGCTGTGTGGGTGGTCCTCTGCTGGCCACTGGGAATGACTCCTTTTTTTTGCCATCAAAAGGCTCTGTGCAAAACACTGTGGAAGAGGAACCTGCATGACCTTATTTTCCTCTGTATCAAGAGACCAGATGGAAGAGTCGCCAAAGTCTATAAGCTCACATGCCTTATGGCAAACTTCCCTAATGGGAAGATTTGGAACATTTAGTGCTGATTCTACTATTAGGCAAAGGGAAGAAGTTGACTAAAGCAGGAGGTTCTGGGCATCAGAAAGGGAGCAGCAAATGGTCAGTTATTTAACATCTTGTTATATTTCTATTCCTAGGAAGAGAAAAAAAATATATGTGATATTTTCTATTCTATATTGCCAACTAACTGGGCTGCTAACTCAACTTTGATAGATTAAGGATACATCTACACTTTAGTATTAATGCCATTTGACACTACTTTTATCTCTACAATCAGCCATGGAAACCCACTGGATGTCCATAGATGAGTCGCACTCCAGCCACAGAGGAAAACAAAAACATCCCCCCCCCCCCCAAATGAAAAATCTTGGAAAGAAACCTTGTCATAGATTTACCTTGAAGTCCCCATGATTTGGAAACAAATGATGACATAATTATGAATTATTACATACTAAGAGACATGCACAAGAAGTGGAAAAATGGAAAAATCACAAAAGAAGAATTCAAACAAATAGCCAACTCCTGTAGGGAGAAGGTTCGCAAGGCTAAAGCGCTTGTAATCAGTGATCTGTAATTGGCTAAGCAAACGAACCCAAAGGGCGCTCACCAATGCATCATCTTCATCTTGGAAAGAAGAGTGGAGTGCCGCAGGATTCTGTGCTGGTTTTATTCAACATCTTTATTAATGACTTAGACGAAGGGTTAGAAGGCACGATCATCAAGTTTGCAGATGACACCAAACTGGGAGTGATAGCTAACACTCCAGAAAACAGGAGCAGAATTCAAAACGATCCTAACAGACTAGAGAGATGGGCCAAAACTAACAAAATGAAGTTCAACAGGGATAAATGCAAGATACTTTACTTCAGCAGAAAAAAATGGCATGCAAAGATACAGAATGGGGGACGCCTGGCACGACAGCAGTACGTGTTAAAAAGATCTTGGAGTCCTCGTGGACAACAAGTTAAACATGAGCCAACAATGTGATGCAGCTGCTAAAAACGCCAATGGGATTCTGGTCTGCCTAAATAGGGGTATAGCATCTAGATCCAGGGAAGCCATGCTACCTCTCTATTCTGCCTTGGTCAGACCACACCTGGAATACTGTGTCCAATTCTGGGCATCGCAATTGAAGGGAGATGTTGACAAGCTGGAAAGCGTCCAGAGGAGGGCAACTAAAATGATCAAGGATCTGGAAAACAAGCCCTATGAGGAGCAGCTTAAAGAACCTGGCATGTTTAGCCTGCAGAAGAGAAGGCTGAGAGGAGACATGATAGCCATGTACAAATATGTGAAGGTAAATCATAGGGAGGAGGAAGCAAGCTTGTTTTCTGCTGCTCTGCAGACCAGGACATGGAACAATGGCTTCAAACTACAGGAAAGGAGATTCCACCTGAACATCAGGAAGAACTTCCTCACTGTGAGAGCTGTTGGGCAGTGGAACTCTCTCCCCCGGAGTGTGGTGGAGGCTCCTTCTTTGGAGGTTTTTAAGCAGGGGCTGGATGGCCATCTGCCGGAGGTGCTTTGAATGCGGTTTCCTGCTTCTTGGCAGGGGGTTGGACTGGATGGCCCATGAGGTCTCTTCCAACTCTACGATTCTATGATTCTATGATTCTGTAGTGTGGTGAGGCTCATTCTTTGGAGGCTTTTAAACAGATGCTGGATGGCCATCTGTCAGGAACACTTGGAATGTGATTTTCCTGCTTTTTGACAGGGGGTTGGACTAGATGGCCCACGAGGTCTCTTCCAACTTTAGTAATGGGCAGCAGATGGGATGGAAGGCATACAAAATCTGGAGTTTACTTTCTTCATAGCTGTTGCACCTGCAACCTTTTCCTCATGCTGCCATGGCCTCCTTAAGATGGCAACAGGATTCTAGCTTTCATGCTACTGCACAGTTTCCTTTTTTAACAGATGGCACATATGTGAAAGTAGTAAAGGTATTCTGTACCCCAAAGCTTGATTTTATAGCTTTCTGGCAGAAGCTACAAGAGGCAGAACCACATGTTGTCCTATACTGGGTGACATGTGATTTATTGCCATTTCACTTCATAGGAGAGCACATTCCAGAGTCCTTGTGGTGGATCTCTGGAATGTGCAACAGGCAAGAACAGGTGGGCATGCCAAAGAGGTGGTCAGCTGGCCACACAGAGTGAAAAGTCATACAAAATTCATTAAGCAAAGGATGGGAACAATATGGTATATGGATTTGAGCACTGGATGATGACTTTGAAGACCAGGGTTTGAATCCCTGCTTAGCCATGGAAACCCACTGGGTGGCCTTGGGCAAGTTACACTCTCTTAGCCCCAGAGGAAGGGAAAGGCAAACCTGTTCTGAACAAATCTTTTCAAAAATGTATTTGGGACTGAATACACAGAGCAACAACAAACAGTGTGTTCTCTATATTGTTTTGAAAATTGTCATTAGAGATCTTTTGTTATCCTTCCAGGCTCAAACTCTAGTTCAGTTTTCCAGAATATCCCTAAAGTTAAGCATAGGTTGTAGAGCGCAGACATTTTATTTGTAACACAAGACTTGTTTCTGTGGGCACATTACAGAGTGGACTAGCTAACTAATTTGCTCACATCATATCCTTGGAACTCACAAGGAAGTAAACTGCATTAGCAGAAATGAAACTGACAATATGGTTAGACAGGCAGTACCGTGTTTCCCAACCTGTTATCTTCTGGATGAGCTGGAACACAATTTGTATTAAGAGCATGTTGGTATTGGATGGGGATGATGAGACTGGCAGTCTTTTGAGTTACAGAAGAGTCATGGAGTATAAAGATTACTCTATTTGGTCTAGCATTGTGAAAACTTTTTCATGCAACAATATAAAAATCACTCATATTTCACACAAGCACATTTTGGGATCTGCAATAGAATTATAAATGAATAATAAAGCCTTAAGGATCATATCAGATGATGAAAAAAGCCCATATGTTCTTTTTCTTAGGGAGGCTCAAGTGAATTTGAAGCAGTTCAACAGATACTGTTCCATTGCCTGCTGTGAATGTGTGGTATATTGCTTTGCTCTCCATGGGGTCCAATACAGATTGAGTGTGGTATAATCCTCCAGCTGAAGGAATGGAAATTCAGTTTGCCCCTTCCTATCTACTTCTCTGTCCCCACCCCCCAAAGTAAATGGTTCATTTGACAAAAGGGCACCTGCTTTCTACCCCCTCCCCCTCCCACTCACTTTTAGGATGCAGCAAATGTTCATCCTGCTGTGCAAAGGACATGATGAAAGGAAGTCAATTTGGAGGGAGGAGGGAACTCTTATTTTTGAATCGACTGGAGGACAGGAAGATTGTCCCTCCCAGGTGAACAACCAGCTCTGCCTCCAGATTAATCTACTCACATGTTCACTTGGGAACATAGGACTGGATTTGCCAAAATCCAAGTTAAAGACTGAAGTGACCCTATGAATAATCCACAAAATGGAAAATAAAATCTTCCCATAGCATATTGAAGTTGTTTGGTACAATCCAGGCACAACCCAAAGAGCTGCTTTTTACCAATAAAGCCCAATGTAGTTTCTGTCCAATATATCTGAAAGTCCATGTGAGTCTACTCAAGACTTAAAATCTTAAGGGAGGGTTTTTTCTATATCACAGTACCTTCCCAGGTTTGACTAGTAAATACATGGGAGACAATCTTTTGGGTTGCTGTTCCTAGTCTATGGAACTCACTCCCCAAAGAGGTTTGATTGGTCCACTTTCTGCTATCTTTCTTCAGCAGGCAAAAACCTTACTGGTTATAAAGGCCTGAGCAGAGTAGAGGAACATGCAGTTAGGTGTACTTTTTGAAACAAATATGCACTATGTATTTCATATGTTTTAAATTTATGTTATAAAAGTAGTGATTTAATTGCACTGATGGTTTAAGTTTTTTAACTTTTGAAAGCAATACTGTTTTATCTGTTTATCTGTTCTCCCAATTGAGAGAATGACGGAATACTAATACTAAGTAAATAAATAAAACAAGACGTAAATTTGGGTAAGCCCAGCATGGTCTAGCAATTGGAGTGTTGGACAATGACTTGTGAAAATCCTCTGAGTAACAAATCACACATTCTCAGCCAGAGATGTAGGCAATAGCAAATCCCATCAAAATAAATCCTATCAAGAAAACCTTTTGATAGATTTTCCTTGGGGTTTTCATAAATCAGAAATGACTTGAAGGCATACAACAGAAATTATCAACTTGAAGGCCAGCAATCCAGCTACCTCTCCTTGCCATGATCGAATCTGGCCGAATGCTGTATATTTGCCATTATGCATGAAAAGAGTGTGCAATTTTCTAACTGTGATAATGTCTTGGTCATCTTTTCTACATGACTCAATCAGACTAATAGGCTACCTTGTGAGGAGGTCCCCAAGAAATGCATCTGAGGAAATCAGTTCAAATAGGGAGCCGGGCACTTACAACCTTATCACATGGAGGAAAATGAGCGTCCTAGCACACTACCAGGACACTTCCTCCTTGGAGTCCACCAGGCGCCATCACACGACCTAAAGCAGCTTCCGGTGGGGCTCCATAGAGGAAGCGTCTTGGGTTCCTTGGGAACATGGGAGGCTTCCTGTGTTCCATCAGGAAGAAAGGGCAGAAGAGGGTGCCCGTGAGATGAAATAAAGGGTTCAGTAATGCAGGGCAACGATTTTCTTCCATTGCCCTGCTGCCTCTCAGCAATGTGATGAGGTCCCTAGGACTATTTTACATAACTCCTTTCCACAACACTTTGATTATTGTTGTGTGCCTTCAAGTCATTTCCAATTGATGATTTTTCCCTAATGGCAATTCAAACCCAAGTCTCCATAATCATAGTCCAATTCTCAAATCAATACACCAATCCATAAATTTTCTTTTAATAGCAAACTACACTAATCTCTTTTCTGTTTAGCATTTCACCACTCTATGGGGCAAAACAGTGTTCCTCCTTCTCTGACAATGTTTTTCACAACAAGCAAACAGAAACATTTGGTGGCAACTCATGTCCTTGGGAAAGGTCCATTGATCACCACTGAGCTCCATCACACATAATTGTGCTGTTTTAATGCCTTCCCTAACACTTTTCTTTCTTTTTCCTTTTTTGCAGAAAATCTTTAAGATGGTTTCTACACAAGCAGTTGCAGCAAACAAATCAGCATTCTAGTTGTACATAATTGTCTCTTGTAATGAAAAACAGCATGGCTCAGTGTTTGCTAAATGCTTTCTTTGTCTTCAGAAGCACCTGATCAAAGAAACTGTTCAAAAGAAAAATAGAAGAGGGAATAGTTAACACCCACAAAATACCCTCTGGGTCTCTTCTTGCAAATGAAAGGTCAGAGATGTCCAGCATTCTTCTGTGCTGTAGTTTAAGCAGATAAAACTGCTTCAGTTACTTTTGAAAATATTTCAGAACCTCCAGAAATAACTGTATTTCTTTGGAGGTTTCTTTACTCTTTGCACTCAAGGTTGCAAACATGATGAATGCTAACAGCTGGATATTTATACTTCTGCTGTTAGAGATATTTGACTGAAACTGATGAGCAACAGATGCTAGGTTTGTGGCTTTTACAAAGGTTCTCAACTTTTTTTTCCATAGGGAAAAAATTAATACCCATCTTGTAGTTATGAGAATTGGTAGGATTTCTCCACCCACCTTAGCTTATACTACATAGATTCAAATGGTATTGAAGATCCATTGTTTCTTACAAGATGTTGGGAAAATTCCCAGAATAGCCCATACACAAGTGAGACCTTGTGTTTGTGTGGATAATGACAGGCAGCCATGGCCTATTCAGGACAAAGAAGAGTTTCTATTTTTAAACAACAACTCTCAGAATCCTTCAGCTATCCTACCCTCAACGCCCAGAATGTCTGCCGAATTCTGGAAGTTATAATCAAAAATAACTTTTCCAACCTCTTACTCCATCTCTTTTCCTCCCCATCCCATCAAACTGAAAAAAGTTCCATAACTATTGACTATGCTCAGTCATTATTTGGTTGCTATTGGGGGTTTTGACCCTTATGCTCATTCTGAGTTTGGTGTTGGTATTCCTTGGGCATCTCTTAGGCATGGTGACACTTCCATATTTTTTCTCAGTGGGTACACTGTGTCTTAAATGACACGAAAGATTATACATGGTTCCTATGCCTGTAATAGCTGTGTTAAAGAGCACAGCAAATATAGCTTGTCATTCAAGCCCCCTGCTGAAATTTACAATTTCAAACAACTATCAAAAATGTGGGCTCTCCACCCTGACTCATGGAGTCATCCTACTGTGGCTGCACAATCACTAGCACTAAAAGCCTGAGCTCATTATTAGAAGAGAACTGTAATCTTTCTCATGAAGTTGACACATCTGTTTGAAATGAGAAATCTCTACATGCTTGAATTTTTAAAGACATTATTTATAGCTTTTCATTTTATGGTAGCATACTTTTATTGTGTGGTAGCAAATTCCATGTATTAACTGTGTTGTGTAAAGAAAAAAAGACATCTCCTTTCTTTTGTTCCCAGCTGTCTGCCAGTTTCAATGACAATTAGTTTCATTAAAGTCTAGGATTCTGAAAGGGAGCAGTGGATCGTAATTTCACCTTGAACCTCTGCTTTTCATTGTTCTTTATTTGTTTGTTTCTTCTGCTTAAGCCATTTATTTATCTTGTCCCAGGATCACACCAGACTACAAGCCCACAGCTATTGGGGTGAAAGTGTAATACAATGGTATAACGTTGGCCTTCAGTATCCACAGATTCCGCATATCCAGATTCAGCCATCCAGAACTTGAAAATATTAAAAATAAAATCCTAAAGGTAAATCTTGATTTTGCCATTTCATATAAGGGACATTTATTATGCCATCATATATAATAAAAGCATCCATAGATTTTTGGCATCTGTGGTGGATCCAAGAACCAAACCCCACTGGATATCAAGGGTCCCCTGTATTTGTGGAATGAGAGTGGGCCCAGTCAAAATTAATGCCCCAGACCATGATACAATACAGTTTTTGTAACTTTAAACAAAGTAACTATTTGTTTTCTATCAGGAAGGATAAATGAGATGGAAAAAGTCATGCAATTTTATTGACAAACCATGTCTCCTTGCATACATTTTTGGTGAAACTGATGTATGCTCTCTCACGTACTCATTAGGGATATAAAAAAATCCTCTCTCCCATTGTTTTCAGCAACAGTGGCACGCCAAGCCTGCTTGCAAGAAATTGCAAGTATCCACAAAAGTTCTTGCATCCAGCATAAGAATGAAGACATTACCACACACAAGTCTGAGGCGTTCTCACAAGGGGGGATAGTGGCTATTTACCATCATGATGATGGCCAAGATTGCATAGTCACATCATTGTGTTACTGTGATGCCTCAGGAGTTTGAAGCCATGCTTTCAGGTGGTCAGCGTAATTCTATCCACTTTTGCTTTATCATCATCATCATCATCATCATCATAACTGGCACTTTACTATTGTGGTGCTGGGTTCAAAAAATAGCCCCTGATGGCTTCATCACATGGAGGTGGCAGATTGGCAATGGGTACTGCACAACCTTTAACAGTGCTCCTGCTACTGTGCTGGTTTCTACTTCCATGCTGTAAAGTCCCGAGACACTGTAATGAGATTTCCATTATCTGGGTGAGATGTCTCTGCACAAAATTAGTGTCTTTGTGTCAAGGAAACCACAAAGACCCTTCAAATACTGATGGACTCACAGATAGATTTAAAAAACACAGTCCCATCCCAGTGCTTCTAATTTGTAAAAGTTCATAAAACAAGTATGTTTATATTGCTGTTTTGTACAGGAATTTATTTAGCATTTGTACATATGTAAGAACCTTTTGTTGAAAGGGGCAGGAAATATCTTACCGGCCAGGAGGAAATGTCTTGCAAGCCAGGAGGAAAATCATGCAGTATGCCATTTTCACATATGGGATTGCAGCAACCAAGAATGTACAATTCCAACAATCCCATCCCTCCCCAAAAGACACACAGGCAGAAACAAGGCCTAACCATACATACTTGTTAGGAAGACTCCATCAAATGTCTAGCTATCTAGATGCCGCTTTGAGTCTCACCCATGGGAGAAAAGCGGGGTAAAATAAATAAATAAGTAAATAAATAATATCTGTTTTGAAAGATCAACAATAGACAATGTCCAAATATATATGGGCAATTGTATCTTTTTGGTAGAACAACTCTTTTAATGCATAATCTTAATGGTCTGAGGGTCAGAGCATTTTTTTAATGTAAAGGTAAAGGTTTTCCCCTGGCACTAAGTCTACTCCTGTCTGACTCTGGGGTTGGTGCTCATCACCATTTCTAAGCCAAAGAGCCAGCGTTTTCCGTAGATGCTTCCAAGGTCATGTGGCCAGCATGAGTGCATGGAGCGCCGTTACACTCCTGCTGGAGTGGGTACCTATTGATCTACTTTAATTATATACTGGTATAATGTCTTAATTTATTAATTTGTTAAATTGGGCTTATATAGTGTGTTTTTCTGTTTACATTGCGTATATGATGGTTTTGTTGTATTTCTATGTTATGTGATTTTGTCATTTTAACCATTGTACGCCACTTTCCAATCATGGGAGAAAAGCGGGATATAAATAAATAAATAAAAATAATTGTTTCTCTGCAAATGCCAAAATCATCCTGATCATCATACGTATTGAAGACTGAAGGTGGACGTATAGCAGAACCTCTTCCCTCACTCAGAAATGAGTACATCTGCATCTGTAAAATCTCTCTGAAAGCAATCGGAATCTAAACCTTATTTGTCTGGCCATTAGGTTCTGTGCCAATGCAATTTCTAATGTTGCTGTGGTTTATTTTGAAGGAAATTGCAGCTACCTCCCAGGGACATTCTTGTTCAATAAGATGTAATTTCTGTGAAGCTGCTTTCTGTGTAACATAATTATATCCCAGAAGTTCCTTTTATCATTCCAAAACCTTTTTAAAATATCACTGTGGATCATTTAATGCTGATACATTTCCAAATGTGAGGCAAATTGGAATTTTTTTCCTGCAGTAATTCAATGGATTTTTGATTAAAGTGGGCTCTTCATAACATTGCGGACTCTCCAGAGCAGAAACATATCTTTGCTATAAGGCCTGGAGATTAGACGTTGATGCAGTCTGTTGTTCTGTTGCTTCATGTGAGAGTTGCAGCACTTTGAATAAGTATTTTGTGTCCATTACCTCTGGTTTTTTAAATCCAAAACTAAGTATGTTAGCATATTGTGAAGCCTCTGGTACATTTGATTACTAGCAACAGAAAAGTTGTTTTTCTTGAAAATTGTGTTGATTATTTATATTAGTTGTTTTCAGTGTGAGAAAGTTCTCTAGAATTTATTTGCCTTGCTTTTAAAAGTAATGCATTGGAATGCCGGACAAAAAACTGAGAGCAGCTCCTGTAGCTTTACTGGTAGTGTAGAAAACCAGATAGCAAGCAACAACTGTTGTCATTTCATTTTTTACACTACAATTAAAAGGACAACACTCCAGTTCTTACTTTGGGAACTCTATGTGGATCAAGTTAGGCTGCAAGAGACAATGTTTTGACAATGAATGAAATTAATCATTTACCAGGGATTTTTACATGTTAGCCTGGCCAATGTGTTCAATGGGCTTTACTTCCAAGTAAGTGTGTGAAGGGTCTTTCATACCCACACTTTCCATTTTATTTAATTATAAGGTTAATGTGTATTGATGATTATTAAATGGTTTCAGCAGAAGTGCTTCAAACTGCAGGGAGGTATTTGCATTTAACCTTTAGCTTCTCAGATGAGTCTCTAATACCATTACAAGAATATGAGATGTAGAATTTAAAACCCAAACACATTTTGGAAAATTCCTTGTAAAGACTGGTACGCCAACACTGTAACTGGAAATTCTATTAAGGGAATAAATGTTCTTCAACATTTAAGGGTTGATTCTCTACTGTAGCACCGCAAGCACTATTACACAGGCTGTGCCACTCTGGATAACAGCCCAAGACATTAACAAAATGTGTGCTTTAATCAGTTTAAATGCACATTTAATGTCCATCAACAGGCTTTTAAAGATCTGTGACATATATTTTAGAATCATTTTCAGAATAAAATGAGCTAAACAAATGCCAAAAGCAGCACTCTGGAAGTAGACCATATAATGTTTCCTTATGTACAGCAATGCGTTTGTAACTGAAATTTGTAATTTCAGTGGGAAAGATCTATCAAATCTACCCATTAACTTGAAAGTTCCACTCAATAGCAGTGTTCAGGTTTTGGAGCTGTTCTCTTTGGAACAAATTGGAGACCCCAGAACATATACTCATTATATTTGTGCTATACTTAGGAGCTGAAACACTGTTAGATACCATGAATCTTTTCGGCATGAAAACAGAAACACCTCCTGAATTCAAGATACTCCCTAAAAATAGAACGGGGGGAGGGGGGCCCCTGAAAACCGGACACTGAAAACTGGACACCGAAAATGGCACAGGTTTTTTTCTGAATTGCACACACCTAGGAAAAACCCCAAATAACTTTCTGTGAAAAAGTAGATTCTGAGCAGAAAATAGCTTTTCTGTGCAAAAAGCCCATATATTTTTCACTCTGCAACACTTGGAGATGTAAAAATATGGGAAGAATACCAGGGAATATTAGTTTTTACCTGCAGCAGGATTATTTACCGTAATTAATCATCTTCATCTGTAAAGTGAAGTAGTTGAAGATTTACATTATCTAGTATAGCGCAAAGACACAACAGTGCTAACATGCCAGTGTGAGTCTCCTTTCCTGGTGTATGATCAGGTTAATCACATATGGAAATTAGGGGTGATTTTATACCCAAGCAGGTCTAAATTGGGAATAAAATTGTCCCATTGCACCCATAAAGAGAGCAATGAATTACATTTTAAATGCACCTGCTGCTTAAAGCTCTAGAAAAACAAGTAACTAAGTTTTATCAGCCAAATGTTTGACCTACCAAAGTTCCCTCTTCCAAAATATATTCAGAATGTTAATGCTCCTGTGCACATACTGCCAAAAACCCTTAGAGGCATAGACATTTATTATGCTTTTGAATCTCTACAGAGCTTATGGACCACCCAAAATAAAACCATTTAGGTATAACCCTACATGGCAGAAATAATGTCTACATGATATTTAAACTGTGTAACAGTGGAAGAAGAAACCCCATGGCTATGAATAGAAATAATGCCATTTGCAGTTCAAAGTAGGCATTCACATGAATCTGTGAGAATGTGAACTGTATATGAAGTGGCACATACTGATCCTGCCATCGATATCAGCATATGGGCCATCTCCATTCCTCTGACTCCACTTATATGCATTCAATGTGAAGTTTTAAAGCAGAATTTTAAGCACATTGAGGGCCCCTTCTTCATTGCCACAATCCAGATTATCAAAGCAGATGATCATGCTTAGAAATATCTCTGTCTTGGAATGGCTCTGGAATGGACAAGCTTCTTAGCATGTCCAATGCCATGCATTTAGAACTAGAGAGGGAAAGTATGTGGTTAATTAGCTCTTGTTAAGCTACACCTCCTGGCATTTCTCACCATCGTCTCTGCTGAGTATATCTGCTGGATTTGCACTCTTAACATCTGGATAGTTAGAAAATCCCCACCTCTGAACCCCAGGTGTTTGTGCCGGCTAGAACTTGGATAAGCAGCCCCATTGCTATATTTTGTATTAACCAAGACAAGCTCTACAATGAAGTGAGTATGGCTGTTGTCTAAGATGGCTGCCATTTCAAGGTGTTGGAGAAGAGAGCTTCTGCCTTCCCATTACAGCAGGTGAAATTCAACTGGCTTTCCTATCTGGAACAGGGAAGGGCATGAGCTTGTTCTTTGCTTCAGGAAGCAAGGTGCCTTAGGCCCCATTTACACTGCCATATAGAATCCAGATTATCTGTTTTGAACTGGATTATATGGCAGTGTAGAAGGGGCCTTAGGATTCCCTAGGAAATGTCTGAGCTTTCTGATGAACATCTTAAATACCCCATTTTGTCTAAACCATAAAATTCAATTGGAAGCCCTTCTCAGAAAATTTAATTAGTTTCATTTTGCTTTGTACAAAAAGCCTTTTTAATAAAAACCCCTCCTTTGCAAACAGCTGGATTTTTCTCTTTCTTGGTCTATTTGTTTTGGAAAGAGTGCATTCCAGGCTTGTGAATGTGATTCTATAATTGGACGCTCTGACAGGTCTTAACATTGGTATTTTTGCATACACCCCATTTTTTCCAGTCCTCCCCTGCTATAATCAGAAATAACCTGTCAACCCTTGAACAACTGAAGGGTTTATCATAGCAAGTGTAAAACAGGTGTACTTTCTTTCTCCATATCAACTTGCTGTTTGTTGATTCTGTTGTCAATGCAGCTCCAAGACTTTAAACTGACAGATTTGCATCAACGAGGCTCTAATGGGAATGCTGCTCTCATTAGAAAATGGGAGCCAGATTCTTTCAGAGAAAAGAGGCTTGGAGGTTTTTCAGCTGCTGACAGATTTCAGTAAGCTGCTCTATTCAAACCTCTCTTTACAACTGTCTCCACTCCCACAATTTAACATATAATTTTAATTTATTTCTTCTGAGTTTGCAATACAGTGCATAAAAGAAATATAACAAAAACCTAAATAAATATGATGTGGAAACCCAGACATAATATTCTTTTCAACAGAAGATTATGATTTGAGAACTCTTAAATCCTATTCCAATAATGGTGGCAGCCACAATGAAATCCTCTATTTTTACAATGAATCCAGTGTATATTTTTTATGGATCATTAGTCCATGATAATATACTAAATTATCTGCTTCATGTCAACAACCAGTATATATTCTTTTAAGATTACCTGTTTATTCATAATGTCCTAAGAATATTAGAATTTTAGAGCTGGAAGTAATGGTGACTGATGGCATCCGTGCCAATTAGGCTTTGAATGAATTCCAGATTTTACTCAAAACTTAAAAGGTGCTCTCCAAGGTGCTGAAACTATTTTGGGGGTCGGGTTCCACACCATTAGTAGCTCTCTTTGTTTAATCCCTATGTATGGGTGGGACCAATATGAAGAGCAGTCTCTTCACGAAATGTAAAAGCTCCCTATGGAATTGGTGATCCTGCAAAATGAATTGTCCCAATTGTGTCAAGAGGTTGCAGCATCCCCCTCAGGTGGTTGCTCTTCTCTGTGAACAATGATAAGAGTAAACAGGGGTTGTGTGTTTTCAATTTAACCCTTTTAATAATAACAACAAAATGCTATTCAATAGCAGTTGCAAGATTACAGATATACCAGGATGAGCACCTTTGTTTTCATACCTCTCTTCATTTGCACAATTGCACTGAATTGCAAATCTATCATCATGTGATATCCTCAAAACCCTACCGTACTGCATTTCTGCTGCTCCACAATACTTTTAAGCTTAATATATTCTCAGTTTCAGTAATGATTAACCAAATATAAGAAATATAACTGAAAAATTGTTTAAAAACACAATGCAGAGAGCTTGGGTATAACAGGGGGGAGAGGAGGAGAACCCTGCCCCCTGATGTCATTTTCCTGCCAGCATGTGAGCACAAAAGTGGAACAGAGCTATTTCACCAGGCAGGTGGTGAAAATGTTGTGGGATTATGAGCAATTGGACAGGTTTTTCCCACCAATAGCAGGAGAGAGGTTAATTATGGGGAGGAAGCAGATCAACTGTGGAATGTGCATAGTATCGTGCCTTAGTATGGAGGTCTTGCTTCAAACCTGGTTAACAAAGTCCTAGTACTCATAAAGCTAGAATTCTATTTTTATACAAATCAGCACAATTTGTACAATATTTCAGACTTTTTATGCCAGACTATCTCCTACTATCTCACCAAAAAAAGGGTGTAACCTAATGTTTTCTATAAGATACATACGGAGGAATAGAAGTTTCACACAATTATGATGCCATTCACACACTATAAATTTTGGGCTCAAAAAGAGGATTATATGGTCATCCAGGTGCTGTTTAAATGTAGATCCTAAAATCTATAATTGACTATACTGGCTATGAGGAGTGTGCAATTCAGTTAAACCCTATGTCATTTTTGGTGTCTGGATTTCGGTGACCCCCCCTCCCCCAAATCTGTTTTTCAGGAGCCTCTGAATTCAGTCGGGTGAAAAAAAATCTGTTTTTCGGTTTGGCAGCCAAAAGATCCGGGAAGATCTAGGCTCCCCTTTCCATCATTTTTAGGACACCCGTCTTAAGAACCCCTTGCTTCTAGCATCATTTACTTTTATCCCCCAAATACCTTTTCACAGCCCAAAAAGGAAATTGCCAAAGGAAAAGATTGTAATTGACTGCAAAAGCAAGATCCTAAGAGCAGCTAAGGCACTGAGATAGATAGAACATGAAGCACTTGAGTGACTTTTTTATTCTGATTGACTCAGGCAGGCAGCAGGGCTCACAGGCTCAAAAAGAAACCTGCCTCCCTCTCATGTAGCTAAAAGAAACCAAGGGCAGACATTTTTGGCAGCCATGGGATCTGCTGTAAGGTAAAGGTTTCTCCTTGACATTAAGTCCAACTCTGGGGGTTGGTGCTCATCTCCATTTCTAAGCTGAAGAGCCAGCGTTGTCTGTAGACACCCCCAAGGTCAT
Organism: Anolis carolinensis; assembly: GCF_035594765.1. NCBI lineage: Eukaryota > Metazoa > Chordata > Lepidosauria > Squamata > Anolidae > Anolis > Anolis carolinensis. The sequence continues at coordinate 275,696,025 of NC_085842.1, forward strand.
GTGGCTGGCATGACTGCATGAAGCGCTGTTACCTTCACATCATAGTAGTTGATCTACTCACATTTGCATGTTTTTGAACTGCTAGGTTGGCAGAAGCTGGGGCTAACAGCCGAAGCTCACTCCGTTCCCTGGATTTGAACCACCGACTTATCAGTCAGCAAGTTCTGCAGCTTAGCAGTTTAACCCACTGCACCACCGGGGGTCTGTTGGTGCACAACTCCCATCCCTCAGCTAAAGCCAAAACTAAAAATGCAAATATTATGTGTTTATGTGATCCCTCAGTAGTGTAATTTTGATCATCAGTTCTTGTTATTTTATAAGGCACACACAAAATCACCCAGGATAATTTTGACAAGTGGCTGACACTATTGCAGGAATCCGGTATATGAGTTCATTTTTGCAGAAATCCATTAGAACAGAGTCATACATGAGAATTCAGAGTACACTCTGTCCGGATTTTGAACAAACTTGGCAATTGTGTATGTGGACTATGAATTAAGGAGTCCCAGTACATTTGAGGCTAATGGCAATTGCTCTTGAGCATAATTGGTATGGGGACAAACAGAGGTTTTGAAGAAGAGAAGGCAAGCTAAGAAAGTTATTTTGCTTCAGTGGAAGCCCACTGAGAGACAATGTTGGACAACATCCAGTGGAACTGGCACTGAAGAAAAGACAAGCAGAATTAGGCTGCAAGGCTCTAAGCAATAAATATCAGTTGGATAGGATACAACAAATGCCTTTCTGGCGCAGTTTCCACTTGCCATATTCAACCTACTGCAATTGTGTATCTTGTTCATTGGAAAATATTTAAAAGTATGATGGTATTAAAACATGAACACCACAATAACGTGATTCACATATTTCAGCCCTGCTGGCAGTGATATAGAGAATATGTGATAGCTTTTGTTAGAATGAGAACATGTTGTAGTTTCACAATATTTTTCCTGCTCAGGCAAGACCTACTTCTATTACTTCCCTGAAGTCATAAGCACACACCCTACTCCACTGAGTAGGCTGAGAAATTGTTTTGCCAATTAGAAACACTGGATTGGCCAGTCTATTTCTTGATTTTTAACTAGGTCATCTGAACCTTGCATACCTTTTATATAGTCTGCTTAGAGAACATGGGTGAGAACTATGAAGTCTTCTAGATGCTGTTGTACTACAAATTCCAGCAACTCGAGGTGACTCAGCCAACAATGCTGAGGAAAGTGAGGCATTGCAGTCCAACAACAGCTGGGGGTTAATGATTTCCACCTGAGGAAGAAAAAGCTAATGCTATTCCCCAGGTGGCTACAAAGCTGTACGAAACTCACACTGGACTTTTAAAAAAAGAGAACAGAAAATCTAAAGGTATTAATAGAAAGAGATGTGGAGGATAAAACTGAATTATTTAAAACAAATAAATCCGGGAGACACAAGAGAGTGAAATGTATCTATAATCTCATAAAGAGGCTTCTAGTATTTCCAAAAACAATAATAATAAAACATCCTAAGTTACACATAAAAGGTCAGCAACCAAAGCATTATTTTTCAAAGTTAAGAGGGATCATTTGAAGGGTTGGTCTTAAAAACTATTAAGACTGTTCAAAAGAGGGTAGCACCAGCTATTCCAATAGGAGGAATAGGAAAAGTGATAAGAAGCAAGACCTCTCCACCAGCCTGTGCTTTCAAGAGGTTTATGATTTATGACAACCTAAGTTGAATCTATCACAGGGTTTTCTTGGTAATGTTTATTCAAAACAGGCTTGCCTCTGCGTTCCTCTGTGGCTGAGAGAGCATGGTTTGTCTAAAGTCACCAAATGGGTTTCCATGGCTGAGAAGGGATTTAAACCCTGTTCACCAGAGTCATAGGCCGATGCTCAAACCACTACACCGCATTGTAGGTTACCGGTTCCACTGAAGGGCAATCTCTCCTTGTCCCCTTTCCCTTTTGTATTGTATACATTTGGATGATAATTCTGAATCTCTCCCTTTTCCCAACTAAATGTATGTGAGCCATTTCAATAGTCTTTTCAACTAAGACATGAAATAAATGGATTAATTATTAATTAATTAATAGTCCCCAGGGACTATCCAAGCTCACCAAACCTGCAATGAATTAATTAATGGTGGTACTCTTCTGGATTCTTGTCGTTGTGTACCTTCAACTCATTTCTGATTTATGGCAATGCTAAGGCAAACCTAATATGTTTTTTTCTGGGATTGAGAGCATGTGACTCACACAAAACCCAGTGAGTTTCCATAGCCAAATGAGGAATCAGTGGCTTGCCGCATTTTATTGATTATTTTACTTAAATTATGTTTGCTTTGCTAATTTTATATGTGTGGTTTTATGTAAATGTGTTATTGATGTTAAATGTTGATGTACTACATTTTACGTGTTGTATGGCACCATTGTGTCCTGTTTTGTAAACTGCCCCAAGTTGCTATGGGACATAGTGGTGGGATATAAATAAAGTATCATTATTATTATTATCATCATCATCATCATCATCATCATCATCATCATCATCATCATCATCATCATCATCAAACTTTGGATCCAGAGTTGTAATCCAACTCTCCACTTGAACTCAGTTGGAACCCATTACTCCACAACCCTTTTCAGATGGAATATATAGGTATTATGGGTGGTTTGTGCTGTATGTTTGGTGAGTTTGGGTAATCCCAGGGGACTGTCCCTGGACTATAGCAAGATGTCTGTCTCATTTATTGGCATTCTCTTTCCCTCCCTTTCTCAGATATTTTGTTAGGATGTAAGTGGGAGTTGGCTGGGATGGTGTTGATGACCGTCACCCCGGCTTTCAAATTGATTTGAGAGCGCAGCGGAGAGTTCCGCAGATCGCTCACCAAAGGAACGGAACGGGACCGCAGCAGACTATTATTAAAAGATCTTTTTCTCTTTCACTTTCCCCTTCCCTGAACTATGTAACAAATCCCCCAATAAAAGTAGCATTTATTTTAACAATAACACTCTCTATCTGGTTATTTTGTATCTTTCTCTGACTCCTTCCTTTGCATGCAATTTCTCTCTCTCTCCCGTCCCTTTAACTCCGGCTGAGGTTTCTCCGCCATAGATTAATATGGCGGACGATACAAATTGGCTCATATCTCTATCAAAATTACCCCTAGAACGCTCCTCTTTTAGTCCTAACCCTTTCTAAGGCTCCTGACTCGAAGACCACCAGCGGAACCGAAATCGGTCCAGTTTTCGGCACCTCAACAGCTGATTGTCAAACGGGACCGACTGCTCTCTTCCAGCCTTATTCCGGACTTTTCTCTCCCCTTGACTCGCGGAATGGTTTTAAGAGATCCCTAGCCCCTTTCTGTGAACTGGGGATGGGGGGATCGCTCTCTCGCGGGGAAGACATGGATCTCCAAGTACCCTCACCCTCTCTGCAGCTGCCAGGGGGTGCCCGGACGGGTGCCCTCCACGTTTCATTCATACTTTCATGATTTTATGAAGGAGAAGAACACTCTTCCCCAGACCTACCCCTGGACTTATGAAATCCTATACTTCCAAAGACTGCAACCCACATGTGCCTCTTCCCCATGCCATCTCTACGAATTCCTCCCATCACAGATGAACTCTTTTTCCTCATGTATCCATGAATTTGCATATTCTATGTACCTGGACACCCTCATGACCCACTGTTGTATGAATTTCTAATCATTGGGCTAACTTCATGAATTGTGAAATCATGCTGCTTGAACTCCACTCCTATGACTTTCCATATTGGGTTCCCCAGATGTTGTAAACCTCATTCTTATCAAATGTTTTCAATTGTTTATATCATCCATGGTTCCCCTTTGTGCAATGTAACCCCCCCCCCCTATGGATTCTCCCTTTCCTCCTTGAAATCTACCTATCTGCCTATATGTATTTATACTCTTTGGGATCCCCGGAAAATATGTGTTTTTCCCAGCTGGGTTTATGTTCCAACTTTATTTTAATTTTCATCCTATCCCATATAATTGTCAAATCATGAAATCAAATGGGAAATATTATGACCCCAACATGAACCCTAGCCCTTATGACCCAGACCTCCCTTCCCAAAAACAAAAGGATAATCTGCCACAGTTTAATCCAATCTCATTCCGATCGCATGGACAATATAGGGCTTGAGTCACCAAATTCCTAAAGGTGATTCGACCCCAAGGTAAACATTGTCATATCCCAGGCCAGGACGCCTCAGGAAGGCACCCTGTGGGGCCCGTCAATGACGGCTCATCACCACCCTTCTTTACTTCCCCCTGTCACCCCAAGGCATATCTAAAACCTGTGAACGTGACAGGACCCCGGACATCCTTGATGGGTGCCATTAATTCCTTTAGAAATCGACCGGGCCAGGATTAATCTGATATTTCCTGTCCGGTCACTTCATTGTTTCAATAGCTCCCGCCTCCTCCTCCCTGATTGGCCCGAGTGGGGACAAAAAAGCGGCTCCCCATTGGGCCAGCAGAGCGAGGCGGGAAACGAAAGCCCGCCTCGTTCAACCTCCTAGCCTATCCACGGTCAGATGGGCGGGGGAGCGGGGCGGGAAATTCAAAGGGCTGTCAGACCGAAACATTGTATAAATATGGCTTTATTTTGAATGTATGTTACGCTAGTAGATTGAATGATCGCTACTAGTGTCCATTCAGCTGAATCGCTCAATAAAGACTCCTTGGCGGATTTTCCTTCAACTTTGGCGGACCTTCTTCATTTCGGCTCCAGGTGATATTGCGGCTCATTTTCTCCTATTGGCTCCGCCAGGGTCCGTTCTCTCAAGGACCGGATCGGCTCTCTCCTTAAGGGGCCCGATCCTCTGAAACGCGGTCGATAACAGTGTGGGAGAGTAAACTTGGTCTACTTGCATGTTCAGGTGTAATACTCCCCCCCCCCCTCAGTTCATACTGATTGATTCCCTCCTCTGCCAACCCACCATACATTTAATTCATAAGCAAAAAGTTTTGGTAAAATTGAGGCACCTAAGAGCTTTGGAAAAGATAATGTGCATTTCCCAGGATCTGAGAACAAATCAAGCCCAATCTCTCCCCAGAAGTCAAAATGACTGAACTGTGTGCCTTCACAAATAGGTGATTACAAGAATAAAACCAGTATTTTGACTGACATCTGAAAAGTCAAAGGCATTGTAGAACATTCAGAACTTGAATAAAATGGCCAGTAGCCATGATGGGGAGGAATGAGCTGCAGTCCGAAAATTCACTCTTTTATCCTTTGGAAATAAGTGATCAAGTCTGATCAAGCCCTAGAATTCTGAAACAAATTTACAAACCACAAGAGAAAAATTAAATATATTTAAATTTATGGAGATAAAGGATTTGGATGTTTCCAAGTTCATGCATGCTATTTTAATGTGTTGGTGTGATTCCCAAGAATCACAGTTTGCAAGCCTGTTTGCTTGAAAGCAAGTCCTGCTGCTTTCTGTAGTATCTTTTGTTGTAAGCGTCCATAGGATTGCCCTGAATACCAACATTTTCCCATTTGATCATTTTCTGGCCCAGGACTCCCTTACACAAGTTATAAATCCACATATACCATGCTTGTTTGAAAATGGTGCTGAGTATTTGTATGCATCCATGGCCAACCAGCTGCCAAGTGCCATCCAGCTGCGAATATATGTTATGTTTACTCATGAACGTTGGCAGCCATGGCTGCCAATTGCAATGCTGTCCAAGATTTTGAAGTTGATATTTTAAATAAGTGAAGCCAGATACTTTCAACACCCCACTCAGTTCTCATGCCCATTTCTCAGCCACCCATGCAATTCTTTAATATGATGACATGGCATGATAAAGCTTCAGTGTGCATTGAATTCACAATTAGGAAGAAATATTAAAAGACCTTCACTTGTGAATTAGCCAACTTTAAAAAATGTCAATCCCTCAAGTTGAAAGGCTACCAGGAAGCATCTCTATTTGAAAGTGTCCATTGTTTGCAGATTAATCTGATACTAGTACACTTTAAAGATAAAGTTAAAAGCACAAAAAAGGACACACTCTCTAACATTTCTCAGATGCAAACTGTGATGTGTCTGACCAAGCAACATCAGAATGTAAACAGGATGGAAAAAGATTTGCCACACATTTTAAAAAGCCCCAAGAAGGTCCAAATTCAGCCCAAAATGCATGGCAGCAGATGCCTGTGTATTCCAGATCCAGGGCGAAATTGGCTCTGCAAGATGTGGAGCGCATTGTAGACACCCGCCCCCTACTGAAGCACAATAAAGAACCCCAACCAGAGGCTGCCAGAAAAATTCCCCAAGGGCAGAGCTGGGCAGTAAGGGGATAATCAACCCCCTGGGAAAGATAATTAATTAGCTCTGTTACTAAATGTCACTTTCCCCTTTGCCTGTGTGTCTCTGGTGCATTGATGCACATTTTTGCAGGAAATTGGGGGAGGGGGGGACAACTATAGTGATGACTCTGTGAAGCGATTTGAGACTAGGTTCTGTGTAATCATCTTCCTGGATTCAAATTGATATCAAGCAGTACAGCCAGAGCCTGCAACTTGTCAAAAAAGTAATTAACATTCCTGGAAGAGTCCAGTAGAAGTAAGCTGCCCATTTTTCCCAGCAAGAAAATTATGGTCCATGGACTCCATAGGTTTCAAGGGTCCCAAGCAATCATTTATTGTGGTTTATATTGGAGTTTGCCATTGGCTGGTAAACCTGGAGTTCATTTGCAAGTGTCGTTGCTGAGACATGCGTATTTCAGATGATCCCATTGTAGAAGAAAAGTCATGTGTGCTGCAGAGAATGCACATTTCCATTAATAGTAAGCCACAACTATGTTTGATGGGACTTGGGAGTGCCTAGAACCGGTGCTACCTCTGTCTCAAGTTTAGTTTCTGCCCCAAACTCAGAACAGAACAAAGAGGAATTCTGCTCAACCTATCATAGCACCTCTACCTGAATACTTGTAACCTAGCTGCTGCTCATTTGATTGCATTATATCCCATTTTTGGCCCAGTACAGGACTTAAGGGGCATACAACAAACATTAAAACAGAACACAAACAAAATCGATCAGTCCGTTGTAACACTAAATGAACAATTAAATACAGTATTTATATTAACTAACACCGGGCACTAAATTATAACCATTTGAAAGCATTTGAAGACACTACAGTTCAAAAATCTGGTCTTGTAGCTTGGACACTGTCTCTCAAACTGCAAGTTGGAGTCTGCAGACTCTTAGTCAAGAGAAGAAATGTCAAAATATCAAGTTTTGAGCTTGCTGGGCTACACACTTAATAACTTCCCTTCAACTTTAACAACTAGGAAGTTGGCTGAGACCCTGAGAACAGTTTGCTGCCATTAATGTTAATAAGCCAAGTAATAAGCAGTAAGTAACAAGATCTGACACTGGACAGCTTTCAATCCTTTGATTTTGTGACTGGAAATTAATTTTCTTGGGACAGAAAGGTGACAAATATTTTTTTGGATTGTTCTTTATATATGTGAGCATGCTGTGTATGCATGTGTGTGCACACAGATATACAACTTCACACACTGGCATGGTTTTCTTTGTCGCTTTTGGAAATGGTTGCCAAGGCTTCAGAAGATGGAAAGGTGACTAGGAGATACCTTTTCCTTCCCTGTGCTCCAAGATATCTTGACCACGGATTGATTCAGGAGATTCTGCCAGCTTCTTTTCTCTTTTATTCTCAAAAATCTCAACATTTTATGTTCCATTTCAATCCCATACTTACCAACATTTCACAATTCCTACCACAGTTCTTTTCCTCTAGTCTGGTCATCGGCTTTAAAAATGTGTCCTTCAGGTGCTGTGTCATCAGTCTCATGTTCTTCCTTTTGGACCATGTTTCAGAAGGACATATTTCTACTCATAGTTGGAGACTTCTGTTGTCCATGCCCACAACATATAGCCCACCCTTTCTTGGTCTTTTCCTGTAGCCCAGAGAAGGGCAAGTTTCCACCCCTGCACAATATCTCTTCCAGCTTAATTCATTAATAGGAAATTATTTTTGCACTTTGACTTCAGTTTGCAGTAACTGAATTAAGTAGAGGACAATGAGAGATAGGAATTGGAACATTTTAGAGCACCTGAAAAGCAAAACACAGGATTCATCTGGACGATCTCTAGTAAATAGGGACAGTTGGAGAGTATAATAGATTCTTGTCAGGTCAAAAAAAGCTAAATTGCCAAAAGTATTTATTTATTAATTAAAGTATTAATTATTAAATTCAATTTGTATCCTACCTTTCCCCTGATATAGGTCCCAAAACAACTTACAATCTAAGTTAAAACAAAATAACCAAAACAGTGAGCTGTATCAAGTTTCCTCCAGTGGAAAGTCATGTTCTGTGAGAAGGTATTGAAAAGCTGTCGGAAAGCTAAGCAAATGTTTACCAGGAACTGACATTGTGTGATGTTTTTAATGTTAGATGTACAGGTGCCAAGGCATGCATGGAATACAAGCTTTGAAAATAAATCTAAACAAATACATGAATCAGGGCTATGTAGGTCAATGCCCCAGGTTATTTTTGTTTTTCCTTCAGACCAAACATTGGAGCTGGCACATACAAATCAACAGAACTGTGAATTATCCTTTTTTTTCTTAAGCCATTTGTATTTTCATTATCATGAGCAACAGCAAAAAGGCTTTGTCTAGCATCTTAATTTTATTTATAGTTTCCATTCCCATTCCTTTGAATGCTGACAAATGTTACCAGCCAGGAGAATTTACAGGATCCTGTGTGCCATAAACAAAATAAACCAGAGCCGAGTACCATCCCCTCTGCTTGGCTGTAATGTATGATAAATAAAATATCAGGGAGTGTAATGATTTGCATTTAAGATCACTCCATGAGTTCTCTCACACTCCCTCTTCAACCAGATGATATCGTATGAAAAGCTTAATCAGTATGCGTTATCTGTATTCAGATTTGTGCCCACAATCACCTACTCCTTATGATTGGAGACTGGAATGCAAGCCAGTAAGACTGTGTTGAATGCATACCAATGAAGCAGGTGGGGGTGCAATTTGCTCTCTGTGAAACAAAATCTATAACCTGTTTTCCATTCTATTCAACTCCTCTCCTTTCCCTTCTACAGTACTGCTACCATTCTGAGAAAGCTTTAATTGGACACCATGTACTATTTGTGCATGGAGCCTCTGATGGCTCAGTGTGTTAAAGCGCTGAGCTGCTGAACTTGCAGACTGAAATCCGGGGAGCGGAGTGAGCACCCGCTGTTAGCTCGAGCTTCTGCCAACCTAGCAGTTTGAAAACATGCAATGTGAGTAGATCAATAGGTACTGCTCTGGCGGGAAGGTAACAGCGCTCCATGCAGTCATGCTGGCCACGTGACCTTGGAGGTGTCTACGGACGCCAGCTCTTCGGCTTAGAAATGGAGATGGGCACCAACCCCCAGAGTTGGACATGACTGGACTTAACATCAGGGGAAACCTTTACCTTTACCCTTACTATTTCTAACAGAGGTGCCTAGTGACAGAATATGTTGGTTTGACAAAACATTATAGCTTTTGCTGGTTTGGCAAGATGCTCTTGGTGAGATGTTTAGTCTACCTAGAGCAGTGGTTCTCAGCCTGTGGGTCCCCAGGCATTTTAGCCTACAACTCCCAGAAATCCCTGCTTGTTTTCCAGCTATTAGGATTTCTGGGAGTTGAAGGCCAAAACTTCTGGGAGCCCACAGGTTAAGAACCACTGAACTAGAGGAAAGACTCATCGAAATGAATGGGAATGGTAAGTAAGATGATCACACATCCTTATTATTATTTTTAAACAGGAGATAGTCCTCTATTAGAAAGGATGTCAGGTGACAGTCCCCTCATCCTTTGTAACTATGATACATAGGGCCCTTCCACACAGCCATATAGCCCAGAATATTAAGGCAGAAAACTCCACTTTGAACTGGGTTATCTGAGTCCAAACTGCCATATATTCAAGTTCAAAGCAGAAAATGCAGGATTTTATTTAGCTGTGTGGAAGGGGCTTCAGTTCCCAGGCCAACTTAAGTATTGGTGTGACACAGCCACACCAAAATGATATAGTAGTTTATTAATTGCATGCAGATATCAAATGGGAGGCAGCAATAATACCTAGGGCAAGGGGAATGTTAGCTCAGGTTCCTCAGCTGATCAAAGCAGTCCTTTGTCACAACCACTGTCTTCCAGGGATCGCACAATGCCAGACCAATGGACCAGCTTTCTAGGTTGACTGACGGTCAAAGTGCACCACCCCAGAACATGACTATTCATCTGATTTTTTTCTGACCTTTACCTTTCCTCTTTTGTTATAGAAAGTGAACATTCCCAACCAAAGCAGGATTGGAATCACCCCATTCTGACTAATAAGATAACAGTCCCACTAGCATTCTATAATTCTTATTATAAGAATATTCTTATTTCCTTTGCTCATCCTGATAGAGAGGATGCAACAACTGAAAGATGTATTGTGGCTGTCGCTGCTGTTATTGTTGTTATGCTATTTTGTTTACAAGAATCATTACTTAACTAGCAAATGTCTAATCACAAAGTTATGCTTCCCTTAAGCATATAAATCATGTATAAAGGGTGTTTATGAGAATATCACACATAGATTTTTTTTCCAGAAATTCCCATTTCCTCCATCCTCTATGCTAAGGATTGTCTAGTTCATTGGTTCTCTCTCAATCTGTGGGTCTCCCGGTGTTTTGGCTTACAGCTCCCAGAAAGCCCAGCCAGTTAACAGATGTTAGGATTTCTGGGAGTAGAAGGTCAAAACATCTGGGGACCCACAAGTTGAGAACCACTGGTCTAGCCCATATCTTGTGTAAAGACAAAGGAGGAAGGTGAGTAATCTCAAAGTGATTCTTCCATAACCAACGTCTCAGCAACATGCAAATCACCTGTGTGAATTTTCTTCTCCATTTAGGTGAGATGTACTGTAATGCTACTTAAACTTGAAGGATGGTTCCAATGTGTTGCATCTGTAGATAGATATTGAGAGCCAGTATGGTCAAGTTATTTGAGTATTATACTACAAAAGGGTTTGAATTCCCTCTGGGCCATGGAAACCCACTGGGTGAACTTGTGTAAATCATACTCTTTTAGCCTCAGAGGAAGGCATTGGCAAATCTTCATGAACAAATCTTGCCAAGAAAGCCCCATGACAAGTTTACTTTAAGGTCATCATAAGTTGTAAATTACCATAAAACACACAACAACAGTAAAGAGCCTGGGAGAAGTGTTAAGTAGTAGTTCATGGTACCCTATTGGATAGATTTACTCAGATATATTGTATTTCTTAGAGACTGCATCACAAGTTTATCTATTTGAGGCAGGCAAAGGGGGAAAGATTTTTTAAAAAGAGTACCACTTAGGTTTATGTGCAATGGTTCCGTGGAAAAGTGGTTTTAAGTAACTATATGTTTTAGCTGACTAATGTATTTTATGTATTTTATGTGTTGTATTTTATGAATAGTTGTTAATGGTTTTAAATGTGTTGCTGTTTTATTGATTTGTTTGGCATTGAATTTTGCCGGTTGTTGTAAGCCGCCCTGAGTCCCCTCGGGTGAGAAGGGCGGGGTAGAAATGTTGTAAATAAATAATAAATAAATACCAATAAATGGGTGCAATTGCAAAACCCACTACTATTATCAGTTATGCACCCAGTATTGTCATGCACAGTGGCAAATATACAGCACTGGACTAGAAATACTAATATCATATGTAAAAATTTATAATGCATTATAGCAGCAGTACGACTCCTCTACACATAGTTATGAATAATGTGGAAATTCAAAGAATGGAAAATTGAGTAGTCAACATGTTTGAGATGGTAGAAATTGACAAGGTAAACACGTTGCTAAGGGGCAAAACAATTGATGACATTATAAAAGATTGAGAATTTTCATTAATATTTAATGTGAGAACAGAGAAAATAGAACACTCTCAGGCTTAAACAAACTTTTACATTTATTATAATAAGTCAGTGGCTTAATAAGTCAATATGTAATGGCAGGAATTTAGCTTAAGTGAGCACCACTGCTTCTAGTAAGAAAGTGGGAAGTCACCTCTTTTTTAAACTTATGTGTTAGTTTATGTATATCTGTACTGTGGAATATTTAAATATTTTATGGAGTGTGTGCATGTGTATGTAATGATGTGCGTCCATATGGGATATGCTTGTTATTGTTACTGTTGTGCATATTTAATTAAAATGAATTAACTATTTTTTTAAAGGAAATCTGCTGAAATGTGTATATATAGACACACACACCGCTTAGGATCACCATACATTGGAAGCAACTTGAAGGCACAGAACAAAACATCAGTATACTTTAGATTAGAAAGAAAATCAAGTGACTTATTTTCACTCAATAAAATCAAACATACTGACTGCAGCTGATCTCAGCTTCTAACCAGAGTGTCTGCTTCACATTATTTGTGGCTGCTTTATTAAAAGATTGATTTTTAAAGAAGTGCCATCAACTTGTACATTCTACTACTTTCGCATTTTGCGTACTTATCAAAACCTGAGCATGTGTTGTGTAAAAAGCTGGTAAGCATAACACCCTGTAGATGGCAGGAACTATGTGTGTGTGTGTGTGTGTGTGTGTGTGTGTGTATATATATATATATATATATATATATATATATATATATATATACTAGCTGTGCCCGGCCACGCGTTGCTGTGGCTTAGTCTGGTGGTGTTGGTCAGTCTACATTAGGTTGTATTTATGCTGTGACCTCCACCCTTCTTTATACTCACATTAGTAGTAGTATTTGAAGTCTGTTACCTTCTTCAATTTTTGTGTTGATTGATAATTGCTTGAGATCCCTGTTGTCTTTGGTTTGTTGTTAATCGTGACGTCTGAATCTGCTGAGTGCGGTTTATATTTTTATTGTGGTACAATAGTCTTTTTTTTTGTTGTGTCTGTTTTAATTGTTTATTATTGTTGTTGTTGTTGTGGTCATGAAGGTTGGATAAGTTAGATGCTACTGTATTGTTTTTTGGAGGCCCAGTGTAGCACTGACTGGCCTCTCAGCCTCAGTGCCTGGCTGTTTCTTGCCTGTGATGGTGTTGATTCTTATTGTTGTTGTTGTTGTTGTCATTGTTATTATTGTAATTGTTTTTTTGGAGGCCAAGTGTGAATGTAGGGATTGGGGAGGTGGATGAGTTGTGTTGTCAAATTTTGTATTTGTTATAGTCACAATGCGTTGTTGTGAGTTTTGTGGGTCCGGATTGTGGTTTTGTGGTGTGGTTGTGTTGTTACAACTGAGAGGCAAGGCTTTTGTGTTGTGTTGCCAAGTTTTGTATTTCTGGGGCGTTTAGTTGTGTGCCAAGTTTTGTATTTCTGGGGCGTTTAGTTGTGTTGTTATAGTCACTATGCACTGTTGTGAGTTTTGTGGGTCCGGATTGTGGTTTTGTGGTGTGGTTGTGTTGTTACAATCGGGAGGGAATGCTTTTGTGTTGTGTTGCCAAGTTTCGTATTTCTGGGGCGTTTAGTTGTGTTGTTATAGTCATGATGCATTGTTGTGAGTTTTGTGGGTCCAGTGTGGTTTTGTGGTGTGGTTGTGTTGTTACAACTGGGAGGCAAGGCTTTTGCATTGTTTTGCCAATTTTGTATTTCTGGGGTGTTTAGTTGCGTTGTTATAGTCATGATGTGTTGTTGTGAGTTTTGTGGGTCCGGATTGTGGTTTTGTGTTGTGGTTGTGTTCTTACAACTGGGAGGCAAGGCTTTTGCGTTGTGTTGTCAAATTTTGTATTTCTGGGGCGTTTAGTTGTGTTATAGTCACGATGCCTTATTGTGAGTTTTGTGGGTCCGGATTGTGGGAACAAGACTGGTGATCCACACCACAAAACCACACAGGACCCACAAAACTCACAACAACGCATTGTGACTATAACAACACAACTAAACGCCCCAGAAATACGAAACTTGGCAACACAACGCAAAAGCCTTCACTCCAGGTTGTAACAACACAACCACACCACAAAACCACAATCCGGACCCATAAAACTCACAACAATGCATCGTGACTATAACAACACAACTAAACGCCCCAGAAATACGAAACTTGGCACACAACTAAACGCCCCAGAAATACAAAACTTGATAACACAACACAAAAGCCTTTTCTCCCGGTTGTAACAACACAACTACACCACAAAACCACACTGGACCCACAAAACTCACAACAACGCATCATGACTATAACAACACAACTAAACGACCCAGAAATACGAAACTTGGCAACAGAACACAAAAGCATTCCCTCCTGATTGTAACAACACAACCACACCACAAAACCACAATCTGAACCCACAAAACTCACAATAGTGCATCGTGACTATAACAACACAACTAAACGCCCCAGAAATACAAAACTTGGTAACACAACACAAAAGCCTTGCCTCTCAATTGTAACAACACAACCACACCACAAAACCACAATCCGGACCCACAAAACTCACAACAACGCATTATGACTAAAACAAATACAAAATTTGACAACACAACTCATCCACCTCCCCAATCCCTACCTTCACACTTGGCCTCCAAAAAAACAATTACAATAATAACAATGACAACAACAACAACAATAAGAATCAACGCCATCACAGGCAAGAAACAGCCAGGCACTGAGGCTGAGAGGCCAGTCAGTGCTACACTGGGCCTCCAAAAAACAATACAGTAGCATCTAACTCATCCAACCTTCATGACCACTACAACAACAACAATAATAAACAGCTACACAGGCAAAACAAAAAAAAGACTATTGTACCACAATAAAAATATAAACCGCACTCAGCAGAATCAGACATTACAACTAACAACAAACCAAAGACAACAGGGATCTCAAGCAATTATCCATCAACACAAAAATTGAAGAAGGTAACAGACTTCAAATACTACTACTAATGTGAGTATAAAGAAGGGTGGAGGTCACAGCATAAATACAACCTAATGTAGACTGACCAACACCACCAGACTAAGCCACAGCAACGCGTGGCCGGGCACAGCTAATATATATATATATATATATATATATATATATATATATATATAGTCCCTGAGTTACAAACATCCAACTTACAAATGACTTGCAGTTACAAACAGGGGTGATATAACAGGAAGTGAAAGAAATCTACACCTCGGAAGGGAAATTCACTCCTGGAAAAATTATTATGGTAAAAAGGTGTTTCCACTGAAGCTTTCTCACCAATTTTTTTTCCACAGCAAACCAATTTTTTCAAAATACAATTGTTACAGAGACAGAAAGTGAGGGGAAATATTCTGAACACGGGCACAGACAGAAAAAAAAATATCACAGGGGTGTTATTCTTTCCCTATCCAAAGCACTCTCCCCGGGACTGGAGTTACACTTAAAAATGTACCTGTTCTGACTTGCATACAAATGTAACTTAAGTGCAAACCTAAAGAACCTATCTTAATAAATAAATAAATAAATAAATAATAAAAACTTTATTTGTATTCCACCCTATCTCTCCAGGGGGACTCAGAGTGGATTCCAGCATATAAGAAGGCAAACACTCAATGCCTTAATAAAACAAATATGTATTGACAAAATAATCCAGAATAACCCCACATATGAAAACATTAGAACTTAACATCACTAAATTAAATAAAACATAATCAAACATGTTATGTAATAACATAAAACCTAAACATAAAACATCTACATTGATTTACAGTAGCCCATATGACGCGTATGACCAACTTCACAAGGTCATATGGGTTGATTGTGTGGCTGGTGATGACAGCTGGGCCAATATGGACTAACAGAGCCTGAATACAACAGTAGTTCTCAACCAGAGGTCCAGTAGTAATATCTTAATATCGAATCCTCTTCTTCTCCATATGCTAGTGAGCAAAGATGAGTCTTCAGTTATTTTTTGCAAGGAGAGGAGGGAAGGGACCATGTTTATTTCTTTAGGGAGGGAGTTCCAGAGGTGGGGGGGGGGGGGTGATCACGGAGAAGGCTCTCTCCCTCTCTCTCTCTTGTTCCCACCATTTGGAATGGGGGTGGGACTGAGAGTAAGGCCCACTCCACTGACCACAGTGCTTGAGCTGGTTTGTAAGAGGAGATGTGATTGATCAAATAGCTTGGACCTGAGCCATTTAGGGCTTTAAAGGTAATGATCAGCACTTTGTATTCAGTTGAAGCTTCCAAACTATCTTCAAAGGCAGCCCCACATAGAGAACATTGCAGTAGTCCAGATGGGATATGACTAAGGTGTGTACTACCATGGCCACCATCTTGTCCGTAACTTGGGCAATGCCTATATTTGTGTGTGTGTGACAGTCAATGTGAATTTGCACAAATGCTGTATTCTTTAACCATCTCCCATAGAGAACATGTAATATTAACCAAAGATCAGATCATGACTCTATTTACAATTAAGTAGACTGATAAAGAATTTGTTAGATATTTATTGCCTCTGGCTCTGAGACACCAAGCTGTTGAAGCTATCTTTGTAGAGATTAACAGTATAAAATCATGATAAAATGTACATCTTATGGAATTTCTATTCTAAGGAAGGAAATTGTGTTTTATAATAGTTCATATAGTTAAGACTGGGGCAGAAAAACTGGGGGGGCGGGGGGAGAGAATAAATCTAATTTTGCCAGAACAAAAGCTAAGACAGAAATATATCAAACATTTGGATCAAGCCTTATTATCCATCCATATGATTTGGGGTTCTTTGACACCTTTTTAAAAACTTCCTGCCATTTATAAAAATGACAAAGGTAAGGTAAAGGTAAAGGTTTTCCCCTGACGTTAAGTCCAGTCGTGACCGACACTGGGGGTTGGTGCTCATCTCCATTTCCATAAGCCAAAGAGCCGTCGTTGTCCATAGACACCTCCAGGTCATGTGGCCGGCATGACTGCATGGAGCGCCGTTACGGTCCCGCTGGAGCGGGACCTACTGATCTACTCACATTGGCATGTTTTCAAACTGCTAGGTTGGCAGAAGCTGGGGCTAACAGCGGGCGCTCATTCCGCTCCCGGGATTTGAACCTGTGACCTTTTGGTCCGCAAGTTCAGCAGCTCAGTGCTTTAACACACTGTGCCACCAGGGCATCATACATTATTTGTGTAGTCTTCATTATACATTTATTACATGGTAATAAAGTCACATTTATTTATCATTTTTGCATATTTGCATTATTAAACCTTTAGGATGCCTTATTAATTCCTGTTGTAATAAAGCAGCCAGATTATCAGTGAGATGGTAATTATTACAGTTGATTCTTATGGCATGCTTAATAGAAAATGTATTACAGGCCTTACAGTGTGTTGACAAAAGATAGGAAACATATGGAGAGCTCAATATGCCTTTCTGTAGAAATGGAAACCACTTCATTGCAACCAGTCAGTGATTACTTGCACTAATTTGCAACTTATTAGCAGCAGGACCTGATGACATCTGTGATTTTCCAGGGAAGTGTTTCACAAGAGGAGATCAGAATTTGAAAAGGTTAATGTTTGGTCTACAACCTACAACATTTTCCCAAATAGCATCCTTGGCTGGGGGATTCTGGGAATTTTAGTTACAAAATTTGAGGTTTCAAGCTCAGGGAAGACTATAGCTGGATCTACAATGCCACATAATGCATTTTCAGAATGCAGATTAACCGCATTGAACTGCACTATATGGTAGTGTAGAATCAGATAATTCAGTTCAGCCTAGTATCCTGACCAAATGAGTCCTTCCTCCAGGCCTGCACAACCTGTGGCTCTCCAGGTTGTTTGGGACTACAACTCCCAGAAGCACTAGCCAGCTTGTCCAGTGATCAGGAATTCTAGGAACTAAAGTCCAAAACACCTGGAATGTATGCCTGCCTTACTCTACTGTGGTTCATGCTTATCTCTCTCTGGTGGTAATGACTGCAGAGCAGAATTTAAACAGTCAGGAAACTCTCATTATGAAGTACGGTAGTGGTGAAAATACCATTCTCCCTTCCTTGAACACCCCAGAGAGAGAGGCAAAACTTGAGCCATGCGATGGATATAAAATGGCAGCTGCCAGGAACAGCTGTGGAAATCAGCCAAAATCATCTCCGCTGTTATAATCAACAGCAGAAAATATCTCTAAAAGAATGAAGAATGGGTGAAAGGAATGTAAATAACTAAACAAATGTGAGCCTAACAAAGAAATGATAAAATGGATGTGATTTAGATGAATAAATAGTGAACAAAAGTAGTATTTTATGCTGCAAAGATGTGAAACAGCAAAGGCACCTTCAAAGAAGACTATTTTGCTTGAAAAGAATGGGCAAATGTCCTCTGTAAGTCGAAATGCCTCTGGACCTCTTTCTCCTCTCCTGCTTAATTCTTCAAGTGCCACTTTTTTAGAGTGACAGCTTTGTACGTTCAAAAGACATACAGAAATCAGTTCCCTCCTTCAAACCTGCACCAAGAAGAACTTAATTAATAATTAGCTACCCATGAGTTATCATTTGTTATGCAAATGCAATATATTAACTCTGAAATAAACAGTTCAGATTTCAGTGAGGTTTACTCCTAAGTAGGTGAATCTAGGGATATAGCCTTAAGAGAAGTTTGACAAAACCCAACTTAGGCCTCATTATTTCCTTATATATTTTATTTGTATCCTATCTTTTCCCATAGGATAGAGTACAAGGTGATCTAAAATTTCTTTGCTACTGTCAATTAGAATTCATAATATTTATATAAGTGTTGACTTATAGAATCATAAAATTGGAATACACCACATGGGCCATCTAGTCCAACTTCCTGCCGTGCAGAAAAAGCACAATCAAAGAACCCCTAACAGTTATCTAATAATCTGTTGGTATGTAGAGCATGCATAAATTCCCCTGTGGACATTTGGGGCCTATGAAGACAGGCCCATATCCCGGGACCTGTCTTAGTTTTACGGGAGGCATCCAAATGACGCCTAAAACCGAATTAATAAAACTGAATTAATGAAACGGAATTAATAAAACCAAATTAATACAAATCAGGTAAAAACAGTAAACCAGGTAGAACCAAGTAAAAACAGTAAACCAGGTAGAACCAGGTAAAATCGGATAAAACTGAATTAATTTGGGACAAACTGAATCAATTAGATACCCCGTTAATTAGGTGCCCCATTAGGCCCGGGTCTAATGGGGTATTGGGCTTGTGTGGACTCACTTCTGGGTAGTCCTGGGACTACCCAGGGTTGAGTCCCCACAGCCATCTCACTTCTTCGGGCTTCCAAAAGGCTGGAGGAGCAGGATGACTCCCCTCTCTCCCCCCCAGTCCCCTCCCCCCCATAAAATCTGGCTACCAAAACTTTGCTCCTTGCATCCTCCTGGCATGAGGAACTGATGTGCCAGGAGACAAGCGGAGAGCCCAAGGAGCAAAGTTATGGTGGCCAGGCATATTTTACTTCATTTTAAGGGTAAATTGGAGGGCTTCAGGGTAGCTGCATGCATCTCGGTTTTAATCGAGATGGCATGAAGCCACACCCCCCCCCCCCCCCCCCCCAGAAAGCGTAGGTTTTTTGGGAGGAGTGGAGGCAGTTGTCTGCACCAAAGCCATTTTTTAAACCCACTTTGGTGTGTATTTTGGTGCTGTCTGGAAGAGCCCTTGAACTACATTCAGTTTGAGGCTACAGAAACAGAGTTGTGGATGTTGTGACATTATGTATGCAGGTATAGATGCTGCTGCACATTTGCTTCCACATTTGGGCATCCTTAGGGTTGCACAACTTTGCCATTCAGTATTAAGCATCATATAGAAAAATAAATGCATAATTCCACATGAGCAGATTTCCACTACTAAACAATCCCAGTGTAGAATATCTGGCTGTGATTATTATATGTTTTAAACCAGAAAATGCCTGTTTCAATTAAGAGCCGTGTAAGCAAAATGAGGGAGATATAGGAAAATATTTGGATACAGTGTAGATAAACACCATCTACCCATAGTGATGCACAGTTTGACAGTTTCACAATCCTGGTATGGGAGTAATATATAAATTAGGTTTGTTTTCTTTACTGTGTTGGTAAAAAGAGGCAGACATCTCCAACTTGTGATACCATTATCCTAACATTACATTGGCTTGACTTCTTGTTTTGTTCTGAGCTGCATCTCTATTTGAGCAAGCAACCTATCCACGTTCTTTTGATCTGAGTCACACACTTATACATAAATATTCAATTTACTACTCTGTGGTGGTACAAAGTTGATACCAGACTTAAAATCCTGGCTCCACTCAACATGTGGAAATACTAAGCAATTCCAAATGTTGTATTAGCTGATAGATTCTTCCCTTTCTCCAAATTGTACAGAACAATACTGTATCATATTGAGGATGTTCCTGAATGAAGGATCATTGTCAAGACAGGAACCAAGCAACACTGAGTTGAGAATGAGGGGCAGCAGAAATTAAAACTTGATATATAATGAGCTTTGGCCCAATCCCTTGCTCTTGAGTAGGAGAGGGGGGACCCTGAAGTCTATCCAGCTGCTGGGAATTTTGGGGGGCTTAACTTTCACTTTTTCTACTTCCAATTCTGCAAACACCTTCCCTCTCTGGGAAATGACAAGAAATATCTGTGCATACACCAAGCAGAGGCATATGAAGAGAACATGAAAAAGAGGAGATCTTTAAAGGAAAGCTTTTTTTTCTAAGCAGACAAGAAGATATCCCAATGGGACCTTCCTTCAGGCATTATTTAAGGGTAGCTTAAAAGTTACAAAAATAGTCTAAATTAGATTGAACCGAGGTTAGAACAAACATAAGCCCTAATGCAACTACAGTAGTTGAACATTCCTATTCTACTCATGAGCTAGAGGGTGTTCTGGGTCTTAGATGTTCAATAGCTGAGCAACAGAGGCAGCCAGAGGGTGAGAGCTCTACTTTAGAACTTCTGCCTGGGGCCAGCCTCACCAAACACACTGGGCATGGCCCCCACAGCTGTGCCATCTCACCTGACAAGCTCAAGACTCTGGGTTCATGTGCAATCCACTTATGTTAAGCCAATCAATAAAATCTTGGCGCTCTAGGACTTTTATCAACATCTCTATCCATGAGAAAAACACCCCCATCTACTTCCCCAAGGACCTTATATCACAGCTTACACCACCCGCCCCCATGAAGACCTGGGCTGTGCCTGAACAGTATCCAGAGGGGTCCTTATTTTTGATGATCTGGGAATCTTCGGGAGGGCATAAAGACTGGGGCTAGATATTGTGGGAGGGAATTGGGAGGCAGGTGGGGGAGGGGAATGGTAACCAAAACTTTTTACCTTAGTCCTTTTTAACTTGTGGAATTGTGCAATATAAGAATTCTAATTCAGCCAGCACCTTAAACACTCTGACACTACATCTGCCTGTTGGCCTGTCGCAAACTGCCTTTTTACGTTTAATGTTATACTGTTTACTAATAATAGATCTATTAGTAAACATGTCCTAAATGTTTGATTTATATATTTAATTTCTATTTTTGTTATTTTTAAGTTGTTCGATAAGTACACCTGATGTTGTTCATTTTGTTTATGATTTGATCTGTTTGTTATGTTTTCACATATATGGTTGGCATTGAATTTTTCCATTATGTTGTAAACTGCTTTGAGTCCCCCCCAAGGGGTGAGAATAGCGGCATATAAATGCAGTAAATAAAATAATAATAAATAAATAGGAAGGAAAAAACAAGAAGCATGTGTATGATCAACAGCATTATTTTAAATTGTTTTAACTAGTTTAAAATAGCTTTAGTTGGTTTAAATTGTTTTAATTGGTTTTCAGTGATGAATTATTTACCCTATATACTCATGTTAGAAAACCAACCTGCAAAATTTGTGTCAACTTACCCATGAATCAATGTGAGTAACCCTTAAATGCTGAACCATCCAATTCTCTGAGTAAAGTGGCAAAAGGCAATAGCTAGTCCATCCTGGAGAACCTAAAAGGAGCAGCGATCCCACCATACAACCTCTTCTGCCTTTTTTTGAATGTCTGGGTGGGAAAGTGGTGGTCGGCAATGGCTGACTGCCTGAGTCAGCATTGCTGCTTTCCCCTCTCTCTGTGGAATAAACCTTGACTTATCCATGGGTACTTTCAAAATCTAAAATTCTGCCCCCAAAGCCTGCTCTCAACTTACACATGAGGTCAGCTTATACATGAGTATATATGCTTATATATTTGTATTGTCAAAAGCCTCTGACAATACAGTATATTTATAGTATGTAAAAATTATTATCATTGCTGTTTATTGTTTTAAATTGATTTTATTGTCCTGAGATCTTCAAGGTGGGATCTATAAGGTGGGATATAAATATTTAGAGAAAGAGAGAGAGAGAAGCAAACAGAGAGATGGGTGGGCATGCAGTGAGAGGAGCACTTGGCTTTGGGGAGGTTTTTTGTTAAGCTACTTGGAACTTCCCCAACCACATACAAGTTCAAATATTTCAAATACTTAGATTTTATTGGGTGGGACTACATGTCTCAGAATCTCTCAACCACATGGACAGTTTTTTAAAAAGTAACTTTCCTAAGCTGGACCTGGCCTTTTTCTATGCAGTTTGGAATTATAAATCTCTTTTTTTCAGCATGGAAACTGGGAATGTGTGGCTTAATTGCAGCAAGAAAGCAATGGAGGCCAAACTGATTTGGGATTTGCCAGACAAGTCCGAGAAAAAGAAGGAATGATGAACAAGTGTTCCAATCAAAGCTTCTTGGGAGGTTAGAGCAACTTGTGCTGTAAAATATTAGTGAACCAAGGCTGCGGTTTTCCAACAGTCTTGTCCTGTCTGTTTGATTTCATTGAATCTTAATTTCTGTCTCCTACAGTGTGATTGAATCCAGCAGCAATTGAGAGCAGCAGGCACATAGGCGCTTTAATATTTGTGGTGAATCGTGACTCTGCCAAGTTGAAATGAGACAAACATGAACGAGGGAGTCCTGGCAAGGGAATAACAAACAAAAAATTAACAAGAATGGTTACAAACTGAAAACCTCAGAGGAGGGAATGCAGAGATCAGGGAGGCAGACCAATCTTTGTTCCAGTGTGTTACACAGCATATGAAACAGATACAAAAATAGGGAACACTTTATCTTTCGCTGCTTTATTTTAAAAGCGAGGCCCAAGTACTTGCAAAGGATACTTTACATATCCTTTTTTCCACATACTTTTTGTAAACGTGTTCTCTATACTTTTTAAAATATTCTGTAGACCAGTGGTGGGTTTGTAACCTTCCAGATGTTGAACTACAACTTACATTTTCTATCATCTATCACTTAGTTGACATGCGACTAAAATGGCCAGTTTTAATGGGATCTCCACCAGCATTTGTTATCAACAAGGTACATAACAACAGAGTTGAGGCAGTAAATGTTGCTTCCTAAACAAATATCCCTCCAATTTTATTGCAGGTCAAGAAATCCTGCACATGCCTAGAGGAACTTTTTACTTTATATTGATCTTGTATGTCCAAGTAAAATGTTTTCTAGGATAGCACTATGGCAAGTCTCTGTTCAGATCAAGTTCTCTTGATAATACATAATTGTGCCAAGAAGAAGAAAAGAAGTACCATAATGTCAGGGACGATTTTCACAGGGCTGTCAGACTAGCAGTTGCTAAACTTTTAAACAGCTGCAAAACAGCATCTCTGTATGGGCCTTTCATGGTAAATGGATTTTTTTCCTGCCTGCTCTTTTTCAGTAACCTGGCAACAAAGTAGAGGCCTTTGTTATGTTCTGTACAGGTGAGTACTTCTGTACATCCTAGAGAATAATAGCTTTTCTTCAACTGTAGAGCCAAAGAAATGCTTTGAAATCTCTTCTGCTCTTTGTCTCCATTTTCCCAATGTTTCATAGGCAGCCATCTTCTCTGAGTCACACGTGCCCCTAGGCCAAGGTACCTGTTATTGACAGTACATTTTTGACTCAAGGAAGGCAGGAGCAGAAGAAAAAGGCAGCAGTGTTTCCTGCGGTCCATAATTCCTTATTAAACAGGCAATCAAACTATTCGTTTTCGTTCGTGATTCTTGTTTGCTTGTTTGTTTGTTTGCTCACTTACTTTGGCTGCCTTGGAAATTCAGATTGCTGGAGGGGAGGGAGAAATGGCATTAAGGAATCTCTCTGAAATGGATGTAGTGCGAGCTGGTCTGTAAATGAAGCAGAATGAGAAAGGTAACAGGAAAACACAAAGGAGGGTACCACTCTTTGCTCTTCTTCCTATGTACCTCCCTGCATTTCCAGACTAGCAAAAACAGAACAAGCTGAGCTAGAAGCTTTCTCTTAGAACATATCTACACCAGGCATGGGCAAACTTTGGCCCTCCAGATGTTTTGGACTTCAACTCCCACAATTCCTAACATCCTGCTGTTAGGAATTGTGGGAGTTGGAGTCCAGAACACCTGGAGGGCCAAGGTTTGTCCATGCCTGCTCTACATTGTAGAATTTATGCAGTTCAACACTGCTTTAATTGCCATGGATCAATGCTATAGAATTATGGGAGTTACCATTTTACAAGGTCTTTAGCATTCTCTGCCAAAAAATCAAGGAACGTATTCCTCATGGATAATGGGGTTGTAATATATGTGTCATCTGCAGCAGTCTTATTTGTATGTATATTACTTTAACTGTATAATTTTTTAAAAGATAGGTTAGGAAGAAAAGAGGTAAGTACAAAGCAGAATGGGAAGGATGAAGAAAGGGTTTGAAAAAAAAGTTGAGGACCTCATCATATTGAGGTCAAAATTGTGGGCAATAGCGGGGGATTCACCATGGATCATGGCAAATCTGGCATGGGATGTGAGGAACCCATTGCCCCATGCCCTTACATCATCCCACGCAGAGAAGTGTCACCACCTTGCTTCCCCTCATTCTTCTCAATGAGAAATAGAAGCCTCCCGTGTTCTTGTTGCTCTCTCTTATGACAGTTTCACTTCAATTCAGGGACAGAGCCCCACCAGAAGTAGGTCTATGTAGTCTGATGGGACCTGACCTGAGATGAAACTGTCATAGGACAGGCAATTTTGCCCATGTGATGCGGTTGTATGAGAGAACGAAACTCAGCTGTTATTTTGTTAAGCTCAATTATGTGAACAAAAACCTCCTCCTCCCTCTGCCTTCTATCTTTTTTAAACAAGTCACATAGATTACTTTGCCTAACAACAGAGCCATGTGATACATTTCTTCTTCTATAAAATATTTTTCCTGTTTTAATAACTGCAAGAATGAAAGATACACCCATGCTAATGAATTTCAATGGCTCAATTCAGTAAAGGATACTTTTAATTGTAGTGTAAAGTGAGGAACTTGTAAGGTTAGGTGAAATCTGTAGAAAAACTAGTAAATTAATAACTTTGGAAATTTACAGTGACTTAATTCTTATTTATATAGAATGCTGTGCAGTCCAGGACTATGTTAAGCTACCTAAAGGGAGGTATAATGGCATCCAATTTCTAACATTTTTATTTCTGCAGAAGAGGGCAAGCAATACAACTGGAAACAACATCTGTGGGAAGATATAACAGCACTCAAAATAGGCTCAAAAATGAAATGAAAAAGAGAAGGGAGTGAAGAAAATTAATCCATCCCCACTAGGCTCAAAATCTCCCAGCCTAGTTTCTTATGTAACTTCTTTTTCTGCAGTGTTATTAGCAGTGATGGCCTCAGAGGAGACTATATTGAAAACACAAGGGGCAACAAATTTCAATTTTACTTTCAGTCAGAAAAATTCTGTTCCTTGCTAGGCTGCAGTCTTTCCACCACATGGTTTTATCCTATATCTCCACTCCAAACACACACACACACACACACACACACACACACACACACACACACACACACTTTTTGTAAATTTTGCTTTTGTGGAAAGTGTTTTTATCTTATTCTGCATCCATTAGTATGCCCATAGTGTATCATTAAACCGCTAATTGCTGCCAAGGCATCTTTTGCTCTAAAATGCCATGTGACTGATCTGACGGAGATATTGCTGATGTGAATGCTACTCCAATGACCAATGG
Organism: Anolis carolinensis; assembly: GCF_035594765.1. Lineage (NCBI taxonomy): Eukaryota > Metazoa > Chordata > Lepidosauria > Squamata > Anolidae > Anolis > Anolis carolinensis. Next base: position 275,722,019 of record NC_085842.1, read on the forward strand.
ATCTTCAGCAAAGTTAGATCATTGGATACAGAAATGTTGTAAAAGTGTAGAATGCACCTATGGCTAGAAAGACATTTCTAAGTGATTATTTTTCTTACTACATCAGGTTCCTTATACCATATTTTCATATGTGCAGTGGTATGGAGAAAGTCAGATCCTCCCACGCAATAAAATATCAGTTCCAGCTACAGCACAATGATGCATGAGAAAATCAGCACCATAATCAGAAAACAGGGCAGATGCTTTCTATGAATCCTATTACAAGTCCATTATAGGTTTTTCCAGATTTAATCCATCATACTTGAGCTCAAGGGATACAATATCACCTTTTGTACTGACATTGATAGTTTTACTATGTTTACCCACCACTATAGTATCATCTATCAACTGCATATGACACAAAGAATACCATAACATTCTGAATTGTGATAATATCAAATATCTTCTATTCTAAGACATAATCAAATGTAACACACACACTAATTTCAGCACCACCAACAGAAAAAAATCCTATTCATATACCTCAAAAAGCACCCACAATTCTTAGATGACCTCCATTTTAGATATGTTTATATGGTAGGGAATCTCCCTTTGGGAGATGGTGGTGAGGTATAAATAAAGTATTATTATTAATATTATTATTGCTACTACTACTACTACTACTACTACTAAACTCTGCTTTAGATTGAAGAAATACAATAATAATAGCTATGCAGCTTACACCTAAGTCAGGAAATAATCTTTGTATTTAAATCAATGGTTCTCACTCTTTGGGCCTCCAGGTGTTTCGGACTTCAGCTCCTACAGTTCCTAACAGCTGATAAGCTGGCTGGGATTTCTAGGAGTTGAAGTCTAAAATACCTGGAGGCCCAAAGGTTGGGAAACACTGATTTAAATAATTTAAATAATTCTTACTGATAGCCATGTGTCTAATACTTTAAACAAAAAATGACATTCTACATTGTATTTGCCTCTCTTCAAACCTGAAAACTTGAATTAAAATATGTCTCATTTGAAAAAGGACAGTTAGTAATAATGACTTTGGCCAAGTTCACAAAGATGGAAAATCACATGACAGCAACCTTATCAGATGTTCTCTAGTCTCCGCGGGGGTTCCATGGAGGCTAGCACATGAAGTGAGAACACTTCCAGCATGAATTCATGGGACTCCATTTCCTAAGCTCATTGAAACAGAGCCCAAAGCCTATCTTCAGGTTCCAGACAGGGGAAAGCAGGGGAAAGATGGGTAAGGATGTGGGATGTCTGGGCATTCCTCAAGATGGGGAAAGACAAGAGGGAACAAATGAAGACGGTTTCCTCTACTTTCCCCTCTCACCATCTGATGAAATCCCGGAATTCAATTCCTGGTCTGTTCAAAGAAAAAAATCTCAGCAGTATGTGGCTTATAGCTTGAACGAGGTTCTCAAGGGGAAGGTTCTGTTTCCATAAAACAAAATAAGATGGAGCAAAGTCCAAGATCCAGTAAGACAAAGTGGACTGGACCAAAGTAAAGGATTAAGATGATAACTTAATTGGACATCAAATGTTAGCTGTTGCTTCAAATTGGTTCTGGCTAAAGGAATCTGGGAGATGTAATCCAATAAAGAACTTTTCCAACACCTGTGTTTGAATAATTGGTAACCCTGAACTGAGATTAGCTAGATCAAAAAGTTTATCACCTTCAATGAGAAACTCAGTTCAAGTGGTTTTCCTTGATTTAATACTATTACAACCAGCAGGGTAACACATTGCATGGCCAAGTAGAAATAATGTGATGATGGAAACAATACAAGGAAAAATTATGAAAAAGCTTGAAAGGATGACAAATTGATTCAAGGAAGAACCATTTGAAGATGAACCTACATTTTTAGACATAGTAGCTTCACTCAAAGCACTTGAAAGATATAAATCACCAGGAACAAATGGCATACCAGCATAACTACTTCAACTTCAAAATCCAGTAAAAAAGATTTTACCACATACAAACTTACATGAGAAATACCAGATGTCAAAGATGGATTCAGGAAAGAAAGAAGCAGTAGAGATCATATTGCAAAAATACATTAACTAATGGAGCACACTAAAGAAAAGGTAATTGGCCTTTGGGTTATAGAATACAACAAAGCCTTTAATTGTAGAGATCATGAAAAACTATAGCTCACTTTTAAAGATACGAATGTGCCAATTAATATTATTATTATTATACCCTTTCCCCAAAATGTGACAACATTTGATTGTCCTGTTGTGTAACCTGTATTCAAGACAAGAAGCTGCTGTCAGTACAGATTCTGGAGAAATAGAATGATTTACTGACAAAGGGGTCAGATAAGGCTGCATTTTTTTCATTCTATCTGTTTCAATTGTATATTGAACAGATCACATTAAAGCAGGATTATACTCAATAGAAGCAAACATGAAAACTGGAAAAAAGAATATCAACAATTTAAGATATGCAAATACTACTAGCAGAAAATAGCAAAGTCTTGGAATGATTACTGAAGAAAGTCGATGAAGTTCAAAGGCAGGTTGACAGTTTAACATTAAGAAAAAAATAATAATGACCACAGACAATTTAAATAACTTTGAAGAAATACTGTGGATGCTAGAAAGACAACTAAATGACTTCTATATCAAATCAAGATTGAACTTTCCTGATAAGCCAAGATGACTAAACTGATACTGTAGTACTTTGGACATAACTCACTAGAAATAATAATGTTTGGAAAGGTCAAAGGTAGTAGAAAAAGAGGAAGCTCACATTCCAGATGGATAGACTCAATCAAGGAAGCTACAGCTCAGAGTCTGTAAAACCCAAGCAAGACAGTTGATAATAGGGTAACTTTGATACCTCTCACTCATGAGCTCACTATACACTGAAGCTGGCAGCTAACAACAACAATAAATGATAAATGACCTGGCTTTGGTTGTCAATAGGTCATGATGCACAAAGACAGCAATCCATACTTTCCATCTTAACAGATTTTGGAGGAAGTCAGTAGGGCATTGAACCAACCTTGGATTCATGAATTGCTTGGTAGGTAGTCTATAACTTCAACAGAAAGGAAGAAACCATGAAAATGAACAAAATCTGGCTACCAGTATTACAAAACTCAAAAATCAGAACAGTAAATAAAAAGCAATACTCTGAAAACAGAAGATTTCCAGACATGAATCAACCAAGGGCAGTTAACGACTCTAAACAAAGGATGCCCCAGAGGCAGGAAGAAGACAGCAGATAAGCTTTTCAATGCTAATTAAAGTGATTAACTACACAACATTCATACTGACCTCTCTCACCCTAGACTTTCCACAGATATATATTAACCTCTTTGCTTAGTTTTCTCCATACCTCACAACCTCTGAGGATGCCTGCCATAGATGTGGGCGAAACGTCAGGAGAGAATGCTTCTGGAACATGGCCACACAGCCCGAAAGACATACAACAACCCAGTCTATAATAACTTGATGAATTACAATTATATTGTAAGTGTTATTCTCAATATCTCAGGCAAATATTCCTTAGTCTTATACATTAAACCTGGCTTTCTTTGTGATCACATAATTATTTACAAAAAAGAGGTAACTTCTTTGTCAGGAGCTTCTGCTCATTTGGTTTCATTTTGTCATTCTGCAGCTTTCATTGTAGCCTTCAGGAGTTCTGGGTGGCTGCATGCATAAGTTGGAGCTTGGAACAGTAAAACCACTTGTGTGGCAGCTGCTCTAAACTTTGTTTAAACAAGTGTTGCAGAATATTGCAATTTCCTGAAGTTTCCAGAAAGCTAACAGATCTGGTTTCAGATTCTTCTGCCACACAAGGGTACATCTGTTGGCCTTGCTAGAGAAAACTGTGCTTCTTGAAATACCTGTTTATGGGTGGGAATGGTCAACAGCTTGGGACTTTTTTTGGTATTGCATCAAGGACAATGTGCCTTGAGTAATTCAAAAAATCAAGATAAAACCAGGGGATGCCATGCATAAAGCCCTGAGCAGAACCTAAAGCAGAGGTAGGAAAGCTTTGTCTTTACAGATAATGTACTGTGCAGTTTCAATTGTTTCTTATTATTGCCCATGCTGATGGGAGTTATAGGTCAAAACCTCTTGAGGACCTGAAATTTTCTGTCTCTGACTACGGAGAAATGACTAAGTGTGCATTTATACTATAGTAGTAAGGCAGTTTAATTCCACTTTAACTGACATTGATCATTGCTGTGGAATAATGGGATTTCTAGTTTGGTCAGGCACTGTCATTCTTTGGCCCAGAAGGTTAAAATACTGCCAACTACAGCTCCCAGGATTCCATAGAGTTGAGCCATGACAGTTAAACTGGTGTCTAACTGCATACATTCTATGATATAGATGTACCCTAAGACACCCGTGCACCTCTTGCTCCCTACTTTCGACAAAGAGCCCATTATATGACGCACAGGGACTTCTGGTTGGGCTCCATGCTGAAAAAGGAGAGCAAGAGGCGTACACTGCCACAGCAACACAGGAGGCTTCCCATGTTGCCTTAGGAGCAATGAGAGGAAGCCAGATGGTGATGCTTCCTACCATGGGATGAGGGTCAAGGTAAGATGGACAATGTGGTGCGATGCGGGGCATGGAGCTATGGGTTCTCCATGCCCCCCATGATGCATGACAAATCGATGGGCCTTTATGATGAGGCCCTAGTGTTGATTCTCCCTGCATGTCCAAAAGAATTCATTTATATCTAAATATAGTCCATGTGCATTTGGAGATAAAGGAGCAGATTTTGTCTTCTTAAACAGACCAAAGGACCATTTGTTCTCCCAAAGGTGATTTGTTAGATATTTTGTGCATAGTGGAAGATATGCTACTTCTGACTTGAGACCATCAATCTGAGGAGACAGTTTGAACATGTGAAAATGGGTTGTGGGGCAGGGTGGGCTGAGCTAACTTGATCACATCTTAAAATACAAGAATATAAGAAAAAACTTTGTGAATGAAACCAAAGGATTGTCCTATTCATCTTCTAGTTTTTCACGCTACCCACATATGTCTAAACAGTCCATGAAGCAGGACCTGAGGGCAATTATTCTGCTGGTTTTTCCCTGTATCTGATAGCAAACCATTTCAAAAGTTAAGTATGTGCAAGCAAGTTCCAAGCTATATCAATGCAGTCAGCTCTTTTTCAGCTCTTCTGGAAAATATAGATCAGCAAAAATGGTTTTCCAGCCCTCTGTCTAACAAATGGCTGTGCCTCACATTTTAAAAATTTGGAAAAGCTGACAGTCCATTGTTACTCTGTCATCTCTATGTGGAGATTGTTTTGTTTTGTTTTGTTTTTGGTTACAGGTTTGAATTATTTACAATTTTGCCCAGTATGAATTACTTTCACAACCAATATAATAATATCAAACTCATCCTCCAAATGTCAGTCACTCTAATCGAAATAGCAACATTCACGCACAACAGAAAGATATAATTGCTTGGTGGGTAGGTTAATCCCCTTTTTTATTCATTTGGGGGGAAATCTAGGATAGGTAAATATTTTGATTATATTAGAATATATTTAGTGAGCACAAAATATGTAGGGAATGTAACACTTTGGGGTGGAATAAAATATCTTGGGAACAGACACAGCTACTTGGAATCTGAATGGGAGCACTTCCAAGAGCAGCATGTTATGTCCTAGTTCAAGGTCATATAAACCCTACACATATGTGTTGGGAGTTGTGAAAATAAGAAAATGTAACTGCATTTGCTACACCTATTTCCAGAAAAAGAGAGATGAAAACATAGAAAGCAAGCTATCGTGATCAATAGAAGGATAAGATATAAAGCTAGAACAAAAGTATAGCAGGAGATACAGTCAGAGGAGGTCCAACCATAAGGCAAACTAGGCACTTGCCTGTGGCGCCATCGTCCCAGGGGCGCCATCGTCTGAGAGGAGAGCACCACTCTCCACCTCCTTCTCTTTTGGGCCTTCCGGCGGCCACGCTGGGCCTCCTGGTGCCCGTGCTGGGCTTTCCGGCCGGCGCAGACCCACCTTCGCACCACGCAAGCCCACCTTTGGGGCCTTCAGAGATTGTGAGGTCTGTGGGAACTTGGAAGCTAGGTATGTGGGGTTTATATATCTGTAGAAGGTCCAGGGTGGGAGAAAGAACTTTTCTTTGAAGCAGGTGTGAATGTTGTAATTAATTACCTTGATTAGCATTTAATGGCCCTGTGGCTTCAAGGCCTGGCTTCTTCTTGCCTGGGAGAATCTTTTTTTGGGAGGAGTTAGCTGTCCCTGATTGTTTACTGTCTGGATTTCTTCTGTTTTCAGAGTGTTGTTCTTTATTTATTGTCCTGATTTTAGAGTTTTTTTTTAATACTGAGGGCTATCTGGGTTATCTAAGTCCACCCTGCCCTATATCCCTGTTCAATGTTTAGTGCTAAATTTGCAAATATAGTAATTCCTACATAACATTACCATGTATTGAACTGCTTTTTTCTATTGATTTGTTGTAAAACATGATGTTTTGGTTCTTAATTTGTAATTATAATGTAATTTGATGTTTAATAGGCTTTTCCTTTATCTTTCCTTATTATCCAACATTTTCGCTTATCCAACGCTTTTATTTTTCAGTGATTGGTTTGGGGGGGGGGGGCAAAATTCTGTTCGCCTACACTTGAAAAATAACTAGGGCCGGCTCTGGATACAGTAGAGTCTCACTTATCCAAGCTAAACGGGCCGACAGAAGCTTGGATAAGCGAATATCTTGGATAATAAGGAGGAATTAAGGAAAAGTCCATTAAACATCAAATTAGGTTATGATTTTACAAATAAAGCACCAAAACATCATGTCATACAACAAATTTGACAGAAAAAGTAGTTCAATATGCAGTAATGTTACGTTGTAGTTACTGTATTTACGAATTTAGCACCAAAATATCATAATATATTGAAAACATTGACTACAAAAATGGCTTGGATAATCCAGAAGGTTGGATAAGCGAGGCTTGGATAAGTGAGACTCTACTGTATGGGTACAACCAGTGCCATATTAAGACAGGCTATGTCAAATTTAAGAGTTATCCTGGAATTACAAACTGGTCAGTTATGTTTATTTTTAATACTTTTCTTTGCTACTGTATTTAAAAGACTCTTGTACTTTGAGACTCTAAATTGTAGTTTGTTGCTTTGTGCATTCAAGTCATTTGGACTGATGATGAATCTAAGGTTGAATCTACACTGCCCTGTATCAAAAGATCTGATCTCAGAGTATCTGCTTTTAACTGAATTATATGAGTCTACATTACTGGATAATATGTGATAAGAATATAATCTGGCATCAGATCCTGGGATATAGAGCAGTGTAGATCCAGCCTATGTTGACCCAGCCACCAAGTTTTCTAAGGAGAAGAGTATACAAGTTACCCAAGGTCATCCAGTGGTTTTCATGGCCGAGCAGAGATTCATACCCTTTGCTCCATCCATATCTATAAATATGGCATTGGAAATAGCAAAAAGGGGTTAAATGAGACAAGGCAAAATTTGTCATTATTATGCCCCTTAAGTACAATTCCGATCAGTGTTATCAAACCCCCTGTAAGCAAGTGAAGGCAAGAAAGGAAAGGTTGGGTTTCACTTGCCCCAACCCCCTTTCCATTTTCTGCTCAGCTTTCATTCATTTTCTTGGTTTTTTTATAGATATTTTCATGCACCAGCTGTAATTCTGGGAAACATTAATAAAAGAGTATTATATTTACTTCTTTTAAATGTTATTAAATTCTTTGTTTGGACAAAAAGATCAGAAGACAACATGCCTTCGCTATTTTAGGAAGTTTATATGACCCACCTGTTTATTTGGCTTTTATCTGTCTCTGGATTTCCAAGCAACATTTTGCATCTCAAACTATCCAGACATGACAAGCAATTTTTCCCTGCTTTCACAAGTAATATACAGATTATCTTCCTCTGTGGGGAACAGCATGAAAACAATTTCCCAGGAGTAATTTTTTTCCACTGCTAACGTATGAAAAATAACATTTTTATGAGTCTGTGTGAAATAATATTTTGGTTTTCTCTTTATAGAGATCCTCTGGGACACATTCTCAACAGGTGGAGGGAGACAATCTTGGTCCAGAGCTTTACATTAATCTGTTTCATCTATTGAGATTTAGTGATTGCTGTGCTGCTTTCCATATATAATGGCTCAAACATAATTTAAAGGTATATTAAAAGCAGAATATTGCACCCATAATATGAAATTCATGTCTCCCAATGATCATAAAAGTTATTTAGTAATGTCAAACATTAATGAGACATCTGAATGGGGTTCAGTTGTAGAATATGTTAACTACTGCCCCATTTCCTTCCTCTTCCTCCCCTGTTATATATTACATTAAAAAGGAGGTTATAGGATAGAGCTTTGTGAATTGTACAAGGATTGAGATAAGGTAATTCGATCTAACATAGATCTTGAAATATTTAAATTTGTGTGTGAACTCATAGAATTATAGAATCATAGAATAGTAGAGTTGGAAGAGACCACATGGGCCATCCAGTCCAACCCCCTGCTAAGAAGCAGGAAATCGCATTCAAAGCACCCCCGACAGATGGCCATCCAGCCTCTGCTTAAAAGCCTCCAAAGAAGGAGCCTCCACCACGGCCCCGGGGAGAGAGTTCCACTGTCAAACAACTATATTGTATATATTTATAGAAGGAAAGCAAGAGAGGACACAGTGAGAAAATCTCTCTAACCAAAACCTCATTGGTCTCAGTGTGCCTTCTCTGGGTAGGACTATAGTTAGATCTAATACAAAATGTATTTTTATAATAGATGAAAGAAAGAAAGAAAGAAAGAAAGAAAGAAAGAAAGAAAGAAAGAAAGAAAGAAAGAAAGAAAGAAGAAAAAGATTGTCATAGGAACAAAGGAAAAGTTCCCTCATAAGAGTCAAACAAGAAGGTTACTGAATGAATCTAGTGTCATACAACAAAGCCTTAAAAGGTTACTTTTTAACCACCCAAAAATTAACTTGCCAAATCTCTGGACACAACTTATTTTCCAAATATTTGAGACTGACAACTATTTTTTTCAATTTTTTTTTGTGAGTCTCCTTTATTTTTTTGCAATTAATTGTGGTTTAATAACAACTTCAGCAGCATTTTGGCAAAGTGCAAGTGTGACTGTGTTTTGTGAAGAGTTCAAAATGGATTCAGACAAAGGTATAGAGCAGTGATTCTCAGCCTGGGGTCACAGATGTTTTTGGCCTTCAACCCCCAGAAATCCTAAAAGCTGGTAAACTGGCTGAAATTTCTGGGAGTTGTAGGCCAAAAACATCTGGAGACCCCAAGTTGACAAACCACTGGTATAGAAGAAATGAGTTTGAACTCCACTCACTATAATTACAAAAGGAGTTTCAAACTTCCATATTTGGGGAGGAAACAGTCACTTGCATCCAGAAACACCATATAATCTAATTCTGTTGTGTTAAACTCCTCAGGTGCCAATGTTATGATACTCCTTTCTTAGTAACGTCATTAAGTCCAGAGTCTGATGGTCCTCATGACTATTGAAGCTGAATAGACAAGTATGTGAATGATTTGTAGGGAAATCAAATATCTTTACTTCCAAATGTTTTGAAATTATACACAAATTTGAAAAAGAACTCACTCGATAGAGGCAAAATGGTGACTTTCATTTGTGAAGAAGAGTTTGGGCATTTAAATTCTGAGACTAAGAAATTCCCCAGCCAATATTACCTGAAGAAAAGCAACTGGAGGTAAAGAAATCATTTCAGATTAAAAGGCATATGAAGAGTAATAGTCTATAAATATGACCTGCTTCTCAATTTTCTTTTCTCATATCTGACAGACACACAAAGAAAGAAAGTTGGATGGTGTCAGCAATTTATGAAGGGATATTTCAAAATCGCAGATAGACAGTGTTAGTATCTCATCAACTGCAAATCCTAGGATTCCATAGGATGTTACTATAGCAGTTAAAGTGGAATCATGGTGCTATATGAAATTCTGTAGTGTGATGAGAAATTCTTGTTCATGAATCGGTATGTGAAGTTGAATCATAATGTTCTGACTGTATAGTGTGAAAAGATTCCTGATGTTCGTCTCAACATTTCCACTAGCTCAGCTGAAAACAACAAATTACTATATGTGAGAGGCCCCATGGTTAGAAATTGTTGTGAAGGGGATTCTTAATTCTAAGTAATTAAGCATGACGTAGTAGCTTTAGTGTTGGATTAGGATTCTGGAGACCAGCGTTTGATTTCCTGGTCCACCATGGAAACCCCCTGGGAGTGCGTGCGCACACATCCTGAAAATATATTGACAAGAAAACCCCATGATAGGTTAACCTAAGAGTTGTCATAAATAATAATAATAACAATAACAATAATAATAATCAGCTGATGACCCAAAATGCAGACTGTGCAAGGAAACCAACGAAACCATTGATCATCTCCTCAGCTGCTGTAAGAAAATTGCACAGACTACAAACAGAGGCACAACGACGTGACCCAAATGATTCATTGGAACTTTCGCCTCAAGTACCACCTCCCAGCAGCAAAGAACTGGTGGGATCACAAACCTGCAAAAGTATTGGAAAATGAACATGCAAAGATACTGTGGGACTTCTGAATCCAGACTGACAAAGTTCTGGAACACAACACACCAGACATCACAGTTGTAGAAAAGAAAAAGGTTTGGATCATTGATGTTGCCATCCCAGGTGACAGTCGCATTGATGAAAAACAACAGGAAAAACTCAGCCGCTATCAGGACCTCAAGATTGAACTTCAAAGACTCTGGCAGAAACCAGTGCAGGTGGTCCCGGTGGTGATGGGCACACTGGGTGCCGTGCCAAAAGATCTCAGCCGGCATTTGGAAACAATAGACATTGACAAATTTACGATCTGCCAACTGCAAAAGGCCACCCTGCTGGGATCTGCGCGCATCATCCGAAAATACATCACACAGTCCTAGACACTTGGGAAGTGTTCGACTTGTGATTTTGTGATATGAAATCCAGCATATCTATCTTGTTTGCTGTGTCATAAAATAATAATAATAATAATAATAATAATAATAATAATAATAATAATAATAATAATAAATATTTTATACCCCATTTTTTCTCTCCACAAGGAGACTCAAATCACCTGAAGGCACAAAACAGCAGCAATTTAGGAGGTATGCCTCTCCAATTCTTTTACTTAAGGTTCATAAGTGTGATAAAAGGCAACTGTGCTGTCACTACAGTTATCGTCTTCTTATTCTTTCAGTATTTCTAATTTGATGCGTTTCTCTAAGAAAATTGAGTCAGTTATCTGTAAATGTATTGTCTTTCTAATTCCACATAATACAATGGGCCCTAGGTATCTACTGGGGCTTACTTCCCAGACCCTCTATGAGTGCAAAAATCCAAGGATGCTCAAGTCCCATTATATATAATGGCATAGTAAAATGTTTTCTCTTGTATAAAATGGGAAAATCAAGGTTTACATGGCTGGTTGAATCCATTAATGCACAATCTGTATCAATATCATAATATATATACACACATATGCACATGTGATATGCATTATAAACTTCTATCCAAACCTTCACTAGTAAAAAACAATCCTTCAAATCTAATTGTTTTAATCTGGAACTCAAGTATCCTGAAGAAAGATGGAGAGGGATATCTGCTCAAAATATACATCATTCTGGATCACAGAGACAATGCGGTTAATACACACATGAAAAAGTATACACATCACATGACTAGAGCATATGTAACCATAAATATATTGCCAATCTAAAACCACATAAGAGAACACTGGTGTGTACAGCTGTAGACAATACAGGGATTTTCTCTTAATGAGATCTGCATGTGTGCGGATCTCCAAGATGTGATTGATTTCACACAAGGGACTTTGCTAAAAGAAAGGCCAATCACTGCTAGCAGCTGGGGCTTGCCAGCAAAATGACATCATGTGTTTCCTGCTAGAATACACATGCATATACAAAAGATTCCCCACAATAACATTTGAGAAACAAATCTTATTGGGGCATGTTGCACTTTGTCAGATCCTGCCTACTACATGTTAGTTTATTGCATTTTCTTGGAGTTCCAGGAGATGTTCCATGTTTGGTATGCAATGTCATATTTTTTTTTAAAATCTGGTTCTGGAAATTAAAAATGTAGGGCTGTCCAGGGAATTTTAGATAAAACAATCTAAAATTAGAACTAAAAGCAGAATAACAGGAGACACTGAACATGAGGATCCTAAAGAAGTAGCTCCATGGTATCCTGCACATTGTAAGGCCATATTTCTACAGCTTCAAGAAATCCCTAGCTGTATGGGTATGAGCACAGTCTGTTTTCTTTATGCAAGGCACTAAACAAAACTCTTTATCACTAACCACAATGCAATCTTGTAACAACAAGTAGTGCAATCCTATCCACATGTGCTCACAAATAAATCCATTGAGTTGAGATAAGTATTATAAAGTTGCAAGTCTAATCACTCTAACAGTTTGTGTCAAGATAGTTTCAAGATTATGTCTTGAGTTACAGGGAAAATCCTTTCACGCAGGATACTTAGAAAAACCTCCAGTCATAGCACTTAAGAGGCACAATGAACAGAAACAAAGCAGATAGGGTAAAAGAAAAGGCAGAAGAAATGTTTGTTTTGGATCAAGGATCGTTTCCTAAACTTTTCACATTTTTATTAATCTAACAGCTGCACCAATGAAACAGTTTCGGCTTCATTCTGGACCAAGTCCTCGTTGCTGTATTCCAGCGCTGACTAGAAAGAGCTACACCTCCGCCACATGAAGAGTGAATGGACTGTAGCCCGGGAGACTTTTTGCCAAATAGCTATACTAAAGAAAGGCATCACCACACTGAATGATCTTAAAGTGATCCATACATTGAGGACAGGTTTTAATTTTCAACCAGTCTCTTTGAATGGCAGTAGTCAACGTATATTAAAATTCAGCATACATCTGTCTGTGGTACAAATCTACATGTCACCAAATTGGGTAGAGGTATCTATAACTCTGAAATTCAAAATACTCATCATATATATATATATATATACACACACACACACACACACACACACATATATATATCTCACAAATGACATGTTTAGACTTGGGTCCCATCTCATTATATAGCTATTTGCAAATACAAGTATCTACATGATTAGGAAGACTCCACCTGTATGCTATCTAATGAGACCTAAATAAGAAGTTATTAAATCTTTGGTCTTGGTCTGTCAACTTCTTTGGGTACTTCCCAACCATACCTTTTGGCATTATAAACTTTTTATTTGTTTAGAACACACATTTGTAAATATATTTTAATCAGTCTTGTTATCCATACTTAGCTTGATATCCTGAATTACTTTTGCATATGTTTGCGTATGTTTGGGAATGATTTTTTTGGGGAAAAATCTGTTAGGACTCTATTTTTAAATGAACAAGACAAAGAACAATCCTTTGAGTTGTTAAGTGCTACAAGTCTCAATTTTCTTTCACTCAACTCTTAAGTAAAATTATGAACAAACCTGGCAAAGTGAGGTACATTTCCTAATTGCATATCAGTCACAGATGAGACACAAATATCAAAACCTGACTAAATGTAAACTAAACTGCAATAAGTATTTTGGATAGCTAAACAGTCAAGATATTATATGTCATATCTTTAAAACCTAATAAACATTAATAGTGCAAATGTGTCTTGGGTCACAAGAATGAAAGTCACATGTGTGGATTTATATTTATATGGATAGTGTGCTGAGAGTGAACCCCATTACAGGTTTTAATGTAATTCAATAGAGCCCCGAGGAGTACTAAAAAAAAGCTGCAAGATGGGATGCTTTCTACATCTAACTGATATCCATTGATTAGCAAGGAGGAAGGCATGATTTCCCCTTAATTAATTTAATTAAAATGAAAACTTCATCCTCTGGCAATGCAAGGTGGTCAAAGGAAGGACATCACCACCCCTTCACTTTTCAAGGACAGTCAAGTTCTCCACACACCATGGTTCGTTTGTATAGAAATAATTTCATTATGTATATATATGGCAATTGTCCTAATGTCACAAAGCAAATGAAAATTAAACCATTAATTACAACATCCAATGTTTTAGTAAAAGAGTAACCTTTGTCAGAATGAAAACCTGTTCCACCTCAGTATGTGTAATAGAAGAAATGCCAAACATGGTTTTTTTTCAGATTGCCATGAAAATATATTGCTGCTCCAATAATAACTCATATTAGTGTTATTAAATCTCTGAAAGCATATGTTTGTAATCCCCTAATGGCTAATAACTTAGTTTTCAAACACCACATAAATTTGACCACCAAACATGCTTTTGTGTAGGGCTGTAAAAATGCTGGCACTGAGTCAGGTTGCTTAGAATTACAGGAATCTGCCTCTGATGAAGATACTCTGCAAGGCTCTTTGGACTCATTCCTGCAGGGCAAGTTAGAGGAACCTTCGATCCTCCAGATGTTGTTGGAATCCAGCTGTCAACAGCCTCAACCAACACAGGAGTAAAGAATGATGGGACCTGGAATCTAAGAACTAACTAGTCAAAAGTTCCATACTCTTACAATTGGGTGGAGATACAATATTCTTCAAACATTTGATGTGATTCACTGATTGATGTCTTTGATTCCTCTTCTGCCACTGCCAGCAAAAAAGGGATGCATATTTTCCAAATAGAAGCTTTTGGATGTCTCTTAAAAAGGGAAGGAAAGGCTGATAGATGGCTTTTGGCCAAAAGCACTCCCTTAAAAACATTTGTGGAGCCAAGAGCTCCAACAGTATGCCCAGTAAAGTGTTCTGGCTTGAAAACTCTTACACCATCCTATTTTAAATTAACTGTCAATGAAGTCTGAGCCAAAATATTGGTAGGGCATGAAGAGTGTACAAGACGTCTGTGGCCTCCTCAGATAGCAACAAGTACCTTAGTAGCCAGCATAACCAATGAAGAATTGTGGGTGCTGAATTCAAGCAAAATCCAACAGAATGTAGGAGTCCTACTCCTATGCAAAAGGTGTCATTCATTTGTTAAAATATATCTATACATAATGTGGTTGAACTGTTCTCTATGATACACTCCTTATAAGGAGCAGTTGTGGTTACTCCTAATCATGATGACAATCCTTTCATACCGGTAGGGTCTTCTTGGCGAGATCTATTCAGAAAAGGTCTATCATCGCCTTTCTCTAAGGCTGAGAGAATATGACTTATCCAGACTCACCCACTACTTTTCCATGGCTGAGGAGTAATTTGAATCCTGACCTTCCACAATCCTAGTTCAACACTCAAAGCCAGGGATCCTCAAACTTTTTAAGCAGAGGGCCGGTCCACAGTCCCTCAGACTGTTGGGGGATGGGCTTGTTTGTAAACAACATGAACAATTTCCTATGCACACTGCACATATCTTATTTGTCGTACAAAAAATATGAAAGTACAATACAATATTTAAAATGAAAAACAATTTTAACCACCATAAGTATAGCAGTATTTCAATTGGAAGTGTGGGCCTGCTTTTGGTTGATGGGATAGTCAAGTTAATTATAACTGTTGTTGTTGTGTTTCAGACTAAGGTTGACCTTATGTCTAAAGTTTAGGGCATGACTAGGTAATTGACCTTCGAGGGCCACTTCCAGTCTGTGAGCCTTTGTTTGGGGACCCCTGCACTAGACTATACTGGCTCTGTTTTACCAGTCTCTAGTTTCTTTTCATTTCTGCTTTCTGCTTCACAGATGTATTCTCCTGTTAGGTGCACTTCCAAGTAACTGAAGGATTGTGTTTTAAAAATAAATAGGAGACAGGCCTTGTTGTTTTTTTATTCCAGTAGTCTTGGTTCAGACTGACATCTATTTATTACAACTTAAGGTTTTATTAGTCTTGATAACATCTCTTGCTCCACATCAGGTTTTTCTAAATCAGGGTTTCTAAATCAGAATTCTCTGGAAACCTTGAGCTCAACAACATTTCACAAGGGGTTCTATGAGAGATTTTGACTGGGAAAAATGGCATTAGGCATTTCCTAAGACCGGAATATTATTTAAAGAGTTCCTACAAAGTAAAAAGGTTGGGAAAGACTATTGTACATTGTGGACAGTCCGAAAAACTCATAGCAACCCAAAGACTATTATATATTGTGGACATGTGGGAACTGCCATCATACAAGTATTTCCTGCAATTGTATGGACACTTAACTGTGGGTTATTGTTCATGGGATTTACTTTAGAGTTGGTGTACTTTGGATTGCTCTATACAGCTTTTGGGTTTGTTTTTTATTCAAGCAACCTGACTTCCTACATTTTTTTTCACTGTATAGGAAAATTGGCGTCCTCATCCATTTTTTATAGCCAATTCAATTGTTATTCTATGAATCTGAAGAAATCATTAGATTCATATTCAGCTGATACTTGTACATTAATGTTTTATTCTCCATTCAGAAACACAAAAATAAATAATTTCTCTTACTGCTTAGAAACACGTTACTTTGCTTGCCCAACCAACTCCTAAAGTCTTTCTAAAAATTATATCACACTCTGGGGAGTCTTTGGTTCTCTGCACAAATTCAACATAGAGACATTCTTAAAACCAGTGAATCATCTTTGTTATTGCACATCTGTTAGGAAAGAATAATTCATGTCTGATTGGATCTACTAAATTATTATTATAGTACATAAAACCATCCGGTGCTTATTCTCCAGATTCCCATTGACAGTTCTGTTAGGAGTGTTCCCCTCCTCAATCCTCATAATAATGTGAAGTTTTTAGAAACCTTCTCTTGGAAGGAAAGGTAAACCCATCTACCAAAGAAAAATCTTGAGTTGGTTACTATACTACAATCATTTTTTAGGTCCTGGAAGGTGTTTTAATATTTCCCTTATATTTGAAAAAAGCTTGAAAACAATTTTGTTTCTTTATCCTATCCACAGAAAAATGATAAGAATTCGGTTTTCTAGTCACCTGAAAACATAGTGCCCTTCAGGTCCTACATCATGAATGTATGACCTTACTTTTGAGATTAGAAAATATCTCAACATTGCTCTTGAAGAACAGAATTTCTTTCCAGTCCCTACTTCAAAATATCTCAAAGAGTTTGCATCTATAAGAGATAATTGTATACTTTTTAGATACATGCTACACCATTCAGTATTTTTAAAACAATTTTGAAGCTAAAAATTTCTGTCACTTTGTAGTAGAAAGAAATATCCAAAGGAGTCACAGTGCAAAAATATTATGACCTTGGAAATGTTTGCTTTTTCAAAAATGATAGTCCCTGTTGTTGTTCATGACCTGAAGTTATTTTTGATTGATGGCAACTCTAAGGTGACCCTTTTCATGGATTTTCTTGGGAAGATTTGTTCAGGGGAACTTAAACAGTCAATGTGGTTATTATAATTCAGAAACATTAACAAACAATATACAAAATCAACAAAACGGCACAGGTCACCACTAAAAGCCCATCACAGTCCATTTCTAAAAGTCTGACAGAATAGCAATTTTTTTACTAGCCAGTGAAAAACCAAGAAGGGAGCCTCTTCTTCCAAATAACCACATTTGATATAGATTATATGCATTAAATCAATGTATCAAAATGTGTAAAAGCTAGAATAGATGAGGCGAATGGTAGTCATATCTGCAATCTAACAAATAAAAATAAAAACAAAAGCAGGAGGTCAAGGGCTAGATCAGCATTGCAGTGCCATTACAAAGACTTGCTTTTAAGCAAGAATTTTCTCTTTCCTGGAGCCTTTGTTTAAAAGCTTGCTCAGGGACTGGGGGGTTCCTAGTCTTCCAGAACAGATTTTGGGGTGTCCAGAGGGTTCTATCAGGGCAGATATATCTCCTGTTGGATTGTCATCTTTTGGCATCCAGAATATGAACACCGGATCCTGTCAAAGGATTCTATCTCAGAATTTGGGTACAGTTTTAAAAACAGAATAATAGGTGTTTATGACCCAAAGGGAATTTATTCGGCATATGTTTCCAGTAAGGCCAATTTACAATGTTTGCTGAATCTCTAATGGGGGAGAGGATATCTATTAATAGTTCCGTACCTAACAGGACAGTTTTGTGGAATCCAGCCATCTCTGAGTAATTGTACTTGGTTTTAATTGCTGCCCCACCATTTTCATTATTAGTTTTAAAGTGACTGTTCAGATACTTTGTGTGTTCAGAGTGAACATTGTTTAATGTGATGCAATGCATTTACTATTCATGAAGATATTACATAATAAATTTGATTGCCATTTTTAGCATTCATCCAATACTTGTAACAAGTTAAGAACAAGTATAAATTTTTGACTTCTAATAGAGGTACTTCTATCATGAATAAAAAGGCCATTTTCTCCCTAAATTTGCCACAACATAAATAATGCTTATCAAAATACTTATGAAATGCATCATTTTTAAATGAGGATGGTTGTTTAAGATTGAATATATAGAGGAGTAGGCTTCCCTGTGAACCATGAAATGTGGGAGTCCTTTTTACTGAAATCGGAATAATTATGCAGCCTTATATATGCATACATGTTTGCTTTCTATTTAGGAGGTAAAATTAATTAGATTACTTTTTACTTTCAGTGGCAGCAGGTAGATCCAATGGTAGTGGGATAGTGAATCTATGCCAGCTTTTAGTCTGAACTTTGAAGATTATATCAATGGGAGCAAATGTATGGAGGTAGGTTTCATAGAATCATAGAATAGGGTTGGAAGAGACCACATGGGCTATCTAGTCCAACCCCATGCCATGCAGGAAAAGCACAATCAAAATACCCCTGACAGATGGCCACCCAACCTCTGTTTAAAGACTTCCAAGGAAGGAGCTTCCACCACACTGCGAGGCAGAGAGTTCCACTGCTGAACAGCTCTTACAGTCAAGTTCTTTCTAATGTTCTGGTGGAATCTCCTTTCCTGTAATTTGAATCCATTGCTCAAAGTCCTAATTTCCAGGGCAGCAGAAAACAAGTTTAAGTGTCTTTGCACATATCTACATTGATATATGAAGTGGGGTGGGTGAGAAGTGGGGTGGGTGAGGATCTTCCTGCTCGCAACATAGGACAAGACTGCTAAACATGGTTTTGCCCAGTTAAAGCCTAAATCACATCACACTTCACAAGAGTATTCTTCTAATCCAAACTGATGAGGACTGGTTGTAGTTGGTCAACAAACAGGAACAGGCACTGTACTCATGCCAAAGGCACTGTTGTTATATTAATTCTAAGGATCCTAGCATGGTTTTCTATGAAGCTGCATGATCTCTGCCTCAAATTAAACCCCTTTAAACTGCAAACACACACACACACACACACGTGAATAGATTAAAAATAGTACAGCATTTTGTACAATGAGAAGTCCTGTCAAAATGGTGAAATAAATATAAGAATAAAAAGGTGTCAAAGAATTCTCTCTGTACGTTAAAATCACAAAGCTGGGCACAGCACCCTGTCCAGTTTCAAGCATCAAAATAGGTCATCCTTTGCCCATGCTGTCATGAGAATATATCGTTTGCCAACCAGAGCTATAGAGACATTGCACTTTTAATTGAATGTCATAAAATTCAGGCATTTCATTTCCAAGTGCAAGAGAAAAGCAGATTAATACAAGACTCTGAGATTTCCAGAGGCAAAGCTGAAATACCCAGAACAGTAAGATCAGTGCTGGAATGAATTATTGCAGTCATCTGTATGAAGAAGTGATATAATACTGGGTGACAAAGATACAGCAGCTGTTTAATAGCAGATGGCCTTTTGGGGGTTGTTTCATTTTTATGTGAATACATGCTGAACCATATAACAAGCAAACAACTGTGCTGAACACTTTGCCACATGCCTGCTCTTCAGACCATGTCTGGATATTGGGAGTTCAGTTAAAGGGGATGTTCACTACCATAATTTCCTTAGCAGAAAGTCAATAGGAGTAGGGAAGGAGTAAAATAATTAGATAGTTTAAGTGTGCATATGAGAAATTGGAAAAGGGTGGCAAATAAAAAACCATTGGACACATCTTTCGAAAATGTGTGTGTGTGTGTGTGTGTGTGTGTGTGATGAAAACTACAATGTTTCACTTTTCTGTTTTCCCCTTTCACAGCTTTTCTGCTTTATAAAGAAAGTTAGCTTCTGCAAGCATTCAGTGAAATCTTATGTACACATTAGCACACACCATTTCTCAGTTACAAATTGTTCTTGATGACCAACCTCAGTCACACAATTTTTCCAGCCAAAGTTCAGCTTTAAAGCTCCATCTGCCCAACAGATGATTTCCTGCCTGCTTCCTGCCCTGCAGCAGGATTTCTCCTGGATTCCATTCCTGTGAAGAATTCATTTCCTCCCTGAAAGACAGGTGGCTTTTTGAATCTTCAGAACTGCACAAGCAGATGTAAGAGGACTTCTCTAGCTCAAAGTTTTATGTTAATTTCTCCAATGGCACTCGAAAGTCACACTTGGAATTTTCATTTACCTTGTGAATCTTTATATTGTAAATCAAAAGGGGAAAGGAAGGAAGGAAGGAAGGAAGGAAGGAAGGAAGGAAGACCGGACCAGACTTTTGTAAAACTGTAGGTGTTGACAGTTTAGGTTTTGTTGTATTATTTCTGAGAATAAGTAACAAAGTAGCAATTTTTGAACAAAATATTCTGTGGACACAATTGCTGAGATGATTAGATTTGCCTTAATAATTATACTCTGCAGAGGTGTGTTTTATTGGGATGCGGATATGACTACTTTAAAAGAGGAGACTCCTTTATCTGATGGCATTTTCTCTTTGAAGGGCTGTCCAGTTGATGTCCACAAGGAAGAGGGTGAAGAAGAGTTTATGCTGCCCATCAACCTGAACAGGAGACACACACCTTTTGATGTTGCTGAATTGTACTGTATTACAAGCTGAATATACCTTATCCAAAATGCTTGGGACCAGAAGGGTTTCAGACTTTGGAGATTTTTGGAATACTTGTATTCCCCTATACGTATTAGGAGTGTGCAAATCTTCATTTTAAAAAAGTAAGTCGTATGTAATTGATAAGTTTTGTATATACATACAGATATTAAGAAACACCTTCGCTTTCTCGTGCACAGCAATCACATTTCTTGATTCATTTCATTTATGAGGGCACCGCAGATAGAGTTGCAAAGATGGGAGACAAGTGGATACTATCAAAGACTCTCCTGAAAAAGTAAATTAAACCAGTGTAATTTTACTTTTATATAAATTTTCCGACATAATTTTCTTATTAAAAAGAATGTGGAGGCGGTTTTGCCAGGGGCACTTAAGAGGAATGGAATGTTTTCAAAAGCATTAATTTTTTTTATTTTAGGAGTTTCTGGTTCTTGGTTACTGTGTTGGCCCCAGTTACAAAGACTATGGGGAAGTGGAGGAGTTAGTGACTCATCAGCAATGGTTCAACTGAGTCACCCACTAAATTCCTGCAACTACTCAGATACATGTTTCAGAAATATTGTTTCCTTTCCACCAGATGATTTCCAGAATTAGTAAGACAATTGAATGCCATTTAGACAACCAAATAGGTAAAGATAGCACATGGCCTTATGGTGTCTCCAGGGAAAAAAAAATAGTACTTCCCCATCTCCACCTTGTAACTTGGCATTAATACCATAAGTAGCTGACTGTTTTCTGCCATTTAGTAACATGCTTGAAGCACCCATAGGATGTTCTGAGAGGAAGACGGTCTTCTGAAAAGAAATAAAAAAGTAATAACGATCTTATATAATAAGATACTTGAATGGAAGACAGAATCTGAAATAGTAAAGGACTCAATGTTAAAATGGTCCAGAAATGTAGGCAGAAGTATAACCATGGACGAATGGGAAAATATCTGGAACAGAAAGATGAAATATTATTATGCTATAGAATTAAAAGAAAATTGGTTAAAAACAATTCATAGGTGGTATCTAACACCAAAAAAAACTCGGATTAATGTACAAAAATAGAGATAAGAAATGTTGGCGATGTAAAGAAAGGATAGGGTCATATTTTCACATTTGGTGGAATTGTAAAAAAATTAGAAATTATTGGAAAGAGATACATATGGAATGTAAAAAAATTCTAAAAATCTATCTTGATTGCAAACCAGGATATTACCTATTAGGACTTTATGATATGGAAAACAAGGATGGAATATACTCTCCAGGGGAAAAAGAAAATAAATCTAAAATTTATGTATATGCTGTAACAGCAGCAAGAATAGTGATAGCCAACAATTGGAAAAATCCTAATTGCCCTACAAAAGCAATGTGGTTAGAGAAATTAATGGACATAAAAAAATATGGATAAACTAACCTATTTACTAAAGAGAAGCACCGGTAAGGTGATGAAAGAAACAGACTGGTCCGATTTTGAAGAATACATAATGGAAGAACTGAAAGGATAAGACAAGACAGAGTATGGAAGAAAGAAGATTGGAAGTCTACCCCCGCCCCCCCTCCCCCATTAGGCTACCTTTCCGGATGTCTGTATCCAGACTCCTCCCCGAACTTTCCCTCTGACTTCCCCAAAACCTACCCTCTTACAAATCTATCTTTCAATCTATTTAGATAAATCTCACCAACCCAATAATATGTACCCAATTCCTCAGTATTCTCAGATTCACTCATTCACCCTCTATTAACCCTCCCCGACTAACCTAAACCCCTCCCTCCCCATACCTTCCCTTAGCAAATCTAGAAGATGTAAATCTTTTTAAAAATATTCTTTAATAAAAATGATTTATAAAAAAATAAAAAGATGTTCTGAGAGGTACACAAAATGCCAAAAAAAATTCAGATTAAATTAGTGCCCTTCCCCCTCTCCCTTTCTCCCTCGCTCTATCCATAAAAATATTTATATTCTACCCTATGTCCAAGAATCATGGCATAGAATATAATAAAATTAGATCAGTTTTGAAATAATAACAGCAATTTAAAAAGATTAAAGAGGAAACTCTTTAATATTTAAGATAGTTGAAATCAGTTAACACCATTTAAAACAATGTTAATAAGATACATAAAAATGTAGAAATAATATACCCTAAATTATCATGTATAAGTCTAGAAGGTTTGGTCAAAAATCAATCCAAAGGCCTGAGTCAGCTTGTCCATGGGCAAATGTGAGTACTGTAACTCTTACCAATAAATGAACCAACGCCTTTTCTGAACAGAGTGGTAAAAATAAAAAAGAGCTAATAGAAGGAGTAACACCCTCTACTCTCACCACTTCTGGGGGTTTTGAATTCTTGGGCAGGAAAATGGCAGTCGTAGCCACTGGTCCTCTGAGATGACATTGGTGCTTTCCCCTCTCTGTAGAATGATCCATGACATATACACAGGTCATATCAAAATCCAGCATTTTTGCTCCATTTTTGGGCATATATTAATAATATAGAAATCACATATAATAAATTAAGCTCTGAGCCATATTTTGTGTTTGTCCTAGAATGACACCAGTATTGGCCCAAAATCTGGCCTCTCAAGACCTTCCATAAATGGGGCACCACAGCAGAGGTTTTCTCGTTCCCCACAATGTATTGCCCACTCACAGGAGAGGACACTTGCCTATTTTGGATATGGATTACCTTACAAGTTGGAAATCTTATAGGATGTGCCATCTCCCCTTCTTTCTAGATTGTCATAGTTTAATTTTATTCAGAATTGTAAATTTTTGTGTCTTTCATAACCTAATGCTGTTCCAGCTATAATAAAACAAAAAAAAATAAGCAATATATGGGAAGGCTGAACTGAGCTCATTTTCCCTAAGACTAAAACAAACTTACTGACATTGTATCATTGTCTGGGGAGCCAGAAACTGTCATTGAATCATGAGTAGAATCTTCATAGCTATGAAGCACTTAATATATGGGAGAAAATGCTTGATGCATCCAGTTAATCTGGCACTTTGGGGAGTCTTTTTAAACTGTCATGAAAGAAATGAAGAGGAATTTAACCACATATTCCTAGGGGAAGCAAATACCATTTATACATCCTTCTGTATGGCTTGTTAAGATCATGTGCATAAAAAGAATTTGTTTTTTCAGAAAGCATAGCTGACTCAATTTCTATATAAATTAGCATTTTATGCAACCACCTTAAACTGACTGTAGATGATTTAAGGCTATTATACTTGATCCAGTTGTCACTTTAAACTTTCTGCAACTTGTTGACAAGTTGGAAAATATGGAGAAATATGTACTGTGTCAGAATAGGGTTGGATCAATAGTTTGCCATGATTTCAGTCTAGATTCAGGGTCATTGTGTACTCTACAATGTCATGTGGTAGCTAAAAAAGCCAATGGGATTTTGGCCTGCATAAATAGGAGTATAGTGTCTAGATCCAGGCAAGTCATGTTACCCTTCTATTCTGCCTTGGTCAGACCACACCTGGAATATTGTGTCCAATTCTGGGCACCATAATTTAAGGGAGATGTTGACAAGCTGGAATGAGTCCAGAGAAGGGCAACTAAAATGATCAAGGGTCTGGAGAACAAGTCCTATGTGGAGTGGCTTAAAGAGCTGGGCATATTTAGCCTGTAGAAGAGAAGGCTGAGAGGAGACATGATAGTCCTGTACAAATATGTGAGGGGAAATCATAGGGAGGAGGGAGCAGGCTTGTTTTCTGCTGCCCTGGAGACTAGGATGCAGAACAATGGCTTCAAACCACAGGAAAGGAGATTCCACCTGAACATTAGGAAGAACTTCCTAACCATGAGAGCTGTTCAGCAGTGGAACTCTCTGCCTCGGAATGTGGTGGAGGCTCCTTCTTTGGAGGCTTTTAAGCAGAGGCTGGATGGCCATCTGTCGGGGGGTGCTTTGAAAGTGATTTTCCTGCTTCTTGACAGGAGGTTGGAATGGATGGTCCGTGAGGTCTCTTCCAACTCTATGATTCTACTGTGACTCTTCCCCTTTTAGTCAACATCTTACAGGCATTTGTTAGATTAAAGCATCTGAGTGTAAGGGAGATTGTTTTTGTTAACATGAGCGCTCCTTATTTTGAAACTCATTACACTGCAGGCTTTGTTTTTACTGTTATTATCATAATGAATTTTACACCACCTCTGTTAATTATTAATCTAACAGTACAGTAACCGCAATTAATTAAGAAATAATTAATTGCAGTTACATGTAAAATTAAGAAGAGATTGATTTTCCAGAATGCTTCCCCCCCCCCCCCCCCCTCTGCCAGACTATCTATCTCCATTATCTTTTTTGTCCTAGTCTTGGGGAGAAAGATTAAACATGAATTTAAACCAGTGTCAGTACATGCATGTAGGCAAATTGTCCATGCTGACTGGAAGATGTGGTCCAATTTTATTTTCTAAGCTTTGAAAAGATCAATAGTTTGATTTGCTTTGTTTTTTTTTTTTAAAAAAAAAGCACTTTCTTTCCCATTAACTTGAAAGAAAAATACCTGCTCGCTTTATCTAAAAGAATGCTTTCAGCCTTTCTCCCTTCTCATACTCTTCTTCTCTCTTCCCCACCTCCTCCATACATAATATGAGGCAGCAGCATCCTCTTTTGTCAAATGGTTTAAAGATTTCAGGGGACAAGGAGAAGGAAAAACTATAGAAGTAATGTAGAGGCCTTTTTTAAAAAAAATAAAATAAATGATAAACCAATTTTTTCTCCAGCTTTTATCTTTTATCTGTCTTGAAAATTAAAGCATGTGTTCAATTCATTGTGTGTAAATTGTATGTACTACTTACATATTCTGAAAAACTTTTAAAATGAAGGATAAAAACAATTAGAGAGTTTCAAATCTCTCCTGAAAGATAGTGAGAGATACAAAACTGCACCTAACCAGGAAAATATGAATCCTAACAGAGTTCAGCCACACAATGAGATGTTGTCTTTCTGACAATATCCCATTGTGAAAACTGACCATTTATTCCTATCTCTTCTTTCACCAGATTCCACTCCATATGAGGATTTAATCCATGACTGCTGAATTATTCAGGATTCTTTGGTGCTGGACTGTGGGTGGTTCCAGACAGCCCTTTAACCCGAGAGAAATCGTATTGTAAAACTGTAATTCCACCCAGGTTCTAGTCCGCACATGCACCAGAAAGCTCATGTTTTCTGTGGCAGGTGTCCAGATGCCCACCCAGAACCTTCTAGGAAGACAGCAAGACACTCAGACCCCCTCCCCAACGTCCCCCCAGAAAACCATTTAAAAAATAGAAGAACTTACCTGGCCACTATAAGCGTGGTGCCTGAGCTCTCCTAGCAAGCAAGAATGACTCACCAGGAGAAGGGGGGTAGGAGTAATTTTCCTCCCCCCTTTCTACTGGCATGTCATTCTTATTCTTAGTTTCTAGGGGGTTTGGTGAGGGGATCTGAGCCCTCTTTTATATTCCAGCCTCATGGAGACTAGAAAATGTGAGAGGGCTATGCGGACAGGCTCCTCAGAAGTCCCAGTGGGAAAGCTCACTGCGGGAAAGACATGGATCTTTCAAGAAGACCCACTTCGTTCCCACTAACAAATAATCTTGGCACAAAGCAGAGTTTTCTTGCTTTGTGCAAAATGCATTCGCTTTTCTGTGGGGCATGACCTCGACGCCCCACTTGAAGAAGCAAGAAGGTGCACATTTAAGGGCCTGTCTGGATGGGCCCTGTGTCACAGAGCTATTTCGTAGCCCATTCCTGTATCTGGATTTGGATACAGCTCCTGTAATTGGACTCCTGTATTTGGAGCACCTGATGGTACAGCGGGTTAAATCATTGAGCTGTTGAACTTGCTGACTAAAAAGTTGGTGGTTTGAATCTGGGGAAGAGGGCGAGCTCCTGCTGTTAGTTCCAGCTTCTGCCAACCTAGCAATTCAAAAACATGCAAATGTGAGTAGATCAATAGGTACTGCTCCAGCGGGAAGATAACGGCACTCCATGCAGTCATGCTGGCCACATGACCTTGGAGGTATCTATGGACAACACCGGCTCTTCGGCTTAGAAATGGAGATGAGCACCACCCGAAAGAGTCAGACATGTCAGGGGAAAACCTTTACCTTTACCTTTCCTGTATCACTCTTCTTCATGTGTGTTTTGACACTTTCAAAGAACTCTAAGAGGTTAATGTGATAAGACTTAAGATAGCGTGATAGAACTGGAATTTGCAAAAGGCAAATCCAGTGAGGTTTGATTTTGACAATGCTTTTTTTTATTGTCCTTTTGCAGAGAAAATGGATTTTAATCATTAGTGGGTTTGGTTTAGTGGGAGAAGTGTATGAATAATGTTGCAGTTGGAGATTTTATAAATTCAAGATGTTGTAAATGAAGTTGAACATTATGGATTTTTTTCTTTTTTCTTTTAGCTGTATTTTTTTATTTTCCTTTTCTATGTATATCATCTATATATGCCTTTTTCTTTTATTGTATTTAGAAATTCTTCATAAAAGTTTTTAAAGGATTTCCTTTGTACACGTTTCTGTTCTGAAGGAAGACTTTTGATCTTTAATGGTTTCCTTCACACTAAGGAAGTAAATCCTTGTCTCATGCTTGCTTATACCCATCTCACCCCTCCTAAAAAAAACTCTTCACCTGTGAGATGGTGAAATATTTTTTTTGGTCTTGACAGAGTGTTCACATCTGCAAATGAACACTGTGTATTACATAAACTGTGCAAATAGTATGGCGAACCTATTATAGCTGCTGCCCTTTTACACTGATTTTTTTTAAAAAGAGGAAAATTGGATGGGTTTTTTCTATAACCAATTCTGTTTTTTTCCTGTGCTTGGAAAATTTGTGTGTGTGTGTGTGTGTGTGTGTGTGTGTACTACTTTTTTCACAAAGCAATAACCTATTAGAGAGTGAGCATTTGTTTCAGTCTTTTCTCTGGAGGAGAAAAATCCTGATAGATTATCCAAACTCTGAATAGGTTATTACAATGTTTTGGGATAGCCTATCACTTTGAGAATTTAAAAGGAACTTTTCGCATCCCTGTTTCATCAAACTAATTTGCTATTCTTGAACTCTTCACCTGTGCTATACTTGATGTAATAGTTTCTTAACAATGCTTGCATGTATAAATAATAGTTCTTCCCTCCCAAACACACAAATAGTGAGAATCTGTGAGAATTAGACCAGAATTTGCTATATAAGGAAGAAGTGTATGCCTTTCCCAAAGTTAAGAAAGGTTAAGAAAACAGTTAATTGTTAATAAGCTGGAAAGCGTCCAGAGGAGGGCGACTAAAATGATTAAGGGTCTGGAGAACAAGCCCTATGAGGAGCGGCTTAAAGAGCTGGGCATGTTTAGCCTGCAGAAGAGAAGGCTGAGAGGAGACATGATAGCCATGTACAAATACGTGAAGGGAAGTCAAAGGGAGGAGGGAGCAAGCTTGTTTTCTGCTGCCCTGCAGACTAGGACACGGAACAATGGCTTCAAACTACAGGAAAGGAGAATCCACCTGAACATCAGGAAGAACTTCCTCACTGTGAGAGCTGTTCGACAATGGAACTCTCTCCCTGGGGCCATGGTGGAGGCTCCTTCTTTGGAGGCTTTTAAGCAGAGGCTGGATGGCCATCTGTCGGGG